>NC_143551.1:121287500-122487500 GCF_054136105.1 Typopeltis vanoorti
AATGAAGAATTTCAGAGAACTGAAATTGTACCTCATAGTTCTCGGAATGAAAACGAAACATTGGTATCATTATCAGGAGGAGATGAAAGTGAAAATGAAGAACATCAAAATGATGTGGAAAACATAGAAGGAGAGAAAGAAGTAAACGAAACAAATCAAGAGGATTCTGAAGAAAATTTTCAATCGGAGTCTGTACTTATCAGCAAGCAAGCTATATCTTATTATACCGATATAGCAGTGTGGCCATTTACTATTAATGAACAGTTTATCAAGCATATTTTAATAAATATGCCCCAGAAAATAATACATAGAATGCAATAGAATACATATCAGAAATGTAAATATATCACATTTTTACTGTAAAAAGGCGAATGGAACAAAGGAGAAACAAGAGTGGCTAATTTTTTCAGAAACCAGCAAAGCAATTTACTGCTTTGTTTGAAAATGGTTTTCTAAGTCAAATAATAACTTAATGAAGGGTTTTAATGACTGGGGAAATATAACACGAACCTTATTTGATCATGAGCATTCTACTGAGCATATACGAGTGATATGCACATATCGCAAAAGAAAATCAAGTTCTGTAAATAGTCGAATTGATTCTGAATTGACCAAATAAATACAATCTGAAGAAAATTATTGGAGAGAGAGGTTTTAAAAAGAATAATAGCTACCATTAAGTTACTGAATAAACTAGGGCTGGCATTTAGAGGAAATACAAATGATATTTTTTCTGATTCTTGAACATGAAATTATTTATCGTGTTTACATTATTTAAGTGAATTTGATGATATTTTAAAACTTCACATAAAAATGTATGCCAACTGTGGTTCTGGCAGATCAAATTATCTTTCTTACCATACTTGTGATGAATTCATAGCATTAATAGCTAAAAAAACAAGAGATATATTAAAATCAGAAATTAAGGAAGCTCCTTATTTTGCAATAATATTCGATTCAACGGCAGACATTGCCCATAATGACCAACTAGCTATGATATGTAGGTATGTTGCTGCAAATTTTGACATTAGAGAAACATTTATTGGGTTCATCAGAATTACACGACATAATTCCTTATATTTAGAAGAGGTAGTATTAAAAAAATTAGAAGAATTATCTTTGGATATAAAATTGTGCAGAGGGCAAAGCTATGATAATGCTGCCAACATGAAAGGTATCTCTACAGGTTTACAAGCTAGGCTGAAAAAACGTAGTCAAAACGTAGTCATTATATACCGTGCTCTAGTCATTCCTTAAATTTAATTAGCAACTATGCCGCGGAATCTTGTCCGGAAGCAGTGCAATATTTTAGTTTTATTCAAAATGTATATAATTACTTTTCATCTTCAACAAGAAGATGGGGTATACTCCTTAAACATTTAGAAAAAAAATCTTTAACAGTTAAAAGACTAAGTGAAACGAGGTGGTCCGCAAGAGCTGACGCCATATTGGCCTTGAAACGTGGATATAAACAAATTAAAGACGCATTACTTGAACTATCCATTTCTCCTCATGAAAAACCTATTTCTAAATTAGAGAGCTCATCATTGGCTGAACATTTTGACAAACCAGAAACAGCAATTTTAACTTTTTCAATTTTGTAACAATTTTAAATGTGGGACAAAATTTTACAACGAATAAATGCTATTAGTAAATCTCTACAAGATATGGATTTGTTTTTAGCTAATAATTTGTGACACTCTAATTAGTTTTATTTTAGATATAAGAAATAGTTTTGCTGCTGTAAATGAAGAAGAGAATTTATTAACAGATGAGACAAAATTTAAAGATGAAAAAGGAAAGAGTTAAAAAACCAAACAAAATGAGTGACGAAGTTTCACAATCTAACAATGAGATTATATTACATGGGAAAGAAAATTTCGCTGTGAACACTTTTAATGTCATTTGCGATAAGCTAATTTTGGAAATCAATGAAAGAACAAAAAGCTATTTCGACATATTAGATATGTTTGACATTTTTTTGAAGGAAGATATAGATCAAGACAAGTACAAGATGAGTATTGATAAAATTTTACAAACTTATGGGACTGATATCCAGAAAAATTTACTGGTGAAGTTAAGCAATTTTTAATAATGATAAAGGAAGAAAATTCTTCAATTAAAAATATGTACAATTTATAAACGATGTTAAGATCTACTTTTCTGAACATAGAAACAATTTTAAAAATATTTTTGACGATGCCTATTTCAAATGCAAGTGCTGAACACTCATTTTCAATGTTGAAACGAATAAAAAATTATTTAAGAAGCAACTTGTACCAAAATAAAGCAAGTAACTATCTCTCTTCTGTCGTTATTATGCATTGAATCAGATGTAATGGACTCGATCAATTATGATGATATTATAGATATATTTGCTAAAACCAAATCCAGAAAAAAAAAAAATTTTAGTTATTAATTTTTTTATTTAAATTTGAACTGATTTATTTTTATACTTTTTTTAAAATGCAAATATATGTATACCAATGTTGTATTGTGTTATTAAAATGAGTTATTATGGAAATGTTGACTTTATTTTCAATAAACTAAAAAAAATGCTTATTTTTGAGTGCCTCATAATGATGTTGCACCTCGGGCCTCCAAAAGTATAAATGCAGCCCTGCCTATATATATATATATATATATATATATATATATATATATATATATATATATATATATATATATATATTATATGCTTTTTATGTGAATCCCAGGCCTCCAGTAAGTAAGGTAGTCTTGCACTAGACGACAGAACTTACCTTTCACCTAAAGTTGGGTGGTTGGAAAGCAGACACGTTAACCATTCTGTCAACCAGGGAGGCATACTGTGCATGTTACTGCAAACTGAAACGTTTTATATTATATTTAGATCCATGTTGTAATTCTATTAATATAATGATTTTTGCTACAATTTTTATTACCGTAAATTCAAAATTTTTAATTTTAGTGAGAATATCTGAACTTTACAGTTGATGAAGTTCCTATTTTTAGCTTGATTAGCAAGCTTGATTTGATTGCATTTAAATTCTTTTTTTTTCTTTTTTTTTTTTTTTAAAAAAACTTTTATCCTTATTTATGCAATTATTTAAGAAGCAACTTGCACCAAAATAAAACAAGTGACTTGTCGTTATTATGCATTGAATCAGATATAATGGACTCGATTAATTATGATGATATTATAGATATATTTGCTAAAACCAAAGTAAAAAAAAAAAAACTTTTAGTTATTAATTTTTTTAAATTTAAATTTGAACTGATTTATTTTTATACTTTTTTAAAAATGCAAATATATGTATACCAATGTTGTATTGTGTTATTAAAATTAGTTATCATGAAAATGTTGACTTTTATTTTCAATAAACTAAAAAAAAGTGCTTATTTTTGAGGCCTCATAATGATGTTGTGCCTCGGATCTCCAAAAGTATAAATGCTGCCTTGGCCACTGCCTGTTTGTAATGCTAGTGGTGAACGCTCATTTTCTGTACTTAAACGCATTAAAAATATTTACGCAATTTGTTAAGTCAGATGCATTTGAGAAATTTGTCAATTATGTTCAGAAAACGATATTGTTGAATTATTAGATTATAAATGTATGATAGATAAGTTATATGGTTATAACTTATAAGGTATATATAATTGATAAATACTTCATTAAGTAAATGTATAAAAATTTATTTGTGAATTACTGAATAGTTTAAAGTTCATATTTTTTATAATTAAGTTTATTTTTATTTATAAGTATTTCAGTTACTGGATTTTAAAAATGGATAAAAAGAAATCGGGTTTTCAATATTGCAAACGTAAAGCGGAAAAGGAAGAAAGTTTGAAAAAACAAGAAAGTGAATTTTTAAAATATCTTTGCCAAGAAGATCATAATCGCATACAAGAAGAAAATCTTGAAGATTATTCGTTGGATAATTCGTCTATAGTTTTGATTAATGAATTGGAGGAGAATTCTACAGATACCAAAAATTGGATTAAAACATCGAAGGAGAAATCTACAGATCATATGAATATTGTTGATTCTGAAGCTGGTTGTTCTACAGATCCAATCATAAAAGGATTTGATTTTACAAATTTAAATTATAATGATCCAGCAACTTGGTGTCCTGTAAAATTTTCCAGTATCAATCAATTACGTCAACTATTAGTTGAACATGGACCTGAACAGATTCATAATTTTGATTTTCCGAAAGACAACAATAATAGAAAATTTTCAATGACTCATTATACTCGAAGACTATTTAACGGCAAGACAATGCAGCGTTTGTGCTTATAGTATTCCAAATCCACAGATTCTGCATTTTGCTTTTGAATATCTTTTCCAAGATAATGCACATATGTATCTTTATCCTTTATTCTTCAAAGATGTTCATTCATTACTGGATCAAACTTGGCTAGAATTCGACAAATTTCAAAAAATTTTCATTTCCATGTGAAAACAAATTCAGATGTTAGCTATTCAAAATTTATCATTTCGAGGAACAAAGGAATTTGTTTTCACATGGAAATGAAAATTTTTGAAATTTGTCGAATTCTAGCCAAGTTTGATCCAGTAATGAATGAACATCTTTGAAGAATAAAAGATAAAGATACATATGTGCATTATCTTGGAAAAGATATTCAAAATGAAATAATAAACATCTTCGCCAATGCGATAAAAAAGAAAATTTTAGAATCTGTTATTGCCACAAAATATGTTTCCATAATTATTGACTGTATCCGATATTGGTCACACGGAACAAATGAGCATAGTACTTCGATTCGTAGACACTAGTAAAAGCACGGTTTCTATAAAAGAACACTTTTGGGAATTTATAGAAATAAAAAATACCACTGGACAATTTTTATCAAATGAAATACTAGGAACTCTAGACAAATTTTCATTACCAATACAAGATTTACGAAGTCAAGGGTACGATAACGCCAGTAATATGAAAGGTGATGTAAAAGGTGTGCAGTGACGAATTTCAAATATTAACCCAAGAGCAATGTATGTACCCTTTAGTTCACATTCATTAAATTTAGTAGTGAATTGCACTGCTAATACTTTAGATGTCACAGCATTTTTTGATGTGGTACATTGTCTATATGTATTTTTTTCCGGTTCGCCTTGTCGATGGGAATACCTCAAAAGACACATAAGTAATTTTACACTCAAACCAGTCTGTGATACACGATGGGAGAGTCGAATTGACTCATTAAAGCCCCTAAGATATAATTTGTCCGATGTTTGCTAAGCACTGCAAGAAATATCTCAAGATGATAGTTTATATAGATTAAGTGGAAATAACATGAAATTAGATGCACGTAGTCCTCTTAAAACTTTAAGGAAATTCAAATTCATCGCATCCTTAGTAATGTGGTATAATATACTTTTTGAAATAAACTTTACAAGTAAACAACTTCAGAATACAAGCCTTGATATAAATGGTGTCATAAATTGTATTAATGATACAAAGAATTTCTTAATGAAAATCCGAAAGGAGGATGAATTTGAATAGATGTTAACAGATGTGGAAAAAATCGCAGAGGTCTTAGGTGTAATGCCTAATTTTGAACAAGAAACAGTTAGACTTAGAAAAAAAAAAGAAACAATTTGTGTATGAAGAAGAGGATGAATTCATAACAGATTTTAAACAAAAATTTAAGGTAGATTTTTATTTTTCCAATTATTGATACAGCAATTGCATCTGTTGATAAAAAATTCAAGTACATGTCTACAATTAACGAAAAGTTTGGTTTTCTCCTCAGAAATATTCTCCTCAGAATATTTCCACTATAAAATATTTATTCATAAAAAATGCTTAGAAAACTAAAATGACAAATTCCAGGAACTTCTTCGGAACACAGTTTGGGAAACCCTGGTATACATAGTGTACATGGAAGTAGTGTAGTATGCCATTAAAAATAACTTTGTAAAATGTTTTAAATTGGTAACTAAATTATTTCATTCTGGTGAGTGATTTTTTAAAATAGTTAGGCATAAAAATGTGTAGACAAAATTTTTAAAATCTGTAAAATTTATTTTTAAGATGTATATGGGTGCACTAATCGAATTTTGGTATCGAAAAAAATGACGCACTAATTGCTGCATAGAGGCATTGTATAGGGCCAGCTAAATTTTCTTTGCCTAGGAGCGTCAGATACTCTCGCACCGGCCCTGACTGAAATCCAGAGATAAAGAGGTTATTATTCCCCTTTATAAAGTGTTGATACTTCCACATTTGGATAACTGTGCTCAGGTCTGGTCACCTGGATTCCTTGGAGATGAGGAGGCTGTGGAGACGGGTTCAGAGAAGAGTGACTAAGTCGGTGAGTGATGTAAAAAATGCTCCCTACATTGATGGATTGAGAGCTTGCGGATTGCATAGGTTGGTTGATAGGCGGAGAAGAGTGGATATGATAGAAATATTTAAATTACTGAAAGGTTTTTATAGGATTGATGCAGGGGAAATGTTTCAGCTGTGTGATAGTGATGGAAGAACAAGAGGTCATCCCTGGAAATTAAAGAAGAGTATGGTTAACAAGGGCGTGAGAACAAGGTTTTCTGCCTGGAGGGTGGTGAATGAGTGGAATTCATTACCTGACTTAGTTGTGAGTTCTTCATCTGTAAATGAATTCAAGAAGAGATATGACAGATATTGTTTTGCTAGTTTGGGTCTCCCGCGATGAGTCTACTGACTCCATGGAGATACCCGTAATAATAATAATAATAATAATAATAATAATAATAATAATAATAATAATAATAATAATAATAATAATAATAAGAGATATGGAGAAGCATGAGAAAGAAAATTACCAGAAAAGTGTATATCTTGTACAAGACATGTATGATGGTAGAAAAACAAGGGTGAGATGTGGAGTAGGAACCACTAAGGCATTTCCAGTAAAAGTTGGGTTTCATTAAGGATCAGTTTCAAGTCCCTTCTTAATTATCATGCTATTGAATGTATTGATAGAAACCAAGAACTGAATCATCCCGTGCAATGATGTTTGCTGATGATGTGAGAATTTGCACAAAGTCTAAGCAGAAAGCAGATGAAAGATTTGAATAATGGAGGAAAGCATTGGAAGATAGTGGCTTGAGGATCAGTAGAAATAAGACAGAGTACATGTCTTGTAGTGAAGTAGCAGGGAGTATAATATTACAGGGCACAGACATGCCACAAGTGTCTAGGTTCACATACCTAGGATAATGTGTCCAAAGTGATGGATACCTATACTTAGGACCCAGTAGGAGGATCCAATGAGGGTGGATAAACTGAAAGAATATTTCAGGTATCTTGTGTGATATAAGTATCTAGTAAGTTAAAAGGAAAGATCTGCAAAATGGCAATAAGACCAGCATTGATATAGCAGATATAGAGACTTAGCAGATGACCAAGAGATGAGAGAAGCAAATGAACATAGCTGAAATTATAATGTTGTGACTTGCAGTGAGCATTGAAGGTAACTCAAACATCTGGCAAGATTAGAGAATCAAGGCTGAGGTGATTTGATCATGTGATGCAGCAAAACAAAAGCTGTGTGAGAAGGAGAGTGCTGGAGATGAAACCACCAGGCAAATGGTACTGGGAGACCTAAATAATGATGACTGGACAACTTGAGAAGTGACCTCCAAGTCCTCAGACTAGAGGGCAACATAGCCATAGAGAGAACCGAATGGAGGTGATTGCTCTGTTGAGGAACCCTACTTGAGTGGGAATGAAGCTGAGATGAAGAACAAGAAGAAGTGTGAATGTGAATGCGTTTAAGGCATGGAATGATAAGCTATCTGTGTGTAAGAATAGAACAGAATTTGTGAATAGAATCACTTGTAGTCTCTAATCAATACTGTGTAAAATGTTACAACCACAGCATTATCTGTTGTTGTTCTTAGAGATAAGGAGGTAGTAAATGATAAATGTGCTCCATATCATTTCTTTTTCACATGACTCCACCTAGGAAACTTTATAAACATATTTTTCATTTTTAATATTATATATGGACAAGTGGGTTAGATATGGGTATGGGAAATGTGATATTCTGATAGACCAATGAGGTTTGTTTAAATATGAGTTTAAATAGTTTATATATGAGTAGGGAACTTGGCATTATTAGTGATATGGCAGTTGAAAATTTGTGATTGTTCAGAGAGTGCATGGAAATGACTGCATGAAAAAAAAGTTTGATCAACGATAAAGCAGGTGATAATTTATGTGACATTAAAAAGCAGAGTGAAATTAATGATGGGCAATAATGAGATTAAAAAAACAGCCTGCAATTAATGGTAGGTGGCAAGTGGGATTGGCAGTGAAGACGTGTGTGACTAGTGATAAAATAGCAAGATGAACAACAGTGAAAAAATGATGCAAGATTTGAAAGCTGAATTGGTGGAGATGAGGCAAGAGATGAAACGGATGCAGAGTGAAATGAAGAGAATTGTAGATATGTATGGAAGAGTGAAGAAGATGAAAACAAATGATGTCAGAATGAAAGAAGTAATGAAAGAACTGCAAGTAGCATTGTATGTGGATTCAGTTTTTAGAGGTGTGGTAAACGAGAAGCTGCACGAGGTTTATTTTCCTGGAGGTAAAATGAATAGAGTGATTGAGGTGTTGGATATGAGGACTGAGTGAGCAAAGGAGTTTGTAGTGATAGTAGGGAAAAATGACTTGATTAGGAACAAGGAGAATGTAAGACTGGATATCAAGAGGTTGTTGAGAAGGATAAAAGATAACAGTGTGATAGGTAATGTAGTCAGTGTTTTGCACAGATATGACAGGATGAGATGAGGCAGAGAGCAAGAATTATGAATGATATGTTATCAGAAATGAGTGCTGAGAAAAGAGTGCAATTTGTTAATGTGTTGAGTAAGTTTGAAGGAAGAACTGAACTCTATAAGAGGGATCGACTACATTTGAATGGTTCTTGAGTTTTTTTGAGGGACAACTACCTTAGGAAGATTAAATTTGTAACAGAGGGCAGAGGAGGATTAAAGCTCTTGGCTTTGATCATCTCATTAGAGAATGTTATTATAAAGGAAGTGTCACAATAAAATTAATATCCTGCTATGCGCCAACATCTGTAGCTGATAATCAAGAAATACAAAATTTTTACATGAATCTTGAACAGGCATTAAATTACAAGTCAACATATACATTCATTGGTGGTGACTTTAATGCCAAAATAGGATGTGGAAAAGAAAACGAAAAGTTTATAGGACCACATGGCTTGGGAGAAAGAAATAGAAGAGGAGAGAGATTAGCTGAATTTGCTGCAGCTGAACAACTCTTTATCATGAACACTTTTTTCAACAAATGCCCAGGAAGAAGATGGACTTGGTAATTACCAAATGGAGACACAAAAAATTAAATTGGCTATATTTTAACAGACTGTAAAGGACTGGTACAAAATTTGGTACAATATATACAACATACTTCAACAACGACAGACTCCTCATAGTCATTACAAGAATAGACCACAAAAAAGAACAACATATCAGGGCAACATCAAACCACAAAAGACAACGGAAACTAATAGACTACCACAAGTTCAGGAAGTACATAGAAGAGACCGAATGGACTATTAAGAACTGTTACATAAATGATGACTATATTGACTTTATTAATAAATTCAACAAGTGCAAAAAAAATCGGAAATTCCTGTGAAACAAAAGAAAAGAGAACGACTCTCACCTCAACCTATAGAACTATGAAAAAGAGAAAAGAACTGAAGAAAATTTTCTAGAATACCAAATGATGTGTAAGTTACTAAGGAAATGAATTCCAGAAGACTATTATTATTATTATTATTATTATTATTATTACCCCAAGACCTCATGGATTCAAAGACTCATCTGGGAGGTCCTTTTATCACACGCACGCACGCACGCACGCACGCACGCACGCACGCACGCACGCACGCACGCACGCACGCACGCACACACACACACACACACACACACACACACACACACAGCTCATCATACCGTGCCTCGAACACATTCAAACTCCTTGCAGATACCACACTATCAGGCAAGGCATTCCAATCATTCACAACTCTGCACGAAAAAAACCTGCCTCTCACTCCCCTACTCATACCCTCCTTATACAGTTTCCAGGGATGACCTCTGGTTCTCCCATGATCTCCCACTATTTTCTGTATAACTTCTCCAGCATTGATCGTATAACAACCCCTTGCCAACTTGCAGATCTCTATCATATCTCCCACTCTTCCTCCTGTCTACCAGACTCTGCAAATTACATCTTCTCAATCTTTCCTCATACTCGACATTCCAGAGGTCAGAAACTATCTTAGTCAATCGCCATTGGACCCTTTCCAACATCTCTTCATCCTTCTGAAAACCAGGTGACGAAATCTGGGCACAACAGTCCATGTGTGGCCTAATCAAAGCCTCATACAACGGAACAAGAATCTCCCTACTTCTACAAGTCAATGTCCTCTGCATCATTCCCAGAAGCCTTTGTGTTGTCTTCCCAATTTTGGCTATGTGCTCCCTAAATTTCAGATCCTTATCCACTATCACCCCCAGATCTCTTATTTTTTCCACCTCCAACAAAATATCCTCACCAAGCATAAATTCTGCATCCTATCTTTGTTTTCCAAATTTTAAAACCTTACATTTTGCAACATTGAACTCACACTTCCATTTCCATGCCCAATCACTCAATTTATTCAAGTCTTCTTGTAAGGCCGCAACATCTTCACTACTCTTCATGGTTCGTCCCAACTTTGCATCATCTGCAAACAACTGAATATCTCCATCCAAATCTTCACCTATATCATTAATATAGGTGAAGATTAAAGTAATGGTCACAAAACAGTAATGGCCCAAAACAGACCCCTGAGGCACTCCACTAGTGACATTCTTTTCCTGGGTATCGCTCTCCCATACACAACTTGTTGATACCTATCAGATAGCCAATCTCCAATCCAATGCACTAATCTAATATCCAACCCCATCTGCTCTAGTTTGACTATCAATTTATCATGAGGTACTCTATCAAAAGCCTTTGCAAAATCTAAGTATATTACTATGTATCCTTCTCCTCTGTCCAAGGAAGCAGTCACTTTATTGTAATAAGTAAGTAGATTACTAAAACATGACTTCCCTTTAGCAAATCGATGCTGTCCATCAAAGATAATACCATTGTTGTCAACCCAACTGGATCCTAGTTCCCACAAGCTTCTCCAACGACTTAACCACAACACCTGACACAGAGATAGGCCTATTGTTTGATGCTTGAGTTCGATCACCTCCTTAACGAAGTGGCTCAATCTTGCCCTCCTTCCACTCCTTAGGAACTTGACCAAGTGCAAGATTCGTATTAAAAAAATACATCAAGGCAGGTGTCAACTCTCTGGCACATTTCTTCAGAATACGCAGTGATATATTATCAAGTCCCACAGCCTTATTAACATCTAGTTTACTCAACTCCCCATACACCTCTTGCTCATTTACAGTCAGTCTCTCTTCCCCATCATCTACTGCTCTCAATCTCTCCATGAAGTCACATTCACAAGATTGAAAGACCTTTATGAATTGCTCATTCCACCACACATTCTGCAACACAGCTGTTTTTATACCATTTTCTCCTAACAATGTCATCCTTCCATAATCATTCTTTCTTTTGCTGGCTACATATCGAAAGAACTCCTTAGGATTCTTTTTGGCTTCATTAGCTAACTGCTGTTCATACCTCTCTTTAGGTACCCTCACCAACCAAGTCACACTCCTTACCTGGTCTTTGTAGAACTCATGGAATTGTTCTACAAAGACCACACCTACCTTATTTAACCTTCTCACCCTTGGAATACACTTAGACATTGCATCCACTACATAGTTTTTGAAAATCCCCTAAGCTACATTGATCTCTTTTCCAGCTAACTCCTCATTCCATGCTACACCTGCAAGCTGTCTCCTGAGCTCTTCATAATCACCCTCCCCCTCGGAGTTCTACATATACCCTTTTCTTACAGAGGTCGTCATACTGCTGGCAACAACCCAATGGTCACCTCATGGTCACTCTCAGCAATTGGTGAGTGATTTAACACTTCATTTATAATTACATCCTCTGATGAGATGACCAAATCCAAGACCCTCAATCCTCATGTGCCCTCTGTTACATACTGTTTGAGGTAGTTATCCCTCAAAACTCAAGAAACTCATTTTCTTTACTTCTAGTTGCTATCTCATCATTCAAGTCTATATTGCCATAATTAAAATCGCCCATACTGATCACCCTTTTCTTATTTGCTTGACTAATTTGATTATACATTTCATTATCGCCACCATCCACATTACCTGGTCTATAACAACATCCAACCAAGTATTTGATTCCATTCACCTCTATCTCACACCTCAAAACCATTGGCACTATTTCCCTCTTGCATCTCTACTTTGTATGGACATAACTCTTTCTCTATCATCAATAGCACTCCCCCTCCCTTTTTACTCCTTCTATCCTCACAAAACACATCATACCCTTCCATCTCTATTCCTGTCAGGATGTCGTCCTCTTCCAACCATGTCTCACTTATCCCAACAATCTTTTTGTGAACATATGCAATTAATGCAACCACCTTGTTTCTTATACTTCTAGCATTTGTATACAAACACAACAGCTCATTTCTGGATCTACAGCTAGTTCCACTGATACCATTCACTCAATGTGATCTCTCCATGCTCGACTGGGGCCATTTCCCTTTCTGCTTATTCAATTTGAAACCCTTTTCAATTCCAACTGTTTCCTCTTGATCTCAGGTCATCCCATTTCTTTCCTGTCTACACATGCTCTGACCTCCTCTCGGAGCATCTACCTTTCTCACGTTGTGTACCCCTGTCCACCCTGAGCCTCCCCATTTCCCTGCTCCCCTTGCACACCCATTCTCTCATTTTCTGTACTCATGCCACTCACTTCCTCATTCATAACCACCTCTTTAATCTCTCCTGTATTTCTCTCCTGCTCTTCCACATCACTTCCTGCTTGATCTGATTCATTCTCTCTCTCTCTCACTCTACTCACTTCTCTACCTTCCAGCAGCAGTCTCTCCAAGTGACTCACACCATAACCACTCAAATGCAGTCCATCGCTCCCATACAGTTCACTTCTTCATTCAAACTCATTCCACACATTAACAAACTGTACTGCCATCTCCTCACACATTTCAGCCAGCATATCATTCATAATCCTTGCTCTCTGCCTCATCTCACCACATTCATACCTAGGCAACGTGCTGACTACCCTTCCTGTCACACTATTCTCTTTTATCCTTCTAAGCAGCCTCCTGACATCCATTCTGACTTGCTCTTTGTCCTCTGTCAAATCATTCATGCCAATTAAAACCATCAACTCCTTTGCTCGCTCCCTCCTCATATCGAATGACTCAATCACTCTACTCATTTTACTGCTAGGAAAACATATGCATGCATCCTATCATCCAGCACACCTTTAATAATGGAGTCACCATATAACGTCACTCGCTCATCTTTTGTTAACTCTTTCGTGCCATCATGATTAGTTTTAATATTTTTTACCTGAATTTTCTTAATTTCATTCTGCATCCATTTTGTCTCTTTCCTCAAGCAATCCAATTCAACTTCTGTATCTCGTGTCACATTTTCTGTATCATTCATTCTTTCTAATTTTCTAACCCTCAACACCCCTCTTCTCACTTTCACTCTCATTCATCCTTCTGTGCTTCTGTACTTTCTGTCCAACATGCATCCAACTTTCGCTATCACTGATTCTTTCGATTTTTTCCACTTTCGATTCCTGCATCACGCCATTTCCAGTTTCATTCGTTCTCTCAATTTCATTTCCTTCTGCAACTCTCACCTCACTTTCATCTTTATTAACATCTGTTACAGTTTTTTTGAGAAACTGAGAAAGACTTAAATTTTAAACAGTCAATTCCATCTGCTTTACATGATCAAAATGGAGAAAAACATACTAATAGACAAAGGATAGAAGAAATTGTACAGAATTTTTATAATGATCTCTATGCAACTAAGTGCCAAGTTTCAGACCCTATCATTGCAAAACCAAGCAGTATACCTGATCTACTTCCAGAAGAAATAGAACATGCCATTAAGAAAATGAGTATAGTTTGCCCACCGTTTGTAGATCTCTCCTTGGCATTTTGCCAAGAATAGTCGATTCATGCTGAAGGGGAGAAAGAAATGAAGGATGTAAGAATTGGTTGCCAACATGCAAAATCACGTGTTTTCTTGTCTGTCGCTGTACTAGTACTAGCTTGATTTTTGTTGTCGCTTTTTCGCATTATTTTTTTATTATTAATTTGTATGATGGATTCAGTACAGTCAACAAGTTCTGTTGTTGTTTAACAACAGAACTTGTTGACTGTAGTTTCAGTAACTCTTGCAAAAGAATATTGAATAATGTGCTGACATTCTGCGAAAAAGAATCGTCTCCTTGTTCTCCATTCTCAAGTCATAACACGTGCAAGTGCAATTGCAGGCGTATTGGGGTCGACTGTTAAAAGAATTCGTAGGGAATCAAAAGGTGAAGATAAGCCAAAATTTAAATCTCCTAAAAAAAAGCGCCACAGTAAAGAAAACCATTGAAACCGTAGCTTTGAATGATTTTGATGTAGATGTTATAAGAAGAACTATTCGCGAATTTTACGTGGTCAAGAAAAGAGTGCCAACTGTTCTGAAATTGATTCCTGTGCTTAAAGAAAAAATTAATTTTCCTTGGAAAAGAGAAACTTTAAGGAAAATACTTCATGAAATCGGATTTTGTTTTAAAAAGTCCCAGGATAAAAGGAAACTTCTCATGGAGCGAAGTGACATTGTTTTATCTAGAACGTAGTATTTGAGAACAATAAGACGTTTCAGGGAGGAGAAAAGACCAATTGTGTATCTAGATGAAACTTGGATTGATAGTAATTTAACTTATGGAAAATGTTGGCAGTATAAAGAAGAATGTGGAGTGCTACAAACCGGAAATGCCTCGCAGCGCATAATAATTTTGTATGCAGGTGGAGAAATGGTTTTTTTTTACCGAATTCAAACTTACTATACAAAGCCAATTACCATAAGCAAATGAATTCTACGATCTTCGAAAAGTGGGCAGAAGAAAAACTGATTCCAAACCTTCCTAAAAATGCTGTTGTTATAATTGATAACGCTTCATATCATTCTATTCGATAAACAAAGTTCCAAATTGGTCTAATAAGAAGCAAGTTCTTATGGATTGGCCCTCTGCAAATAACATTTCTCATTCCCCAGATATGCAAAAAATTGAATTGCTTAATTTGGTCAAAAGAAACTCGTCCACAACTAAACTATTTAAATTCGACACAATGCTCAAAGAGCATGGATTTCTAGCTTTGAGGCTACCACCATATCATTGCGATAATAATGCTATTGAGTATGTTTGGGCAGAAGTGAAAAGTTTCATTCGCCATCGCAACATAACTGGAGATATTGACATGTCAAAACTTTTTAAGCTTTCAGAACAAGTATTACATTTCAAAACTGGGGAAAATATCTTTCATGTCACCTCATTGGAAAATATGTATTGGGACGGAGATGGAATTATCGAAGAATTATGCGAACCTTTGGTGATCAGTTTAAGGAAAGTGATGGCGATTCGGACAGTGATTCAGATGACTACGAAGATTAAAAGGATTTGATAATGGTATTTTTTTCCAACCTTTTTTTTTTTGAATGGGTTTGTTAAAAGACTCACAACAAGTCATAAATAATTAATCAGTTTAGGACATTAAAGTGTCTTAGTTCTCTCAACTGTAAGTTTAGAATATCTAAGTTCATTTGAAAAAATTTCTGTTTTTCATTATAATTATTTTTATTTTATAGAAAACTTTCTTAAAAATAAACTTAGTTAAATTTTTGTTTTATGCTATCCTTTTTTAATTTTGTTAATACTCTAAGTACATCTTTCCAACTGTTATACAAGCAAAATAGTTACACTTTAAAAACTACAATGCTCGTAAAAGAAAAGCTGAATTTTCCCACCTGTAATAATAAACAAACACATCCCAGAAGACAGATTGACTACCCTATTATCGGAATGGATTCGCCTTTTTCTGACATGCGCAAAAGTGTCGAGGGACCTCTAATCGATGGGCGAACTATAATGGTAAAGCCTCAGGACTTGATTATGTTAAGGCTGAAGAAATCCAACAAGGTGGACCAATTATTTTCAAAGCCTTGGCTGCCAGATTCACATGGTACTTCAAAGAAAGAAAGAAAAAGATTCCAGAGGAATGGAAGATCTCAAAAACCATACTTCTATTCAAAAAAGGGAACAAGGAAGACAAAAAACTATCGTCCAATCTGTCTACCCTCTGAGATATATAAAATTATGAGCAGAGTAATACTGAACAGAATCCAAAACACTCTCGAAGACAACTCCAGTAGAGAGCAGGCAGGATTCAGAAGAGGCTTCTCCACAATAGATCATATCCAGGTCATTTCACAACTAACAGAAAAATGCAGAGAATACTGAATCTCTCTATGTTTCCTCTTTATTGATTTTAAAAAAGCATTTGATACTATAGAACACAATGTAGTCATCAGTGCCTTACTGGAAATAAATGTGGACCCTACTCACATCCACATGATAAAAGAAATTAACAAAAATCAGACCACACAAATAACCTAGTTGATCAACCTATAAATATAGATATAAAGAGAGGAGTCCACCAGGTTGATGTGATCTCCCCAAATCTATTTACCAGTATTTGAGAATACATTCTGAAAAAAAATAGATCTAAATGGAGGAATAAGCATAGACGGTGAAAAACTACAAATCCTTATTTTTGTTGATGATCTAGTACTGATATACCACAACCCAAAAGACCTAGAAGAAATGGGTGAAAAAATATACACAAACAGCAGTAAGATAGGCTTAGAAATGAATCTAGAAAAAATAAAATGGATCAAAAACACCTACATAAGTGACAGTCACCTATGTATTGACAACATCCCTATAGAACAAGTTGACTCCTACAATTACTTAGGTCAAACAATAAAAAATTAATAACGATTTATCTGAAGAACTAGCAAGAAAGAAAGAAGCTGCATGGCTATCATTCAACAGACTAAAAGAAACACTTACTGATCCAAATCTTGACATCTCTGTGAAGGCAAAACTATTTAATAGTAGCATTCTTCCATCACTCACATATGGATCAGAAACATGGAACACGACAAGAAAAGAAGAAGAGACTCTCAGAATAACTCAGTGTGCAATAGAACGCAGGATTTGTAACATCAGCAAAATGGAACGTTAGAAACACAGAACTAAGAAAGAGATCAAGCATAAAAGATGTGGTAACTGCAGTATATGAAAGCAAGATGAGATGGGCACGTCACGTAGCCAGACTCAGAGATAACATGGACATATAGAATACTCAACTAGCAACCAAGAATATAGAGAAAACCAGAAAGACCACCTACAAGATGGGAAGATCCACTAGTGAAAATCTATTGGTATAACATGGAAGAGAGAGAGAGAGAGAGAGAGAGAGAGAGAGAGAGGCTCAAGATCGAGATCGTTGGAGGCATCTTTGTGACCTGCACTCATGGAAAAATCCTGAGTTGAAACACAGGGCCATCAAGGTAATCAAGGTAAAACATATCAAAAGAACTTCCTGCGATTTTTTTTTTTTTTTTTTTTTTTTTTTTTTGGCTTCATTAGCTAGCTGCTGCTCATGCTATACTTTTGCTACCCTTACAAACCAAGTCACCCTCTTTGCCTGATTTTCATATTTCTCATGGAATTGATTATTGCCACGCCTCTTATTTTGTCTCCATAATGCCTTTTTTTCCATTGTATTACATGCTTAATCTATTCATTCATCCATTTCACATCTACCTTATTTAATATTCTGGCCTTTGGAATACATTTAAACATTGATTCTATTAGATAGTTCTTGAATATCACCAAAGCAGCACTGATCTTCTTTTCGCCCAACTCCTTATTCCATGTTACAGCTCCAAAGTACCACGTGATAAGTTGGTGTACAAACTGCAGAGGATGGGAATAAATAGTATATTGGTTAGATGGATCAGAGTTTTATTCTCTGAATGTGATACCAGCAGGCTGTGTATGATGGAGGTGTCTCAAAAAAGAAGGGCAACCACTGGCATGCCCCAGGGTTCTGTTCTTGGGCCCATGCTGTTTAACTGGTTTGTAAATGATATATCATGTGGACTGACTGGGGATCTTCAGTTGTTTGCTGATGATGCAAAGTTGGGGAGAATTATAAGTAGCACTGCTGATGTTAATTCCCTTCAGGAAGATTTGTACAGACTTTTGACTTGGACAAAGGAGTGGGGTTGTAGTTTTAATATTAATAAGTGAAAGGTGTTACATTCTGGAGTGCAGATATATAAGGCTGTGTGCTACACTGACAGTATAGCACTGTGGGAGGTGGATGCGATTTGGGATTTAGGAGTTAACAGTAGACCGAAGTTCATTGTGGGAGGTTCATTCAACTGACAGTGTATTTATCATACCGAATCTTAAAATCCTTAAGACTCCATGTATTAACAACACATTCTAGTAATACTTTCCATTCACTGACAATTTTCCATGTAAAATATCTACTCTTTAACACCCCCTCTTCACCACACTCTTACATAACTTCCAAGGATGACCTCTGGTTTTTCCCCTCTTGCCTATTGGCATATTGGCCTATGGGTATATTGCAAGTGTTGCAAAGGCTGCATAATCATAGTGCTGCTATGATAAGAAGTACTCTAACCATCCATTATCTATCAGTGGCTTTTAACAGGTACTTAAGCGCCCATGGCCTTCCAAGTATCCTTAGATTTCCTAACCACAATACGAGGATAAGGCAGTTACTCCTATGTCTCCAAGCATTCTTGTCTGCAAATTGCATATATTCTACAGGGTGGTTTGTCTGTTTTGAGGGACGAAAAACCCAAGTTTCTGGGATATAAAACCCTCTACCTCCATATGAGACTGGCTAACTCACCTTTCATCGAAAGAGACCAGATAAAGGTTTCTCCTGTCATGCACAGGAATCGAACCCAAGTCTTTCAGACCAAAGGGCTTCATCTATACTGACTGAGCTATGGAGGCTCTTTTTTTTTAAAAAAAAACTATCTCTCTAAGAGACCGGCTAACTCACTTTTCGTCGAAAGAGATCACATAAAGATTCTTTATGTCAATGATGGGAATCAGTGGAGAGGGTACAGAGGCGAGTGACTAAAACAATATCAGAACTTTGGACTGCTGGATATGGAGAGAGAGAGAGAGAGAGAGGTTCAAATAATGTTGATTGCAGAGTTTAGTGAACAGGAGGAAAAGAGGTGATATGAGAGATATTTAAATTAGTGAGAGAATTTTATTGGATTAATCCAGCTGAGATTATAAAAAGAGCAGAAGGCAAGAGGGGGAAAAACCAGAGATCATCCTTGGAAGTTATGTAAGAGTGTGGTGAAGAGAGGGTATTAAAGAGTAGTGTTAAAGAGTAGTTAAAGTGTTAAAAAAATTGTCAGTGAATGGAATGTATTACCAGAATGTGTTGTTAATGCAAGAAGTGTTAAGGATTTTAAGATTCGGTATGATAAATACGTTGTCAGTTGAATGAACCTCTCACAATGAATTTGCTGACTACATGGAGGGTGAAATAATAATAATAACTCTTTTCTATCATCAGTAGCACTCCACCTCTGTTTTTACTCTTTCTGTCTTAATGAAATACATCATACTTTCATGTCTATTCCCGTCAGGATGGTCTCCTCATCCAACCATGTCTCACTTATTTCAAAATTTTTGAACGAACAAACTTAATCAATGCAACAATTTCATTTCCCTTGTTTCTGATATTTCTATCATTCGTAACATAACAGCTCATTCTGAATCTATAACAAGTTTTAATGATACAACTTATTAGACGTAACTTCTCCATACTTCCTCTAGCCATTTCTTATTCTCCTTACTCATCCTAGAGCCCTTTCCAAATCCAACTGTTTTCCTTACAATCCCAGGTCATTCTCCCCCCCCCCCCCCACACACACACACACGCGCATGCATTCACATCCTTTTGGGGCATCAACCTTTCTCACACTGTGTTTCCCTTGTCCACCTTGAGACTCCTCTTTTATCCTGTTTGTCTTGTACATTTGTTCTCTCATTCTCTACACTCATGCTATCCAATGCTTCATTCATAAGCACAACTTCAATCTCTCCTTTCTTACCCTCCTGCTCTTTCACAGCACTTCTTACTTGCTCATTCTCTGCACTCATTAATCTCCCTGCCAGCAGCAGTCTCTCGAAATGATTCATCCCAAAACTATTCAAATACAGTCCTGTCATACAGTTCAATTCTTCCTTCAAACTCATCCTACATATTAACAAACAGCATTCCTTTCTCTTCACACATTTTTGCTAACATATCATTCATAATTCTTGCTCTCTATCTCATCTCATCACTGTCATATCTGTGCAGCACACAGACTATGTTTCCTATCATACTATTATCTTTTTATCCTTCTCAACAACCTCCTGATATCCAATCTTACATTCTCCTTGTTCCCAGTCAAGGCATTTGTCCCTACTACCACTATCAACTGCTTTGCTTGCTTAGTCACGCTATTAATTTTACCTCCAGGGAAACAAAGCTCGTGCATTTTATCACACCTCTAATAATCGAATCCCCATACAATGCCACTTGCGGGTCTTTCGTTTACCTTTTTCACACCAAAATCATTTGTTTTCCTCTTCTTCATTCTTCCATACGTATCTCGAATTCTCTTCATTTCATTCTGCATCCACTTCATCTCTTGCCTCATCTTCACCAACTCAGCTTTCAAATCTTGTGTTCTTCTTTCACTATCATTCATCTTGCTATTTTATTGGCAGTCTCACAGACTTGTTTGCCATCAACCAAGATCTCCACCTCACCATTAATTGCACTCTGTTTTTTAACATCATCATTGCAAACGTTATTGTTAATTTCACTCTGTTTTTTAACATCATCATTGCAAACGTTATTGTTAATTTCACTCTGTTTTTAATGCCATTATTGCCTGCTTTATCATAAATCAAACTTTTTTCCCTCGCTACCACTTTCACACACTTTCTGAACATTCGTGCAATCTTCAACTGCTGTGTCAGTCATGATGCCATGTTCCCTGCTCATATTTAAACTATATAAACTAATGTTTAAGCAAGTATCATTATGAATCAGAATATTGGATTTCCTACATACCCACACTCATTCTTTTCTGTTATTCAGTTTTTTTTACATAATATCTGCCCCATCTTCCCATGCATATATCACATTCATGGCACTGCACCATTTTTGAGAAATCCACTTCATTTACTCTATTTGTCTTCCACACAGACCTGTGCAATGATTTTCCTTTCACCACTGTGTTGTATCAGTGTGCTAACAAACACAACGAATTTATGATAATATCACCTTACAAATTTATTCAAACACTGCATTCCACACACAAATATCTCACAGCAGTAATTAATCTACAATTTAGAGAATATTAGAACACATTTAAATCTAAAATTTACTTAACTTGCTGCAGCCCACACAATGACTGATATTTAACTCTCCTATCAATCCACATGAAATATCATTAACAAATAACAAAATAACAAATTTTGTAGAATCTTGTGAATACATTTCTGCAGCACACCACTAGTTAGAATTTTCTTATATGTTTTCAACTCATTTCTACCTTTAAACCAATCAACTAATTCCACCACTTATCTTCTCCTAAAGACATTTTTTGTCCATTATTGTAACCTAATGAATATCAAGTTTCATATTCCTATGACTTATCATATTTTGGTTCAAGAGGTAGATGAGATGAAAAACATTTCAGAACATCAGAGTTATACCGAACTTATTAAACCTCTGGATTTAGAGAAAGATGTTGAAAGTTTATTTTTCACTTGGTTAGAGTATAATAAATTTAGTTTAATCCTTTATCCAAGTGTGAGCAAACAAAGTTTGCGCCTGAAAGTATCTTCAGGACTGGGGTAAGGTGGTACAACACCAGGACACTCCTTGCAAAGGTGGAGCAAGCTACCAACACTCCTATCTCAGTATCTCCCATAATGCAAAACACATCTCCTTACAGATTCCTGAAGATACTTTCAGGTGCAAACTTTGTTTGCTCACACTTGGATAAAGGATTAAACTAAATTTATTATACTCTAACCAAGTGAAAAATAAACTTTCAACATCTTTCTCTAAATCCAGAGTAATTTATTAAAAAGGGGTGGCACACCATTTGGCAACTCCTATAGGTAGAGATGACCTGCTAATGCTTCTGCCTGGTATCTCCACTTGGGCCTGGCTCCCACTGAAGAGACCTCAATAAAGGTCGAAACTAGTCTGGGTTGTGGCCCTTCCCTTAATGCATAACATTATACATATCTGCAAGGAGATGTGTTTTGCATTATGGGAGATACTGAGATAGGAGTGTTGGTAGCTTGCTCCACCTTTGCAAGGAGTGACCTGGTGTTGTACCACCTTACCCCAGTCCTGAAGATACTTTCAGGTGCAAACTTTGTTTGCTCACACTTGGATAAAGGATTAGACTAAATTTATTATTAAACCTCATAAATGAATTGGATCTTAGCAGCCATGGGATACTTTGAAACAATGCCAAATTATTACACATGATAGTATTCATTAATACAAATATTTACTAAAAATATGAACTGAACCTCACTAAGCATGGGATCCTTCAAAACATTATCAAATTACTACATGTGATAGGGTTTATAAATTCAAAGAAAGTGCTGACACCCTACTACATCAAACAGACTATATTATAAAAATTGCCTTTCAATTCCTAAAGTCTGAAAAATTGTTATCCTTACTTGTATTAAATATTTTTTTTAATAATTTCCAATAGTGTTTATCCTAGCATTTTTGTGACTATGTTAAAAAGATGGCCACTGTTACCACACACACACACACACACACATTTCAAGATGTAGTACTGAAATTTTAATTCTTGTTCTTTTCTCACAATGAAAACATTTTACAAAACATAAAAGTGATATATGTATTGATAAATGCATTAATTATTAAAATAATTTATTATTATTATTATTATTATTACCGGTATTTCCATGGAGTCAGTAGACTCATCGTGGGAGACCCAGACTATCAAAATAATATCTATCACAACTCTTCTTGAATTCATTTACAGACGAAGAACTCACAACTGAGTCAGGCAATGCACTCCACTCATTCACCATCCTCCAGGCAAAAAACCTCATTCTCACACCCTTGTTAACCACTCTTTTCCTTAATTTCCAGGGATAACTTCTTGTTCTTCCATCACTATCACACAGCTGAAACATTTCCACTGCATCAATCTTATAAAAACTTTTAGAAATTTAAATGTTTCTATCATATCCCCTCTTCTCTGCCTATCAACCAACCTCTGCAATCCACAACTTCTCAATCTATCAATGTAGGAGCATTTTTTACATCACTTACCAACTTAGTCACTCTCCTCTGAACCCTCCCCACAACCTCCTCATCTCCAAGAAATCCAGGTGACCAGATCTGAGTGCAGTAATCTAAATGTGGAAGTATCAATGCTTTATAAAGGGGAATAATAACCTCTTTATCTCTGGATGTTAGTATGTTCCTCAATAACCAAGTAATCCTATGTGCAATCTTGGACACCTTAGCAATGTGTCCCCTGGACTTCATCTCCCTATCAGCCAACACCCCTAAGTCCCTAGCCTCATCAATCTTTTGGAGTATCGTTCCATCAATGTAGTACACAGCTGGTAATCTTTTAATCCCAAAATGCATAACTTTACACTTTTCCACATTGAACTGACATCGATTACCTTTTGCCCATTTTGCCAGCTTATTTAAATCATCCTGCAAACTCTCAACATCAGTTTGGTTTTTTATTTCTCTACCCAACTTTGCATTATCAGCAAACAACTGAATATTTCCCTTTAAGCCATTTCCTATATCATTTATGTACAAATTAAACAACAATGGCCCAAGTACAGAGCCCTGAGGCACAACACTGGTCACCTGCCTCATCCTGGACTCTGCTCCTCCATACATCACCTTCTGGTATCTCTCCCTGAGCCATTCTCCTGTCCATATCACCAGTTTAGTATCCATCCCCATCAGCTCCAACTTGCACAACAGTATCCCATGGGATATCCTGTCAAAAGCCTTAGCAAAATCCAGAAGTACCACTGTGTAGCCATTTCCTTTGTCCAACTAAGATGTCATTCTATTATAAAAAGTTAATAAATTGCTAAGGCAGGATCGACCTTTAATATCCTGATCCACCCATTCTTGAATTTTGTCTCTAACCAACTTTTCTAATACTTTTACCACCACTCCTGAGATGGTGATTGGTCCTTTTTAACTACCAGTTTTTGAGCCACCTTTAAGCAAAGAAACTACTTTGCCTTCCTTCCACTCCCTAGGGACCATTTGTCAAAATAATAAATAACAATTTTTACTAAAGTTTGAAAGCAAATAACAGAGAATATAGTACTCTATTATGAGTGACATAAATTACACTTACTGTTTTTTTGGAGTAAAAAAAAAAAATGAACTTACAGTAAGTTGTTGTGCCCATTTCGTTTCAAACTTTTCTCTGGCTTTAACTAAGTACTCTTCCACTGCAAAAGTTTATATACAATACTTGAAAGCTATTTATAAAAATTAATTTGAAATTTAATATTAAATCACTTCAGAAAATGAACAAGAAATTTTGATGCAAAAGCATTAAGATATATATTGTGCCATGTGTTATTTGAGTTCGAGTTCCATATTTCCAAGTTCAAAGAAGCACAGTTGAGCATAAAATAGAAGAACTGACATGATTATTTTACACCCACAACTATGATAGCATTTTCCTTTTATTATTGTTAATATAGTAGATTATATTATGTTAAAACAGTATATCGTTAATATCAATATGGGGTAAATTTGAACATGGTGTGGCTTAAAGTGGGATGTATCTAAATTTTATGCTACAAGCATGGCTTGGCATAGCTAGAATTACAATCAAAACAACTAAAGCTATGAGTTAAATATTATGTTATATCCAGGAAAAAGTTTTAGTTCAGCAATATGAAATATTGAACTTGGAGTGAAAAAAAAAAAAAAAAAAAAACACTGTGTACTGTATTATTGTTAGAACTGTAGTTTAAGATGTAGAACTGATTTGGAATTTTTTTTCTCTTTATGTCATCCCACCCATGAAAGGTTATATGCAAGCTTATAGTATATTTTGTACCATGGGTGGACTAAGAAATTTTTTTTCTATTTTTATGAAATTTATATTTTTTATTTATTCTTACATAGTCTGGATACCCTACTCTAGAGACCAAACACGGAACTTTTTCATGCCACTTCAGAATTCCAGTAAGCAGGATGGGGTCTCATACCAGGCAATGAAATTCATCTTCCACCTAAAGACAATCACAAACATCCATTCCCACAATGGGATTCGAAGTAGCCTGTTGGTTGGAGAGTGGGTACTCTTACCACTTGGCCTACCAGGCCAGAAATTGCACTAATTTTGACAGAGGTCTGAAGTTCACACAGCAAACCACAAGAGACGCAACACTTTGCATTACTTCTATAATTAGAAAGACAATGACAAGATTGAAAAAGACCTATGTTCAATTGTCATCATGAGAAGAGAAATCTTTATATGGGCTTTTCCAAATGAAGATGAGTAAGCCAATCTCATATGGAGTTGGAAGCTGGGTTTTTTCTCCCAGAAACTCAGGTTTTTCATCCTGTATACAATTATCAGCCATGAGAACACACAATTATCAACAAAAAATGCTGTTGTTATTGGTGGTTGGAGGTAATAGATGGTGTTGATGGAGTACACCATTATTATGTTAATTGGCGAAGTAAGTAGTATGGGAGCTGGTGTGATGTGTGTAGCAGAGTGGAGTAGAGTGCCCTCCCACAAAGAGTTCTTGGACTCCTTGAAGGTGCCACATAATAATAAAAATAATCATGATAATATATTAATAATTATTATATGATTATTATTATTATTATTATTATTATCATCATCATCATCATCATCATCATCATCAGACCTCTGTGGCATCAAGAGACTCGTTGCAGGAGGTCCCACTCTCACACACACACACACACACACACACACATAGCTCATCATACCATGACTTAAATGCATTCACTGTCTCTGCACTTGACACACACATTCAAGCAATGCACTCCACCTACTTCTCACCTTGCCCCTTGCTCACATCCTGCTTATAGCTTACAGGGGACTGCCTCTTGTTCTCTTCCTATCTACAGCCTTTCTATGAAAAATCTCATCCACATTAACCTGATAAAATAGTAAACCTACTAACTTATATGTCCTGATCACATCCTCCTCTCCTCCATCTATCCACTAAGCTCTGCAGTTTTGCATTCTCTCAATCTGTCCTCATACTCAATAATCCAGAGACTCAAAACAGACTTAGTCAATCATCTCTGAACCCTCTTCAACAATTCCTCATCCTTTTGAAAAACAGGCAACACAGAAAATCCATATGTGGTCTGATCAAAGCCTTATACAATGGAATTGCAATATCCTTACTTCTACATGTCAGTGTTCTCCATATCATTGCCATAATTTCTTGTGCTGCTCTCAAAATTTTAGCAAAATGTCCTCAAAATTTCAGGTGCCTATCCACATCACCCCCAGATCTTTCATCTCCTCCACCTTCCTCTAAGATATCCCCACCAATCTTACACTCTGCATCCCATCTTTGTTTCCTAAATTTTAAAACCTTATACTTTTTATCTTGTGATTTGAGGTCTTGTTTAATAATATTTTAATATTTAATAAACCTTATACTTTGCTAAACTGAACTGGTATCCCCATGCACGTTCCCATTCATCCAGTCTATTCAAGTTTTCTTGCAAGGCTACAACATCCTTTCTACCTCTTATAGCTTTCCCCAAATTTGCATCACCTGCAAACAACTGTATATCACCATTCAAACCCTTGCCAATGTCATTTACATACAAATTAAACAATAATGGCCCCAAAACATAACCCTGGAGGCACACTACTAGTGACTTTCCTCTTCTGGGATATCGCACCCACATACACAACCTGCTGATACCTAGCAGACAGCCAATTACCAAACCAAATGCAAACCTGATGTGGCAACCTATCAAAGGCCTTTTCAAAATCTAAATATACTACTGTGTATACAATCCCCATGTCCAATGCACTTGTCACTTTGCTATAATTTGTCAGCCTGGTTGGCCGAGTGGTTAGCATATCTGCTCTCCAGCCAAAAGGCTGCAGGTTCAAATCCCGTGAAAGGAATGAATCATGGAATTATGTAAGAATTATGGAGAATGTAATAGAGAAGTAAAAAAGAATTGTCTTTCTCAGTAGAGCAAAGAATGTAAGGTAGGGGATAGGAAGGTGAGGAAAGAAAAGTTAGGTTGAAAAGAAGATTAGCTGAGGAAGCAAAAAATACTAGAAAATTCAAGAGAATTCTTAAGTTGCTGGAGATGGTATGTGGGGATTGGTTCAATGAGTAATTTGTCAACACAACAGATGATCACCAGAGCAAACTCTCTAATGACTATAGAAATAGCTTGTTATAGCACATGGTTTGCTGCATCGTATATTGTTTAAGAAAATTAACAACATAGATTTGATAATTAAAAATATTTAATTACTCATTCCTACATTTCACCGAATTCAAATCGGCATCATCAGAGATTAATACAATGGTATTAAACACGTGCAAGCAGGCACACACTTCAGTAACAAAGATGAAAACAGGAGAGAGATACAGGAAGACCTAGAGTCCTACAATTTTGCCACCTTTTGGCTTTGGTTGGATATTTTTGGCCATTGGGCTGACTGTCTGCAGATGAGGGTTTCCCATTTGAGGGGTATATGGATACATCAGATATATGGTGATGGATCCATCACCATTCCCTATATCCATGACATCTCAGAAAAGGTGGCCAAAATATTAAAAAAACATAATCTTGGGACCAATTATAAACCACACAAAAAGCTAGCAACCATTATCTGCTCCTCCAAAGACCAGCTACAACCTATGGATTTATCTGGAGTTTACCAGGTACCCTGCAGCTGCAACCTTTTTTATAACGAATAAACAGGTAGGACAGCCAATATCTGTAATCAGAGTACCAGAATTACATCTGATTCCAGCACTACAGCATCTCAGGGTTAGTAAGCTATGCCCTGGATATCCGGCATAGGATCTGGCGGGGAAAAAAGCCACCTTACTCCACCAAAACAAATTTAAGTTCAAGAGGCTTTTCCTTAAATCTACTGCAACTCTTACCAACTATCCCAACCTAAACAACTATGGTTGTTTCAAACTGCCCCTCATATCAAAAACCCTCATCTGCAGATAGTCAGCCCAATGGCCAAGAACACCCAACCAAAGCCAAAAGGTGGCAAAATTGTGGGACTCCAGGTCTTCCTGTATCTCCCCTGTTTTCATCTTTGTTACTCAAGTGTGCCTGCTTGCACATGTCTAATACCATTATATTAATCTCTGATGATGCCAATTTGACTTCAGTGAAACACAGGAATGAGTAATTAAATATTTTTAATTATCAAATCTAAGCAGTTAATTTCCTTAATCAATATATGATGCTGTAGAATCAACATATGAGCCTAAACACCAGGATTATTATTATACTTGGTTTACTATTCTGAATTTAGGGGAAAAAAAGATTGATCTCTAACACTCCATTCCCACAAAACAAAGGAAATCATGGGAAAACAACAAAGGAAATCCTGGGAAATCACAGAGGAAATGGCAGGAAATAAAATAAAAAAAATAATACATTGATGATAGAATACAAACAACTGGCATAAATCATAGATGAAGCACACAAAACATCATTAAGAAAGTACAAACAAACAGCATGTGTACTCAGACTTTTAGTTTTCATGAAATGTGTTAATGATTATGATAATTAGTTGTTGATCTTTTAATCTTTAAATTTCCTATTCAAATGGAGTCTGAATTGTTGAGTCATGGTGTACAAATGACTGTTGGTGAAGGAAGCAAAAGTTAAAGTGAAAAGCACTTGGGAACAAGTGCTTATTTTTTAATTAAGTAAAAGCATTTAATGTGAAAGAACAGCAGCATATAAGCAAGATGGGGAAAAAAGCATATGAACTTGTTGCAGAAGAAGCAATCTTAAGTAGCATGAATTACATCATATGATACAGATACAGCAAAAGAGGAACAATATGAATGTGGAATGATAGTGGTGGAATAACAACGTGCAGTTGGATATTGGTAAGAAAGAGGAGAAAGAATGTGGTAAAGAGATGAAATATTACTGATAATGAAGTTGATATGAAAGATATGAAAATGAATGAGGTTATTAAAAAGGAATTAGTAAGGTGAGGAAGGAATTTATGTAATGCAGAGTGAGATGGAGAATTTGAAGAAGAAATAGACAATTGTGCCAAGTGCCAAGAAAAAAAGTGCCAAGAGAGAAAGAGTGCTAGTGAAAGTGGACTTGAAAATGAATGAGACAGTGGAAAGTTAAAAGTTATAATGAAGTATAAGTACTCTATGAGTGAAGGATGTTAAGAGAGAGAGAGAGAGAGAGAGAGAGAGAGAGAAAACAACTTTGAAGGTGGGAGAAGGAAGGAACAATAAGAACAGTCACTCAGGCTGGGAAGAGAAAAAAGTGCAGTGCAGGATTTGAGAGTATTGCTAGAGACAATGAAGTGGAAAAGTGAGAGAGAGAGAGAGAGAGAGTTGTGATCATGTTGTAAGGTATAATAGCAGACACCTAAGGAGAAGAGAGTGATAATTATGAATGGCAAGAAAACTAGGATGTAGGAGTAATAACCTTCAGTATGTGGAAGTATGGGATAAATTTGAGGGTGACAGAGATAGCATTCATTATTATTATTATTATTATTATTATTATTAAAACTAGACTTCCACAGAATGTAAAGACTCATTGTGGGAGGCAAAGACTGTACACAAAGCGCACCAAACCATGCTTTAAACTCATTCAATGTATCTGCATTCACCACAGTGTCAGGCAAAGTATTCCACTGACTAATGACTCTCCATGAAAAGAACCTATTCCTTATTCCCCTGCTCACACCCATCTTATACAACATCCAGGTTATGTTTCCTGTTCTATCCCCTTCATCCATTCTATGAAAAATTTCTTCACACATTAATCTGGTAACAATCTTCTACCAAATTAAATATCTCAATCATATCCCCCTCTCTTCCTCTATTCACAAGGCTTTGCAAACTGCATTCCCTCAATCTGTCCTCATATTCCACATCCCAAAGGCCAGTTACTAGTCCATCTTCTCTGGACCTTTCCAACATATCCATGAAAACCAGGGAACCAAATACAAGGTTTATACAATGGAACCAGAAACCTCTTTATTTCTACAAGTTACGTCCTCTGCATCATTGCCATAATCTGATGAGTCTTTGCAACTTTGCTCAATGTGACCACTAAACTTCAGATCCTTATCCACCACCACTCCATGGTCTCGTCTCCTCAACTTCCTCCAAAATTTCCCCACCAAGTGTATACTTTGAATCCCATTGTTGTCTATCCATCAATCAGAACCTTACACTTTGCAACATTGAATTGACAGTTCCATACTGTTATCTACTAATACAATATATTCAAGTCCATATAGGTATTATTTCTGGGAAAATTCCCATGTTACTCCTCTTAAAAACTATTAATTTTATGGCTATTTTGCCTGCTTTCGTTTAGGAGTGCACCTTTTTAATGTCATTGGCTTTTTACTCAGGAAATCTTAGGGTATTACAGATGTATTTTAGAGATAAATATATGCAGAATGATAGAGGAAGAAAAAAAGTTAAAAAATCGGTCATCCTATCACCATTTATAAATGCTTACAAGTTTTCAACTAACCGTAATTATCTCAACACAGAAATAAATAAATTAACACAGATTTTTAAAAATCGCAACTATACTACATAACTAATAAATTATGCAAACAGGACAGCAAAAGCCCATCAGAACAATCCAATAGCCAAAACAAACTTTCCAACACAAAAAGTTATCAAACTGCCATACACCCAGAACACATATAAAGCCTACAAATACATTTTGAAACATAATAACTATAAACTGGTGTTCACTACAAAACAAAAATTGGCAACACTTCTAAAACCCACTAAATCTCACGCACACACAAAAAAATTATAGAACATCACAATATAGTCTACAAATTTCCTTACCAAAAAGACTGCGATAACTACTACACAGATTCTACTATCAGGTTATAATAAATTTGGTTTAATCCTTTATCCAAGTGTGTGCAAACAAAGTTTGCGCCTGAAAGTATCTTCAGGACTGGGGTAAAGTGGTACAACACCGGGCAACTCCTTGCAAAGGTGGAGCAAGCTACCAACACTCCTATCAGTATCTCCCATAATGCAAAACGCATCTCCTTGTGGATATATATATAATGTTATGCATTAAGGGAAGGGCCACTACCCAGACTAGTTTCGACCTTTATTGAGGTCTCTTCAGTGGGAGCCAGGCCCAAATGGAGATACCAGGCAGAAGCATTAGCAAGGTCATCTCCTCTTATAGGAGCTGCCAATAGGAGTGTTGGTAGCTTGCTACACCTTTGCAATGAGTTGCCCGGTGTTGTACCACTTTTACCGCAGTCCTGAAGATACTTTCAGGTGCAAACTTTGTTTGCACACACTTGGATAAAGGATTAAACTAAGTTTATTATAGTCTGACCAAGTGAAAAATAAACTTTCAACATCTACTATCAGGTCTTTATGCGCAAGACTACAAGAACACTTCCATGACTGTAACATTCCTATTCCAGAACATTTAAACACTAAAAAACACAACATCAAAAAGAAAAATAGAATACAAAGTACAGGAAAAAAAAAAGAAATAGCAGTTCATGCCCTTGAACAGAAACAAACCCTGCAAATCAACAAGGCCATAATAATAGACAGACAAGACAACGAAACAATGCTTAGAATATTGGAAACAATAGCCATAAAATGTGATGAAACCTCAATCAATGTCCACGATCCTACAAAATCTCCGAGTGTCGGAAGCTCCATAACATAAAAAGTAGGTCACAACTTCGACCAACAGGTGCTAACACAAACACTTCAAAGGCAGAAACACCAAACCGACATGACATAGCCTACACTTTTCCCATAAGTTCTGATGATGACACACAGTCAAAATGGCTCACACCCTGTTAACCCTCTCCCCGAACCCCCTTTTCCCATAAATCCTTACCCTTCCTCAAAAAAAAAACCAACTTCTATTTTTCAGACCCCCCTTTCATCTCTTCCCCCTCCAAAAAAAGGGCTCTTAAAATTAATAATATATGTATATATTATATTAAAAAAACAGGTTTCTGCAAATTAATTCTCCCACATTGCCCCCAACCACCCCACTTTTTTCAAAACCCTCTCCCCTTTTAACAGCCTAACAGTAGAAGTATGCACAAAGAAGACAACCAACAACATCCAAAAAAAAAAGGTATTTGCGAATTTTCTTCCTCTATCATTCTGCATATATTTGTCTCTAAAATACATCTGTAATAACCTAAGATTTCCTGAGTAAAAAGCCAATGACATTAAAAAGGGCACTCCTAAACGAAAACAGCAAAACAGCTGTAAAATTAATAATTAATATTCAAGTTCTCCTTTAAGGCTACAACTTCTGTTTGATTCCTCATTACTCTTCTGATTTTTTCATCGTCTGTTGAATATTACCAACTCAGTCTATCCAGATATCATTAATATATGGATTAAATAACAATAGTCCCAAAACCGACCCTTGTGGAACACCACTAGTGAATTTCCTCTTTCGAGATAATGCCCTCGCATATACAACTTGCTGACCCAGGACCGTCACCAGATTAGATCGCACACTGAGGCAAACAATTAAATATCTTCCCTGATAGATTATAAGACAACAATATAAGAAAATTTCCAATTGCAATTTTGCTTTTATTACAAGAGAAAAATTAATGCAAAATGATTAAATAATAATATTAATCAAATGTTTGTTCTATGGGGATATTGCACAATAAAACTTTATGAGCTCTTCTAAATTTAAATTGTAAGCTATGTCCCCCTCTATCAATGTAGTTGCCAGACCAATCAATCTTTCTTGGGTCATTGCTATTCGCAAATAATTTTTAATCAGTTTAAGCTTGGTAAAAATTCTTTCCGTACTTACTACGCAACAGAAATTGTTAGCATAGCGACGCAGCTACTACTGCAATATGGCTGAACGAGCTCCCTTATTAAGCCACGCCATGAGGCAGGCTGCCTCAATGCTACACCCTGTCGCCGGTACTGCTGATACCTATCTCATAGCCATTCACCAATCCAACTCACTACTCTGTCATCCAATTTTTTTTTTTTTTTAGATTTGTAGCAAGTAGAAGAAACAATGACATTGTTGAGGTATTCAGTGATCAATTATACAGGTTTTTCATCCTGATCAGGGTGAAATCATGAGGAACTTAAGTATAGAGGACATAAGAGAGGATGACTTAATTGTGAGTGAACAGAAGGAAATAAATAATCTTGTTGTCAATAAGGTGATAGGATTTCATGACATATCACCACGTGTCTCAAGGGAATTGGCAGTAGCATTGGCATACCTGTTTAATAAGAGTCACATAACAGCACAGATTCCAAGGGCATGGAAAGAAAGTAAAATTGTTGCACTGCATAAAGGTGGTGAGAAGGCTGTAGCTTCAAATTATAGGCCAATCTGAATATCTGGAGTTGTGGTGGAGGTACTAGAGATATTGGAAAGAAGTAGGATACAGAAATGGGTTGATAACAGAAATATTCTCTATGGTTATCAGCATGGGATTGTTAAAGAGAGATCATGCTTTACTAATTTATGTACTATAATAAGGTGGCAAATATCTTGGACAGGGGAGATGCACATACAGTGGTGTACTTGGATTTTGCAAAAAGCTTTTGATAGACTGCCATAAATAAATTGAAACAGATAGGATTGGATAACAGACTTCTGAGTTGGATCAATGACTGGCTGTCGGATGAGTATCAGAAAGTTGTATATGGGGGTGTGGCATCACGAGAGAGAGAGAGAGGTCACTTGTGGTGTGACACAGGGGTCAGGTTTTTTGGCCCATTCTTGTTCAATTTGTATGTTAATGATGTTTGGATGGGTTTAATTAGTGACATGCAGCTGTTTGCAGATGATGCAAAATTGGAAAGAGCAATGCAGAGTCAAGTAGATATTATGGCATTACAGGAGGACTTGAAGAGATTGCATGAATGGGCAGGTAAGTGGAACTATTAGTTCAGTGTTGCAAAGTGTAAGGTTTTGAGATTTGGTAAGCAATCATGGGATGCAAAGTATACACTTGGTGGAGAAAATTTAAAGGAAATAGAAGAGATGAATGATCTGGGAGTGGCGGTGTACAAGGCCTTGAAATTCAGGGCCGCATTGCACATGTTGTGAAGACGTGTAGTAATGGCAATGATGTGTAGGACCCTGACATGCAGAAATAAAGAGGTTATGATGCCATTGTATAAGGTCTTAATCAGGCATCATATGGATTATTGTGCACAAATTTGGCTGCAAGGTTTTCACGGTGATGAGGATATGTTGGAAAAGGTCCAGAGAAGATTCACAAAGATGGTCGGTGGTCTTTGGAATGTGGAATACGAGGATTGAAAGAATGTGAACTGCAGAGCCTCGTGAATAAGTGGAAGAGGGGAGATATGATTGAGATATATAAGCTAGTCACAAGTTGTTATCAGGCTGACATGGAGAAGTTTTTTCATAGAATGGGAGAGGGAGGGTAGAACAAGAGGACGTCGCTGCAAACTTTATAGCAAGGGTATCAACAAAGGAATGAGGAGAAGATTCTTTGAATTCAGAGTGGTTGGTGAGTGGAATGCATTTGTTGAGTGTGTTGTGAATGTAGACACTGTGAATCAGTTTAAAGCACGGTTGGATGAGCAATAGCGTGTACCTCCCACGATGAGTCTTTGACTCAATGGAGGTCAGATGTTAATAATAATAACAATAATAATCTCATTTGCTTCAGTTTAGTGACTAACTTGTGGTGTGGCAATCTATCTAAGTATACCACTCTATATGAATCTCCCTTGTCCAATGCATATGTCACCTTGTTAGAGTGCATAGGTAAGTTTGTAAAACATAACCTCCCTTTAACAAACCCATGCTGACAAGCACAAATAATACTACTGTTATCAACCCACTTTTGTACTCTGTATTTCACCAACTTCTCCAATACCTTAACTACAACTCCAGGTATGCATATCAGCCTATAATTTGTTCACTTAGCATTATCACCACCTTTGTGAAGTGGAAAAAGTTTGCCTTCTTTCCACTACTTTGGGACTTGTGCTCTTGCAAGACTCTTGTTAAACAGGTAGGCCAAGGCTGATACTAACTCCTTGGAACATTCCATTAAGACACATGGTGAGGCGTCACAATTCCTATTGCCTTATTGACATGTAGCTTACTTAACTCCTCATATACCCTCTTGCCTATTCACCATTAAGTCTTCTCTTATTTCGTTCTCTACACTTGAGTTTCTGATTTCACACTGAGGATGAAACACCCCATGAACTGCTCACTGAACACTTTGACTAGGTCCTATGTAGCAGTTACTAGTCTCCCACTTTCATCCATTAACAGCATCTTATTATGATCTTTCTTCCTTCTACTTGCCACATATTGAAAAAAACTCAGAAGGGTTTTTCTTAAGTCTGATTTGCTAATTTCTGCAGGAATGGCACTTTTGTTGTACTTACCAACTGAATCACTCTCCTACCCTTCTCTTTATTATTATTATTATTATTACTACTGTACGGGCACCTCCATGGAGTCTGAAGACTCATTGTGGGGAGCCAAATTATCTCCACATTCTATCATACCTCTTCTTGAACACGTTAACAGAAAAGGACTCACAACTGACTTTGGTAACCCATTTCACTCATTCACAACTCTCCAAACAAAAAATCTAGTATTCACACCCAACTAACCACACCTTTATTCAACTTCCAGGGTTAACCTCTTCTTTTGGCTCCTCTAGCCAAGTGCTGAAACATTCTCCTGCATTAGTCTTATAAAAACCCTTTAAGAAACTTGGATGTTTCTATCATATCAACTCTTTTTTTTCTCATATCAATCAATCAACTAATGCAGTCAACACATCTTCAATCTATCCTCATAGGGAACATTCCACATGATTATTATTATTAACACCAGACCTCCATGGAGTCTAAAGACTCATCATGGGAGGCATATATCTGATGAAATGAGTGGAAGGAGGGTAATTATTATGGGGGATTTCAACTATGGTAACATTGATTGGAAGGAGAAGAGGACACATGTGAGGAAGGAAATAGATTTTATTCAATTATTAAGGGATAACTATCTGAGACAGCATGTAATTGAAAATACTAGGGGGTGTGAGAGTGCTTGACCTGGTAATAGCATCTCAGAATTTGACTGCAATGAATATGACCATGTTGCCACCTATTGGTGAGAGTGATCATGAGGTTTTGACCTGGGAGGTGGCTGAAGGTGTGGAATTTTCAATTAAGACAGGGTATATGTGGAATTATCATGCTGGCAAGTATGAAAAGCTTAGGAGATTGCTTGGATCAGTGCCATGGCATGTACAACTGCAAGGGCTGGACATCGATAGAGCATGGGAAGTGGTCAAGGAGCATTTCCAGGAGGTTATGGCTGATTGTATACCTAGGGTCCGAATAGTAAAACAAGTAGGGGTTAAATGGATGAATAACACCATTAAGCTTGAGCTGCAAAAAAAGAAACAACTGTGGAGGAAATTTAAAGAAAGGGGTGACCTGCAGGCACACGAACGGTATAAAGTGTACCCCAGAAGGGTAATGAGTGTGGTAAAAAAAAGCAAAAGCGGATTATGAAAGGAAACTAGCTATGCAAGCAAAAGAGAATCCCAAACAGTTCTTTCAATATGCTGCAAGCAAGAAAAAAACTGTACACGGCAAAATGATTTTAAGGAATGACGATGGTAAGGAGGTCACTGAATCAGTCGATATAATGGAGTTACTGAGTGCACATGTTTGCAAAAGTATATCATCCAGGTGGTGACATTGAAGAAATGAGGGAACCATTAGTTTATACTGGAATTGTGATGAACGAAGTGGAAGTGAATAGTCTATTACAGAACCTTAATGTGAATACATTTGTGGGATTGGATGGTATACCGGCACAGGTCTTGCGTGAAGCGGCTAAGCAATTATCAGTGCCCTTGACCATGTTGTTTAATTTGAGTCTCGGGTCTAGTTTAGTCCCGAAGGTGTGGAAAGAGAGGAAAATAGTTTCACTGCATAAAGGAGGATCCAAGACTATGGTTGCAAATTACCGACCGATCAGCATATCAGGAGTCATTGTCAAGGTCTTAGAGAAAGTAGTCAAGGGAAAAATACAGGAATGGATTGATGAAAATGAGATACTGTACAGGGGACAGCATGGCCTTGTGAAGGGTAGATCATGCCTCAGTAACTTGCTCAAGTTTTATAACAAGGTGACGGCTGAACTGGATAAGGGTAATGGGTTTTGTTACGTCATGGACTGCTCTGTAATTATTAATTTATTATTTATTTACTTATCTTACTTATCTCTGTGGAGGATCCAAGACTATGGTTGGAAATTACTGACCGATCAGCATATCAGGAGTCATTGTCAAGGTTTTGGAGAAAGTAGTCAAGGGAAAAATACAGGAATGGATTGATGAAAATGAGATACTGTACAGGGGACAGCATGGCTTTGTGAAGGGTAGATCATGCCTCAGTAACTTGCTCAAGTTTTATAACAAGGTGACGGCTGAACTGGATAAGGGTAATGGGTTTTGTTACATCATGGACTGCTCTGTAATTATTAGTTTATTATTTATTTACTTATCTTACTTATCTCTGTGCTATTCCGTTGCCGACAAATTTATATTCTTTTAAGTCGACTGCGCCAGCCGGCAACTGAATTCTGACACACAATTTTAAACTACTGAAAAAACAATATAGGGATCAAGTGGTTTGCAGCCGTGGTCCCTCTTTCTTAGTTGCTAATGGATTTCCCTACTAATTATGCATGGTCCGAAATTTAACAAGTGGTAACTCAATTCTCAGAACAATGACAGACTCATGAGGTTTGAATTAAAGGAATACATTTATTTAGACAAAATACATATACACACTTTGGTCAGAGATTTCAATTCTAAAGAGCCTGAACTTCCCCCCCTTTTTAGTTAATGTATCCAAAAGGTTTACTCTAAAATCTTACACTATCAATCTCATACTCTTCTTTGTATAACTACGTTCAGACTCGGTTAATTTCTACTGAGTTGCTCAGTTCATATATATATAGGAATAACGCATATATATACATAGATACATTCCACAATCCTAGTGTGAAGTATATCAGATGTACTCCATCTTGCAAAATTCACATGAGATAATATTCTCTCTTATGTTCAGGCTTTATCCTCCCCAAAAATTCAGTTAATATTTAAATTCAAATTTAATACAATGATAACAATGTTTCTTCTAACATAAACACTCCGAAGCCTTGGTTCCCAGCTCAGCTTAAGCTCAGGGTGTCACTTGCTCTTTAGATGTAGACAGAATGTCCAAAAGATTACAGTTCTTTAGATACAAAGTGGAAGTTGACTATATGGAGCTCATTAACGTTCTGTTTCTTATACCCTCTTTGATTATTATTCAATTTTAATACGAAAGCTTGCATCTTACTGTTCTTGCTTTTCTGGTAGTTATTGGGACTTCCTTAACTAGACTTCCAGGTTTCCTCACCGTATATTTCTTATGGCGTCTGCGACATACTTCTATTCTTTTTGAAAGAGGTTCTCCTCTTCGCTGATTTTATACATTGGCATGGCTAACCAACGGCCCTTTTCTGGAACTCTGGCCACATTCCTCAGTTGTGGCTATGGTCGACATGGCACGTACAGCAATGGGAAATGTTGCTGGGCACGGTGGCAAGCTTCACAGCTATCCAGCACTTCGATCAGGAACCAGGAACAGAAAATAAGAGAGCGATTGAATTCCACTCTGAAACCTATATAGCTAATGTGAGCGCCCTCTTTTGGTGACTACGTCATGCACATAGCGGCGGCCGATTGGTCACCGCAGCTCCGAACTGTTTTTGACATGGCTCAATACATATATCATCTTTTCAGCATTTATGCATAATCTTCCTTTGTTAAATAATTCACAAACATTATCTATTTAAATTATGGGTTTCTCAAAAATTACTTAATATCTACTAGAAAATGTTCAGACACAGTTCTGAGTTACCAAGATGCACATTTTCTTCTGGTAGGCATAAGCATGTCCATATCCATGGCTTTTAACGTTACATTATGTTGGGTCAGAAATAGGATGACTCATTAAAAGTGAATCATCACTTTTTCTGAAGTTTACAGTGATACTATTGGACCTGGCAAAGGCATTTGACAGGATACCACATGGAATTCTAATCTGTAAACCGCAACATAGGAATGGATATAGGGTTTGCGAGATGGATAGGTGGGTGGTTGATGGAGAGATATCAAAGAGTAGTTTATTCAGGAGTAGAGTCCAAAAGACGGTTCTGTGGCACACCTAGTGGTGTGCCACAGAACCCTGTGGCACATCTAGTGGTGTGCCACAGGGTTCTGTTCTTGGACCACTGCTGTTTAATCTGTTCATTAACGATATAGGGAAGGATCTAAGTGGAACAGTTCATTTGTTTGCTGATGATGCAAAGTTGGGGAGGGCAATAGTGAATGCAGAAGATGTCAAAATCTTGCAGGATGACTTGGATAGATTGGAGTTCTGGGCTAAGGAGAATGGATGTCAATTTAATGTGACAAAATGTAAGGTTATGCATTTTGGGGTGAAAAAATTAGCAGCAGTATACCACACTGGTGGAACTGTACTCCAGGAGATTGATGAGGCCAGGGACTTGGGAGTGTTGGTGGATAGGGAGATGAAGTTTAGGGGACACATTGCAAAAGTAGCTAAATCAGCTCATCAACTCACTTGGTTGTTGAAAAATACCTTGACGAGCAGAGACAAGCAAGTTATTGTACCTCTGTACCGAGCTTTGATAAGCCCTCATTTCGACTACTGTGCCCAGATTTGGTCACCTCGGTTCCTTCTTGATGGGGAGGAGGTGGAGAGGATCCAGAGGCGAGTGACTAAGATGATAGCAGGTCTATGGAATGAACCATATGAGAACAGGTTGAAGATTTGTGGGTTGCAGAAACTAGTTGATAAGCGGAAAAGGGGAGATATGATTGAGATATTCAAATTGCTAAAGGGATTCTATAGGATTAATTCAGAGGATATTTTTGAGATCAGGACTGGTGGTGGGAGAACTAGGGGACACCTATGGAAGCTGGGCAAGAGTGTGGTTAGTAGGGGTGTTAGAGTTGGGTTCTTTACTTTTAGAGTGGTAAATGAGTGGAATAAGCTGCCTGAGTCTGTTGTGAGTGCTATGACGGTGAGCAAGTTCAAGGCAAGGTATGATAGATACTGTGAAAATGTCGTATAGTTGTGTGGACATGATGTTTAGGGCCTCCCTGGAGTCACCTGATATAATAATAATAATAATAATAATAATAATAATATATTCTTTATTCATGCAATAGTTATTAATCTTGTGAATACCTTCAAAGTGCCTTCTTCTTTCAGATTTGGTGTTTAATCCCCTCATTCATCTATTTTTACATTTACTTATTCAGCCTTTTGACCTTTGGAATACATTCACACATTGAGCTGTTATGTATTCTTTGTCAGTTCTCAAGCAGTATTTATTTCCTTACAGCTCAACTCCTTATTCCATGCTATAGCTCCAAGCTGTCTCCTAAGCTTGTCATAATCACCAGCCTTGTACTTCCACATATATTGGTTCCTCACAGCAGTCTTCATATTTCTAGCCACAACCCAGGATCACTTTATGATCACTCTCCCATCAATTAAAGGGAAGTATAAAACGCCACTCACAATTACATCCTCTGATGAAATGATCAGATCTAAAAGTCTTGATTCTCACGTGTCCTCCTTTACATACTGCTTGATACTGTTGTGTCTGAAGAACTCGACAAATTCATTTTCCTTATTCTCAAACGCTGTCTCTTCATTCCAGTCTATACTCTCATAATACAAGTTGTTTATTATGTGGCTGATATGCAGTACTTGTAAAATGATTTGAATAAGAGAAAATTGTGATCGTGTGAAAATGGCTGTCATTTCAATGTTTGTAAATGTAAAGTACTGCACGTTGATGTAATTAGATATTATTATTATTATTATTATTATTATTATTATTATTACCCAAGACCCTATGGAGTCAGAGACTCATCTAGGAGGTCCTTTTATCATACTGGAATAATATAATGGTCCTTTATCATACATACTGTGCTTTAAACACACTCAAATTCTCTGCAGACACCACACTTTCAGGCAAATCATTCACAACTCTGCATGCAAAAAACCTGCTGACTCCCCTACTCACACCCTCTTTATACAGTTTCCAGGAATCACCTCTGGTTCTCCCATGATCTCCCACTGTTTTCTGTAGAATCTCTCCAACATTGATCCTATAACAATCCTTTACTAACTTGTAGGTCTTAATCATATCTCCTCCTCTTATCCACTAGACTCTGTAAATTGCATCTAATCATTCCTCATATTTGATATTCCACAGGTCAGAAACTACCTTAGTCAGTCGCCTCTGGACCCTTTCCAACATCTCTTCGTCCTTTTGAAAATCAGGTGACTAAATCTGGGCACAGTAGTCCATGTCTTCATAATTTTGGCAACATGTCCCCTAAATTTCAGATCCTTATCCACTATCACCCCAAGATCTCTTATTTCCTCCACCTCCGACAATATACCCCACCAAATATAAATTCTGCATCCCATCTTTGTTTCCCAAATTTTAAAACCTTACACTTTTGCAACATTGAACTCGTATCCCCATTCCTGTGCCCAATCAATCAATTTATTCAAGTCTTCTTGTAGGACCACAACATCTTCTCTACTCTTCATAGTTCTTCACAACTTTGCATCATCTGCAAACAACTGAATATCTTCATCCAAATCTTTGCCAATATCATTAATATACAAGTTAAATAGTAATAGCCCTAAAACAGACCCCTGAGGCACACCACTAGTGACCTTCTTTTTCCATGATATTGCTCCCCCATACACAATACTTTGTATTGCTGATACCTATCAGATAGCCAGTCTGCTATCCAATGCACTAATCTAATATCCAACATATCCAACCCCCCATCTGCTCTAGTTTGATTATCAACTTATCATGTGGTAATCTACCAAAAGATTTTGCAAAATCTAAGTATATTACTGTGTATCCCTCTCCTCTGTCCAAGGAAGTAGGTACCTTATTGTAACAAGTAAGAAGATTACTAAAACATGCCCTCCCTTTTGCAAATCCATGCTTGTCCATCAGAGATAATACCATTGTTGTGAACACAATTCTGGATCCTAGTTCTCAAAATCACTCCTTCGGAACTTGACCCAGTGCATGACTCATATTAAAAAAATATGTCAAGGCAGATATCAACTGATGTGGTGATATATTATCACGTCCCACAGTCTTATTAACATCTAGTTTGCTCAACTCCCCCATACAACTCTTGCTCACTTACAGTCAGTCTCTCTCCTCCCCATCATCAACTGCTCTCAATCTCTCCATGAAGTCACATTCACAAGATTGAAAACCTTTATGAACTGCTCAATAAGTATCTCAACCACACCTTCTGCAACAGTTGTCTTCACACCATTTTCTCCAGTCAATGTCATCCTTCCATAATCATTCTTTCTTTTGCTGGCTACATATTGAAAGAACTCCTTAGGATTCTTTTTGGCTTCATTAGCTAAATGCTGTTCATACCTCTCTTTAGCTATCCTCACCAACCAAGTTACCCGCTTTGCCTGGTCTTTGTAGTCCTCGTGGAATTGGTTATTTCCACTTCTCTTATGCTGCCTCCATAATGCCCTTTTTCCCTGTATCACATGTTTCATCCATTTCACACCTACTTTATTTAACCTTCTGACCCTTGGAATACATTTAGACATTGCTTCTACTAGATAGTTCTTGAAAATCCCCCAAGCTGCACTGATCTCTTTACCAGCTAACTCCTCATTCCATGCTACACCTGCAAGCTGTCTCCTGAGCTCTTCATAATCATCCCCCCCCCCATGTACTTGTAGTTCCACATATACCCTTTTTCTCATAGAGGTCCTCACACTGCTGGCAACCATCCAGGTAATCACTTCATGATCACTCTCACCAATTGGTGTGTGACTGAGGGTACCTCATTTATAATTACATTTATTACATAATTTATTACAGTTTATTACATAATTACATTTAAAATTACAATTATATCAAATGTTACATTATAAATAGTTTTAATGGAAAATGCACACTAAGACTTTTAAATAACTTTCATGGGTTACACATATTATATATTTTATATTTTATATATTTTAATCCAACAACATGAATCACAATAACAAGTCATAAATCATGGACATATTAGCTTGTGTCTCAGTTGCAGCTGAAGTACATCAATACACTATTAGAGTTCAAAGGAACAATTGTAAAAATTTGTGTTGGTAAAAAAAATGAAAACAATTATTAATTAAAAAAAATTATGAACGATAGTGATCACTTCCCAAAACTTGGAGACTGGCATGCAGTCTGATCAGTTGAGGTTCGGACGATTTTGTAGCATTTCGCATATCAAAGAAAGATGATCAAATTTGAACTTTCTGGAATGAAGAAGTTTTGTCTGATTCCAAAGAATGTGCTATGCCTGATAGCAATAACATTAGAAACAAGGCCAAACTTGTCAGATTCCAAAAGAGAAGCCAGTTTGCCCAAAATAGCAAAGATGCCATGAGCAGGGTACTTGATAAACACCTGGTAAGGAAAGAGGTAGTAATGTATCCTTTATTGATGAAGGAAAGAAGACTGTTTCTGAGCTAGTCTGAGGAAAGCACATAGAGTTTATGAAGAATGCATGCTATTTGTTCCAAAGTTCCTTTAAGGTAAGATGAAGTTCTTTTCGTATCAGATTGTAGTTTGGTAGAATGATGATAATTATTAATACTTTTTTTGAATGGTAGTTTGTTCTATCCATTACACATCTGATTGCTTTTAATTTTATTCAATTCATTTAACAAAAGGGAATCAGAAGAGCAGATGTTATGAGCTCTATGTACAAGACTCTTGATAATACTTTCTTCTGTGATGAACAATGGTGAGAGGACAATTGAGAATATGGTGCAGGAGGAATGGTGGACAGTTTGTAGATGTGTGGAGTGAATTTTATGGATGAAAGGATCTGTACATGCCTAATGGACTGCCCTTGAATGGTTGGTTGGAGTAAGATGAATTGTTGCTTAGATGCTTGAAGAAAGTATAGTTTAGTGAGAAAGTAAAAGAAAAGGTTAAACCTGAAATAATCAAAGCAAAAATCTGGTTATCCTTCTTCCAGAATTTATGACAAAATAGTAAAAAAAATTTACTAACGCCCTTTATTTCTATAGGGAGTAGTTGAAACTGACTGCTTGAACCCTAATGCTTGCAGCCTGAATGGTAGTTAAACTCCACCTTTAACAAATCAGAAATAGATGGCCAAAGATTATCACTCATTTTAAATGGCATTCAGCGAAGAGAGTATTGCAGATCTGTGCTGATATCTAGCTGGCCATACTACTAACACAGTATGTTATTGTATGAAATAGTATGGGTACTATGGCCGATTTTGTTGAATTTATGGGAGAAAAAAAAAAACACTGGTATATGCCAGAAATCATCTAACTCAGGATAAAGAGTTAGATGATAGCTCAAATAAAGAGTTTGAAATACTTTTTTTTGTATTGTTTTGAAGAATGTCTTTCTTCAAATAATTCCAACTTCCATAGGATTAACTAGATCTATACACAAACAAGATATAATGCTTACTACTAATTATACAGGTAGAAAACATTACAAGAAATCCAACAAGCAATATATCAAAGTAAATTAGGAAACTCCTCTTGAGAACAATGGATAAATGTAGAACTCATTAAATATGCAGGCGCGTTCTCCTCCATATTCACCAGATATGAGTCCTTTGACTTATATATCAAAATGAAAGAATTCCCACCCCCTCAGAGGTCTGTGACTTTGTGATGTGTAAGAAAGAGGTTCTTCAACCAGTAGGTCTCACTATCACTGATATCAACAGGCAACACTTTGATGATAGTATACAGCAGCTCCTACAAATTTGGAAACAGATATAGAACATACATTGAAAGGATGTTATTATATACACTTGATAAACAAACTATTTTACATTTTGTACACATCTTGCCACTACTTTATTTACAAGTAGTGGAAGCTGTAGTATATTACGGACTAGTAGATGGTGGCACTTGTTTACCTGTCTTCACTGGATGCCATTCATAATTAGTGATAGTCTAAGACGAGTCATCTCTGACTGCTACTGGTGGAGATTATACTTCCTTACAATCTTCCAAACTTACACAGGACTAAAACAGCCTCAACTATACTTTACTTTCCAGAAAATATTGAAAACTTAGCATCAGACTGCCGAAGAAAGAGCGGTGTGATGAGTTCGATTCTGGTCTACAGGAACTTTTTAAGCCTTTTTTAACCGGTTCTCAAGTTCTCAAGTTAATCGATCTCTGGCATGGACAAGCAGGTTTTTTCTCCCAGAATTTGGTTTTTCGTCCCGTAAACTCGAGAAAATTGACCATAGAACCAACACTATTTCAGACATTAAAAATGTATTACAGCTAGATATATGAGATGGCAGGACTTGTACCACTTGAATTAGTGATAGCCTTGGGCCTGCTATCTCTGATTGGCTACCAGAGATTGAACTGCCACTCAGTCTCCAAAAGATAGATAAGGCTAAACCAGCCTCGCCTACTTCCTATCGTCATCGTCATTGTATGTTATGCTTTCGCACAAGCCTACACATTTTACTGCGTAAGCTTCCAAAACCAATAATCCCGCAGAATAGGTTGGTTGCTCCTTATTCCCGGTAGTATCCCATGTCTGTCGAAGTGTGTGTTCATGGGGCCGGTTTGCCTGCTTTGTGGGAGGAAAATCCTCAGGATAAACTGGGGAAAAAAACCCTACTGTCCACGCCCAAGACCAGCTAACTTGGCTATGGCTTAGGAAGATCCTTAAGCTCCTCATGTTGTCGACGGGAATCGAACCTAGGACACTCCTTCTCCAAGCATATGATTGCAAAGAACATAGCCACTTGGCTAACCATGCAGAACTACTCCCTATATGGGAATAAAAGGTATTAGCTGATTTATATATATATATATACACAAACATGGGGGCAGGAGATTACATTGACGGGATGTTATTATATACACTTGATAAACAAACTTTTTTTCATTTTAGAATCCACTTATTAGATACTTAAGGAAACAACCCATAAAGTATCATACGATATGAATTTCATAAACTTTTATAGTCTATATATATTAAATTATATTATGCATTAATTCTCCTACTTAAATTGGGAGTCACTATCGCCCCAACTTTCATGTTGAAGCGATAACTCGCTCCCTGCACTAAACAATACGCCCTCCACAACAGCAACTATACTGCAGACACACAAAAAACAATTAGTTTTATCATGTTACTGAATAAGGTTCACAGACATTTGCAGACTGTGTAATATATTTCTCAACAAACAGTGCAATTCGAGACAACTGAGGATATAAACACTAACTAATGAATCACATATTCCCTCCAACAGAAACTGCTGTATAGACTCAAGCAAAACCACATGTTGCTCGTGCAACATATGGTTTTGCTTGACACTACCATGTCATGAACGTGTTAAAACTAAGAAATATATAGTGAATGTATTTCAGATATTATGGAAATCGGTTAAAGAGAATTAGCATTTCCATTCAATTGTCAGCTCACTTTTTGTTTGGGTCATGCGATCTTTTGATAATACCGCACCAATCATATGCACTTCTTAATAGCTGCACTTTCTCTACTGGGCTACAATCATGCACATCTTTCACTTCTCATTAGTAATTTGTCAAGGATTGTTCATTACGTATCTCAAGTGTCTTAAATTACTGGTAATTTTTGCTTCATAAAATGGGAAAGAAGATAACTCTATTTGGGTAGATAAGTTTGACTTGCATTTGCACACAAGGAAACAGCTCTTGAGGACAGAAGTGATGGAGAATAGAAGCTTTTTGGTAAGTCATACCCATTTTCAGTTTTTTTTTCTGAAAACTTTAGTTTCCGAAAATCCCCACATATATCTTACACCATGATTTTTTAGCTTTAATTTTGGGAAAAAAGTGCGAGTTATATTCAAGTAAATATGGTAATTTTTTTAGCTTTCAAATTCTTAAGTATGGATCATTGGTTAAAGACTGGATTTATAAAATGCACAAAAGAAAGCAATATAGCAGATATAGAAATAAGCAATTTCACCTCTCATTGATGATAAATTATTTATATTAAGTAAAAATGTATAGTATCTTTATAATAAATTTTGTTCAATTAAAAATAAAATCATATTTTTTTGTTTAAATGTACATCTAAATTCAAATAAGACAGACATATACAATGAAATATATTTTTATTTATTTATTATTATTATTATTATTTTGATATGAAAATTAAAGAAGGGGTACAAGGATATCTGAAGTTTCAGAAACGCTGATCTATCCAAATATTTAGTCTGAAACATAGGTGTATATTACGATATTCGTTTTCTTAAATTCCACTTCGAATTTGGATAGACGAAACAGTGTGATATGCTTCTTATATTTTTTGCAGCATCATTTTGCCTTGACATTTTTTTTTAATACGAGTCTTGCACTTGGTCAAGTCCCTAAAGAGTGGAAGAGGGCAAGATTGTGCCACTTCATAAAGGAGGTGATCGAACTCAAGCATCAAACTATAGGCCTATCTGTATGTCAGGTGTTGTGGTTAAGTTGTTGGAGAAGCTTGTGAGAACTAGGATCCAGTGTTGAGTTGACAACAATGGTATAATCTTTGATGGACAGCATGGATTTGCTAAAGGGAGGTCATGTTTTAGTAATCTACTTACTTATTACAATAAAGTGACTGCTTCCTTGGACAGAGGAGAAGGATACACAGTAATATACTTGGATTTCGCAAAAGCTTTTGATAGAGTACCTCATGATAAGTTGACAGTCAAACTAGAGCAGATGGGGTTGGATATTACATTGCTGCACTGGATTGGAGACTGGCTATCTGATAGGTATCAACAAGTTGTGTATGGGGGTGCAATATCCAGGAAAAGGAAAGTCACTAGTGGAGTGCCTCAGGGGTCTGTTTTAGGGCCATTACTATTTAACTTGTATATTAATGATATTGGCGAAGATTTGGATGGAGATATTCAGTTGTTTGCAGATGATGCAAAGTTGGGACGAACCATAAAGAGTAGTGAAGATGTTGTGGCCTTGCAAGAAGACTTGAATAAATTGAGTGATTGGGAAAGCAAATGGAGATGTGAGTTCAATGTTGCAAAATGTAAGGTTCTAAAATTTGGAAAACAAAGATGAGATGCAGAATTTATGCTTGGTGAGAATATATTGTTGGAAGTAGAGGAAATAAGAGATCTGGGAGTGATAGTGGATAAGGATCTAAAATTTAGGGGACACATCGCCAAAATTGTGAAGACAACACAAAGACTTCTGGAAATGATGCGGAGGACACTGACGTGTAGAAGTAGGGAGATTCTTGTTCCATTGTATAAGGCTTTGATTAGGCCACACATGGACTATTGTGCCCAGATTTGGTCACCTGGTTTTCAGAAGGATGAAGAGATGTTGGAAAGGGTCCAAAGGCGACTGACTAAGGTAGTTTATGACCTCTGGAATGTCGAGTATGAGGAAAGATTGAAAAGATGTAATTTGCAGAGTCTAGTGGAGAGAAGGAAGAGGGGAGATATGATAGAGACCTACAAGTTGGTAAGGGGTTGTTATAGGATCAATGGTGGAGAAGTTCTACAGAGAATAGTGGGAGATCAGGGGAGAACCAGAGGTCATCCCTGGAAACTGTATAAAGAGGGAGTGAGAGGCAGGTTGTTTTCGTGCAAAGTTGTGAGTGATTGGAATGCCTTGCCTGAGAGTGTGGTGTCTGCAAGGAGTTTGAATGTGTTTAAGACACGGTAGTCTTAAACTTGATTCTTTGACTCCATGAGGTCTTGTTTAATAATAATAATAATAATAATAATAATAAATAATAAAAATGAGCCTGTGTAGCTCAGTGGATGTGGCGTTTGCACCCCACGGCGCTTGGCCGCACGAAGGAAGACTTGGTTTTGAGTCTAGTTGGCGACTAGAGGAAATTTTTCTAAGCCTTTTTTCGACCGGTTCCCGAGTTAGTCGATCTCTGGCACAGGCAAGCGGGTTTTTCCTCCTGGAAACTCGGGTTTTTCGTCCCGTAAACTCGAGAAAATTGACCGTAGAACCCACAATATTTCAGACATTAAATATATTGTGTTAGGGTTAGGGACCACGAGATGGCGGCACATTTGAGCTGTCTCTCTTCACTGTGTACCGCTTAATTAGTGATAGCCTTGGGCCATCTATCTCTGATTGGTACCAGTGGAGATTGAACTGCCCACTCAGTCTCCAAAAGTTAGATAGGGCTGAATGGCCTCACCTACTCCCGTATACGGGAATAAAAAGGCGTTAGCTGCTTTTTTTTTCTTTTTTTTTTAATAATATAATAATAATTTCAATTTTGAATGTGAATTTTGAAGGGCAAGACTTGGCAAATGACAATTGAATTCTAAATTTTTTACTTTGTTTTGGGCACATACTTTATGAAAAAAAATAAAGTTTTTTTATGATTTCAGAAACAGACAAAAATGGCATACCAGAGAAACAAAATGAAAACCCTTTCTGGTCACATCACCGAAAAAGACAAGCAAAATGAGAAGTTATTCGAGCTCAGCAAGAAAATCAATTGCAGAGATTTTTGAAATTATCAGAAACAAGAGTCAGTGAAAGCGACATTCCTGTGGCGTCCCCCACTGACAATGAGTCTGAAAATTCAAATGATGATAATCAGACTCTTGAGAAACATCCCAATAGCTTCGACTTCAAATACAAATACCTCAACACTAAATTACAAGCTTTTTGATGATCCAGCTTTATGCAAAACTTGTCCAATTCAATAATTGATATATTAGTAAAATGAGGTTCTCCTGCTGAATCAAAAGAGAATTTTTTCCATGCAATGAGCATAATAGAAATTTTCATGTATCACATTATAATAGGATTTTGAGTAACGGAAAAACCATTAAAAGATCTTGGTTAATTTACTCAAGTTCAAAAAATGTAGTATTTTGTTTCTGCTGCAAATTATTTTCTAATATTCGAACTATGAACTTAATTTTGGAAGGAAATAATGATTTGAAACATATGCCTCAAGTTTTTCAGCATCATGAAAAATCTCAAGAACATTTTAATAATTTCGAATAACGTATTGATTTGGAAAAGCGTTTAAAAAATGAAACTACAATTGATCAACATCAGCTAAAATTACTCAAAAAAGAACAAGAACACTGGATGCATGTTTTAAAATGTATAATATCAGTTATTAAATTTCTTGCAAAAGAAAACATAGAGTTCAGAGGAAGTTCAGATATTCTATATATAAATAATAATGGAAAATGTTTGAAACCGATTGAATTATTCACCGAATTTGACAGCATATTACAAAAACATGTAGAACACATAAAAAACAATGACATTCACGTTCATTATTTAGAGAAATGTATACCAAATGAAATCATTAATATATTGAGTAATGAAATTTAAAAAAATTGTATCTAAAATAATGAATGCTAAGTATGTTTCAATAATTGTTGATTGCACCTGATATTTCATGGCAGGAGCAAATGTCCTTAATTGTAAGATATGTTTCTATAAAAGAAAAAAAATGAAGAAACCCAAGATATTATACTAATAGAGGAAAGATTTCTAGATTTTATTAAAATTAATAATACAACATTAAGTGGTATGGCTGAAGTAATTTTAAAATTATTAGGAAAAAAACTTAAATATTCAAAATATCTGTGGTCAGGGATATGACAACAGGTCATATATGAAGGGGAAGAATGCAAGGGTACAAGCACTTTTAAGGAACAAAAATCCTAGAGCATTTTTTGTTCTGTGTTGTACGCATTCCTTGAACTTGGTATTGAGCGATGCAGCAAGCTGCAATGTAGATACGGTTTTATTTTTTGACATTATTCAGTCAATCTATAATTTCTTTTCTTCATCGAGTCATCAATGGGATGTTCCTCTAAACCACATCCAAAATTTTACTTTAAAACCTTTTTAAAGTAAAAAGGTTGCTGGGAAAGTCGCGTTGAAGCTGTAAAAGCAATACGAAATCAAGTAAAAGAAATACATGCAGCTTTAATTTTCATCACAGAAGATGACAGCTTAATTGGGCAAGAAGGCATTAAAACAAAATTGGAAGCTAGTTCGTTAGCAAAAAAAAATAATTCTTTTAAGTTTATATTTGGCACATTTGTTTGGCATGACATTCTATGTGAAGTCAATGCATCTAGCAAACAATTGCAAAATATCTCTTGCTATATTATGGACGCCTTGAAATCATTAGATGTGACGAAAAAATTCTTGACATCATACAAAAGCGAAAATAATTTTTTGAAAGTTAAGCACCATGCCCATAACTTTGCTCTAAATATTGGGTTAAATGCTGATTTCTCAACTAACGACAGCACACGAACTTGACATGTAAAAACTCAATTCGATTATGAATGTCCCAACGAATCAGTTACTAATTTTGAGTAACAGTTTCAAATTAATTTTTTAATGTAATTCTTGATTCAGCAATAACATCAATTACTGAGAGATTTGAACAGCTATATAAATATGAATCAATTTTTGGGTTTCTCTTTAACATTGGTAACTTAAAATTTGATGCAGTAAAAAAAGCTTGTTTCGACTTAGAAATTTTTCTGTCTGATGGTGATCAAAAAAGATATTTCAGCAATAGATTTATTGCTGAAATGATGTGGCCCTTCTGCCACATTAGGCCAGATAGTCGAGAGTCTACTGAAATTAAAATTGTTAATTCTCAATTTTGATGTTTTCATATTTGTTTTGTCATATTTAATGTGATTTATGTAATATTTATAAATTATGTTAAAATTATGTACTCTCATTATATAATAAACAAAAATATTTAATTTATTTATTTATTATTTATTCCCTCACTATATATATATAATTTTTATATATACACATACAATTTCGACCAAAGGGTGGGAAAAAAAAATCCCACACTCAAAAATTTGCTCGGGCCAGTGCTGGTGAGGTTAGATTATCAATGGCAAATACCAGAGTGAGACACGTATAATTTGAATTTTAATACAATTCTTAATACAGCCATACAGGGCCAGCGAGAGGGGGGAGGGTGACATCTGAGACTTTTGTCACGGGCCCAGCATCGAAAAGGGCCCGACCTTCGGGCCCCGCCGTGTCACACAACTGTCTTTATAATGCATGGTTTTAATTCTCATAATAATATAACAATGATAAAGGATAATGGCATATTGAGAATGATACTGTGTTTTATTTTAGACAGACGGCTACGCTCTTTTGCTCACCGTGAGTGTCCGGAAGATAATGATTCTCTCGACGCGAATCGCAGTAGTTATAGCGGGTGATGTTTGTGCAAGGTTGTTGCAGTCGGATGCACTAGCACTAGCTAGTAATTGCATTCACAGTAATGTGCCCTGCCAGAACACTTCATTCTTGTTAGTATTTTGATAGACGAAGATTTTGTGATTGTTTGTAAAGTATGCAACTGTATATATTGTAGGCCGTGCACTAAAAAATTAAAGTAAGTATTCTTATTAATTTGATTTTTTAATTATTAAAATTATATAAAAAAAAAAAAATCAGCTAACGCCTTTTTATTCCCGTATATACGGGAGTAGGCGAGGCCATTTAGCCCTATCTAACTTTTGGAGACTGAGTGGGCAGTTCAGTCTCCACTGGTACCCAATCAGAGACAGATGGCCCAAGGCTATCACTAATTAAGCGGTACGCAGTGAAGAGAGACGGCTCAAATGTGCCGCCATCTCGTGGTCTCTAACCCTAACACAATATATTTAATGTCTGAAATAATGTGGGTTCTACGGTCGATTTTCTTGAGTTTACAGGACGAAAAACCTGCTTGCCCGTGCCAGAGATCGACTAACTCGGGAACCGGTCGAAAAAAGGCTTAGAAAAATTTCCTCTAGTCGCCGACTAGACTCGAAACCAAGACTTCCTTCGTGCGGCCTAGCGCGGTGGTGTGCAAACGCCACATCCACTGAGCTACACTTGACCAACAGAAATGTATCATCATAAATCTGGAAATCAAAAACGAAAGGAGAAAACGGATCGTGAGAAGGCAAAAGAAGATTTAAAAAAACAAGCATTTACTACTGAAATATTGGAAGACAGAACACCAAGATATTGAAATTTCAAGTAAACAATGTGCTAATAGTTTAACTGCTGACAAAAGTAATAAAAAATCTTCTTCACCTGGACCTGCAGCAGCTAACTCTGAAGTGACCACTGAAATAAGCACTAGGGACAATTTATACCTTGAAGATAAAGAATAATTTAAATAATAAAAATTTAATAATAAACAATAAAAATTTAAAAATTATCTTTTATTTAATGTTTGTATTTTGTATGGTATGTAATGTATCGAATTTTGAATTTATTGTACACTTTTTTTAAATAAATGTTTAATGTTTTATATGACTTTTTTTAATAAACAAAAGTGATACACTTTTTTAAGTGGGGCCCGGACCACAGACTTGTCACGGGCCCGAAAATTTCTCTCGGCGGCCCTTTAGTCATATATAATTCAGACAGAAATCGGAAATTTCCCAAGTAATCACTTAGAAAATTATCATTTTTCCGACTGAAAGGCTGAAATAACTCGTTTTACTTACTTTATTTATACAAGTTCCAACCTTCTGTTTTTCTTTAGGAATTTTGTTAGCACATCATCATAAAATGAAGGTTTTCCCTTCAGTCCCATCATCAATGTTTTCAATAGCGATTAAGTTTAGACGGCATAGCCTTTCCTGTGTTTGTCCTCTATAGCTGAAAAAGAACGCTCGGCTGTAGCAGTAGCGCTCTGAATCGACATGATAAGTTCTGCTAACTTATAAATTTTCTTGAATGCGACCTGAAGTTGATTTTCTTGCATGAATTTTAATAGGTGATGCAGTGGTTTCTTGGCAAATTCTGCAGAAGAAAATAGTACTTTCAGTTCATTTTTCAAGCTAATGTAGTCAACAACTAAGCCATAGAAATACTTTAAGTTTTCTAAAATACCATCAGGAAACGTCTTCGCATACTGACTATATCTTTCACTACAAAGGGGTTGAAAAAATTCAAGTTTCGAAAGTGAAGAGTATCTTTCTTCCATCTCCAGGCACAAACAGTCGACTATTTCCTGGCATAATCGAAGGCACACTCTTCTCCGTCTCTTTTGGTTCTTTTCGTCTCTTAGGTCTCAACTCATCAACTGCATGCTTCTCCTTTGATGCAGAAACCCAAATATCATCAAAGTCATGTACCCTGTCATTCTTAAGTTGCTTCATAGTGTCATGCACTTTTTTCTAGAAGAGTATGACATATTATATTATGAAGTTTGCAGTATATTATTCAGTATAGCCAAATAAAACAGAAAAAAATTCTAGCAACAAAATTGTTTGAAAATCTTGCAAAAAAACCACGAGCTTTGATTACAGCATCTACGTCCAATTCCCCAGAATTATCCACTATGTGTTCAAAAAATTCACCTGAGTTGATTTCTGTGACATTTTAGTGTGCCTGTTAAACGGGAAGTAAAGTTCCATCTGGTTGGTGTGACGGGGGGTAACTGTTTAGCGACAAAATCTTACAAAGCATTTAATTTTTCGATGATTTAGAAAAAATATGCCGCCAATGCACTGATAGTATGGAAAAACAATCTACATTCCTTGATATTCGAGATGCTTTGCTTCAGAACTAAATTCAAAACATGAGCATAGCAATGTGTAAATATTGCTAAAGGATATGCCTCGATAACTTTCCTCTGTAAGCCATTAATATAGCCACTCATTGCATTACACATGCACGCACCATCCTACTTTTGTCCGAATAACTTGTCCTTGATATTAAATTCCTCAACTCTTTTATGACATGTTTAAAAAGACCACTAGACGTTCTATCATGATTTACGTCTACAATCCGATGAACCTTTCGTGTATTTGCCAATTATTGACAAAACAGAAAACAATTGATAGTTGCGATTTTGACATGACATCAGATGTTTCATGGAGAATAATGGTCACAAATGTAGCGGTAGCAATTTCTTTCTTTTCTTTTTTTTATAGCATCTTTAACCACATCAGATACAGCAATAATAATATCAATTTGTACTGTGGAAGAACTTCCTTGAAATACAGTCGAATCCTTTAAATGACTCTAAAACAGGATCAGACTCACGAAACACACTCAAAAAGTCAATATAATTTCCTCGATTAGCTGACTCTTTAGACTCATCATAACCTCTGAAAGGAAGCCCTTGCTTAGCCGAATAGCATACAGCATCAATTAATCTTTTTAAAATGTCTCTTTACCTGTTCATTATGACGGATAACTTCAATTTTTCTTTGTTTGTCAATGAGAGTGTCAATTTTTTTTTCCCAAACATCTTGACATTTAAAAATGATTGAACATGTGATTGGGATCGCTCATGTTTTTGCACTGCTGCTGTCAAGTGGTTAATGTCAGAATATCCATGCTTATTCCAAACGCCTTTCTATCTGGAGAATAATAAACAAAGCCAACAAAAAAAGTCTTGACCGTACTTCACATCCGGTTAACCATTCTATTGTACTGTATTGTGAAATAAAGGTGTCTCATACACTCAGTTTTGCATCTTTGTGCATACTCTTAAATTTGGAAGAGGAGGAGGAGGACGATGCTTAGTACCTTCGAGTACAGTCATACAATCCACAAAAGTTCTGGCAGAAAACGGGACATTCAGTAGATCGTCAACACTGTTTCCCATTATAAACATGGGGAAAATTATATATTAAAAACTTGCCTATATTATATATAAATATAACTTACCTACCACGTTAGTTCACACTTCACTCACGCAAAACAGATCAAACTCAGAAAACAAAAACAGCAACTCATTACAAATGACAACGTTGAATTGGATTGGTTAACACAATAACCAATCACAGCTGCTAAGTGTTATTATCTCTGAGCTCACCCTCCTCGCCTTAAAACCACTAGAACGCTAAGAATTTGACATGCTGAGTCCTCTTTACATCTTTTCAAAGGGCTCAAAGTTGTACGTATTTTGAAAGCACACCAGGGCTATTAACGCTAATATGATGTAATGTTTACACTTGGAAAAGTGTCCTCTTCATGAAGCACTAATGCTTCATTGCCCTCATGAAGAGGTGAGGGCAATGAAGCATTAGTATATTGTGCTTAATTTTTGGAATCGCGAGAAGCCAGGGAACAATTAGGAGAGTCATTAACGGGAATAAATTGAGAAATATAATATCCATGATATTGCTATTCGGTGGATGAGCACCGCACACTTAGCACACCTGGAATATTCGCCCCTGATTTACACCTGAAGAAATCCTGTCAATTAGGATGAAACGTCGTGTTGTCAATTAAGGCGATAAGTGCACCTGTGAAAACTATAGAGTAACAAGTCTTTTAAATATTGGTTATAAGATATATACACAAATATTAAGTTGAAATCTTAAATCATACACTATTATCATCATCATCTTCATCATACGGGAACCTCCATGAAGTCCGAAGACTCATCGCGGAAGACAATCTACCATACCTCTCCTTGAACCAATTAACAAAGCACTCTCTCAACAGATTCTGGCAACCCATTCCACTCACTCACAACTCTCCAACAAAAAATCTAGTCCTCACACCCTCTACTAACCACATCTCTATTCAACTTAAAGCGATGACGCCTTGTTCTGGTCCCTCTAGTCAAGTGCTGAGACATTTCCTCTGTATCAATCTTATAAAACCCTTTACGTAACGTAAATGTTTCTATCATATCCCAATCTTTTTTCTCCTGTCAACCAACTTTTGTAATCTACACACCATTAATCTATCCTCATAGGGAACATTCCACAGGCTATTCTCCATCTTGGTCACTTGCCTCTGAATCCTCTCCATCGCTTTCTCATCCCCAAGAAATCCAGGGGACCAGACTTGAGCACAGTAATCCAGATGTTAGAATATCAAGGCCTTATAAAGAGGAATAACAACTTCCTTATCGCTACTTGTTAACGTGTTCTTCAATAGCCAAGTAATTTATTGACTACCTTAGAAATATATCCTCTAAACTTTAACTCTCTCTCTATCACCATCCCTAAATCTCTAGCATTATCTATTTCTGTACAGTGACATCAATGTGATACACCTTGTAATCTATTTTTCGCAAAATGCAGAACTTGATATTTCTCCACATTAAACAGACACTCATTATCTTTTGCCCATACTGACAGCCAATTTAAATCATCCTGCAAACTCTCCACATCGCCTTGATTAACTAATACTCTACCTAATTTCGCATCATCAGCAAACAACTGCATATTTCCTTTCAGGTTATTTCCTTTATCATTTATGAACAAATTAAACAGCAATGGTCCCAGCATTGAACCTTGTGGCACACCACTAGTCACATATTTTCACCTTCATTCTGCTCCTCCATATACCACTTTTTCATATCTTCTTATTTACATAACCAATATCATATTCATCCCATTTATTTGTTCTAATTTGCATTACAGAGTTCTATGTAATATTCAGTCAAATGTCTTTGCAAAATCCAGAAAAATCATCATATAGCCATTTATTTCCTTTATCGAACTCAGCTGTTACTCTATTCTAAAAACAGACTAAATTTCTAAGGCAAGGCCGACCCTTCACAAAGTCATGCTGCTCGTCATACACTATCATATTTTTATCCACCCATTCTTGAATTCTCTTTTTTACCAATTTTTCTAATATCTTTACCACCACGCATGAGATGCTGATTGGTAGTCTTAGAACCTCCTTATGCAAAGGATTTATTTTGCATTCGTTCCACTTCCTTGCCAATCTACCAAGCCTGAGACTTAAATTAAATGGACAAGTCAAAAGTATTGCCAGTTTCCTTGCACAATCTCGATAACCCTAGCTGATATGCCATCTAATCCCACAGCTGTATTTACATTGAGATTCTGCAATATCCTAAGAACCTCCAATTCATCCACCTCTGTTCCCACATTAGTGTCTGTCACATAGGTTAAAGCAGTTACCTAACTAGGATGATATATCTTTGCAAAATGGTCACTCAGGAACTCAACTATTTTATTTGCTTCTGTCTCCTCGTGACCATCATCACTCATTATGCTCAATATTCCATCGTCATTATTTCTCTTACTTGCCACATAACGAAAGAACCCTTAGGGATTTCCGTTGGACTGCTCAGCTAGATTCTTCTCATAATCCGATTTTGCCTTGAGTGCCATGCTGGTCACCTTTCTTGCCGTAGGTGTTTGCTGAGTTTTCTGGTCACCTTTCTCTTTATATACCCTCCAGAGCATTTTCTTCTGCAGCTCGTGCTTAATGATATTTCTCGTCCATTTAACTCCTACCCGATTTACTCTTCTTATCCAAAGTAATCAAATCAGCTAACGCCTATGTTGTTCCCGTATAGGGAGCAGGCGGGGACGTTTAACCTATCTAACTTTTGGAGACCGAGTGGACAGTTCAATCTCCACTGGTAGCCAATCAGAGAGATAGCTAGTCCAAGGCTATCAATGATTCATTGGTACGCAGTGAAGAAGGCGGCAAGCTAGTGCCTCCATCTCGTGGTCTCTAACCCTAACACAATATTTTTAATGTCTGAAAATAGTGTGGGTTCTACGGTCGATTTTCTTGAGTTTACGGGACGAAAAACCCGAATTTCCGGGAGAAAAAACCCGCTAGCCCATGCCAGAGATCGACTAACTCGGGAACCGGCCGAAAAAATGCTTAGAAAAATTTCCTCTCGTCGGCGACTAGATTTGAACCACCATCCTTTCTTCGTGCGGTCAAGCGCTGTAGAGTGCAAACGCCACTTCTACTGAGCTACACAGGCTCTTTACCCAAAGTATACAATTTAATATCGCTTCCTCTAGATAATCCTTAACCATATCACATGCATTAATAACATCCTTACTCTTCAGTGTTTTATGCCATGATACAGATTTAAGCTTCTTCCTAAGCATGTCATAATCACTGACTTACCTTGTAGTTCCACAAATACCCCCCTCCTTGATTGAATATTCCTCGTGTTTTACAATCTCCCAAGACAAGATCACATGTTCACCAATTGGAGGCAATGTTGTTACCTTTGTTATGGATAGCGCTTCTGATCCTATGACCAGGTCCAATACTCTCCCACCCATTGTTCCCTCAATCACATGCTACCTTAAGTCATTATCTTTCAGCAAGTGTATAAAATTCTATTTCTTTCCTGTCATGTGATCTTCCTTCCTTCCAGTTTATATCTCCATTGGCGAAGTCCCCCATAATAATCACCTGACCTGTTCTCATTACACTAATTTGGTGATGTATGACTTCCAGATCATGTGTGGTACTCCCTGACCAATACCAACAACCAACTGTGCATTTTGTCATACTGACCTTAATCTCATACCACATTACTTCAAATGAACAGCCACCCTTCCGTCTGTCTCCTATTCTTTTTGGTTGCAATTCACCTGCTATCATCAGCAGCAGTGTTCTCCTTCCCCATCCTATCTTGTCTATCTTCCCTGAAAATACTAAACCTTGCACATTCAGTCCTTGTAACTACATCATCTGCTGTTAGCCAAGTTTCACTAATGTTTATAACTTTTGGCGTGGTTGCACTAACCACTGCCAAAAACTCATCCTTCTTGTTTCTGATACTTCTGGCATTAGTATAAAGAAACGTCAGCATCCCTTTAATCCCACACCCACCTTTACTTTCTGAATTCACTACACTATTCAATATTTTGCTTGAGAGACTAGATTCCTCATTTGGTCATTCTCACACTCACTTCACGGGTGTCCTCACATAAACTCACTTGCTCCACCCTAATTGTTTAAGCTTCCCTGAATATGAACTTCATACTCGGTGAACAAAGCTCTCTCAAGACACCTAACACCAAAAACATTTAAATGCAGTCCATTAGCATTGTATACATCCTTCTTTAGGTAAACAGAGACCACAAATTCTACACAATTCCTTTTGTACAATCTGCATATAGACTCATTCACTATCAATGCCCTCCTCCTCCTCGTCAGTTCACTTCCGTCACAGCGTGGTAGGAGGTTTACAATCTTCACCTTCTTGCATTTCAGTTTTGCCTCTTCTAACAACTCCGTCCTCCATCATAAGATACTTCTCGCCTATCAAATCTTTTGTACCAACCAAGACAATCATTTCCTTCGACTTTCCTTTTTGCATCCGGATGGCGTGGCTAATGTCTTGAAATTTTGCACCCTGAAAACACGATTTTGTCACACTTTCGTTAAGTACTCGACTGATCATTAAGTCTCCATACATAATTTTCTCCTTAACTTGTTTTTCTTGTTTGTTCGGTCGTTCTTTGTTATTCCTTCGGATCACCTGCTTCCTTCTTTTTTCAGCCTTTCTTAACTCTTGGCTTCTGCAATTTTTCAATTTCGCACTTTGTCCTAGGAAGGAAAACATTTAAGCGCGTTAGTTCTTTATTAATATCCATTTCGTTCTCCTATATTTCCTCGGCCGCACGTTTGACATTAACATCCATCATTTTCCATCTTATTGTCGGTATTTGTTGCGTTCTCGTCACCTACCAGAAATTCACTTTTAATACACTTAATTAATATTCTTTCTCCAGTTTCAATTTCCTTCCACATATTCTTTAATTTTCTCGACGATTACATTTCACATACAGTGCAATGAATATTCACAAATTCAAATCGCGGGCCATCGTTCGTCGCTTTGGTAACCATGCCGACAATATCACAATAAAAATGTTATAAAGATACTAAATATCCTAAAAACACGAAAATCTACACTAATATACTATATTACTCTGAGCTAAAAAAACACAATAAAACCCAATAACTGTCCAGACACTCCTGTTATTTGAAGTTATAGAACATTCCATATTTGTTAATAACACACAAACCGATGTACGAAGCAGTATTTTATCGTAGCAGTTGAACACAGCTGGTATGGCAATACGACGTGCACTCAGCGATTTCGACAGAGGCATCATCGTGGGCTGTCGCATTGGTGGTGGGTCCATACGTGCCATTCCCACTCAAGTGGAGCATCCAAAATTAACTGTTGGCAATGTGATCAACAAATGGAGATGTTTTTGGAAACACTAGTGCAGGAAAACACCCAGAGCAGACGCCGAATGACAGGAACATGAGGCTGTTAAAAATGGGTGGCACACAAAAAACGGCTACAGGCGCACAGACTGTACACAATGAGTTCCAGAGCCAGTATCACCATGGTGAGCATTAATACTGTACGAAAAGAACTCCATTTACTGGGTTTCCACGGAAGAGCAGCGGCATCCAAGCAACGAACAAGGCGGCTCATCTGGCCTGTGCAGAGCATGTTAGCTGGACAAATGACTAGTGGAAAACGATAATCTGGAGCGAATCATGTATCAATCACCTTGCCATCAGACTGGAAACAGGTGAAACCTTGATTCCAGTCTGATGACAAGGTGTGGGTGTGGAGGCAGCCTGGTGAACGCTTGTTACCACAGCATGTTGTATGCACAGTAAAGTTTGGTGGTGGAGGAGTAATGGTGTGGGGTGCATTCAGCTGGTTTGGAGTGGGACCACCAGGCCGTTGTTCGTGGTTTCATGAAGATAGCCAGTACCTTGATATTCTGGATAATCAGGTATCGCCTACACAGAGTTTTTACGGATCTGTGTTACACTCAACACTACAATATCCCATTCCACAAAGCTGCAGGTGTTATTATGGAATGATATTAAGAGATGTGTGTTAAACGACTGCCCTTTTCAGCGCATAGTCCTGACCTCCACCCATCGAACACCTGTGGGACGAACTGGAGCAGCGATTAAGGTACAGAGCAGCACATTCTAGATCTTTTGCTGAACTCGGTGCTCTAACAAATGCTGCTTTGATGGAGGAATGGAGACAAATTCCACCTGATGTCTGTCGTAGATTGGTGGAAAGTCTCCCTCAAAGGGTTCACCTGCTGGTATCAATTGTAAATTGCTGAAGTGTCCAGACAATTATTAGTAGATGGTGTAAGAACAAAATAAATTTTTGAAGAATGATCTGGTTTCCGAAAAGGACGATCATGTATTGACTCGTCATCTACATTAAAAATCCTCAAGCAATGAATTCGACACAGCCATACACACAGCATTTGTAAATTACATGAGAGCCTTTAACAAAGTCTTAAGGTGCTCGGATCATAAGAAGACAAACATTGCAAATCAGTTACTCACAGCAATAACTAATATGTATCAAACAACGAAATAGCTGTAAAAATCAATGAAAAAGTTAGAATGGAAATGAATAAACTGTGGGATCTGTCCAGGTATCCAACATCATCACTCTTATTTAATATCATTATAGCTGAAATAATAGAGAAAGGAAGAAACATATAAAACCAGTTTTCAAAATGAATCATGGAATTTTATTATTATTATTATTATTATTATTATTATTATTATTATAAAAATTAGACGGAAATTACTGAAATAAAAACCATAATGAATTCCTCTCAAACACCAATACAAAGCCCCCCCCCCCCCCCATCAAAAAGGTTAAAATGTAAAACGTGCACATGGAGTGGTTGTCCGTGGGCGCATGATTCGCTTCTACATGCTAACCAGAAAATAATGCACTTTTATTTATCTCTATAAATATGCATCCATGCATGTACATATATGATCAATTATTTCCAATCATATATATTTGCATGCACGAACGATTTTTTTTTTTTTTTTTTGGAGTTAACGGGACGAAAAACCCGAGTTTCCGGGAGAGAGAAAAAAAACCCGCTTGCCCATCCCAGCGATCGACTAACTCGGGAACCGGTCGCAAAAAGGCTTCTCTTAGTATTAGCTTCTCTAATCGGCGACTAGAACAAAACTCTGAATGCAGCTAACGGCTTTTATTTCCTTATATGTAGTAGCGAGGCCGGTTTAGCCGTATCTAACTTTTGGAGACTGAGTGGGCAATTCAATCTCCACTGGTAGTCAATAAGATAGCAAACCCAATGTTATTACTAATTAAAGGGCATGCTGAGAAGAGACGGCTAGTGTGGTCCCTAACCCTAACACAATATTTTTAATGTCTGAAATAATATGGGTTCTACGGTCAATTTTCTTCAGTTTAAGTAACGAAAAATCCTAGTTTCCGGGGAAAACAAAAACCCCGCTTGTCCGTGCCAGAGATCGACTAACTCTAGAACTAGTCGAAAAAAAGGCTTAGAAAAAGTTCCAGCAGTCGGCGAGTAGAATAGAACTTATGACGCTCTTTCTTTGGGCGGGCTAGCACCGTATCATTATTATTATTTTACATACAATCTCATACAACAAGTCTGGAGGCTTGTTGTATGAGATACAAACTATTCACACAATGTATATGGTATCCTTCCTTGAACCCATTAACAGACAAAGTACTCACAACTGACTCCAGAAATCCATTCATTCACCACTCTCCACGAGAAAAATCTAGACCTCAAGCTCTTGGTAATAACACTCTTACTAAACTTCCATGGATGAGCGCTTCTTCTTCTCCCCCCCCCCTTCCCTCACTCTTTAGCTAACTGACGACACATTTCCCCGCATCATTCCTATAAAACTTTACGTAACTTAAATGCTTCTATCATATTTCCCCTTTCTGCATATCAACGAACTTTTGCAACCTACAAACTCTCAATCTATCTTCATAGGGAACATCCACAGGCTACTCACATCTTTGGATCCTTACTACTTACTCATTACAAAGCAATCAAGGTAACTAGACCTGAGAACGATAATCTAGATATGGACATATCAAAGTCTTGTAAGGAGAAATGATAACTTCTTTATCTCTGCTTGCTACCTATACACCCTTAGCAGTATGTCCTCTAAACTTCAACTCTCTATCTACTAAACCCCAAATCCCTAGTTTCATCAGTTTTCTGATGAAACTAGGGATTTTCTGGAGTATAGTGGTGTGGTGAACAGCTTATAATCTACTCATATTTGTCTCACAATGCATAACTGTTCATTTCTCTGCAATAAACTGAAGCCAATTATGTTTTGTTCATACTAACATCCAATTTAAATCACCCTGCAAGATCTCTGCATTGCTTTGCTTTACTATTACCGTATCCAATTTTATCTCATCATGAAACAACTGAACATTTCCATTCAAATTATATCCTGTATTATTTATGTACAAATTAAACAGCAGTGATCCAATCACAGCCTTGAAACATACCACTAGACATCTGCTTTCTCCTCCATATATCACTTTTTGGTGTCTGTCCATCAGCTACTACCATCATCATGTAACCATTCCTTTTATCCAACTCAGCTGTCCCTTTATATAAAAAAAAGAGTTAATAACTAGTTAAAGCGTGATCCACCATTTAGAAAGCCATTCTATCCCTCATAGCTTATCATATTCTTATCCACCCATTCCTAAACCTCCTCTTTGACACTTTTTCCAGTGTTTACGACTACTAAGATATTTATTGGTCTATAATAATTTTCCTGCAGACACATCCCCCCCCCGCATCAAATTTCCCCGAACCTATTATGCAAAGAAATTATTTTGTCCTCTTTCCACTGCTTTGGGTTTTTGCTAGAGCTTACACTTACATAGCCTGGTTAGAAACATTGCCAGTTATCTTGCACATTCTCGTAAAACGTGAACTGGTATCCAATGTAATCCCACGGCGGTATTTACGTTGAGATTCTGCAATACCCTAAGCACCTCCAATTCATCATTCTCTATTCTCACTTCAGTCACTGTCATATATGTCAGGAAAATACTATAATCTCACCTGAATGATATGCACTTGAAAAAGTGGCCAATCAGTAACTTCACTATTTTCAGATTATGAGAAGAAATTAGCAGAGAAGTCCAAATCTTTCCGGATTTGGACTTCTCTGCTAATTTCTTCTCATAATCTGATTTTGCCTTCTATACCATGTTGATCATTTTTCTTTTCCGACCCTTGTCCTGTTCTGGTCAGCATTCTCCTCGTGTACCATCGTTTTACATACATCTTCTTTTATAACACCGTTCTCCTTATATACAATTTTCAAGAAGCATAGCACTTTGAAAAGATAAATTGATGATCCATGAATGAACTTTTGTCGAAGATGCCCTTTATTTATAAAGCAACATTTACTAGGGATGGGGTAAACGTTCTTGCCAGGAGCATTTATGAGCTTGTGAAAATCTTGTAACAAATGAAACGGGTAATTCAACGCCTGTTTTCAGTAAATGTGTGGCGTGAGATTGTTACCAACCAATTAATCAGACTATACATGTTCTATGATCGTCTTAGTGTAGAAACATCTTAATTTCTGCGATTTGATCTGCGTGGTGCTTTCAGATGTTCCTAAAGAAACATTTTATTAACACAACCGGTTATGTATTTCCATAATGATACAGATATATCTTAGGTTACATGAAGGCTAACGTTAATAAACGCACAGGAGATTAATGATAGGTATGCAGTGCATCAGATAATTTTGAACAATGATGACCACATTTATTTATTTATTTCGTATGATGATACAACGGTCGTGATCCCCTTTTACGGAGAGGTACAGCACCATCTCAATCTCCCCTAATTTTATCCGAGCTTGGAACCGGCATAGCTGACGAATCAGGCCTATGGCTGGGTCTTAAGTATTCCTGACTGTAATCCGTGCATGTTCACGAGGCCGGTTTGCATGTTCTGGGAGACGAAAAACCCGAGTTTCCGGGTGAAGAAAACCCATACCTTCGTATGAAACTAGCTAACTCACCTTTCGTCGAAAGAGATCAGCTCGATTCCCGTTCTAAGGTTCCGGAGGACGGGAATCGAACCCAGGAGGTCTTTCCGACCAAAGAGCTTCGTCTATACCGACTGAGCTACGGAGACTCATGACCACATTGAAATGACCAAAGAACTGTGAATATAGCTAAACAGTTTCGGCTTCACCCGGAGTGACGGCTATCACGTGACAATTAACCATGGCGATAAGAAAGCAATATCAACCTTTAAAAAAATTAAATAACAGCAACCACAAATGACATAAAGACATAACAATAATAAAAACAATATAATAAAATTAACAAAAAAAACAGCAATAATAAACACAATATAACAACAACAACAACACAGAGCAAATCATCAAACCCACTTATAAAATGAAAAAAAAGAAAAAAAGAAAAAAAAGGGAACTAACGCCGTAAACAATTCCATATATTTGTTTCGTACTGAGAAACATAAAATGTCAAGAGAATGTCGGAATCATCTGCAGAAATAACCAAAGAAAAAACGAAAACCTCAATTGAAGAAATTTCAGCATTGACGTGGACATCAAAAGGAAACCCTCAGAAACATTAACAGATAGGAGACAAAATTGAAATACCGATAAGCAAGAAACCATACCGATGCCATTGACATCAACAAATAACAAGTGGACACATGAGACATGAAAGTGGCGCTAGTATATTAATACAATCATTGTGCGAGACCTGGGACACAGCGAGTCCACAGTTTTGACTATATTAAATAAGAGCAAAGAATACAAAGAACAAGGAAAAGTTGCTGCTGCAGATGATTCCGACCATTCTCTTGACATTTTATGCTTCTCGGTACGAAACAAATATATGGAACTGTTTACGGCGTTAGTTCCCTTTTTTTTCTTTTTTTTTTTCCATTTTATAAGTGGGTGCGGTGATTTGCTCTGTGTTGTTGTTGTTGTTATATTGTGTTTATTATTGCTATTTTTGTCTGAATACCCCTTAGTACAGGGAATATTCAGACAAAAATTCTCAATATTTTTACCTCATTGAAAGAGACCAAATTTCAAGAGGAATGTGAAAGCTTTACTGCGAGTTTAGGACGGTTTGACGTTTTAAAAATCGAACCTAACTGCATAACGTAAGAATAACTGGGGAATCTGCTCGTGCTGATAAAGATTCTGTGGCCAAGTTTCCTGAAGAATTGCAAAGAATAATTCAAGAGGGTGATTATGACGATCGGCAAACATTCAACGTCGACGAAATTGGTTTCTTTTGTAACCACATGCCAACAAAAACTTTCCTAGCTAAAACTAAAGCATCTCAATCGGAATACAAAGTATCTAAAGATCGTCTTACACTTTTATTAGGAGGCAACGCAGAAGGCAACTTTAAATTCAAGCCTATTTAATTTATCGTGCACAAAATCCAAGATCTAACATTATTGAAGAAATCAGCACAATTGGAAAAGAACTTGGATTTAATGAACTGGATAATGAAGATGTGAAAAACTTGCTCGATTCCTATTCATAACAGTTAAGAGAGAATGATCTACAAGTAGAAGAACAGCGTGCATATAAAGAAGAAGATAAGAAGTGCGAACAAGAAGAGAATGTTACGACCTTAAGAAGCTAAATGAAAAAGAACTTGAGCTAATGCTAAGGAAATTTTGGTTGATGCTGATCCTGATATGGAACGAAGCTTCGAAGTCCGCCGAAATCTTGATAAAGCGATCGTCAGCTATCGCAAATTGCATAACAAGATGAAAAGTCGAGCATGATTCAAACATCTTTACTTACTTTTTTTTTAAAGTAGCTCAATCAAATGTTCAGACATTAAATAAAAATTTAAGCAAATGATTTTTATTAACTTTGATGATTTTTGTCCTCTACTATAGCTTATGCTGTAATTTTTTTCTCAAATTTACATTAACTGATGTATGAATTATAATATTTCCTATTGTCTATTGTATTCGCTTAACGTGCTTTCGATTAGCGCGCATTAATTGGATTAATGAATAGCGTTAAGCGAGGTTTTTATGTATATGTATATATATATGTAGAAAGTTTTTTACCTTGAGTATAATATACGTTAAAGATACCAAGCTATTTTAATTATAAACCTGGTTTTAATCCATTTCCCAAATAAGCAAACAGACAAGTTTGCGCCTGCAAGTAGTGCAAGTCTGGGTGACCCGCACGTAGTGCAAGTCTTAGGCAACTCGTGGTAAAGGTGGAATAAGCTCTGATCACTATTTTTAGTATATATATATATATATATATATATAAATTTAGCGCCATTTGTGCGGTAAAGTGTTGCCAACGAGAAAAAAAAAAAAAAAAAGACAGCGTGACAGCTGACAGTTCAGGGTTATTAAAAATGGAGCGCTACACGAAAGAACAACGCATTTTCATTGTTAAGCAATATTTTAAAAATAATGAAGGTGTGGCAGCTACAGTTCGCAATTTTCGTACAAAATATGGTCGGAATAGTGATTTAACTTCATCACCTGTGAAAAGATTAATTATAAAATTCAAGGAAACTGGATCAATTAGTGATCTTATACACTCTGGCCGTCCTTCAACAAAAAACATCGAAGCAGTTCGTGAGATAGTTGCTGAGAGTCCAGGAACATCAATTCGGCACCGTGGTCTTGAATTGGGCATTTCGAGAAGCTCTCTGCAGCGTATTCTCACGAAAGATTTGCATCTTTATGCTTACAAAGTTCAATTGACTCAAGAACTGAAGCCTACTGACCACACACAGCGAATAGAGTTCGTTGAATGGATTATGAAACAACAACAAGTGATGCTTATTTTTCGAACAAAATCATCTTCAGCGATGAGGCTCATTTTCATCTTGATGGCTTCGTTAATCTGCAAAATTGTCGCATTTGGGGTTCAGAAAATCCACGAGTGATTGTTGAGAAACAAATGCATCCACAACGTGTCACTGTTTGGTGCAGATTTTGGGCTGGAGGCATCATCGGTCCATTCTTCTTCGAAAATGCGGCGGGTAAGGCAATAACAGTTAATGGTGCTCGCTATCGCGACATGATAATCCACATCCATATCTTGCCTAAATTGCAAGATATGGATGTGGACGACATGTGGTTTCAACAAGACGGTGCCACATGCATTACAGCCCGAGAAACAATTCAATTACTGCGTGAGTCATTTCCTGGTCGTGTAATTTCCCGTTTTGGTGATCAGAATTGGCTGCCCAGATCATGTGACTTAACGCCGTTGGACTTTTTTCTTTGGGGTTTTTTGAAGTCTAAGGTTTATGCCAACAAGCCCACGACCACCCACGCCTTGAAGGAGGAAATTGAGCGCTGTATCAACGAAATTCAGCCACATTTATGCAACACGGTCATGGAAAATTTCGACAAAAGGGTGCGTATGTGCCAGTAAAGCCGTGGAGGCCATTTACTCGATATGCTATTCCATGCATAACCCTATACTGTATACTTTATGAATCAATAAGAAATTACAATTTTTAAATAAAAACCTGTGTTTTCTATCAAAATTACTTCTTGCGTGAATTTTGGGACACCCTGTATATACAGGGTGGTTTAAAATTCTACTTAAAAACTTTGAGGGGAGGTAGAGAACATCAAAATCAACCATATTCAGAGTATTTCAGGAGAACTATTTTCGTTCAATTTATTGATCAAATATTGACTCAACTTCAGGAACGTTTCACTCGGCACAGCAACATTTTGATTTTTTTTTTCTTTTCTCTTCTACCAAATGGAAAAGATGCTCCAACAGTAAGTGCAATGGAAGATTTTCGTCAGTTGTGTGAATTTTATGCCGGTGATTTGCCTTATATCTGCCTTATAAATGCCTTACAAATCCAGCAATTTTGAACGCCGAATTCAAGTTGTAGTATAAGAAATTTGAAAAACCGTTTGCAATAGCTCCATGCAAAAATGCCGTTGATGCAGTTTCAAAGTGTGACAAAATGATATATCCTAACATCTATAACTTATTAAAAATATTTGCGACGCTTCCGGTAATAACATGCGTCAGTGAAGGGTCATTTTCTAACTTACGCCTTTTAAAAACTTATTTAAGATCTACCATGACACAATCACGATTGAACGGACTGGCTTTGCTGTATATACACAGAGAGATTAATGTAACCACGACTGAAATAATTCAAGAGCTTTGTAAAAAGAAAAGAAAACTTGATTTTATTCTTTAAATAAATTTTTATAATCACATAATGAATTTTATTTAATGAATGAAATTTAATGAATTGTAGTTAATGGATAAAAATATTTTTATCCGTTCAACTCGTCCCCCCCCAGATTAAATCCTGGGTGCGCCACTGTTTAAAGTAGTGAAATGAATATACTACCTGCCGACACAAAAACACCTACAGGAATATCACAAATGATGCCATTAAAAACCGCGAAAAAAAAGAAAGAAAAACAGATCGTGCTTTCACAAGGCATTATTCCTTACACGAAAAAAAAAAAAAAAAGCAAACACCCTCGTAAACATAATGTCAATCAACTAGTAGCATCATGCCCCCCCCCCCAGGTGACAGCAATCACGTGATATACACGTGGTTTTCTTGATTTCTAGACCATTGGAGAGAAGTAGCTGTCATAAACTCATCTATATTCATAATTTCCCAGGATATCAGAAGAGTGAAATATGGGCACTCCGCACCTTGGTGATGTTTCACACAAATTCTCTCCAGATGCTTCTCTCCTCTAGGCTTTTCTTGCTGCTTCAACTCTCCGAAGACACTCCAGACAGAATCTATTCATCCATCTCAAAAAAGGGTCCACCGCTTCCCCTTTTACAGAAACTTTACTCTGTATTACTGTTTTGAGATGAGTCTTTCTTCCATTCTTTCTACATGTCCAAAGTATATTAACTTTCTTTGTCAATACTTTTAAGAAATGTTTAACTTTGACATCGATTCTGGGATCCATTCATTTGTCTACCTTTTGGTATACGCATAAGCAGAGGCGTAGCTAGGGAGGGGGGGGGGAGCCCCGGGCGACACTTTGAACTTTTGCAGTTAATTCTAAAATTCAGTCTCGAGAATTCATTTCCAAATATTGCAATACTACTGCAAATTTTCCTCACAATTGCTGTAAGTGTTGCTAGTTGTGAGAGGAATTTTTCTAAATAAAATTGATTAAGAATTGTCTATATTACTATGAAATAGAATTCGCCAATGTCAGCGACGATTTTGCAATGTCATTGCCAGAAAAGCAAGAAATATAACATTTAAGAATGTTGAAATTAAAGTTTTACTTCAAAAACAAATAGTGTTTTAATTTATTTCCCTATACACATTTGGACTTTTTGTAGTATTTCTGTTGTGTATTGAGAGGGGCGGCAAACTCAGGGATCGCACCGGGCAGCAAATGCTCTAGCTCCACCACTATAAGCTCATGCAGCATTTTGTTGATGATTTATTGATTTTAAAATAACTGATTTTCGAATTTAAGAGTCCGTTTCAATATAAAATATTTTGTAATTTCCAGTTCTATAAGAAATATTTAATTTCTTATAGAATTGATTGTCTTACCTCTATACTCGGACACGTGTTGATATGAATTTTTATTTTAAACCACACAAGAAATCATAACTTGAAGTCAGATTCCTCCTAGGATACACTATAGAGTGAGTTTTTACGTGTTATATCTACAGGCGAATATCTTCATGCGAACATACTCATATACCAACAGGAAGAACGAGGTGGGGGGGATGAAGAAGAAAGAAAGAAAAGACAAATAATATCCCTGGACTTTTCGCAGTGGATAAGGCGAGAAATGTTATATGTATGCGTTCAAAAACGTTAAAGGTTTACGGAGTTAGATCGAACGATAAAAAAGGAACGTATTATGATATATGAGAAGTGTGACGAAAGGCTAGGAGATTCCAAAAATGAGAATGGTGTTACCAAGAATACTTAGAAAATGGATGGAAGTGCTTGCGACGGTAATAATAGAATGACGTGGAAGAGCTCAGCCAAGAGTTAATAAAGAGTCAGGTTAAATGTAGGAGGAAATCGAATGTTTAAAGAAGAGATAACTGATGTAAATGACAAAGAGGTTAAGAAGAAGCAGGTATCTGAAGATGATTGGGTTGCTTGATATGGTGACTCAATCATTAAAGGTGTGGTAATAAAGTGCTCAAGACATGCTTTACAGGTGGTACAATAAAACGAATATCAGATGTTCTGCATATAAGGAGAGAATGGGAGTCAGAATTAGTGGTTGTGGCGGTGGGCACCAATGACTTGAATAGAAAGACAAAAAATGTGGAAAGGAATTTGAATAAGTTGTTGCAGGATGTGAATGATAATAGTGGCTTTGAGAAAGTGGGAAGCAAACATGACAGTAGTGAAATGAGAAAGAGAGAGCAATGCCACTGAATGACAAGATGGCTGAATTGCGTCAGGCGGAGGGAAGTTAGAATGGATCAAAGCTGATGGGATGCATTTGAATAGGCTTGTTGTTGGTCATTTGGAGCGATTGCTGTTTAATACGAGTGCATACGGTTTACAAAATTAGTACCACTAAGAGTCAGAGAGAGAGGTTGAGAAGCAGGGTGTAGAAGGACGGAAAGAGAATGGCAACAAAGGAGACGAAGTGATTATAGCAGAGCAAAGCGATGTACTGATCCAGAAACTGGTCTGGGTAGTGGCCCTTGCCTTTAATACATAGCATCATACATCTCCGCAAGGGGATGTGCTTTGCATTAGGGGAAAATACTAAGGAAAGCGATCGGATCTTACTCCACCTTTACCACGAGTTGTCTCGAACTTGTACTACGTGCAGAGGCGCAAACTTGACTTACTTGTCTGTTTGCTTACTTGGGAAAAAGGATTAAAACCTAGCTTATAAAATTGCTTGGTATGTTCAATATACTATATACCCAAGGTAAAAAAACTTTCTACACACACACACACACACACACACACATACACACACACATACACACACACACACACACACATATATATATATATATATATATATATATTACACTGAAGGTAGTCTACGAGATGATCTGACTTTTACTGTTGGGCTGCCAGAATACCTCCCCCCGCACTCTCTCTCTAAAGAGAAAGGTGGCCATCACGGCTGATTTGTGGTTTGGGGCAGCGTATTACAGCTTGTCAATTCGATTTACAGAAAGCTGAAGATATTTGTCAAGATAAAGTAAATGCTAAATAACATAAGTGTGAATCTAGATGTAGAGCTCAGAATGGTGGTGCGATAACGGGTACATTTACGATAATATTTCAATAGACACTGATAGCCGCAGGGCAGAATTTACGCATAAAGCTACACAAGCTGCAGCTTACCATTTGCCATCACAAGGAGTTTCCTTCTCAGTATATTACCTACAATTTACTCAGCAGAGGGGCTCTTAAAAGCTGTAGATTAAGGTCCACAACAACCTTTAATCCGGACCTGCATACACGTATTATGTCATGATGAGTGGATAAGCTAACCACCGGGATTCGAACCCGCAACCAAAAGGTTGCGGGTTCGAATCCAGCCACAGGCATGGATGTTTGTGATTGTCTGTGGAAATACTAATAGTGGTGGTGGTGGTGGTGGTCGGTCGGCGGTAGATGGAGTTGGCGTAGTTGAGGTTAGTTGGTGGACTGAGTGGTGGAGACAGAGTTGTAAATGAGTCCTCATTGAGTGGTGGAGACAGAGTTGTAAATGAGTCCTCCCTCGATGAGTGTTTGGACTCCCTGGAGGTGTGAAATACAATAATGATTATTATGAGATATTCTCGAGCAACTGTTATGCCTTAAAAGGGCCAATCTGGAAATGACATGGCGCTGACTTTGCCAACAGGCGTTATCTGAAGCAGCAGCGCACTCAGGATTTAACCTTTGGGGGGGCGAGTTGAGTAGACGTTTTGCGAATACACACTACACATCGCATACGACCTATAACTGAGCATCTGCAGTGATCGCTAATTCATAAGTAGCACACAACATAAATAAAAAAAATGAATTTTAATTAGGAAAAGATTTTTGGAAATTTTTCTAGTGTTTTTTCCTTTTCTTTGGGGGAGGTGCCCGGGCCCCTTGGCCCCCCTCTGGGTGCGCCACTGATCTGAAGCACAGTTTGGGAGATGGAACATCAGAATGTCAATTTTGTACTCAGCACATAACAAGGCCCTCAGGAAACAAGCATCGTCCTACAGGACTATTTCTCATCCCATCCCTCCCTAAAATATCGATTTTCTAATCTTCATGGACAAGAGTCAACTTGGACAACTTCATGGACAACTCTCTGCAACTGCGCTGCCATCGAGATCTGACATATGGAGAGAACACTGGTCCAACAACTTACCAAAAAAAGGCTTCCTGGTAGAAGATCCCTGTGCTCCACAGCCTGGTTTTGATCTTTCTAGGAAGATTTGGTCATCAATAAACAGGATCAGAACTAGTCAGGGCAGATGTGGCTACCTTCTACATAAATGGGGCTGTCAGGTCACTCTTATTGTGATCGTTCTCCAGTGGCTCAGACGATTACTTATATTGTGTACGACTGCCCAAAGCGCCAATTTCACGGTGTTGGCCTACAGGGCATCCACAAAGTGACGGATGATGCCTTAAATTGATTTTTCAGCCTGGACCTTGACCTGTAGTTGATGTGGCGGTGGTTATGAAGGAAACAGAAGATCACGGTCCTGTCTCACCACGAAGATGTTATTCTCGTAGTCACTCTCATAGTCCTCATCATGGTATCAACAGAACTCCTGCTCATGTTAGAAGATGATGCAGTATGAAATAGGCCCCTCTAATGGATCAAGTTTTCTCACACAAGACACAACTGCTCTCTAATTAAACCTAGGATACAGCTACATTTATGTTGTGAGAACATGTAGCCTTGTCATACCTGTTACAGTAGGACGATAATTGCCCCTTGGTTGATTATGACAAGTTACTCTTGCTTTATTTATATTTATTTATTTATTTTTTTTTTTAAAGGAAAGACTTAGAAAGCTGGTTGTGCCTTTTATGTAACGAACTTTTATATGTTAAGATTTTCATCATTTGTTTCTGGAAATTGTGATTGTACTCTTCACTAACCAGTTTCATATAGCCCTAAGCATAAATAAATAAATGGACAAGAGTGTAAACGACAGACATTTAGTGGTTCTCACTTCAAAAATAGATTAAAATAAATAAATAATGAACTGCCCAGAGTCTCCCAAAGTTAGGCGCTAAAACGGCCTCGCTTACTCCTTATAAGAAATAAAAGCACTAGCTGAGTTTTTGATTTTTTTTTTTTATAATTAAATAAATAAAAATAAAAATAAAAATTTTTACAAATGGTGAAGTTAACATTTCAGGTCAATGACTAAAGGCAGCAATCTCATTTTCTAAGCGTCAAAAGTTATTATAATTTGCATTTTTACTGTAGATACTATTAGTACAGACACTAAGTGATCAACACTGTTTGAAGTTTTAAGAGATAATAGTTCTAAAGATGCATGACAGCTGAAAAAATTAAAGATTCCGACTTACTAAAATCTAATGTTAAGCCCTCATGGTGGATCACAAAACGCTGTATAACCGAATATTAGATAACTGAAATATTTTTCGGTAGAGGGAATGCGATGCACTGTGGAAATGGTATTAGCATTCATAGGGTTAGGCTGCTTGAAGAAAGACAATTATAAGTTCAATTCTAGTTACCGTAAAGAGGATTTTTTTTATCTCTGACATGGGGAAGTAGAGTTTTTACCTCCTGAAAATTCAGGCTTTTAATCCAGCAACTTAAGAAAATCGAATGTCGAACCAACACTGTTTCATTGTTAAGGCCCACAAGATGTCGGCAGATGTTTCAATCAACTTTCCATTGACTCATTGCTTATTAAATCACTGAAAATACCGATGGCTTGGGCCCAGCTATCTGTGATTGACTAGGGATGCAGTTTGACTGCCTGCAATCTTCAAAAGTTAATTAGGGATAAGCAGCTTCTTCTTTGCCTTTTGAGAAATAAAGGCATTAGCAGATAATTAGTTTTTCTAAATAGGTGACTGATAGCCATGCAGCAGCAGGAAATTGTAGAGGTCAACTAATGAATTAGTTTAACAAAGTGAGTCACTGTCACTGTTGCTCTCAAGCCTCACTCTAAAGACTGAATATAGAACTTTTTTCAAGCCACTTCAGGGCTCCAATCAACAAGAAAGTGGTCCCATATTGTGCGATGGTATTCATCCCCCCCCCCTCTAAAGACAATTACCAACATTCGTTCTGCCTATGGTAGAATTCCAACCCCAGTCTGTTGTTCAGAGAATACCTTAACCAGTGCACAAAAAGAAGGCAAGCAAAAATTTAAAAAGTTTACATAAAATACTGCCTGGAAATGTCTGGAGTAGGATTTTCAGTTGTCGACATTTTCGCTGTCCTCCAGATCAAAGGCGCTTGCGAGAAAGTTACGTCATTCAAAGCACTCTACCGAAATGCAGTACTGTAAAAATCCAACATGTTTCTCCAAAATTGGAACGCGTTGTGTTGAGCTTCAATCATTTTTAGCTTATATTCTAGACAAATAATTTTGTTTGGCCATGTGTTACTGCAAATAGTTCAAATGAAAGCAAAATTAAAATGACACTTGATTAAAAAAATTAGGAAATCTTATCGAATTTCATTATATTCTGCTGGAAGATATGGAATTACTGAAAGTCTTTTGTGAAAGGTACCTAAAAGCTAATATTAACCGATTATTATTGCACTGACCGGTACCGTAGAGAAATAAAGCAAAATAAATATGCTCAGCAATGAAAAAATCTATATTTTTCCATTGCTGAGACACACTGACTATTTTTTACAAGGATATTCTCCAATGCAAAATAAACTCCTCGGATATATGATTTGTGGGCTATTTCGCACCGTCATGACTACAGTTTGAAAGAAGTGGCTGTTTTGTTGGTGAAATGTAATTTTAATAAAAGATAGTTGCCATTATTAATTCACATGTGAATTAATAATGGCAACTGGTTCGGCTATGATATCCACGTTTAACTGAAATATTTAAATAATAAATGCTAAAAATAAAGGGTAAATTCGACTCTATATTAAGCTACTGTGAATAAATCTTACCATCACCTTCTGACTTTGGATTCCTAGAACAACTATTTCCCATGGTTTCCCTCTATTCGCTTAAGTTTAGAATAGTTTAAGCTCATAACAAGTAATTAATCTCTCTGTTAATATTAAGAGCATATATATTTCAGTTGATGCTTGCAACATAATCACTGCAATAAAGTACAATTAAATCAAAACATTCATAAATTATTTTCACTAATAACATTTTTCCTTGATACAGCTAATCTAACAACGCACCGAACATTCAACAGCATAAATTACTGTTGTGTTCGACAAATAACAATAAACCTTTCACACGCCCTCTAGAGAATTTCATTCAAAGTTCAAAATGTAGTTAGTTATTAAAATATGACGTCACTGGACACTACATGGTCACTCTTGTAACTTATTGGGTTTAGGGATTGACGCCCTCTGCTAGAGGAGGGATGGTAGGTTTCAGATGCTTTTCTACACATAGTAAAACAATCACAAACCTTCATGCCCATGGCAGGATTAAATCCATATCCTTTTGGCTAGAGAACGGCAACCAAATGTAGTACTGTTCATATATATTGCAGAAGGCATTTTTTTTAATATTACGTATTATAAGAGAAAAGTTAGTAATAGACGATTCGATAGAAGCATGCAGAAAATCCCATTCAAAATCAGACAAGGTGAATCTTTATGCATTTCTTTAATTAACATGATTAGGAATGGAGTAATAACAGAATTTAAGAAACAAAGAAATTAAACGGACCAAAGAAAATTATGTTTGGTTGGATATGCTGATGATTTACTACATATTACTTAGCCCCAATGAAGACGCTTCCTAAAGCAGTTATTTACATTACAACAGATCTACAGCAATATTAACATGAAAATATCAACAAAGAAAACAGAAACAATTGTAATCGTAAAAGAACCAATAACATGTTAATCCGAATTAAGCCGATGAATTCTATAACGGGTAAGACATTTAAATACGTGGTTATATGTGGTTAGGGTTGTTTGAGAGCAAACCATGGGTAGGAAAGTGGCAGAAGATTTAGTTCAGTTACTAAGTGATCTCTTTGCAAAGGTGTATCATTCAGTTGGAGACTCTGCAGTTATTTAGTTGACGAAGACTAATGTGAGAATTGAAGGTAGGAGAAATGGAGATGAACTGCATATTAAAAAAATATCAATGTAAATAGAATAGTAGTTAAAAACGGCATGTTGGTCAATGTGATACTAGAATGTGTAAGAAAACTGGCAGTGCATCTGACGAAGTTCGTTAATCTAAGTTTCAGTCTTAGCAATGCTCAAAAAGAGTGGAAAGATAGTAGGATAGTGCATTACACAAAGGTGGCTCCGAGACAGAAGTAGCAAATTACAGACCAGTTAGTAACTTGGTAATAGTGGTTAAAAATAAAATTCGGGAATGGGAAGAGAAATATAAAGATTGGATGAAATATAATATTGGATAATATTGGACTTTTGGCACATAATATGCTAATTTGTGGGAAATTATTGATAGCAAGTTATAATCATGTAACTTTTTCATGTTACTACATTAAAAATTAAATCATTTATGAAAGAGCTGCTGTCATAATATTCTGTGAAACCCATAAGGGTATATATGTCATAAAACTAAAAAAAAAAGGAAAAAAAAAGCGATGATATCTTCGTGGAAAAGGATTGAATTCCTATTTCGCAAATAATGCTGATAAAGACACTTCAACTAAAGAGACCTGTGCTTAGTTAGTTTTTGAATTTTCTTTCCGAAAGCTCTGGTTATTTATTTTACAACACATGCACACCGATCAGAAGAACAAATGCGATTAACAGACATGAATACATCGATCTCGTTGCCTTAGTTGCTTCATGCTTACAGAAGTGGAAGAAGGAGAAGAAGAAGAAGAAGAAAGTAAGCTATTTTTCTTGCCTGAAAATGAAAAGAAAAAAAAAGCCAGATCTATTAGACGATTAAATCCAACGGACAGAGTTAAAAATTTAAAGGATATGGTTTGGAAAAACGATCTTTTTTTTTTTTACAAAATAATACATATTAATAATAATAAGGTACATAAGGGACGGAACAAATATAGACAGAAAACACCTTCCAGATAATTCACAATTTTCCAAATTTGAAGGAGGTGCAGCTTCGAAAACCCACCATGAGTTACTAACGGCTAATTATAGCTTGGCGAAATGAACCTCGATTTAAAATATCTCAGAAGCTAGCCATTAGCTAGCTTCTGCGATATTCAGTTTAGTAGTGGATAGGAAAGGTGAAGAGGAAAGGTTAGTCATTAACAGAATTCAGGCAGAATGGAAAAATTGGAAAATGTCTGAAATTTTGGGTGATAGAAAATTTCCAGTGAAATTGAAAGGAAAAATATACAGAACAGTACTGAGACCTACAGTGTTATATGGATTAGAGAGGCATTGCCTATGAAGAAGGTAAATGAAAGTAAGATTAATACTACAGTAAGGAGGAAGCTTCACTATCTGTGTGGAGTAACAAGGAAAGACCAGTTGAGGAATGAACACATTAGAGGTACTATAAAGGTTACTGTAGCTACAAACAAATACAAGAAGCACGGCTAAGATGGTATAGACATGTAATGAGGCGAAATAAAAAATATGATGGACGTAGTATCATGCTGATGGAAATACAAAGAGGGAAAAGAAGAAGAAGCCCATAGAAGGGATGAAAAGATAATGTAGAGGAAGATCTGAAGGAAAAAAACTTGGACAAAGATGCAGTCTACAATAGAAACTAGTGGAACAGCGACCCCATATAGAAATGGGAGCAGAAGTAAAAGAAGAGAGGCCCTGACATCATATTAAGCACTATTCAATATTTGCGCAGCATCTATCATTCTTTGCCTTGAACTCATTCACAATTAGGGAATCCACAACAGACTCTGGCAACATATTATACTCATTCGCCTCTCTCGAAGCTGCATCTCCAAGCAAAAAATCTAGAGCTAACACCATTGCTAACTACACTCTTGCTCAGTTTTCAGGGATAGCACAAGGTTCTCTTACCAATAAACCTGTGCTGAAAAAGTTCCTCTGTATATTAATCTTGTAAAAACCCATCAGTAATTTGAAGGTCTCAATCAAATCACACAATTTCATTTTCTGCTTGTCAACCAATTACTGTAACCCATAAATCTTCAACTTGTTTTCATAAGGTTCATTCCATTGAACTGCTATCATCATATAAAGAGACAATAGGCTATTTTTCTGGCGGTGTAAATTAAGTTAAGGGGATAATAAATCCCTCATTATTTTAAAGCCGGATACGAAACTCGGAGATCGAATTCTAAGAGTTAATGCCGCGGAAAAATAGCCTCTTAGCTCTTTATCGTAATAATAATAATATATGGGTACACCGGTCTGGCAATTCGTTAGTAGGGGTATATGTAAGTTCGGTTCACTTAAACCTTGGTATTCCAGGTCTACCTATTCACTGATAAGACTTCAATAAAGGTCTAAACCGGTCTGGGTAGAGACTTCTCTTCATAATGTAAAACAGCAATACATCTCCTAGGAGCTGCGTTTTACATTATGAGAAAATATTAAGGATAGGGATAGAGCTTGCTCCACCTTTGACACGAGTTGCTCTAGTGTTATACTACCTAGGTGTTGACTAACGCTTGGACTCGCCGATAGTTCTTCGGCATGAAACTCTTAGATTTCGATCTCCGAGTTTCGTATCCGGCTTTAAAATAATGAGGGAATTATTATCCCCTTAACTTAATGTTATCATCATAGTCACTCGACTCTGAATCCTATCCACTTCTTCCTTATTGCCAAGATACTTAGGTGACCAGATCTGCTCGCAGTAGTCAGGTTGGGAATAATAAGTGCTTGTCTTTGCTCATCAAAGTAATCTGCAGTAACTATGTAATCAAATGAGCTGCTTCAGTAATTTTTCCTAAGTGTCCTATAATCTTTAACTATCTATGAACACTCCCAAATCTCTGGCTTCGTCAATTTCCTGAAATACAGTTCCATCAATGCATCAATGTGGTATGTTATTAATTTTTCACTCCAAAATATATAACTTAATGTTATCATCACAGTCACTCGACTCTGAATCCTATCCACTTCTTCCTCATTGCCAAGATACCGAAACTGTAACCGAGTTTCGTATCCGTATTCGTATATCCATATATACGAATATCCATATATCCATATTCGTATTAACTTAATGTTATCATCATAGTCACTCGATTCTGAATCCTATCCACTTCTTCCTCATTGCCAAGATACCTAGGTGACCAGATCTGCTCGCAGTAGTCAGGTTGGGAATAATAAGTGCTTGTCTTTGCTCATCAAAGTATTCTTCAGTAACTAAGTAATCAAATGAGCTGCTTCAGTAATTTTTCCTAAGTGTCCTATCTTTAACTATCTATGAACGCTCCCAAATCTCTGGCTTCGTCAATTTCCTGAAATACAGTTCCATCAATGCATCAATGTGGTATGTTATTAATTTTTCACTCCAAAATATATAACCTTATACTTTGTCGCATTAAAATGACATCCACTGTTCCTTCCCCAGACTGTCAGTCAATTCAAATCATCCTGCAAAATTTTAATATCATCTGTATTAACTATTGCTCGACCAATTTTGCATCTAACAACTGAACAGTTCTTCTCATATCCTTTCCTATTTCAATAATGTACGAATTAAACAGTATCAGTCCAAGAACAGAGCCCTGTAGCACATCGATAGTCACAGTGTTTCTTCTGGACTTTACTCCTAAATAAACTACTTTCTGATATCTCTCCATCAACCATTCTCTTTCCACCTCATGAACCCTAAATCCATCATCATGTGCTGCAGTTTATTGATTAGATTTCCATGTGATATCCTGTCAAATGCTTGTGCAAAGTCTAGGACCATCACTGTAAATCTATTACCTTTATCCAATTTAGCTGTCGTTGTATTATGTGGAATCTTTCCTGAACTAGGACTCAAGTTATACAAATATGTCAAAGGCCTAGTGGTTTCGACTGTACATTCCTTTAGCATGTGTGCTGATATCATATCTATCCGTACTGAAGAATTCTTATCCATATTATGCAATACCACTAGAATCCTTCGCCGCTATCTCTCCATCCCCCCTTGTATTGTAATCCATGTATGCTCCCATCCCATCTCTTTCTTATGCAAGGGTTCTGTGTAGATTTAGGAAATTTATTCTTACACCTTCATGCTTTCATTTACTTGTAGCATAATGATAAAATTCTTTGGAGGTTGCCTACACATTAAATTTCTTTTAATACTCTAAGTTAACATTCCATACAATACACTCACCTTTTCGTCCCTGCGCTTTATATATTTCATAACTCTTCTCACTCTTGTTTTCAAGATATTCGTTCAATATAATCTGTTTGTTATGGATCTCTTCCTTAATAAGGTTGCACATCTATTTTCTGCCATCCTTTTACAATCTCCAGGGGTACGTTTACATTTGGTTACTCCATTATTTAAGATATTTTTCAAAGCTGTTTAAAATAATTGTGCTTGATAAAAAAATTGTATTATTTTCTTATATTCTTTTTAAATAATTTATCAGAGTAATCAAACAATGCTTGTGCATGACGTATCATGACGTCTACCCCCCAAGCTGTTAACTTCACATCCAGTGCCTCAGTATCCTATAATTCAAAAATACCACATAAAGGCTAATTACCCAGCCTGGCCTCATCAAGATGTAATCATTGGGATCTTGCTCCCAATGATTGCAAACAAGTAGACTAATCGCGAAGATGCTTCATCTGCAAACTTTGTTTACTTACGCTTGGTAAAGGACTTAAATAAGAATAGTTTCTTTTCAAGTGTAATATGCTTTATAACCTATCTAAAAGTAAAACTTTTAGATAGGTTATAAAGCTTTCTACAGCTATCTAATCCACAGTTTTGTAAATATAACCATTCACCACTTTGCTACTTATGTGTAGAAAATGTATAACTTCGACACTGAAATTTCCTTGGTGTCTTCCTCGATCTGGTTCCCACTGATGAGACCTGCATCGAATTGAGGAAGGTCTACGTGACTGTCTTTGCTGTGATATTTTTCCAGTATGGATATCATGCCAAATAATGCGAAATCAACAATCTTAGTCTATCGTAATTCATTGAAAACTTCGTTTGAGCATTGGTGTAGGACTGAAACAAGAATATTATTTCTTGTAGAGTATAATATCCAAATTTTCTGTGGCTGAAAAACACCATCTTATCACTTTTTCATCAACTAAGTCTCATGTAATCGTGAGATGTGGTTGTCACTCTTTAGCCAGTTGACATTAGCCCTCTAAAGTTCTACTTCCAGTTGATGCATTATTCAACCCTGCCTTTCAAATTCTTTTTGAATTGATATTTGCTATAATTTAACTTTAGAAGTTTTCTAACTCTCGTTTCATCTATTTTTCCATCACAGTGATTCAAGCATATTCGTTTCTCTTTTCTGCAGCCATTTTTTTTTTTCTAAAGATGACTGCTTAAGGATATACAGTTATAGCAATAACGCTGAATGTCACCAGTAGAAAAACTTTCTTGGTTCAATTCTAATGGTCCACTAGAGATACTTTTTCTGTGGCCTTTCCCTCGTTTTCTTTTTTCGATATATATATATATATATATATATATATATATATATATATATATATATATATATATATATATATATATATATATATATATATATATATATATATATATATATATATATATATATATATATATATAGCCACATCCGTATTAGTCGACAAAGTAAGATATTCAAATATTCTTATTTTGACCATGTATCCTAGAAAAACGGATAATATAATTGGATAGGGAGTTGAAGTTTAGGGGCACATCGCAAAAGTGACTAAATCAGCTCGTCAGCTCACTTGGTTGCTGAAAAATACTTTGACGAGCAGAGACAAACAGGCTATTGTTTCTCTGTATCGAGCCTTGATAAGATCCCATCTAGATTACTGTGCCCAGATTTGGGCGCCAGAGTTTCTTCTTGATGGAGAGGAGGTGGAGAGGATCCAGAGACGAGTGACCAAGATGATAGCAGGTCTATGGAATGAACCTTATGAGAACAGGTTGAAGATTTGTGGGTTGCAGAAATTGATTGATAGGCAGAAAATGGGTGATATGATTGAGTCATTCAAATTACTGAAGGATTTCTATAAGTTTAATTCAGAATATATTTTTGAGAATAGGACTGGTGGTGGGAGGACTAGGGGCCATCTATGGAAGCTGGGCAAGAGTGTGGTTAGCAAGGATGTTCGAGCTAGGTTTTTTATTTGGAGAGTGGTGAATGAGTGGAATAAGCTGCCAGAGTCTGTTGTGGGTACCATGACTGTAATGAGTTCAAGGTGAAGAATGATAGATACTGTGTGAATGTTGAATAGTTGTTCTTGACATGATGTTAGGGCCTCCCCCAATGGGTCTAAGGACTCCTTGGAGTTGCCCATAATAATAATGATTTTTTTTTATTGTTCTTTCAAATATTTACATATGTACAATGATCATCTATTCAGTATATTATTTTACAAGGTTCAGCACTTTGTGCTACATATAATGAGATTTAAATAGTAATGATGATGATAACAGTTTTTTTTATATAACAATCATAATAATAATTTGCAATTATATTGTTCAGAGTTACATAAGTAGTATTATATTACATGTTGTAGTTTACTATTTTTTTTCAAGTTTGAAAAGGTGTGATTATACAACAGTATTTACACATATGCAATCTAAATATTATATTTCCTAATTCTCACAGACATATAGTTTAAACTCATGATTTACATTTAAAAGAATTTTTTTATGACATTGCATACATTTGTTGCAGTTATTATATACATTACACACATTTTTTTTTTTTTGCTGTGTTGGGAATTAATAATTTTTTTTTTATTTACATTTAAAATAATTTTTTTTAATTTATTTATTTTTTTTATTACATTCTATACATTTGTTACAGTTATTATATACATTACATTCATTTGATTACATACCATACATTACTTACATTTGTTTACATATGTTACTTACATTACGTACATTGGTTTATATATAATACATATGTTACATACATTGGTTTTTCATGTGATACGTACATTACATGCATTTGGTTACATATGATACATCTTGGATGAGAACTAATTTCTTTGCTTTCATCCTCGAAGCTTATATGTAAGCTTATCTGAGGATGACACTAGTTGGTTATTATAAATTGTTTTTTTTTTGCTGAGTTGGAAAGCTACGAAATCTGGGATTGAGAAATTCGCGAGCGTGCACTCACACACACACACACACACGCACGCACGCACGCACAATAACTTGGAATGCATTGATGCATCGCTGAACTGGAAGCCTGAACGAATATATTGTGTTTCATTAAGTTTGTATGGTATTTTGGGTGCGTGTTTCTGGTTCATAGTATATCCTTACAGCTCTTTTCAGGCTATTGTAGTTTGTAAGGTTTCTGTATTCAAAAGGTAATTTATTTATCATGTCTGGAATGTAGAAGTTTCGCGTGGCCTTTCCGTAGTGATTATTGTATTTATATGTGATATAATTGGTAGTCCTAGGTCTTGTTATACGGTATGTATTTCTAACTGTCCTGTAGTTAGCATCGAAATAATGTTTTAGCAAGGCTGCATAGTGACATAAATGTTTTGCTGTCAGTATTTTGTGTTCTGACATTGCAATGTTTATAAGGTCGTTATTTTCTCTTTGTTCCCAAAAGATCAGTTTTGTCATTTTGTATTGTAGCGACATTAATCTATTTAATTTGTAGGGTGCACAAAAAGCATACGTTGTTATAGCGTATCTTAGTATATTTTGGCATAGTGCTTTGTATATTAGTGTTTTTAGGCGTATAGGAACTATGTCTTTTAACCTGTAGAGTTTGCCACTTATTGTTCGGAGTTTGTTGTGTAGATGGTTTATGTGGCTATTCCAGTTCATATCTGCATCGAAGTAAATTCCAAGGTATCGTGTTGTTTCAACCTGAGTGATTGTAGTGGTTTTGCTGTTCTGTGTGTTTTTTGTGTTGGAAAGTAGATGTTGGATGGTTATATATTTGTTATCAACTGGTCGTGTCAGTGGATTTCTGAATATCATTAATTTTGTCTTTTCTGAGTTTAGGTGTATGGAGTTTTTCGTGAGCCAGTCTATGATCAGATTTATGTCATGTTGCATATTTGTTTGGGCTGTGCTTGCGTTATTATGGATGGATATTATTGCTGTATCGTCTACGTATTGGAATATCTTACCTTTGAGTGGTAGCTGATTAATATCGTGCGTGTAAATGTTGAAAAGAGTTGGGGAGAGTACAGCTCCCTGTGGCACTCCACAGGTTACTGGTAGCTCTCTGCTTCGGTTTGACCCGATACGTGTGATATGCTTTCTATTTTGAAGGTAGTTTGTAAACCACCTGTGAAGAGGCCCGTCTATTCCAACATGCCTCAGTTTTCTAACAAGGTTTGATGTGTAAGTGTATCGAATGCTTTAGTTAGATCAATAAAGACTACCATGGCAATTTTGTTTTTGTCTAAGGCGGTATTAATTACGTCTGTAAAGTCTTCCAAGAGAGATGTTGTTCCCTTATTTTTCTGAAAACCATATTGTGTTTTGGGGATAATATTAAAGATCTCAGTGTATGCTGTGAGTTTCTTCAGTATGATCAGCTCCATAATTTGATTGATAATTGGTAATGTTGCTATGGGTCTGTAATTGCTGAATAAATTTATTTTTCCTTGTTTGTATATGGGTGTGATTATGGTGATCTTTAGCATACTTGGTATCTGTCCTGTTTTAAATATTTTATTTATTAGTTTTAGTAGGATAGGACTTAAACTACTTGCATGTTGCTTTATATCTTTAGGTCTGATACCATCTATTCCTGGGCCTTTGTTTGGTTTGATTTGATTTATTGCAGAGAGAAGTTCTGCTTCTTTTATGGTTGGAAACCATAATGCCTGTTTTGATTGTGGTTCAAGTGGAGGGTCTCGTTTTGTGATTGGGGGAATATTTCTGTGCAGTTCTTGGATGGAGTCTGCAAAGTATTGGTTAAAGTCATTTGCTAGTTGTTGGATAGGTTTTGCGTTTTTCTTGAAGCTGTGTTATATGGTTTCGGAGGCGGTGGTGTTCGAAACAAAATCTAGCATCTCATTGATCAGATGCCAGGTTTGTTTCATGTTGCTTTGTGCAGAGGTCAGTTTGTCTCTGTATTAGCTTCTTTTTGCATTTCTGATTTGTGTTGTAAGGCGATTCCTTGTTATCTTATATTCAGTTTTTAAAGTTGTGTTATTTGGATATCGCTTTAATTCTTTCCATAAAACGTCCTTTCTGTGTATTTCTATTATTAAGTTTTGTGTTATCCAAGGATTTTGTATTGTTTTTGAACGAATTCGGATTTTCTTTGTAGCTTTCTTATATATTTCCTCCAGTGTGAGTTTAATGTTGTTGTATAAGAAATCTGCTGAATCTGATATCCCAGTTTGTTTTTCTTATTTCGTGGTTGACTATTTCTTCGTCTATTATTGTTTTCTGTCGCTTTTCTTCTGTGGGATATTGCATGGATATTGTCTTGGTGTGCAGGTTTAGAGCAGTGAAGTAATTGTCTGCTACTTTGCACTTTATGACTGATGAAGTAACTATTTGGTAGTGCTCCGACGTTTATATGATCTAGACAGGCGGCAGTGATAGTATTTCCGAATATTTCTTCTCTAGTACATGATGTTATTGTTGGTATTAGATTATACATGGATAATGTGTCTAGGTATTGTACAGTGTTGTTCTGGTTTTCGTTTGCAATATTTATGTTTATGTCGCCGATTATCATTAGGTGTTCGCATAAGCATATTTCTTGGCTTGAAAGCCAGCAGTTGAATTCGTGCAAGAATTTTATCATGTTTTGGTTTGGTGGCCTGTAAATAGCATTTAGTATTATGGGATGCTGTGTATTAGTGGTATTAGTGATTTCGAGGCAGAGGATTTCAGCATGCTCAAACTGATAGGCCGTTTCTTTTGCTATTAATTTTTGTTTGATAAATATTAATATTCCACCTCCTATTTTTGTTTGGCGGCATGATCTATGTTGTTGGAAGCCTGGAATTTGGAAAGCAGTCGCTTCGTCATTAGTTATGGATACTTCTGTAAGAACCAATATATCAATAATATCAGTGTAATTCCTCAGATAAGCCTGTAAAAATAACCAATGTTTTCGGACTTCTGATGTTAATATGCAAGATTGAGAGACCTCTCGCTTCTACTGTGTTTTGTTTCCATGCATCAAGCGATTCGAAAGTACAATTACTGATGTATTCTGGTGTAATTACATCTATCTGATGGTTCACATTCATTTTTGTTGTGTTGAGATCTTCTTTTTGAACTAAGTTGGAGTCTTTTGTTTCACTCTGGCAACCTGTCTATATCTTCCGAGCTTTTTATTTGTATAGACTTTGAAGTCTGTGACTTTCTCAAGAATTTTTTTTTTTATTGTTCTTTCAAATATTTACATATGTACAATGATCATCTTCATCTATTCAGTATATTATTTTACTATGTTCAGCACTTTGTGCTACATATAATGAGGTCTGTGACTTTCTCAAGAATTTATTATTATTATTATTATTATTATTATTATTATTATTATTATTATTATTATTATTATTATTATTATTATTATTATTATTATTATTATTCAAAAACCTCTCAAAAACTATCACTACAAGAACACAAAGAAACAAACACACCATGTCTAAATCCAACCCTATTTGCACAAAAAGAAAAAAAAGTTAAACTCTAATAGCAGTCGAAGTCTTCCAAGCACGTACCAACAAACAGTAAAATCAACACCTGGCTTGTGACCAGTATAGGAACATAACCATGAAACCACCATCCTCTATCATCTATTATCTTCCTCAGATAAGCTCTGCTAAGCTTCGAGGAAGAAAATTATTAACTTGCAAGTATCTGTTATACACAATTGTAATGCGTTATAAATATTATATATATATATATAATTACTACAGCAACTATGTAATGCAATTCATCTGAGACACACAAAAATAATAATAATAAATAAATAAATAAAATAAATAAATTATTATTATTATCATTATATAATAATAATAATAATAATAATAATAATAATAATAATAATAATAATAATAATAATAACCTGTGCTATTTAAGAAAAAAGCATGAGTGTCAAAGATTAGGATTTTGAGATAGTGGTAGCTGTGTGCGTGCTCTCTTCACGCTGCTTTGTAAATCATCAATATCAAGCGGTTAGCTACTAGTGACAACTAATGATGGAGATGTTGCCAACAGTTCTCAGAAGTAAGCATTAAAAGAGTATTTAGACTAGACCTGCGAATTAATTAGGGCAAACACTTTTTTAGCGCTAATTATACCAGACATGAAATTTTTTTTAAAAAAAGTCAGCTAATGCCATTTATTCCCTTATAAGAAGTAAGCAAGCCCTTTTAGCCGCTTCAGCCCTGTATATTTGGAGACTAAGTGGGCAGTTTTACCTAACCCCAACACAATACATTATTGTCTGAAACAGTGTGAGATCTATGGTCTATTTTATTCAGTTTACAGGACTAAAGACCATAGTCTTCAGAGGAAAAACCAGCTTGCCATTCCAGTGATCGGCTAACTTGCTTGGGAGCCTGTCGTAGAAAAGCTTAGAAAACGTTCCTCTAGTCAGAGACTAGACTAGACTAGAACTTAATTTTTTTTTTCGGGGGCCCCTAGCACAGAGGGTGCAAAAGGCAATTTCTTTCAGCTATACTGTGCAATCCAAGAAATTATTATAAAAGAAATAATTATAGTACATAAGAAATTATTATACCAGACAAGAAATTATATTTTTGTTTTAATGCATAACAAGTGTATTAATATACTCCCAATCAGATGTTAGTTCTGCGGTTCTGTATGGATTTAGCTTTCAGTATCTTCATGGGTATGGAGCATTATCCCCTTTACCTGCGTGTGCACATACCTGTTAAAAAGAACACGCACGCACGCGCACGCGCACACACACACGCACGCACGCACACGCACACACACACACACACACACACACACACACACACACACGCACACACACACACACACACACACACACACACACACACACACACACACACACACACACACACACACACACACACACACACACACACACACACACACACACACACAGAACTTATTTTTTCTGGGGCTCGGTTGCAAACGGCACTTCTCAGCTATACTGAGCAATCCACGAAATTATTATAAAAGAACTGTGAGCACAATACTTTTGCTTTCGAAATTTCTAATTTCAAAAAAAAAAAAAAAAGTGATAATGCTTTTATTTTCTTATAGAGATTAGGAGGGGCCTTTTAACTCTATCTTTCTTTTTTGGAGACAGACCGGGGCAGTTCATTCTCCACCGGTAGCCATTTAGAGATAACTGGCCAAAGACTATACTAATTATAAGTGGCGACCGATGAAGACATTGGCAAACAGGAGCTTCCATCTCTTGGTACTCAACCCTAACAGGATAATCTTATCGTCTCTAATAGTGCAAGTTTTGTGGCCGATTTCCTTGATTTTACCGTACAAAAAAAACTCAAGTATATGGGAGAAACACGACCCATTCCGTACCAGATATCGATTAACTCGAGAATCGGTCATAGAAAGGCTTGGAAAAAGGTTCTCCAGTCGGCAAGTAGACTTCAACTTAAGTTTATTATCGAGTGATATAGCGGAGCATGCAAACGAGCCTTCTTCTGGCTACAGTCATAATTTTAGAGTATGGAAAAAACGAATTATATATATATATATAAAAAAAATCAGCTAACGCCTTTTTATTCCCGTATACGGGAGTAGTTGAGGCCATTTAGCCCTATCTAACTTTTGGAGACTAAGTGGGCAGTTCAATCTCCACTGGTACCCAATCAGAGACAGATGGCCCAAGGCTATCACTAATTAAGCGGTACGCAGTGAAGAGAGACGGCTCAAATGTGCCGCCATCTTGTGGTCCCTAACCCTAACACAATATATTTAATGTCTGAAATAATGTGGGTTCTACGGTCGATTTTCTTGAGTTTACAGGACGAAAAACCCGGGTTTCCGGGAGGAAAAACCTGCTTTCCCGTGCCAGAGATAGACTAACTCGGGAACCGGTAGAAAAAAAGGTTTAGAAAAATTTCTTCTAGTCGCCGACTAGACTAGAAACCAAATCTTCCTTCGTGCGGCCAAGCGCTGTTGTATGCAAACGCCACATCCACTGAGTATATTTTATTAACCCTAAAGCATGTATGTACAATCAAAATAAATATATATAATTATTTACAATATATATGTACATAGAATATACATTTGTACATAGAATGCTTATTCTAATTGGCATTTTGATTTATATTTCTTGATATCTTAATAATATATATTATGTACAATTTATTTTTCCTTATTTTTAACATCATCATCTGCTCAGTGTCTGCTTCTTCCTAGAGTCCGTTTTACATGAGTTGAGCAGTATTTTTCTTTTAATGTAACATAACTTTACTATCCACGGAATTCTGTATTATGAATTTAAGTTACCAGTTACCAGTCACGTTTCTATTTCCATATTTCTTTTTATAATGAAATTCCTATATTTTTGTGGTATATTTCCAGTTACATATGGGAATCGATCTATGTTATTATCTCTTGTGAGGAGACACTTTTCCTTAAACCTATGTAAGGTTTGTTTTAAAATATACAACAATGGATTTTATATTGTTAACTAATCTGACAATATTCATATATAAATATACATATTTATACATATACGCATATGTATATACATACATATATACCTATTATTACTTTACATATACTACGTCTTCTATGCATATGACTATTTTACCTATAATACATATAATTATTCTTTCGGAGACACTTCTTTACAGACCTTTGTTATGTTTGACTTGACATATACATTTTGGATTGTACATTATACATATACAGTGTGGATTATACAGATATAGTTTGGATTATACATTATTAACTTATCATGAAGTGTTAAGTGCTATTTACATATACCACATTTATACATACACATGTAGTTACTTTACATATCATAAATATTCTTAACATATAATTACTAAAACTTGTTTTTGCATATCATTACATGGTTTATTCCTTCATTATTATCACTTTGAGATTGCAACTCTCTATATTACATATGTAATGTTTGTTTTAACATAGCAAGAGAGAGAGAGTTACATTTTGGCAGAGATTTGAGTTACCCACCGGATCAGTAAAATGTCATCAAGTTCTTCCATTATATAGACTGTCATTGACATTTTTGATACATAAAACTAAACTACAACCTCTATAGGTGACAAATATTATGCACAGAACTACAACTAATTATAGCATAAAGCAATTAATGTACAAGTGGTTATACAGTTTAATGAAAAAAGTTTACAATACGCTTTTCTTTCACTTATGTATATTTATATTATCGTGTATATGTGTGTTTTATGTTTGTTTGTTTTTTTATTTACGGTGGGTCCTCTATGATTTGCAGTTGTTCTTCGAATTCTGAGATGAGACCTATTTGCCGCCATTGGTGTTTTGTTATTTTGTTTCTGTTTATGGTATCTGTGATTGTTTCTTTTAATATGTTGTTTATTTTCCTGAGTATGTCTGGTCCTGTTTCCCTTCCGTAAATTTTGTCGCATCTGTATGTCCAAATCGAGTACATGGTTGTTATAATGATGATTGCTTTAGTTGTGTTAATGTTACCTTCGTTTAACCAGTATAATGTGTGTTCTGTAAAGGGTTCTTTGTGTTTTATGAATGTTTGAACCGTGTTCCATATTCGGGAGGTGTGAGGACAGCACATCATTAAGTGGTAAAGTGTTTCTGGTTGGGGACAAAAATGACATCTTGCTGGGCCTTGACGAGGGAACCCTTTCGCTGTGCACCATATTTTGGTGGGCAAACAAGCATGGTGTACTTTGTAGTAGAATGATGTTTTTAATTTTGGGTGGGCAGATTGAAAGCTTTTTTAAGTACGTTTGATAGTCTTAATGTCCCTCTTTCAATCTCCCGGTATTGTGGTGCTGGTATAATTGTGCGTGTGAGTTTGATGTGTGCTGCTTTAGGCATCATCTTCAAGAATTCGTTTATTCCTATGTATTTGTTAACAAAGTTGTAACCTTCCGCAATCTCGTGGAACATTCTTGGTGTTTTGCCACTCGAACGCGGAAGGGAACATATTACTTCGTCGGGCATTATCTTCTGCATATAATGTATTATATATGCGCTCCATGCTTTTTCCTCTGTGTAAGCTCTCTCTATGATTTTTGTTATCGCACTTAGAGTTTTTAGGTGTACGTTTATTAAGCCGAGTCCTCCCGCCTCAATGTCATGGAATATTGTGGATCATCTGATGGGTTCGTATTTGGAACCCCAGATGAAATTTGCGCACTCTCTGTGTATTCTGTCTACTTCTTGACCATTGTAGTTAGTATTGTTCATGAGGTACCATATCTTAGACAGTAAGTATTGATTGCATATTTTAGCTTTACTTGTTAGTGATAGTTGTCTGTGTCTCATCAGTGTAATTTTCTTGGTTATTTTTGTATGTGCAAGCTCCCATTGTGTGTTGTGTTGGATTTGTTCCCCTGTGACGATCCCCAGAAGTGGTAGATGTTTGTTTATTTTTATGTCGTTCGGCACGGTAGGCCTTTTTACCCACCTGCCGACGAACATCGTTTGGCACTTGTGCAGGTTTACTTTGAGTGCTGACGCTTTTTCAAATTTTTTGAGTATGTTGTATGCGAGTGTGAAGGACTCGGCTGTAGTTACGGTTAGTGTTACATCGTCGGCGAGCACTTTTGTTGTTCCTTCACCTCCTATGTGAGTGACCGCTATGCCGGGATGCTTCGATATTTCTCGTATCACCGGCTCTAAGGCGAGACCAAAGAGGATCATAGAGAGACACTCTCCCTGTCTGACCGAGCATTTAATTTTGACTGGTGCAGACAGTTTCTTGTTTATGATTAGGCGAGACTCTGCTGTGGTGTAAATATTTGAAATCAGATTCTGAAATTTTTTCCCAAAACCTGCAGCTTTGACGTAGATAATGATGACTCACTGAGTCAAAGGCCTTTTCAATGTTGAGACCTACCAGTAGACATGGTTGTTGTGTTGCCTGGTTGTGCTTGTATATACATCGAATTTGAAGGATATTGTCCTCTATTTTTCGGCCTTTTATTCCGCAGGTTTGGGATTTGGATATGATCTGGTTTATGTGTCTCTGCACTCTTTCGGAAATCATTTTAGTTAAAATTTTTTGGTCTGTATTGAGGAGTGTAATTCCTCTCCATTGTGTCTCTTCATTGTTTGCTGTGTCTTTCTTTTTTGGTATTAGTGCTATGTAGCCGAGGTTGAAATGTTCTGGGATGCTCTCCGAGTTGTGTATTTCGGATAGCATTTTCACAAATAGTGTCTCAAACATGGGGTAGTACGTTTTGTAAAACTCCGCAGTGAGGCCGTCGGGTCCTGGGGATTTGTGTAATGATAGGGATTTTATGATTTTCTTGCATTCGGTTGGCGTGATTGGTTCTGCTTCCTTGTCTGTGAGTCTTGGTAGTTGTGTCAAGAAGTTTTGTGTTTCTGTTTCGTCATTTTCTTTTTCAGAGAACGTATTCGTGTATTGTGAGTGGAAAGAGGAGATTTGCATCTCCCTCGATTTCTAACCCCTCGTGTTTTATTTTATTAAATTGCGCTTTCTTCTTCTTTTTTTTTTTTTTTTTTTGCACTTCAAAGAGTCACACAGCTTTGGTCCTTCCTTCATCTTGTTCCATTGTTTTTATTTTAGCGCGAACCCAGGCCCCTTCAGCCTCTTTTATTTCAATTTGTTTTAATTTTGCTTTGAGTGCATTAATGGCTATTTTATTTTCTGGGAGTGTTCTGTTTGTGTTGTACTTCTGCATTAGTTCTTTAATTATGTTTAGTTTTTCTTTGTTTGTGTTGTATTTTTTTTTTTTTTTGTTTCCCTATCTTTATGGCGGCTTTTTTTTACTTGTATTTCAAATTTGTTCCATGCCTCCGTTACATTTGTTATTTTTTTAATATTGTCTAGTATTTGTTTAATTTCCGATGTAAATTGATCTGTGTTAATAATGCTGTTATTTAGTTTCCATAGCGGGTAGTTTCTGTTAGTATATGTGTTGCTGTCTAAGGTCTCAGGGACAGTTTAGCCTTGACCAAGTGGTGGTCACTAAAAGTTAGTGGTGCATGGCAAACTTCCTTAATTCCTTAACAGTGGACTTTAGATGCTGGCTTATGTATATTCGGTCTAGCCGTGAGGCATTGGTGGGGGAAAAATGTGTATACTCCCTCCTTGTAGGATATAGTATGCGAAATGTGTCCTTTATATTACATCGTTGTATTATGTGTGTGAAGTTGTTCTTTGTTGAAGTGTGTTTAATTTCCTTGTCTATTGTTGTTTTCAGTAAAGTTCATGTCTCCGGCTGTTATGATATTTTTTATGTTTAGCATTTTATTTCCAAGTGTTTCCCAGAAGTGTTTTTTGTTGTTGTGATTAGTAGGGCCGTAGATTGATTAACGACACTATTTGATCTCCCCAGACCACTTCAACCTCGAGCGCTCTGTGTTCTATTATGGTGCTGTGCGATATTATTTGTATGTTGCTTTTTTTCCTTATGAGTGTTGATAATCCTGCAATGCCATTACCTTGTGCTGGCTCGCCAATGATGTAGTAATGACACTGCAGGCTTCTGTGAAATTTTTTTTCTGTTTCTGAGTCAGTGTTTAGTCTCGTGTCTTGTAGCATTACAATGTCTGTGTGGTTCTGATGTATCATGTTTCTTAATAATTTCTGTGACTGCTGGCTGTTTAGCCCATTGCAATTAATGCTCACTATATTAATTGGTTTCTTCATAATTTTCGAAATCAGCAGATCTTTCCTCTCTGAGTTTTTACTTTATCTTTTTCTCTTTTTGCTTTTACATTAGGCGTAAATTTAATTTTATTCATTCTATTTGGGGTGAAAGCACTTGGGCTTTTTTTTATTTCGCCCCAGATTTTCCGGACTTATAAGCTCCTCTTTATCATTCTTCTTGACAAATTCTTTTTTTTTTCTGCAATGTCTTCTCTGCAGTTTTGTTCCTGAGAGGTTGCTTCTTGCAGTTCATCTTTTCCGGCATTTTTTTTTTTTTTTCTTCTGTAATGTTCTCTCTACATATATTTTCTTCAGAGGTAACACACGGTGTTCCCTCTTCTTGTTGCTTATTTGGGGGTATTTTTTTGTTAATATCTTCGGATGTATTTTTTTCGTTTACTTTTTTCAGTTGCATGTCTTCTAAGTTGTTCTCTTGAACATCGTCTGCTTTTTCCAGCTCATTTTGTGTACTTGACTGGTCTACAGCCGTTCGATTGGCTAACGTCGACGCGTATGTCTGCCCAGGACATTCTTTCATGTTATGGCCAATTTGATAATTCGATTACATTGCTCGCATTTCGGAGCACTGCATTCTTTTCTTAAGTGACCAATCTTCCTGCAGTGAAAGCATGCGGGGGGGGGCTCCTGGGATGATTACTATTCCCGTCATTTTTTGAACTTTTATGACATACGGTATTTCTTCAGTTTTGGTACCTTCGTTCAAGGTGATTGTTACTTTTCTTTTGTTGGAAAGGACATGTGCCCACTCGTTTGTCCCTGGTGTTACTGATGACTTGTTCAATCCATTCGATTTTTCCAAATTTTTCGAAGTGCATTGACACAAGTCTGTTTGGGATTTGGGGGGATAACCAGTGTATAATAATATCTAGCTTACGATTTTTAGATATTGGTAGAATTTTGCATTTACGTTTACATACATCCAATTCTTTAAGATTTACAAACGTTTCTTTCACAGCAAGGGATTTAAATGAAATAAGGAAAATATAATTATATTTGAGGACACCGAGGTTCCAGACATACGCCACATCCACTGAGCTAAACAGGCTCTTAAACGAATTATATAATAAAACATATTTGTCACTTATTTTATTTAGTAGTTTATCCAATGTCTCCACTCCAGAATTACTGAATATCAGAGAGAGATATGTTGAAATATTTTTTTACTTGGTAATACTATAAAGATGCCAAGAAATTATATTTTTGTTTTAATCCTTTAATCAAGTGCAAGCAAACCAAGTTTGCATGTGGAGTTTCTTCACGACTGGGTTACTTGTACTAGAGGCTAATGACTTCACATTAATTGCCTTACTATCACATAATGGAAAGCACATTGGTAAAATTGCGAGGACTAAATTAATTTGGCTAAATCCTTGTGACAACAAAAATCATTACCTTTTGCACGACTTCAAGTGAGTGTACTGTTTAGACCAGTGGTCGCCAAAGGGGTCGATATGATATTGTTAGGGGTTGATTTGGGCTCAGGGATCGACAGAAAAATATAAGACATCATTGTATGGGTAATATTTAATTCGGTTAACTTGGATTACCTCCATGACAAAAGACATGGAGGGAATGACAACGCAATTAAGAGTGAATCGTGGGATTAGTACCTCCATCTTACAGGTCCATGAATAGGACCTGTAAGATGGAGTAAGGTCATGAAAATAGTTACTGAGGCCAATCAAGTAGGCCAAAATGACATATTTACCAATAAACGGATGTTGGTGCTTCCTGCCGGCCGGCGCAGTGGGAGCGAGATTGCAACACGTGCGTGGTTCTTATTTACTGATACTTACAAGTATTCGATCCCAGTTTCATTTTTTCGCATCGACATACAAGTGAGCGTTAATGTTCTAAAATTCATCAACATACATATTATAATTCAATCGTTATTCATTCACGAACTAAACTTCTCTATGTTGAAGAGTTGAGCAGCGCTGGTAGTAATACCAGTGATATTACTAGTGATAGTGATAGTAATAGTAGTAGTAATAGTAATATAATAATATATGCTATATTATACATACAATAAACACTGTAACTATAAAATAAACAATCTAAAAACTCACATAAGCGTCTTTTTTTTTTGCTTGTCCTATTATAATTACCTAATAGTAAAATATAGGGGTCGATAAAAAGTCAAGAAACTCTTGAAGCGGTCGACGGGCAAATAACTTTGGCGATCCCCTGGTTTAGACAGTTGACACTATACAACTATGTTTCTGCAATTCAGCTGGTTGAACTGTAGAAACATGTTTGTTTAGTGTTTATCTGCTGTCTAAACATTACACTCACTTGAAGTCGTGCAGAAGGTGATGGATTTTTGTTGTCACGAGGATTTAAGCAAATTTAGTTAGTGCTCATACTTTTACAAGTTATATATAGCTAGACGAAAAGAGGCACCATTAATATAAAAATATTACGTTAGCGATTTTAGTGCGCTAAAACCTTAGAATATCGCTGTACAAATTCAAGCAGAAAAAGAACGGAAGACTTGTTTAAATTTGAACAGCTGGACATTTTTTTTTTTAATTAACTGTAGGTATATGCAGAATTTAAGTAGCTGAAGTATTAAACATTTAGGTTGCTCTTATAAAAATATTTAGATGCAACGTACAATATACTTTGACAAAGGTTTTGTCACCAATTTCAGGCATATCAGATTAAGTTTGTGGCTTGGGACTTTCTTAGTTGTGAGCACAATGTACCAAATGCAGGGCCGACGGAAGCGGGCATGTGGAGCATGCGGGCGCCTCTACGAAGGAGGCGTTGCCGCCGGGGTACAGTTCATAAGTTCATTTTTAAGAAACAAATTTTTATCATGAAAACAAAAAATTCTTAGAATGATCAATATTAAAATAAATAAGGCTGGATACACCGAATAAAAATTAAAAAAAAAATTGTATATTGCCGCCTCTTTGATCAGCCGGCTGTTTACAGTTTTGCAGTGATGGCAGGCTAAATGCTTGCTTACAGAATGTTGTGTCTGCTGCAGTCTATCTAAAGGGAAATGGTGAACGGTTTTTATGCGCAGAAGCGAATTTTCATACAAAACATTTGTTGCTAGTTAACCAGTCATATGGTATGCATCTGAGTAGGCTACTGACAGTAGCGCAGTGCGGGCTATTATTTCGTCTCTGTGTCGTGTTGTGTAATAATTTCTTGTGGGTATAAAATAGAAATGGAATCAAAAATTAAAAAAAAAAAAAGTTATCCGGCGCACAAAATCGTAAGCGTCATGCTACGAAAGAAGCAGATGTTAAGAAACAAACTGGGGCTCTTAATAAATCTGTCAAAATATTAAAATATTCTGATGCAGATTGTAACCAACTCGATACATCAGAAAACAGAGTTGAAGAACCGTGCACATCATCCAGTTTGCATGAAAGTACTATTGCAAACTACTGAGCAAGATAACAAGACGTGTGATGAGCAAGATAACAAGACGTGTGATTTAAGTGAAAAACAGCTAGAAGATTTAGTTGTAGCTGACCACGAAACTAACACATTGTTAATCTCTGTAAATTTAGAAGATCCAGGTGAATGGGGAAATATTGATGAAAAATTACGAGTTGTTTTAATCGAAATGGGGCCTGTTCAAAGAAAAATATAATATATCTCAGAGATATATATGGTTATAAATTTGGCGACACGTATTATAATAGAAAAATGAAAAACGGTGAGTTCGTGCCAAGAACATGGCTCATTTATTCCGAAACTTTAAATTGTGTTTTTTGCTTTTATTGCAAACCTTTCGCACCTGCCGAATCAAGTAGTCTTGTAGAAGGTTATAACGATTGGAGAAATGTAAGTACAACTTTGCATAGACATGACTAGTTTAACTCACATGAAAAATTTCTTAAAATGGAAGGAAGTTGATAAAAATTTAAAAAACAATACTACTATTAATTGCCAGACTCAATGGAAAAGAAACAATGGAGTGTTTTAGAACGCTTGACTGAAATTATAAAATTCCTTGGTAGCCAAAACTTAGCTTTTCGCGGATCATCTGATCATCTGATAAATTATATGAAAGGAATAACGGCAATATTTTAAAATTAGTCGAACTGTTTGCGAAGTTTGATCCCATTATGGAAAATCATGTTGAAAGGGCCCTACAACGAAACAATAGAATACACTATTTGAGTAAAGACAGTCAAAATTAAATAATGGAAACTTTAAGTAACGCAATCAGGGATACAATTTTATTATCAATTCGAAAATCTAGATATTATTCCATAATTTTAGACTGCACACCTGATGTAAGTAAAACAGAACAAATGACCATTATTATTCGCTTTGTTTCCTCTGAGAATGGAATTGTCAAGATCAGGGAAAACTTTTTAGGTTTTGCAGATATATCAGATTCCACAGGACGTGGTTTATGTGCAACAATAATGGAACAACTGGAAAAATGAAACATTCCCACTGAAGACATGCGCGGTCAAGGGTATGACACAAGGGAAAATATGAAAGAGAAAAAATATGGGCTCCAAAATTTGCTTTTAAACAAAAATCCTCGAGCTTTTAACGTGCCATGTGCTGCTCATACTCTAAATTTGATCATTAACGATGTAGCCAAAGTGAATGCAGATACAATTAGTTTCTTTGCAATTATTCAAGAAATATACAATTTCTTTTCATTCTCTTGGGAAATCCTTTTAAAGTTCGTAAAAAAATTAACATTGAAACAGCCAGCAGAAACACGATGGGAATCCGCTCTCTAAGATATCAGTTACGAGAAATTTACGATGCACTTTTTGAAATTTTAAATAATGAAAATTTTAATAAAGAAACTCAGCATGAAGCACAAACATTATGTGCTAAAATAAAGGACTACAAATTTATTTGCTCTCTTATAACTAGGCATGATTTACTTAACAGAATAAACCCTGTGAGTAAAATGCTTCAAGACAAAAATATGAACATTACACTTGGTTTAGAATCTATCGAAAACTTAGAAATATTCTTACAAGAGTATCGATTAGATACAAATTTTAAAGAAGTTCTAAAACGGCAAAAGAACTGAGTGAAGAGGACGGAGAACAAGAATTTAAAACTGGTACGGAAGTCCGACAATTTGACTACGAGCATCATGACGAAACGCCACAATCGCCAGAAAATAAATTTAGAGTGGATGTGTTTTTATACACTTCTAGACGTTGCAACGTTTAATAGAACGGTTTGAACAACTAAAAACATATTATGATAATTTCAATTTCTTGTATAGATTACTACAAATTAATAAAGAAGATTTACGAAAAAATTGTGACGATTTAGAGATTCTCTTGAAGGACGGCGACAATAAAGATGTAAATGCAATAGAACTATATGACGAGTTATGTGCTTTCCGGGATATTTTTCGGAAGGATTATTTAAATATTCCAAACCCTTTCGATATTCTTAATTTTATTGTGTCCAATAATTTATCTTTCCCTAACTTTTCAATTGCTTTAAGAATACTATTAATCTTACCTGTTAGTGTAGCGAGCGGTGAACGTTCCTTTTCCAAGTTGAAATTGATTAAAACCTACATAAGAACAAGTATGTCACAAAAAAAAAAAAAAAGGCTTGTTAGTTTGGTGTTAATAGCTATTGAAAATGATATATGTGCGGAATTAGACGTTAAGACCATTATTTCTAATTTTGTGAATATGAAATCAAAAACCCTAAAATTTTAATTAAAAAAATTTTCAAGTATATTTACGTAATTTAATTTATTTTCTGTTATTCTGTAAGGATGTTATTTTTTGAATACTTATATTAAATGTTCTAATTATTTCTGAATTCTTTTCTTATTTTCTCATCTATCTTGAGTTTCTTTTATTTTCCTAAAAGATAGTTCCACTTATAAAACTTAGTAAAAATTTTTGAGAAGGCTATAATCCCTGTATCATTATATTCAACGATTAAAGTGAAGTGGCTTTATCAAAATTTCCTTTAACTTTTGAGAATTTTTTTGAATATTCGGGCTTTTAACGATTATCCTGCCTAGTCAACACCCCCAGTTGGTTACATTTAGCGAACCAACGTGTTGCTATTTTGTCAAAATTTATTTAAGAAATTTCAAATAATTTAAATTTTTATTATCGTAAAAAAACCACACACGCCCGGATCGTTACAGGGGTGCTTAGATAGACACGAGCGGCAAAGACCCTAGCGCTGGCTCTGACCACATGCATTGAATCTGCGATGGAAACTTGCACGCGAAATGTTTATAATCTGCACATCAGCCTGCAAAAATTAGAGAGAACATTAGTCTGGAGCTTTCACAGCTCAGTTGCTATAGACGTTGTATGTGCTCAGTTGTATCTGTGCTTCCGTTATTTTTGTGAGATACGAAACTTTTATTATTGGTGTTTGTTCATGGTGAGGATGAAATATTTTTAAAAAAGCAATTTTTTAATATGTTAATTTATTTCTTAATAAATTGGTTACTGATTAGGGAAAAAAATAATTTTTTATTTTTTTATTTTTAATATTTTTTATTTTTATTGTGTATATGCAGACCCCCACTTAAACTTTTCACCGGCCGCTACTCTAGTAGACCCATTTATTCGTGGGATCCCTAATTATGGTGCCCTAATCAGAAACATCCTATGGAATGGATGAGTCGAAGAATACGATTTTCGTGAGTCTGGCTAGCTCTGATGAGACCTCAATAAAACTCGAAACTGGTCTGCATATCTATAATGCATAGCAACATAGATGTCTGAAAGGAATATCTCAATATCCTCGATATCCCACTCTGCACAGAATAGTGGGATATATTGAGGAAAATAATTCAAATTCATTGGCTTCCAAATACAAGAAATATAGTGGTGATGATACTTCACGCACAAACGTTGTTTGCTTAATTTTATGTAGAGAATTCTGGCAAGAATATAATTTTTTATTCAGTATAATTTACTTTCTAATGTAAATAGTATTATTTTTATTATTATTTATTATTATTATTTATTCAATTACTAGTAATTGCATCTGAGAATTTAACTATAACGAATATGACCACGTTGTCACCAATTGGTGAGAGTGATCATAAGGTCTTGGCCTGAGAGGTGGCTAAATGTGTGGAATTTTCAATTAAGACAGATTACATGTGGACTTACTGGGCTGGTAAGTATGACAAGTTTAGGAAATAGCTTGGATCAGTGCCATGGCATGTAAAACTGCAAGGACTGAATATTCATAGTGCATGGGTAAAGCGGCGTTTGAGGGAAGTAATGGCGGACTGCATACCAAGAGTCTGGAGAGTAAATAACTAAATGGACGAATAACACCATTAAGTTTGAGCTGCAAAAAAAAAAAAGAAAAAAAAAAAAAAAGAAAAATAAAATAAAATAAAATAAACAATTGTGAAGGGAATTTAAGGAGAAAGGTGACCTGCAGGCACAAGAACAATACAAAGCATAGGCCAGATGGGTAACTAGTGTGGTATGAAAAGCAAAAGCAGATTTTGAAATGAAATTAACTACGCAAACTAAAGATAATCGCAAACAGTTCTTTCGATATGCTGCAAGTAAAAGAAAAAAATGTATATGTCAGAATGATTTTAAGTAATTCCGATTGTAGGGAGGTAACTGGATAAGTTGAAAGAGTAGAATTACTAAGCAAACACTTTGCAAGAGTATATCATCCAGGAGGTAATATTGCAGGAATGAGGGAACCAATGGTTTATACAGAAATAGAGGTGAATAAAATGGAGGGGAATAGCATATTGCAGAAGCTTAATGTGAATACATCTGTGGGATTAGATGGTATACTAGCTCGTCTTACGTGAAGCGGCAAAGGAATTGTTAGTGCCCTTGACCATATTGTTCAGCTCTGGGTTAGTCCCGAGGGTATGGAAAGAGGGGAAAACAGTTCCATTGCATAAAGGAGGCTCCAAGTTTGTTGTTGAAAATTACCGATCGATCAGCATATCAGGAGTCATTGTCAAGGTATTGGTGAAATTAGTCTAGAGCAAAATACAGGAATGGATAGATGGAAATGGGATAATGTATTGTGTGCAGCATGGTTTTCTGAATGGTAGATCGTGCCTAAGTAACTTGCTCACTTTTTATAATACAGTGACTGCTGAACTGGATAAGGGTAGTGGGTTTACAGTGATACTGCTGGACTTTGCTAAGGCCTTTGTCAGGATACCGCATGGAATTCTAATCAGAAAAGTGCAGCACATGGGCATGGATATAGGATTGGTGAGATACATAGTTGGGTGGTTGACAGAGAGATTTCTGAGAGTAGTTTATTCAGGAGTAAAGTCCAAAAGAAGGTCTGTGACTAGCAGTGTGCCACAGGGTTCTGTTCTTGGATCACTGCTATTTAATTTGTTCATTAATGATATAGGAAAGGATCTGAGAGGAACTGTTCATTTATTTGCTGATGATGCAAAGTTGGATAGAGCAATAATGAATGCACAGGATGTCAAAATTTTTTGCAGGATGATTTGGATAGATTGTCAGAATGGGCTAAGTAGAATGGATGTTAATTTAAGGTTATGCATCTTGGGGTGAAATAATTAGCAGCAGTATACCACATTGGTGGATTTGTAGCCCAAGAAAATGTCAAAGCCAGAGATTTGGGAGTGTTGGTGGACAGGGAGTTGAAGTTTAGGGGACATATAGCAAAAGTGGCTAAATCAGATCACTTGGTTACTGAAGAATACTTTGTCGAGCAGAGACAAGCAGGTTATTGTTCCTCTTTATCGAGCTTTAATAAGACCCCATCTTCACTACTCTGGCCAGATCTTTGAGCCAGGTTTTCTTCTTGATGGGGAGGAAGTAGAAAGGATCCATAGGCAAGTGACCAAGATGACAGCTGGTCTATGAAATTTACGAGAACAGGTTGCAGAGCTGTGGGATACAGAAATTAGTTGGTAGGCGAAATGGGGTGATATAATTGAGACATTCAAATTACGGAGGGAATTTTACGCGATTAATTCAGAGGACATTTTTCAGAACCGATCTGGTGGTGGAAAACTAGTGGCCACCCATGAAACTGAGCAAGACTGTAGTTAGCAAGGGTGTTAGAACTCGTTTTTTTACTCGGAGGGTGGTGGTTGAGTGGAATAAGCTGCCAGAATCAGTTGTGGGTGCTATGAATTTGAATGAGTTCAAAGCAAAGTATGATAGATACTGTGCGAATGCTGAGTGGTTCTTGACATGATGTTTACGACCTCCCTCGATGAGTATAAGGACTCCTTGGAGTTTCCAGTAATAATAATAATAATAATAATAATTGCTAAAAAATATTTATACATACAATAAACATCTTGTGTGACATTGCACCTTATAATTTTACAGAGTTCAGCACTAAGTGCTGCAATTCCTAATTGGATTTCAATTAAAATTTTTAATAATACTTTTTTGCCTTTATATTATGTATTTACAACACATGTTCTTCTAATATTAACAATGAAGATTAAACAGAATTTTTTGTATAATTTTTTATTACTTTTTAAGTTTGAGAAAGAGTGATTATACATACAAATTTCTGCATTTGCTTATAAGGATTACTTGTAGATGAGTGAGGCAAGTTAATCCCACCTACTTCGAAGCTTGGGTTAGCTTTTATGAAGAGAGTGGGATTTAGTCTTCACTATTTGTGTTGTTGTTGCTACTGTTTATGTATGGGATGTAGACATTGGATGCTGGTGATTTGTGATGTGTATATTAGTGTTAATGGTTTCTTAACTTTGTTGGTATATTTTCCAGAGTTCGTTTTTTAATGTTCTGTAGTTATCTAAGTGTTTTAACTTTCTTGGTAGGTTGTTGAATTGCATGGATATCTGATGTGATCTCACAAAAGAACCGTATGAGTTGTTGAAAGGTGTGGGGATGTAGAGAGTTGTTGTAGGTCATGTAATAATAATAATAATAATAATTTAAAAAAATCAGGTAGCGCCTTTTTATTACCCGTATATAGGGAGTAGGCAAAGCCGTTTTTATCCCTATCTAACTTTTGGAGACTGAGTAGGCAGTTCAATCTCCACTGGTACCCAATCAGAGATGGATGGCCCAAGGCTATCATTAATTAAGCGGTACGCAGTGAAGAGAAACGGCTCAACAAGTGCCGCCATCTCGTGCTCCCTAATCCTAACACTCGTATTTAATGTCTGAAATAATGTGGGTTCTACGGTCGATTTTCTTGAGTTTACAGGACGAAAAACCCGAGTTTCTGGAAGAAAAAACGCGCTTGACCGGGCCAGAAATCGACTAACTCGGGAACCGGTCGAAAAAAGGCTTAGAAAAATTTCTTCTGGTCGCCGACTAGATTCGAAACCAAGAAATCTTCATTCGTGTGGTTAAGCGCCATGGTGTGCAGACGCCACATCCACTGAGCTACATAGGCTTCATTAATAATAATAATAATAATAATAATAATAATTATTATTATTATTATTATTATTATTATTATTATTATTATTATTATTATAATTATTATAATTATTATAATAATAATAATTATTATTATTATTATTATAATTATAATTATTATTATAATTATTATAATAATATTATAATATTAATAATTATATTATTATAATAATTATAATTATAATAATAATAATAATTATTATTATTATTATTGTTATTATTATTATTATTATTATTATTATTATTATTATTATTATTATTATTATTATTATTATTATTATTATTTACACAGTATACACAGAACCACTGCCACAGAAACAATAAAACACAGCTTTGCCTGCGACCCCAAATCCCTCAAACAGTTGGCAAACAACTTTAATCAGTACTTCGTGAACTCTGTCCAAAAGCTACAAGAAACAACCTTTCCGCACACAAACGAACATTCTCCACTAGGTCCACGAGCAACCCAGTCGATGTGGTTCCCCACAGTAACAAAAGAAGAACTATCACTGGCAATTCAACAAATTAATCCTAACAAAGGACCGGGGATAGACGGAATCAGACCAAAAGACATCAAGAAACACTCAACCGACCTACTTCCAGTTATACAAAAACTGTTAAATAAAATCTTCGAAACGGGACACATACCTGAAACACTGAAGACTGCATTAATCACACCCATACACAAACAGGGAAAAAGAAACATAATAAGTAATTACAGACCTATCGCCACGCTGCCTGTAATCAACCAAATCATGGAGCGCATTGTACATCAGAAACTCTCCACATACGTTGAAAAATTTCAAATCATACCCAAAACACAATATGGCTTTCAAAAAAATAAAGGAACAGCAACACTCCTGGAAGATTTCACAGATCTAATAAACGCTGCAATGTATAAAAACAGAATAACATTGGTGGTATTCATTGACCTAACAAAAGCATTTGACACACTAAACATAAAACCTTGTTAACGAAACTTACCCATATCGGAATTGGAGGTCGTCTACTCCAGTGGTTTAAAGCATACACGAAAAACAGAAAGCACATCACACGTATAGGATCAGCACACAGCAAAGAGGTACATGTAACCTGTGGAGTACCGCAAGGAGCTGTCCTATCTCCCATTCTATTTAACATATACACACACGACATAAGCCAACTCCCCCTAAAAAGTAAAATCTTCCAGTATGCAGACGACACTGCCATAGTATCCATTCACAACACTGCAAAAATCGCTTACAAAAATATGCAACACGACATCAATCAAATCACTAACTGGTTAACCGAAAACGGCATATATATAAACACTAGAAAAACAAAGCTAATGATATTCAAAAATCCCCAAACCCTGCCCATAGAAACTAAATACCTCACTATCAAACATTCATCCTCCTATACACAAAGTGCAGAACCTAAAATCACAAACATCACACAGGTGAAAACAACACGCTACCTTGGACTTCACTTCGATGCAGATCAAAGTTGGAATAGCCACACAAACTACCTACATACCAAGCTTAGGATAATAGCAAGCAAACTATACAGATTAAAAGACATTGCCCCAACCCACATAAAAATACTAATCTATAAAGCATTATGTGAAAACATTTTAAGATATGCAATCACATCATACGCATTCTGCGCAGACTACAGACTTAACAGGCTACAATGGTTGCAAGATAAAATGATAAAACTGATATTCTGGGAACAACCCACTCTTATGCAGGAAGCATGGACAAAACACAAAATATTTAAGGTGAAACACTTACGCCACTACACAGTCATGTTAAAACACTACTACAGCCCAACATATAGAGTAACCAGAACAACATATCAAATAACAAAACCACAGTCAACAAACTACATAACATATAAGTACAACAATCACCACGGCAAGGCCACCCGAAACTTCTACGTACCTGACATGATAAACAAACTGCCGTTCAACAACAAAAACCTAGGAACATACAGAGAGCTGAAACAGGCACTATATAAATATTATAGTGAGAATGAAAATTAGAGCAATTCCTGTTTCTTTCCCCCCCTCACCACACATACACACACACACACAAACCTACGACAACCCCCCCTCTCAAAAAACCACCACTACAAGAACACAAAGAAACAAACACACCATGTCTAAATCCAACCCTATTTGCACAAAAAAAAAGAAAAAAAAAAAAAGAAGTTAAACTGTAATAGCAGACGAAGTCTTTCAAGCACGTACCAACAAACAGTAAAAACAACACCTGGCTTGTGACCACTATAGGAACACAACCATGAAACCACCACCCTCTGCCATCTATTATCTTCCTTAGATAAGCTCTGCTAAGCTTCGAGGAAGAAAATTACTAACTTGCAAGTATCTGTTATACACACTTGTAATGCGTTATAAATATTATATACATATAATTACTACAGCAACTATGTATGCAATTCATCAGAGACATAAAAAAATAAAATAAAATAAAAAAAATTCTGTATAATCCTTATTGTAAATACTGTAAATATTATTATTGTATGTAACTTATACTGAGACATAATAAAATGTAAAAGAAAAAAATTATTATTATTATTATTATTATTGAATTGTGTGTGTACGCTGCATTACTGCATTGTATCACGAATTGTGTGCACATTGGTGCCAATCCATATTTAGCTAGTTTAAAAAAATGTATATTCATATTTATAAAATGTACTCTGCATTTTGTATATCGAATTTTCGTACTGTACAGAAAAGATAATATGTTTTTCATTGTGTGTGTGCAGATACTCTGTGTGATAGTAAACCTTATCATTTTCATTGTAAAAACAAATAAGTCGTTTATAAAAAAAAAAAAAAAAAAAAAAAAAAAATATTATTATTATTATTATTATATTCTAAATTCAAAAATTCTGTATAAACCTTATTGTAAATATTGTAAATATTATTATTGTATGTAATTTATACTGAGACATAATAAAATGTTTAAAAAAAAAATTAAAAAAAAAAAAAATTATTATTATTATTATTATTATTATTATTATTATTGCATTTCCTGTATAGTTCATTGGATGTGGCATTTGCACACAATGGCGCTTGGCCGTTCGATGAAAGATTTGGTTTCAGTCTAGTAGGCGACTAGAGGAAATGTTTCTAAGCTTTTTTTTTTTCGACCGGTTCCCGAGTCAGTCTATCTGTGGCATGGGCAATCGGCTTTTTTCTCCCGGAAACTCGGGTTTTTCGTCCGTAAATTCAAGAAAATCGACCGTAGAACCCACACTATTTCCGACATTAAATATATTGTGTTGGGTACCACGAGATGACCGCACTTGTTGAGCCGTCTCTTCACTGAGTGCCGTTTAATTAGTGATAGCCTTGAGTCAGCTATCTTTGATTCGATACCAGTTGAGATTAAACTGCCCACTTAGTCTCCAAAAGTTAGAAGCTTAAATGGCCTCGCCTACTCCTCATACGGGAATAAAACGGAGTAAGCTGATTTTTTTTATTATTTCCAGACACCTTCAAGAAGTACAAAGACTGATCGAGGGATAGACTTACCCAGCAACTCTCCATCTCTACTATTAGGAGAACTTTCTACAACTCTCTGTTTGATTCTAGTCACCGACTAGAGGAACTTTTGCTATGCCTTCCTGCGACCGGTTCCCAAGTTAGTCGATCTCTCACACAGGTAGGAGGGTTTTTTCTCCCGGAAACTGAAGATAATCGAACGTGGAACCCACATTATTTCAGATATTAAAAATGTGGCGTTAGAGTTAGGTATAGGCTGACCATATTTTCTTGAGACATAAACAGGACATTGGGATGGCAAGAACGGGTCGGGGATTATATAATATTCTGTATTAATGAAAAAGTAAGACGATAAAAAATGATTACATAAACACATTATTTTTGCCAAGTCTTTTGCAACCACCAAAATTGGTGTTCCTGTTATCTGCACGCAAAGCAACAATTTTGTTTTTTAAGTCAAATTTGTCACTTCCTTAACATAGCACATTGTATGTCAGATGTTTTACTAAGTAAGGAAACAAAGTCTATGATTATGTGTTGAATACCACAATTTGGCAAAAAGTACCGCACAACGATAGGAAAAAGTTTGATGCATCAAAACTGTCTGTAATGCTTTTTTGTTTTATTCAAATCCTCTATTACCTTTCTCATTATGTATGGTGATAAAACGTTGATAATTATTGCTTCTGATTAGGTAGGTGCTGAAGAAAATTTTAGTTTACATATTTTATCCATCAATGTCATCAAGTAAGGAGCCTGTGTAGCTCAGTTGAAGTGCCGATTGCACTCTACGAGGTTTGCCCGCACGAAGAAAGACTAAATTTGAGTCTAGTCGCCGACTGCAGGAACATTTTCTAAGTTTTTTTCGACCGGTTCCCGAGTTAGTCGATCTCTGGCACGGGCAAGCGGGTTTTTTCTCCCGGAAACTCGGATTTTTCGTCCTGTAAACTCAAGAAAATCGGCAGTCGAATCCATACTATTTTCAGATATTAAAAATATTGTATTAGGGTTAGGGACAACGAGATGATGCCACTTATTAGCCGTCTTGTTCACTGCGTACCGATTAATAAGTGATAGTCTTGGGCCAGCTATCTCTGATTGGCTACCAGTACAGAATGAACTACCCACTCAGTCTCCAAAAGTTACATAGGGCCAAAACGGCCTCTCCTACTACATATAAGAGAATAAAAGACGTTAGCTGTATTGCGAGTTTTGTTCTAGTCGCCGATTAGAGGAGCTAATACTAAGCCCTTTGGCGACTAGTTCCCGAGTTATCGATCGCTGGGATAGGCAAGCGGTTTTTTTTTTCTTCCCAGAAACTGGGTTTTTTGTCCCTACTTCCTTTATGGGAACAAAAAGCGTTAGCTATTTTATTTATTTATTTATTATATTGACAAGCAGTCATTTGCACGAAAACTTTGTCGATAACGCACAGTATGATAGGGAACAAGAATTTCACTTGTTGCAATTTTATCGCTTTCACTATCAACATGCCTCACCATAAACGAGTTGATATGTTTAATTGAAGCGAGAGTCTTTTCAGCATCTTTATGTTTCTAGCTACGTAGATGCTGGTTGATGTCGCTTCTGCCTCCATGAGCAATGGAAAAATGGACATTACAGTGTTGGCATACTACATTGTAATGTCCATTACTATACAGCTTGTCCATTTTAATGAACCTGAATTCTTTTTGGAGATCGTCATAAAACTACAGTTTCGCCTCTTTAACATTGCAAGGATAGACTTAAAGCTTTAAAAAAAATAAAAGTTTAAAAAATACGAAATTTAAACCACTGGCATTGAATAACAAAGCCCCTGGTTAGCATACAGGCAAAACAAAAACGAACGTTGCAGCAGAACAGACGCAGAACATCTGAGACAGTCAAATGTTGCCAACATGTATTTTTTATTTTCTCTGAATAAATCACTTCAGATATCGATATTGAGTGATACCCTTGGTCCAACTATCTCTGATTGGCTACCAGCGGAAATTTAACAGCCCACTAAGTCTTCAAAAGTTAGATAAAGCTAAAACAATTTCGTCTACTCCCTATAAAGGAATAAAAGGCGCTGATTTTTTTTATTTTATTATTGTTTGTTTTTCCGATACCTCTAAAATTATTTGTCTATTCTTAAATGGTTTTCACATACCCTTTTACTCTCCTGTCTCTTTCAATTCGGACATTGCTTGCATTTCCAATTCACTACCAAACAGCAGCAGCAGCAACAACAAAAAGTGTTCTCATAATGTCACTTTCAAAACAAAACAATTCCATACATACGAATGACATCCACGAAAACTATAATACAGTTTTCGTGGATGCCATTTTTGGAAAGATCTGGATTTAAATCCTGTCAAGGAAGCGAAGATTCTTTAAAGTGCTTTTCGCCTGAGGTGAGTTAGTCGCTATAATACGGAAGTACAGAGGCTCTCTCTCTCTCTCTCTCGCTCTCTCTTTCTGAAACTTCGGTTTTCGTTCCATAAAAGATGCAAACACCCAATTAGCAGACATATTTCCTCACTGGTCCCAATTTCTTTGGCTGTAATTCCAGCTCAACAAAGCAAAACAAGATTAGAACATTAGCGATGATTAAATTGACAGAATGTTATTGACATTTAATTTTAGATATGCAGTTTGCCATCTATTTCTTTTAGTCTATAGAGGAAACGATTTTTTTAAAAGTAATCCAATTCTGTTGTGTGCCTTAACCAATCAGTTGAAGGCAAAGGATTCTGGGAAGAAATGATAATGGCGGCTGATTCGAATAGTGTTCTTCATGATGGGAAGGTTGAATGTAAAATTTTTGATGATGATAGTATTTTTAAAAAAAAGGACAACTATTTTAATACATCTGATCCAGTGTCAGACACATCGGATGACATTATTTCAATAAAGAGTAATCGAGATGATGAAAAAAGCGGAAAATGGCTGCAATCTTTAAAACGTTTTCACAGTAGTCGGTATATTACTATTTTGCATTTGCCTTCAGCTGCAACAGAGGAGGTAAATCTCTTGTTTAAAATTGGACGGATCATATTGTCAAGTTTGGGTATATATTTTATACCGGTTTATCATCACATTGCGGTGATTTTCATACATTACACTAGGTGATTAGAAAAGTATAGTTTCATAACATGGGATTGTATTGCGTGGGATATATTACTAACAGCGCTGGTGATTGTTAAGCAGCTGTTAACAGTTGTCAGTTTGCTGACGAGTCATTGAAGTGCAGTGTTTTTCAAGATGAAGAGTATTAAAAAAAATGCGTCCATGCAATGTTTCATTCCAATCTCATATATATATGAGATATACTCTTACACAATATATATATATATATATGTATATATATATATATATATGTATATATATATATATATATATATATATATATATGTATATATATATATATATATATATATATATATATATATATATTGTGTAAGAGTGGTTAACAAGGGTGTTAGGACTAGATTTTTTACTTGGAGGGTTGTGAATGGGTGGAATGCGTTGCCAGAGGTGGTTGTGAGTGCTTCAACTGTGAATGAATTTAAGGAGAGGTATGACAGGTATTGTGTAAATAATGGTTAGTGTGTCAATGTCGGGTCTCCCGTGAATGAGTCTTTTGACTCCATGGAGACACCGTTAAAATAATAATAATATGAGTACTGAGAAAGCATGAGCTGCTCCTAAACTGGAACTATATATTACTAACAGCGCTGGTGATTGTTAAGCAGCTGTTAATAGTTGTCAGTTTGCTGACGAGTCATTGAAGTGCAGTGTTTTTCAAGATGAGTATTAAAAAAAATGCGTCCATGCAATGTTTCATTCCAATCTCATATATATATATATATATATATATACACGAGTACTGAGAAAGCATGAGCTGCTCCTAAACTGGAACTATGTGTACACGTGGCCGACCTTATTTTAGAGTATGTGAATACCTCTCTGAGATTGCCACAGCACAATGGTATTAGTCATACTATTTCCACTAGTAACAATATTGTCAGCTGAGTAGTTTCTAAATCACAGCAAAACCCAGTTCTTTTCAGCTTGGCTCATTTAATTTTTTTACATTTGGAATATATATATATATTTATGAAACAAAATAATCTCACACTTGTATATCTTTTGTTTTTGCTCTAATTGATTCAGTGAGCATAGACTTTTTGCAGAACTTCAGAAAAAAAACTATATTTCAGATTTAACTGAAATAAGGTCAAGGGAGGTCTGTAGAGAGGGTATCTACCCATTTTCATCCCATCTCTCATTTTCATCCGATTGTATTGAAATTTTCAGGAAAGCTTAGCAATGTAAGAAAGTACTATAATACCATTTTAATCAAAATTGATTGAATAGTATTACCAATAGAAGTGGCTGCAGAGGAGGAGGAATATCCTACCGCTTCCACTTTGGTCTGATGATACTGAAATCTTTGGTAACTATAAAAGCAACACAAATTTGGAATGAATACATTCCAAATTTGTTGAAATTAATTGAATTAATAGCTTATAGGCGATATCATTCACATACCCTTCTCTATTTTGGAGTGATTAAATTATACCTGACAAGAAATTATATTTTTGTTTTTATCCTTTACTAAAGCATGAGCAAATAGAAGTTTGCATGTGCACTGACTTTATTTGCAAGAAAAGTATAATTTACTTTTTAACCAGTTGAAAAAACATGCGACAACTATTGCACATCCAGAATATTTTAATAACAAGAGGGTACACCATTTTCCTACTTGTATATGGAATATATCTTCTGCTGTTGATTTGATTTTCAGTATCTACACAGGTCTAGCTCCCACTGACAAGACCTCAGTATAAGTGAAAAGTAGCGCAGTCGGAAAGGTAACGCTACACACACCAGTCGGTTGGAAAAGATGTAGGTTCGAATTCTTGTATAATGTGTTGGTTTTCTATCAAGAAATGCTTTTTTAAATTAAAAATGACTTAATTTTGAAAACGCGTCTTTGTTACACTGTTGGAAAAATGATGGTACATTGCACCCTTTGATTGGAAAAAGCCTTAGTTCGATTCTCGTTGTGACAAGAGGTATCTTTATTTGTTTTTTTGCCAGCCTGGTTGGCCGAGTAGTTATTGTATCTGCCCTCCAGCCAGAAGGCTGTGGGTTCGAATCCCACTGTGGGCATGGATGTTTGTGGTTGTCTATAAAAATACTAGTGGTGGTGGGCATGGTAGCTGCAGTTCGCTACAGTGAATTGAATTGTAGTGGTGGTGGAGATGGAGAGTTGTAGAGTAGGTGGCCTCCCACATCTCCAGGGAGTCTTTGGACTCCTTGGAGATGTCACGTAATAATAATAAAGATTGTAACCAGTCTGGGTAGTGGCACTTCCCATAATGCATTCAACATATATTTATGAAAGGTGTGCTATACATTATTGGATACTAAACCAATTTTATGTGAAGTAATCTGCTTCTGTATGCAAGTGGTGTAGTTATGAAATTACTTCGTAGTAAACTTGTATTTATAAAAGAAAGAGAAGATGGATAAAAATTGAGATTTCTTAACCAAGAAATAAATAAGAAAAATATGAAATAGATTTGGTATAACCTATGTTTGTTTTAAGAAATGTTTTCAATTTGAGAAATAACTGCCTAATAAAGTATGATTTATGACATAAGAAACCATTTAGGCAAAGGATAAAATAAGAATACAATTCCTTGTCAAGTATAAGTTACTTTGTAACCAAGTAAAAAAACTTGCCACAGTAATTTGGTGTGATTGTGTTGAAATTCTCAGGGATCTTAAGTAACATAAGAAACAACTATTTCAGATTTTGTACAAAATTGGTTGAAGAATGTTCCCCATAAGTGATCTTTATTATCTACTGATAGTACTCACATTTGCAAGGGACCTTATGTAACTGAAGATAAATGTAGTTTTAAGATAGTTTAACAGTGCAGCCACCTGCAAAGCAGAGTAGGAGGAGGGGAAGAAAGACACCTTTTTACTGTTCATTGTCAGAGTGCTCTAATTTCATTAATTTGATATGAAACATAAAATTTTATAGACAGTATATACTGTTTAATCTCTCTCTCTCCTCTGTGTCCAACTCACAAATCATTTCTTCAGCTTAGAACCAGAGTTATAGTAGATGAAAGTTTGATTCTAATGGCCCTATACAATAGGATGTGCATCATTACCATGACTTTTGATAAACATATAAAAATTTAGAATGATATTTGTCAGTGATTTTGATTATGTGGGCATTTCTACAAAGCCTGTCATGTTGTGGGAAAAGGGGTGTCCATGGTCTTATCACTTACTTCCTCTCATATTCTCTCCAACTCATTCACCGAAAATGTTCTTACAGCCATCTCCAGTAACCCACTATACTTATTCACAACTCTCCAAGCAAAAAATTTAGTCCTAATATCTTTGCTAGCCATGACCATTTGTTCTCACTCTTCCTGTATTCAGGTGTGGCACATGTATCTGTTAAGAAATTGTCCATCACATGGTCATTCTTCTGATATTTGCAGATTTATTGTCAGCTTTCTCTCTTTTTGCATATTATGTCAATTGTAGATGAAGCTTTATCAACTTTTACAGCTAATGCTGGTGTTCCATAATATGATCAATGACTGTATATTAATGATTGAGACTAAGAATTTTCTTCTTGAGATAATTGTAACTTCCAGTCTTTTTTTTTTTTTATATATGTATTAAGAATATTGTGTCCTTTACCATCCAAGAAATTGAGTTTTCATTTTTGTCCAAGATATAACTTTACCTCTGAATAGCTGCTTATTTACTCTCTACAAGTCACAAAGCTGTCCAGCCATTGGATTCTGTTATCACAAGTTTTTGTTGGTGTCCTTATGAGTTCCTTGACGTAGTACTGAGAAGTAGTTAGGGTGACCTATCTCTTATCAATTCACTCTGCTTTTTTTCACTCAGACTTTAACTTTCTGCTGTTTTCATTTTTTACGAATGAGTAGTAAATATTTGAAATATTATATGATATCCACTGTTCATTAGAACACACATTAGTAATTATTATTATTAAGAGAACCTTCAAGGGAGTCCAGAACTCATTGGGGGAGGCCACACTATTCACATCAGCTGTTATATCTGTTCTTGAATTCATTCACGCTACTTGCACACACAGCATCTGATGACAATCCATTCCAGTCATGCACCATGCTGAGAAAAATCTAGCCTTCCACCTCTTCTTGACAACATTCCTTCTCAACCTCCAAGGATGACCTTGCATACTTTCCCAACCCTCCTATCCTTCTTATCTGTCTAGGATGGGTTGAGTCCCCCTCCTAATGAGGGGTTACTGGCTTATTAATGCAAATTGTGTGAGTGGCAAACCGGAATTCATGACTGTATCTGTGTGTTCACGGGGTTGGTTTTCCTGCTTGCGGGATGAATAACCCCGGATAAACTGAGGGGGGGGACCCTGCTGTCCATGCCCAAGGCTGGCTAACTTGGCTATGGCTGAGGAAGATCCTTAAGCTCCTCAACGTCGTCGACAGGAATTGAACCTAGGACACTCCTTCCCCAGGCACATGGTTGCGAAGCGCATAGCCACTAGGCTAATCATGCAGACCTCTCCCCTCCCCTCTCCATAAAATAAAAATTTCTATCTACTGAAAATCTGCTGTGTCATCCTTTCAGAAGTTTATAACTCTCAATATCATCCCCTCCTGTTTGCTAGTGTCTGCAGCCTACAAATTCTCCATCTGTCTTCATAATCAGGATTCCATAATCCTGATATCATTGTAGCTCTCTCTCTCTCTCCATTGTATGAGAATCACCACAGAAACAAGGAGACCAGACCTGCACACAGTAGTCCAAGTGATGTCTTATCAAGGCCTTGTAAAGTGGCAAAATGACTTCCTTATCTTTACATGTCAAGGTTTGTTTCAGCATTGCAATTATTCTCTGAGTTGTATTTACAATTTTTGCTATATGACCCTTGAACTTCAGCTTCCTGCCTACTAAAATTTAAGATCCCTATCCTGATCAATTTCTTCTAGCATAATCCCACCAATTAATGTGAGATTTTATATCTAATCACACCAAAGTGCATGACCTTACATTTATTAACATTGAACTGACCAGCCATTTTCACTTGCCCACAATTCCAGCATATTCAAATTATTCTGCAAGTACTGCATATTAGCAGCACTCCTGATTACCCTGCCTATCTTTGCATCATCATCAAATAGCTGTATGTTGCATGTCAAATCCTTCCCAATGTCGTTAATGTACAGATTAAATAATGATGGACCAAGGACCGATTTTTGAGACACACCATTGGTTACCTTGAATCTTGCAGATTCACATCCTTATACGTGACTTTTTGATATCTGTCAGTCAACCATCCTCTTATCTATACCAGTAGTCCATAATCCACTCCAATATTCGCCAATTTATGCAACAGTCTCCCATGCTGTATTCTGTCAAAAGCTTTAGCAAACTCCAAATGTATTATGGTGTATTTATTCCCCTTGTCTAACTCAGTTGGTAACATTATTATAGGATGTCAGCAAGTTGCTAAAACATCAACTTCCCTTAATCAACCCATGCTGTTCATTGCAAAGTAGAGATTATCTGTGAACCCATTTCTGAATGCGATCCTTAACCAATTTTTCCAAAATCTTCATCACTACTCCTGATATGCTGTTTGGTTGATGGATTCATCGGTCTTTGCACCACCTTGTACAATGGGATTACCATACATTCTACTCTTGTGGAATCTTCACTGTTCTGAGACTCAAATTATATAGTCTGATCAAAAGAATAGTCAGTTCAGCTGAACACTCTTTTAGGAACTAATGGGGTATCAGCAACTATTGCAGAATTTTTATTCAGTTGATGCAACAGTTCTAGTACTTCTCTTCATACACAAGTTTCCTCATACAGTGAAGAAGTAGTAGTGAGTTCGATGCTCAATTCCTCAACTCTCCTCTAGATCTCTTACAGCATGTAGCTACTGTACAACAGTTATTCACAGTTCACCTATAAACGTGAATAATATTTTTTTTTTAATGTTCATTTTTTCCTTCTGTTTTTTTGAAACAATTTTCTTGCTTATGATTCCTAAAGCAAACAATATCTAGAACTCCAAATTTAGTGTGAACAGTCTCCTGTAATTTGTTAATCTAATCATCTTGCTTGGTTTGTCAATATCGCTCACTTTACTATCTTCTAAAAGAACAGTATGATTTTTCTTCTTTACGTTGTTTAAAGCAAACTTATTATAAACTAATAGTAGGGGGATGTAAATCCATCTGTATTTCATGGCTGAATGTGCATATACATAGAAAGTTTCTAAAAATAGACCAGAGAGCTTATGAGAATGCTATTCTTGGCATTGGTGTTGCCTTAGCTGCACTTCTTAAAAGACACAAACTCTGCTCAGGGGCTTATATATTTGCCTTTTATTAGTGCTGTTAAGTTTCACTGGCCTGACAGCTATTGGGAACTGTTAGTTTTCATCAGAGACCAGGTGGAAACCTTAAGAGGGCAGAAACTTTTTCTTCAATTCTATATCATTTCAGAGAGCTGTATTTTTCATAAGTGAACTCTTGTTCAGTGCATAATTGTAATTATTGAAGAAGACCCTAAAATAGTCCAAAATCTCCAAAAAAAGGAACCTCTCCCATAAGGAATTTGAAGTACTACTAGAACTGAAGGGTAACAAAGGAGTAGAAATGATAAAAGTGGCTAAAGAGAACACCACTAAGTCTAAACCATCATGATTACACAAACTAATTTATAGGTAATTTTCACAGGCCAGGAGGTGAGTTTTTTTAAAGAGCATGTAAAGCAGTTGTAATCCTGCCAACACCCAGATCAAAACAGCTTCACAGTCTCTTTAAAAAAAGGTCACATCTGTGTAAATTACCTATAAACTAAAACCATATAATTTCAGTCTCTTCTCCCCACCCCCCTCCCTTTCCATGACATAAAGGCTACCAAAATTCTGCAAACAAAATCTGCCATTATTCCTAATTGTGGATGGCATTGATTTACTCGCAAACCAGTTAGTCAACGACTTATACTGTGAACACCTTTTCACATATAAAAAACTGTCCACTGTATAAAACCCCACCCTACAAAATAGTGACATAATGGCCAGTTTTAATGTCTCTTCTCTTTTCATCAGTGTGCCACTTAAAGCCATCTTAGACCTTTATCCAAGCTGAATTCTTTCTGATATTCCAGTCTTGTTTCAGTTTATCACAAACTCAGGCTGTTTCTTTTGCAAAGAAAATTTTATAAACAGAGGGAACAGCTATGGCTGGCCTCGGCTTCCCCTACCACCAGTTACTACTTCTTGGAGACCTTTTGAAGAGAAAGCCCTGAACTCTGCTCCACACACATTGATCTGCTTTTGATTATGCCATCTACATAGCATAAGCTAAAACCATGTTAGAAAAGTGTTAAGGGCATTCACGACTTGGATGCTCTCTTAACATCTCCTTTCTAGCATAATCTAAACAATCAATATCCTCGAATTTAATTCACTTTAGGAACAAGAAAAGAATAGCCTCCCTCTCAGTGACGCACTCAGGATTTAATGTTGGGGGGGGAGTACTCACTTGGGAGGGGGCCGAGTAAAGTAGACGATTTGAGAATACACACTACGCATTGTACAACCTATGACTGAGCATCTGCAGTGATTGCCAATACATGATTCCCGTGATCTCCTTTGGCCTGGCTCAGGCAAACAAAGTAGCGCTCAGTCTGCCCAAGCAACACTTCGTTTGCCTTGCATTCACAGCAGCTGTGATTCTTTGAGAGCTATAGGGTATTCCACCTTATGTGACCGCTAATTCATAAATAGTATAGCAATGGAAGACATGACAAAACATAAATAAAAAAATTAATTTTAATTAGGAAAAGATTTTTGGAAAATTTTCTAGTTTTTTCCTTTTTCTTTTTTTTTTTGGGAGGGGAGGCAAATCCCCTTCCTAAATACTTCTTTACATGCCACCTGATGGATCCTTTGCATTCTTGGTTTGCAGAAAACTCTTACACATATGTAATTACATTCACTAGTAGGCACACCTACCCAACAGTATGGTATTATAATAAAAACCTTGTACAACAGGGCAGAATTGATTTCTTCTAATAATAATGACCTCACCACTGAATTTAACCAGTGGCTACATTTCCCATTAGAAAATATCACACCTCTCCAACTATCTCTCCTCCAAAACATAAATTACATCAAATATGTCATCGCTATCTTGTGCAGCAGTTATCATGTTTGCGTTACTTGCAAAAGGTCTCCAGTTTGGTGGCTCCGAAGTGCAAATAGAAGAACAGCAGAGCATTGCGCCTTTCAATTTGAAAAGATGTATTTGATTCTCGTCGTGACGAGAGGAATCCTTATATAGGCTTTTTCAATTGTAGGTGAGTTAGCTAATCTCATATAGAGGTAGCAGGGTTTCCCCCACTGGAAACTCAGGTTTTTCATCCAGCATACAGACAAATTGGCCTTCAGAACACATGCAATTTACATACAAAAAATACTGTTGTTGGTGATGATGGGCAGTAGATAGTGTTGATGGTGGTAGTAGTTACATAGTAGGAGAATTAAGCAGTAGTGGAGAGGGTGAGATGTATTTAGCAAAGTAGAGTAGATTGCCCTCCCACGATTAATCCTTGGAGGTGTGATGTAATAATAATAATAATATCCTGGATCCATCTGAAACCCTAGCAAAAAGCCTAAAAAAATATAACCTTGTAACCACTTATCTTCTCGAGTATTCTGCAATTGAGCAGATTCTTTTTGTAGCAGAAACTTTCCTTCCACTCTTCTGTTTTGAGCCTTCTCTTTCAAGGTTGTATACCTGTCTCCATTGAGCATGTCATCTAGCATTGTTTTCCTTACTCTTCCTCTGGGTCTTTTTCCGTCTATTTTTCCTTCGACGGTATCTCTGATGATTCCATTCCATCTCAGAATATATCCGATCCAGTTTCCCTTTCTTCTTTTTATCCTCCTTAACAGACTTCTTCTTCTACTCTTTTTAAGACCTCTTCATTAGTTATTTTATCTGTCTATTTGATTTTTTCCATCCTTTTCCAAATCCACATCTCAAAGCTTTCCAAAATCTTAATTTCTTCTTTCTTCAATGTCCAAGTTTCAGCTGCATAGAGGGCAGCACTCCACACATAACATTTTATTAGTCTTTTCTTTAGGTTTCTATCCATTTTACTTCTGAATAAATTCCATTTTCTATTAAAGGCATCTTTTCCCATCACTATTCTTTTATGTCACTTTTACATCTTCCATCACTGCTAATAACACTCCCTAGATATTTAAATGTCTTTACTTGATTCAATTTTTTCCCATTTATTCTGATATTCATATTTGCCTCTTTCCTTGCTATTTTCATTATCTTTGTTTTTCTGATGTTAATTTTCATTCCATAATTGATACAGGATTCCAATAATCTATTCAATAGATGTAGTCCTTTTTCAGTATTTGATAGTAATGCCTTGTCATCTGCGTAACTTAATGTACAATAATATAAGGTCACATAAGGTGGAATATCTGTCTATTTCCAATCTTTATTCCTTCTTCTGAATTCTCCAGTGCTTCTTTTAACATTACTTCGGAATACATGTTAAACAAAAATTAGTGACAGAGAACAGCCTTGTCTTACTCCTCATCCAATGATACCTGGTTCTGTTGTACCATATTGTCTCTCACCATGACAGTTTATCCTATGTATAGTGAAATAATTAGCCTTCTGTCTTTCCAATCTATACCAATCTTTTCCATTACTTCCACCATCTTATCCCATTTTACAAAGTCAAAAGCTTTTTCAAAATCTATATAACAGATATTAACTTCTTTATTCACTTCCAGACTTCTTTCACTTACTATTCTTAGCAGTCCAATCACATCTCTTGTTCCCCTACCCTTCCTGAAACGAAACTGATCTTCTCCAAGAAATTCTTCCATTTTAGATGCAATTCTTCATGTTAAGATTCTCATAAGTATTTTTGATGTATGGGAAATGAGGCTTATTGTTCTAAAATCCTTGCAGTTCACTGCATTGCTTTTCTTTGGTATAGGTATATATAAATTAAGGTCATAAATCTTTTGGTAGTTCTTTTTTATTATGAATTAAATTTATTATTTTGGCTATTTCTTCAGTTCCTTTCTTCTGAAGTTGTTTCATAAATTCTACAGGTATTTCATCTGTTCTATAAGTGTAACCACTTATAGACCATATAAAAAATTGGCCATTCCTCATTTGTTCCCCAAAAGAGCAGCCTCAATCCCAAACCTGCTTGTAGTTTAGATATCTTGTATCTAAACTACTAGTAGATAGTTTTAATACCAGATACCTTGCAGTTGTAAGCTGTCTTACTGTGGCCATAGAGGCAGGACACTCAATATCAGAATTGTCAAGCACAAGGACTATATCCATTTTCACCACTATGGCCATTCAGGACTAACTGACCATGCTTTGGATATCTGACATCAGATACACTGAAAAAAATGCCATTTTACTTCACTGTAGCAAATATATATATATAAAAAAAGAGACTATTCCTGGAATCTGTCTCAGCCTTAAGAAACTGCCCAAACTTCAACAAATTTGGGAAGTACTTATCCTCAGAATATTAACCCTACAATCAAGCCTGTTGCAGCCCACTGTTTTGACATTATTCTCACCAAGGCCACAAAATTCATTTAACCACCCAAAGACATTTACAAATATCCTACAGTGAGATTTGTACCCACAACACATCAGAACTGGAAGTGAAAGAATCAGAGATGTATCAGATGTTGATTGGGTTTAGATGTCAATAAAGTTGTGAAAATGGATGACATATCACCATGTACTTTTAAGAAATATGCAAAACAATTAGCTTTGCCTTGATCTGTTTCTTTAATGAAAGTCTTGCAGTGGGTTAGGTTCTTAATATAACTACAGTTATATTAAGAACCTAATATTCTTGTATAACTTGTTACTTGTATATGTAGTTATTGGTTAGGATTGGGTTGATGGACATAGGATTCTTTATGATGGTCAGCATGATTTGTAAATAGTAGGTGTTGTTTTAGCCAATTTACTTGCATTTTATGGTAAGGTCTGACTTCGTTGACCAAGTGGTTTTCATGCCTGCTTTCCATGCCCACGGCTGTGGATTTGAATCCTGCCATGGGTATGGATGTTTGTGACTGTCTTTATGTGGTAGATATATATTTCATTGCCTGGTATGAGACCACTTCTCTGCTTAGTGGAGACCTGAAGTGACTTGAAAATTTCTATATTTGGTCTCTAGACCAGGGTTAATGAACTACATAAAAAATAAATTAAAAATATATAAAATTGATAAAAACAGAAAAAAAAAATCCTTAGACAACCATACAAAATGTTTCATATGAAATTTGACCAGAGAGCTTATGGGAATACACTCACTGGTATTTATGAGTTGCCCTAGCCAGACCTTATAGGAGACATGCCTGCTATGACAGTATTCATATATTTGCCTCATATTGGTCCATTTTGATAAAGTTTTACTGGCCTGACAGCAGTTTAACTGGTTGGTTTTCATCAGAGATCAGGCAGAAACCTTAAGAGAGCAAAAACTCTCAGTACTAAGGAACTTGAAACATTGGAAAGGTGTATTTTTCATAAGTGAACTCTCGGTTGGTGCATAAAAGTATTTATGCACCGAGTGTATTCCCGTAAAAATCAAGTGGATATTAAATCCAGCATTCTTTCAAAGTCGAATACAGAAATTATAAAAGTTTTGTACAAAATTTGACTAGAGAGCTTACAGAAATACACTTGCTGGTATTTACGAGTTATCCTAGCCAGACCTTATAGGAGACATGTCTGCTATGACAGTGTCCATATATTCCATCCATAGGTCCAGCTAGGGCAACTCATAAATACCGGTGAGTGTATTCCCGTAAGCTCTCTGGTCAAATTTCAGTATGAAACTTTTATGGTTTCTGTATTCAGCTTTGAAATAATGCTGGATTTAATATCCACTTGATTTTTATAAATTTTGCATTGCCGAAGTGAAGCCTTTTGGCTCTTTATTTTAGTAAATACTTTTACTCACCAACCCAGAGTTCGCTTACAAAAAATACACCACTCCAATGTTTCAAGTTCCTTAGTACTGAGAGTTTTTGCTTTCTTAAGGTTTCTTCCGAGTCTAGCTCCCAGTGAGGGGTAGGGCTTAAGATTTCGGGAAGTTTGCCTTGAGAGAAAGCTATTTGAGTCTCTGGAGAAAGTGTTTTCTGGCATGGCCCATATGGGGCTTTGCCAAAGGATGCTTTTCCCTGGAATATGAGCAGTTCTGCTAAGTGGTTGGGTGAGCCTGTCACTGAGTGGAACCAACCGAGTTGGACGATCTTTCGGTCACTCGTGGGGAGTGGTCCGGGAGGATCACCTAATTTTTAGAGAGGGCTTTACTTAAGTTTGAAAGAGCTATCAGGCCAGTGAAACCTTATCAAAATGGACCAATAGGAGGTGAATATATGGATGCTGTCATAGCAGGCATATCTCCTATAAGGTCTGGCTAGGGCAACTTGTAAATACTAACGAGTGTATTCCCGTAAGCTCTCTGGTCAAATTGCATATGGAACTTTTATAGTTTCTGTATTCAGCTTTGAAATAATGCTGGATTTAATATCCACTTGACTTTTATAAATTTTGCATCACTGAAGTGAAGTCTTTAGGCTCTTTATTTTAGTAAATTCATACACAATGATATTCTTGGACTTTGCAAAAGAGTTTAATAGATTACCCCATGATAAGTCCATGTACAAGATGCAGATTATGAGATTGGATAGCATATTGGTTAGGATTTAGATATATTAGAGATTGGCTTTCTGAACAATGCCAGCAAGTTGTGTATGATGGAGCAGAGTCTCCATAAAAAAAAAGAGGGCAATTAATGGTGTGCTCAAAGTTCTGTTCTTGGATCCCTTCTGTTTAGCTTGTTTGTAAATGATATTTTATGTAGACTGACTGTGGATCTTCAGTTATTTATTGATGATGCAAAGTTGGGAAGAATTATAAGGAGCACTGCTGATGTTAATTCCCTTCATGAAGATTTGAATAGACTTTTAACTTGGACAAATGAGTCGGATTGTAGTTTTAATATTAATACGTGCAAGGTGTTTCATTTCGATATTAAATCCAGCATTATTTCAAAGCTGAATACAGAAACTATAGTATAATGTTGTGTACTATATTGATGGAACTATACTGCAGGAAGTGGTGAGGTTCAAGATCTGGGAGCGATTGTTGACAATAGACTGAAGTTTAGAGGGCATATCACAGGTGTTGCAAAGACTGCACATTCTGTTGCAGCTGTGATTAGAAGTACACTGACATGTAGGATAAGGAGGTGTGCTCAGATTTGGTCACCTAGTTTTCATTGTGATATGGAAACACTAGAGAGGATCAAGAGATAGTGACTAAGACAATATCAGGATTCTAGAATATTGACTATGGAGAGAGAGAGAGAGAAGGTTAAAATGAATCTGGATTGCATTTAGCAAGAAAAGAGGTGATATGAAAGAGATGTTTCAATTATGGAGAAGATTTTATCAGATTAATAAGATGGGATGGATTATAAAAAGGGTAGAAGGTGATAGGAGGAAGTACCAGAGGCCATCCCTGGAAGTCATGTAAGTAAAGAACAGTGTGAGGAGCAGATTTTTTTTACATGGAGAATTTGTGGGTGAACGGAACATATTTGCCAGAATACGTTCCTAATGCAGAGAATGTTAAGGATTTAAGGTTCAAAATAATAATAATAATAATATTGGTTTCACAGCAGAAGCACTATCCTTTCAGTCGGTGAAGTAAACTCTGGGACTATATGGTAATTGCTTCTATGTAGCAGCATGGTGGTTTGATGAGGAGAGGTGTTCATTACTTGGGTGTGTGGTCTGGTACTCCTGACTTGCCATAATGATTGTAGCATCATTAAGAAGATATTTTCCCAACATTTTTAGTTCATATGCACTAAAAATGTTGGGAAAAAAGTGAAGAAAAGATGAATTCACTAATTCAGTATTGTAGAAGAGAAAGATGACCATACCAAGATATATATATATATATATAAAAAAAAAAAAAGCAAGATTTTTGAGAAATCCAAGATTTTTTTTTTCTGTGACAATTAAAAGGCAAATTACCATAGAAGAATAACATTGGTTAATACAGATGGTAAGAGCAAGTGTTGGATGCATTAGAAATAGTTGTGTTGTTAAGTGATCACTTTAGTAAAGTGTACATTCTTGGCAGACCCATTAACCTTCTGGATGCTGAGGGGAAGCTGAACAAATATGTGTATATATAGGTAAGTAAGTTAGATATTAAAGCTATTGCTTACTTGGTTGTTCGGCTTAAGTTTCAGTGCCTGAGTACAATTCCTAATGAGCAAAAGCAGGGAAAGGATAGTTTTGTTATACCGATTTGGAGCAAGGACTGCAATAAATTATAGACCAATCAGCATCTTTGAAGTGGCCATTAAGGTATTGGAGAGACTGGTTAGATTCACATCCAGAGGCAGCAAGATAGCATTTTGATTCTCTATAGAGGACAATGTGACTTTGTTAAAGATAGGTCTTATTTTAACAGTTCTACTCTTATTCTCTATCAGAATGACAGCAGAGTAAGGGGAATTGGGTACATTGTTATACTTCTGGATTTTGCCTGTTATACAGATATGAAGAGATACAAAATAGTAAGAAAAGTGCAAAATAGGCTTGTGACAAGCCTATTTTGTATACCTATCACTTTGTGACATAGATAGTAAAGTGCATTGAAACAGGTATCACAAAGTTATTTATGGAGAAGCTTTAAGAGAAGGAGGGTAAAGAGTATAGAACCAAGTACAGAACTCTGTACCACAGGGTTCTGTACGTGGACCATTGGTGTTTAATTTGTACATTAACAATAATGTGGAGAATGATCTAGAATGTAATAATGGAGAGAATCTCTGCAAGCTGAAACACTTAAAAAATGACATTGTTTCCATGTGTAAGATTATACATTTTGTATTTAAGGACATTGCATGTAGAGCATTAATATAATGAGAAATTGTTGCAAGTGGTTGATGAAACTAGAGTACAGTAATCCCTCGATTAATGCGCCCCTGATTAGGGCTTTTTCGATAATGCGTCATTTTTTTTCGATACCCAAATTCAATTAGTGCGCCTCTAAAATTTGATTAGTGCACCTATATACATCTTAAAAATAAATGTTACAGATTTTAAAAATCTTCTATCTATACATTTTTTATGACTAACTATTTTAAAAAATCACTCACCAGAATGAAATAATTTAGTTATTGATTTAAAACATTTTACAAATATGAATAAAAAAAATTGGCATACTACACTACTTCCATGTATGTTATGCATACTATGTTCCAAATTTTTCCCACCAAAATTTATATCATCTGCTAATTACATAGAATTTTCCTGATCATCGTACCTCCTTTGCAATTATTTTCCTTGCATTTTTTTTTTATTTTAAAGTATTTTCCCAACCTTTCATCATGACTAAAAGAATTAGTGAGCAAAAAAGTGAAAGTGATTCGAAAAGTAATCTCATTGGAAGAAAAACTTGAAATAATAAAGAAAGTGAACAAAGCGAGTCCAGAGCAAAGATGAGACAAGAACACAAAAATGGGTGAATCAAACTATAATAGCAATTTTAAGCAACGCTGCTGAATACAAAGTATTATAATGATTGAATTAGAAAGACTTCTTTGTACACAGATTGAAGATTGTAACCAAAAACGGATCCTGCTAAGAACTGACCTTATTAAATCAAAAGCATTAAGTCTCTTTGCAACCTTGAAAGAATGGGCTATCAATGATGGAAAAGAAGAATTTCACGTTAGTGCCGGGTGGTTTGAGAAATAGCCTACATAATGTTCTAATCACAGGCGAAGCTGCAAGTAGTGCCAATAAGGAGGTGGCTGCAAATTATCCAGAGATTTGAAGAAAATTGCATAAGAAGAGGGCTATTGTGACCAACAAATATTTAATGTCGATAAAACTGACCTTTTTTTTGGAAGCCAATGCCTTCCAAGACTTTTCTGGCTAAATCAGAGAAATCTCAGCCTGGTTATAAAGTTGCAAAGTCGAATGAAATTACTGCTAGCAATATGCGATCCATTTGGAAGCATATTCTTCCACATTGTGTAAATGATTTTAGAGGCTTTTCAAATGAATCTTAGTTAATTAAATCTCATTCTGAGAAACTGAGTGATTCTGACCTGCTAAATTTAGATGCACAGCAGGAAGATCCTGAAGAATATGAAGAAAATTTAATCACTGACAAACCCAAAGAGATTTCAAAGAAACAAATTTAAAATATTTTTTGTGCAACTGAAACTTTAAGTATCAATACTTAGAGACTGGTCCTTGTGAAGAGAGAAGCAGGAAAATTTGCAGAAGAGGCAGTTGTATGAAAAAAAGAAACAGATGCCTGCCAGAATAATAGATTTATATTTTGAATATGTTTTATTGTCTTTCAGCTTCATAGTTTTCCTTTAACTAGGCCCTGAGACATACCCTAATTCTTTTATAAAAAAAAATCAGTGGTAAAAAAAAATTTGAGGAACGAATTATACTTTTTTCCATAGGTTATTATACTCGATTAGTGCGTTTTCGATTAATGCACCTGTTTAAAAGAACGCATTAGCCTCACTAATTGAGGGATTGCTGTACAGGTGATCGTGGATTAAGATGAACTTAGGTACACATTGCTCAGGGGTTTAAGTCATCACAATGTGTAACTGTACAATTGAGAAAACACTAACTTAAAATGACAGAAGTAATGTTCTGTCATTTTACAAGTCTGCACCATATCACTACTTCAAAGGTGTCTTTTCTTTTGTTTCTCCTATAGGCATATTCATACTCATTTGCACTATATCACTTCCACTGTTGGTTTCTTTTATGCCTTTTAAGATAATATTGTACTTTGGAAAAATTATCATATAAATAAACACAATACTGTGTTTGTGCATCTTGAATCTGTTCAGGTTTGTTTATTGAGTGTCTAGTGATTTGTTATGTCAGAGGCATAGGTTTCTGGTAGCATTTTTCCACCAGAAAACTTCATTGCTTTGTCTGAAAGAATCAGACAAATCATCCTTTGATCACATAGAGAAATTAAAAATAAATATAATTTATTTGTAATTTCCTTTGATTTAATGATACATCCTCACCCTGTCAATTTCATATGCTGCATTAAAACACAGCAGTGTTGTAGATTCCAAAATTTTCACCTGTTTATGTATTTTAAGTGATTTTTTGTGATTTTTATGATTATTATAATATTTTAATACTGTATATCTTAACATTTATTATGATTTAAATTAGGATATCAAGAAGTCAATGCCAGAATTTTCTTTCAAGACAGTTGATATCAATAAGGATTCTTGTTCAGGTAAGGAAATTAATATTCATATTTAAAATTTAAAGCATGTAGAAATTTTTAGTTAATTAATGTGTGGAACTAGAAAGCTAGTGATTATGATAAACTCAGGAGGCAACTTAGTGCCACCATAGCTTAAGAAACTTCACAGGAAGGATGTTTTTACTGATGCATTGAAAATGGTGATGGGATATTTAATGAAATCAGTATTAGATTTGCATACCTAGAATTAGGAGGATAAATCATTTGGGAATTAAAATGGATGTATAGCACCATTAAGCAGTAGTTGCAAAAGAAGAAATTGTTATATTGTGTGTATAAGGAGAAAAGTGATCAGCAAGGGCAGGAGTAAAACAAAGCACAAGCAGAAGGACAGTTAGTGTGATGAAGCAAAATGAGAGCTGAGCAAAAAAGAAAAAATCTCACAGAATTCTTTTACTAAATGCATTAAAAGGAAAAATTATTATTATTCAGGACTTTTGTGGAGTTACATACTAATGTAATGTAACTGCTAGACTGGTTGGCCGAGTGGTCAGTGTATCCGCTCTCCAGCCAAAAGGCTACGGGTTTGAATCCCGCCTTGGCATGGATGTTTGTGATTGTCTGTGAAAATACTAGTGATGATGGGCAGTAGATGGCGTTGGTGTAGATGATGGTAGTTGCAGTTTATTGTAGTTGGTGGATTGAGTGGTGGAGAAAGAGAGTTGTAGAGTAGGTGCCCTCCTTCGATGAGTCTTTGGACTCCCTGGAGGTGTTACATAATAATAATAATGGAGGTGGCCTGTCTTAGACAGCAGTCTATCATAAGACTCTTTAAACTCATTCTCTGTGCTTTCCTCACCTTATTAGGCAATGCATTCCACAGTCCAACCACCTGAATTCAAAAAGGCAACTTCTTCACCCTATTGCTCACCACTTTCATTCACAACTTCCAGTTAGTGTCAATCCTCTAACTACCTCTCAACATATTAAATGTCTCAATCATATCATCTCTTCATCTTCTATCCATCAAACTCTGCAGTGCACATGCCCTCAGTCTATCTTGATATCATTTTTGTTATCTGCCTCTGCACTATCTCCAAGGTTAATTTATCCCCTTCAAATCCTAGTGACCAGATGTGGTCTAATCTGAGCTTTATACAATGAAATCAACACGTCTTTTTTCTTCTGGTCAACATCCTTCTCAGTATTGCAGCAATCCTCTAAACTTCAGATTTCTGTTTTGATCATTTCACCCAAAGATCTCTTGCCGCCTCCTCCTTTAGGATAATTTCACTAAATGAGTATGAAGCATCTCATTGGTAGATCTCAAATTTAAAGCTCTTACATTTAGTTGCATTAAACTGAAATCCTATTCATTTGTCCATCAGTCCAGCTTATTCAAATCCTTTTGAAGTTCCACGACATTGGTATTGTTACCAATAACCTTTCCCAGCTTCACATTATCTGCAAACAACTGAATATCTCCTTGCAATCTGCTAACAATGTCATTGACATAAAGGTTAAATAGTAGAGGTCCCTATATTGAACCCTCTGGAACCCTCACTGGTGAACTTCTGCTTTAGCACCATTCCTTTGTGCAGTACTCTGGTATGTTAGACAGTAATCTTTAATCCAGTTCACTAGTTTGATATATGCTGTAACTTCAATATCAGCTTATCATGTGGCATCCTATCAAATGGCTTTGTAAAAAAAAAAAAAAAATCATTATCTCATCACCAGTTCTTGTTACTTAATTATGAAAGGTAATCCAGTTACTAAAAGAAGAGTATGCCATAAGAAATTGATGCTATCCCTGACAGATAACATTACCCTTGTCTGTTCACTTCTCACTAATTTCTCCAAAATATTTACAATTGCAGAAGAAATACAACTGGTCTGTAGTTTGACACCTTCATTCTAACCTCCTCCTCTCCCCTTTATGCAATGGCACTATTTTATCCTCCTTCCCATTCCTTAGCTGCTTTCTTGTAGCCAGTTATCCTTCATTCAAAAAGTTTATCTTTATTAAAGGATAACTTTTTGAATGTTAATAGTAAGACAGAAGCATTTGTTGAATTACTGAGTGGTCAGTTTGGAAGTGTATATCATTCAGGTCATAATAATGCAATGAATATTATTCTAATGCATTGAGAATAGAGGTAGATGAACTCAAGATATTTTGAAAAGTGTCTCTAACTAAAGTTTCATCACTACTCAAGTGCTAAGGAAGTGGAAAGAGGACAAAATTTATAGACCAATTAATTCAGGAATAGATAGATAAATAAGCATATTGTATTTTATAGCGGGCATCATGGCTTTGTGAACAGAGGCATTGTCTTAGTATTTATTCACTTCCTATAATAAAGTGACTTCAGCCAGATAAAGGAAATGGCTGGGTTTTGCAAAGGCATTTGAGACATTGCTGCATGGAACAGTATTACATAAGTTGGAGCAAATGGGATTGGATGAAGCTGATGATATGGATAAAATGATGGCTAATGAGTGGCATGTAGTAGAGTTGAATCAAACAGAAAGCAGATGACCATAGCATGCCATGGGGGTTCTTACTCATGCTTGATTATAGGAAAATATCTAGTTGCTCAGTTGTGTAGTAATGATGATAATTGGGGAGAGCAGTAGTTAATTAACAAACATGATGTAGAGGTACTGCAGGATGATCTAAATAGACTGGTAGTTTGGCAGAATAGAATTGCTGCTAATTCACTGTGTCAGAGTGTAAAGTTGTGCACTTTATGATGGAAAAAAAATTATGTAGATAGAAAACCTAGATTGCAAGCAATTGATGAGGCTAGTGATTTTGGAGTAATGGTGGACAGTTGAAGTTCAGAGGACATAAAGCAAAAGTGGCATAATATCTCAAAGAATACTTAGATGTAAAAAGCAGGGAAAGAGAATTATGAGATTTGAAATGGTGGTGGTGGGGGGCGGCTTATGTGAAACTTATTTTAATGATGTAAAATTTTTGCCTTAGTATCAAAGGCATCTTCAGCACAATGACAATGGAACATATCTCTGGAGACTGTTGTGCCCATATTACTCATCCCCAAGAAACAAAGATCTTTGTTTCTTGGGGATGCACAAGTGATGGAGAGGAATTAGAGGTGAGTTACCAAAATGATGATTAGCTTGTGGAGTGTTTTCTCTGATGCTACACTTGAGGGTTTGTGGATTATAGAGTTTTGTTGATAGGTAGAAAAGATTGAGAGAGAGTATGAAAGAAACAAATTAAGTTATCAATGGATTTTTGTAGAGTAGGTGGTAAAAAATTTTTTATGAGTGGATGGTCGTGAATAAGGAATCACCCCTGAAGGATGTGTAAGAGTGTGGTTAGGACTAGATTTTTTATTATTATTTTTTTTTTTTTGGTTGAATAATGATAAACGAGTGGAATAGGTTGCCTGAGGTGTTTTTTTGTGCACTTTCCAATGAAAGACTTATAGGCATTGATGCATCGTGTTTTATAAGATAAGCATTGCATCAGCAATGGTTAATTGTGAGTTTTAGACCTCATCCATATACAGGTAATGGACAAAAAAATGGAAACAGTGACACATTTCAATTAATATGGCATTAGTCCAGCATGAGCATGTAATACAGCCTGTATTCTTCAAGTGAGAGAGACTGTCAGTGCTTGGGACTCAATAGGAGGAATTTTACACTGCTCGTCCAACAGAAACTGGATCAGTTTGCATTTATTCTTTGGAGGTGAGAAATGTTGTCTGAGAGCTTCACTCCAAGATGTCCCATATATGTTCTATAGGATTTAAGTCTTGTGATTGGAATGGCCATTGCAGACAGGATACCTCACCGTCATGTTCTGCAAACCATTGGGTGACCACATTTGCTCGATGAATTATGTTGAACCGTGGCTGGTAAAAAGTGCGACAAAAAAGTGCTAATAAAGTGTGTCAACATGGGATGAAAATGGTCACTTATGATCAAAAGATAATGTGCAACATCCACTTTGCCTTCCAATACAAGTATATCCATGCTATGAGAATGTACCCCAAACCATTACAGAACCACCAAAATCTTTCATAGTTGGAAACATAGGCTGGTAAGCTCCCTTCGGCAGATGCCACACACATATTTGTCTGTTTGCAGCAAAAAAAAAAAAAAAAAAGAAGTGGGAATGTGGATTCATTGAACCATATCACATCCTTCCACTGTTGTGTAGTTCACTGCCTGTGATCATGTGTGTTGATACAACATGACAATGTGCATTGATGTGAGTGATCAAAGGCTTCTGTAAGGCAACTCAACCTTGATATCCAGCTCTGTGTAGTTCCTGGTGCATAGTTTTTGTTGAAATGGGTGTCTCATGATCGATGTTGAATTTTTCACACAATTGCTCACAGTGGTCCACCTATTTTTCATCATACAACGCACTAATGCTCGAATGTCCAACTCTTGCAGTATGTGCCTTCGTCCAATATTGCATTTCATTGATGGTGTTTGTCCTGTTGATTACAATGCTGACATCACCTTGGAGACTGTTCCTTGACTAACATATGCAATTTCAGCTGTTCTGGTCACAGCTGCATCTGCCAGCCTAGCTCCAGTAATCACCTCTTTTTCAAAGTCACTGAGATTCTCTCCGGATTCCATGCTAGAATGGAATCCGGAGAGAATTTCTTTTAGGCTTACATGGTGATCAGAATACATTTTGGAAAATTATGGAGAAACAACCGTGTTTGAGTAAAACTTTAGTTTAATATAAACCAAAATCAACACTCGACATTTCGATCTTTATATCAAGATCATCTTCTGGAGCATATACACTATATACAGAGAAACAAGCTGCACTACAATCTACATGGTTTGCTAAAGTTACTGACCAACCGTTACAACAATCGTTGACCTGACCGCTGGTGGAAAAAAAAAAAAACCTTGACTACATCAACGCTAGAGTCCTATTATTATTATTATTATTATTATTATCATTATCTATTGGCTACAAAATTACTTTGGGCTGGAGAGCAACATGTTTATATATATATATTAAAAACTAACATACAATAAATTGAGGCAGGCCTCCATTTGACTTTATACACACATCCCTAGGAATGGTGGGTGTACATGCAACTGCATCTGTATTTGGTGCATCATAGATGCTGCATTGCAACTACTAATAATGCAACCTGATAGCTCAGTGTTTCAATTTTTTGTCCATTACTTGTACCATGTAATAATAATAATAATGATAAAAATGTAAATAATTTATTTGCATGTCATGCTGGCACATTTTATGCCATGCATAGCATATTTAAATTCAGCTAACTGTTTCATACAAGATTATTTTTACATCATGAAAAGTAATTTCCACATTTAATTCAGCTGTTTGCTATATGATAGGTTGTATTTTTTGATTTCTCAACCTTTTGAAAAAAGCTATATACAGGAATGCCTCGATTATCGTGGTTATTGTTGCCACGAAAATACCACAGTAATCGAATCCGCGATAATCAGGATAAATAATGCGTGTAAAATGGGTGATCAGTGCCAAGGATTTTTCAATATTAAATTTTATATATCAAGTAAAAAAGAAATGTGTTAAACGTGTTAAGTAAAAAATGAAGGTTCATTAAGAAAAACAAGATTATTCTTTAATCTTTATTTATATATAAGAAGCACATACAGTACATACAATTATTCTTTCTTGGATAAAAATTGGTGTAGAATTGTCTGGTGGAATTTTTTCTTTCTTTTTTTTTTTTTTTGTATAAAACTCGGTAGCAACGGATGGAATTTTCAATTTCCTGACGAACTTTCGGTGATCGCTCAAGATTAGGATCGCCGTTCAAGATTTTTTCTTTAAAATTTTCAGCAATTCTAAACATTTCGTCCATTTCTTTGAGGGTAAATTCCTTCGGTGCCAAGTCAATTTGTTCGTCATTATGATTGATTTGAGCATCGTAAGCACGTTCTCTCTCTTTCTCTCTCGAGGTTAATTAGGTCTTAATCATCCAGCTCCTTATCATGTGACTGAAGCAGGTCCTGAACATCACCTTTTTCAATTTCTTTTAGTCCTAGATTGAAGCCAAGCTCAGTTATGTCATTGATAACACGGGTTACTTCATTTTCAAATCCTTTAAAATCATTTGCACAACGAGGAATAATCTTTTGTCACGCCGCTCTCAGGTTGCTAGATGTTACTTCACTCCATGCTTCCTTGACATTCTCAATGCAATTTTTGATATTGAATGCCTTCCAGAATTCTGTCAAAGTCATAGCTTATCACCTGTAGTCTTTTCTATTGTTTGTGAAAAAGTTCTTCGTAGGTAATATGCCTTAAAGGATGCAATTACACCTTGATCCATTGGCTGGATGATGGAAGTGGTATTAGGTGGTAAATAAATAACTTTTACATTTTCGCACAAATCATTCAGTGCTGTTGGATGACTAGGTGCATTATCTAATATCAACAAGATTTTAAAACCAAGATTTAATGACTTGCAGTACCTTTCATCTTCAGGACAAAAACAGTTTTTAAACCAATCCTCAAAAATAGTTTTCGTCATCCAAGCTTTTCTGTTGAATCTCCAATGAACAGGGAGAAAAATTTTATCTAAACTTCTAAGTGGGCGAGGATTTTGTGAACGATAAATAAAGAGAGGCTTCATCTTGTAATCTCCAGAAGCATTGCCACATAGTAAAAGTGTTACACACTCCTTCGAAACCTTGTAGCCAGGCTGTGATTTTTCATTTTTTGCTAAAAATGTTTTAGTGGGCATTTTTTTGCATAATAAGCCTGTTTCGTCAGCATTAAATATCTGATCATCGGTATAATTTCCTTCTTCAATGATCTGTTGCAATTCACCAGGAAAACTAGCTGCTGCTTTTTCATCGGCGCTTGCAATTTCACCTTGTACACGAACACTATGAATGCTCGATCGCTTTTTGAACCAATCAAACCACCCTGAACTTGCAGAGAAAGTTTCTTCCACCACTGATGCCAAATCATTTTCACTTTCTAATTGTTTTCTTTTTAAAGTTTCAAACAAATTCAATGCTTTTGTTTTTATAGTCATTTGACTAAGAGGAATTCTCTTTTGGTTACAATCTTCTATCCACATTGACAATAGCATAAATCATCCTTGTTTCTTTTAGCATTCATTGTAGGGGTAAATAACAAGAGAAATAAATATCCACATGTACTTCAGGCAAGGGTGGATAGTTACTGGTAAGTGGTGAGAAGGTGCTGTCGGATAAAAACGAAGCGCTACAAGAGAGCAATACCTGGAGAGTGGCGACTCGATCTGGTTGCATATGTAGTGGGCTACATCTCGTGGCCGCGATAATTCGAATTTGGAGTGCAATAATTGGAATTTTGGTATCAAATTATAAACCGCGATAATTCGAGAATCGCGATAATCGAGGTATTCCTGTATAAAGTTAATATGGAATCATGTGCTGCACTTATTTGCATAATCTCTCCTCTCTCTCTCTCTCTATATATATATCAGAGGATAATATTCCGGGTGTGCTAGGTGTGTGGTGTACACCCACAGAATAGCACTGTCACCGATATTGTATTCCTAATTGTTTCCTGGCGCACACTTTTCAACATGTAAACATTGCTAACACTGATGAAAGCACAGAAGCAAGGAAGTCTATATCGGCTTGTACTGATGCCCAGATGGCCAAGTTCTTGTCTAGATAAGCTGTTTTTTTTGCCGATATATCAGTAAAGTAATGCTCTGAGATTAGGCATGCAAATTCTCTTTTAATGCTTTTACAGTGTGTCTGGATTGATTTTGTTGGTGAAGTATTATTTGTGACATCTCCAAGGAGTCTAGACTCATCAAAGGAGGACACCTACTGTACAACTGTTTCCACCACTACACTGAACCTCTGCTACCAATCATCTATATCAATGCCATGTACTGCCCAGCACCACAACTAGTATTTTTTGTCTGTAAATTGTGTGGGTTCTGAAGGGTCAATTTGTCTGTACTTGATGTTAATGCAATGGTTTGTCTTGTATATGCCATTTAAATTTCTGTTACTGATGATGAAACTTAATATGCGATGATTGGAACAGTTTTTCTCTTTCTCCATCTCCATTCAGAAAACCAGAGTAAAATAGCATCATTTGCTATTGTCAGATCAATGAAGCTGCTTCCTCTGGTATTTTTAAATGATGGGATATTACTGTTGTCATTTAGTATGTGTAGGGAATTTGATTCTAAAAACTCTTCCAGATTTGTAACTCTATTGTTTGTGCTCTCATTAAACCATAAAACCAAATGGGTATTGCTATCCATTCCAAGAATAAGGCCATGATTGATGATAAAATCCATGATGTTGTCCATTTTTTCTCAGTCGTATTTTATGTTATTATGATAGTCTAGATATATACTCAAAGCAGAAATTTTAATTCTGCTGTACATTGTTTCAATGAGTACCAAGTCCTCATTGCTGTACTAAGAAATTAATATTGCCCCAACTTCAGGGTTGACCACGAGTATTGCAGCTCTCTTTCTTTCTTTCTGATCCTTTGGAAAATATCTGTTAACTTTATTATTACTTCCCATAATCTATGTTTTGAATTTTGAGCTGTCTATAGTAGTTGTATGTTAAGCAATCTTTGTTTAGTGCCATGTATTTGCAATCGTTTTTTTGTTTTGGCATGCTTGTTATGATTTTGGCAATTTATACAGTTTGTCTGTTCATCTCAGACTCATTTCATGGACACTCTCTGAACTTGTGTTCCTTAGAGCAGAAAGGACAAGCAGATTTCACCCTACAGTCGTGCATGATGGTGTAACTTATTGCAGTTGAAGCAATAACTTACGTAGTCTGTGCAATGGCAAATTCTCCACACAATTGGCCCTCACCGTTGGGTCAACTTTAATAATTATTTCTCTTGTTTGTTTTTTATTTGTCATGATGAATTTCTGTGTCATCTTTGTATTGTCATCGAAGAGTTCTTCATTCTGCATGCATATCGAGTCAATTGCATTGTGTTCGTATCAATTTTGCTAGAATATCACATAATTAGCCTTGGGAAACATTTTTTACTGGGATATGCTACTGACGTGTCTTTGCATTTCTTAGAGATTTCATTATCTAGCAAGTCTATGTTGGTCTTTTCTTTGGATTCAATTAAGACTCCTCTGTTATTAGTACTTTTCATTTTTATGATTCTGATTTTTATTTTCTTGGGTCTGTTCTTTCTTTTTTTATGATATTTTTGGTTTCTTTGCTGTTTAGTTGAGCTGTGGGTTTCGCTATTAATTCATAGCAAGGATTGTTTTCAGATTCGTCATTGTTTTAAACAACTTGTGAGTATAGCTCAGTAGGCTTAGCAAAATTAGCCTGCACCTGCTTGTTTGTAGTAGACTGTAGTTCTTTTGATACTTTTGTTTCATTTTTCATTTTATAGAATACTTTCATTGGTTTGCTCACTGCAGTTTATGTCCATTTTTTAAATCATTTTTTAAATTACTGCTTAGTTTGACAACGTTACACAGCAAACTGAGAGCTTTTTCAAACTCTAATTTGTTCTCCGCTGCCATTTTAGTGTTGATCAAAGTTGTAGTATTATATTTTTCCAAATGAACTGCTAAGTTTTTCTAAGGTAGAAAGTTTAAGAAAATGTGCTTAGTTTTACTGCTTGTTCCTAGAAGTGACGCTCCCATTGAGTTAGACTTCATAGGGTTGTTTCTGTGACCTTTGTGCCTCCCAGTGGCAGCAGTGTGTGTGTGTGTTGGGAGGAGGGGGGGGGGTACTGGTCCTTACTATAGCAATTAATACTATTATGTGAGGAACGTTGTCTTTAAGAGTAGCTGAACAATGGATTCAATCTGACAGCAGTATTTATTTGGTCCAAAAGGATAGAATAAAAAATCACTCATATGCTTAGAGTTTTACTATGGAGTAAATTACTCACTGTTAGAAAGAACACTGTATAAGCTATCAGTCGGTACTAAATACATCCAGTTTTCCCAGTCGACACTGCAAAAAATCGAGGTAAAAAGAGGAGCAAACTCATTCACATCCGAGCTTACTGTGTGTATGCATGCATGTGTGTTTGTGATTGATTGATTTACTGATTAATTGATTGATCAATTTGAGAAGATAAGTAAAAATTTTATACTTTACCATTCTTTTTGATTCTCTGTGAGTTATATCACTTTACCTGTACAAGTTTCCCAAGGATGTTTTCAAATAATTTGTGATAATTTAAATTCTTCACTAACATGGTGAGGTGTTTTGTGAATTATGAAGAAATATTTTTCAGTTGGACTCTTTGCTTGATTACAGACAACCATTATACTACACTACACTTCCCTTTATAGAACACTAGTCTGAGAATTGTTTGTGGCAGTTATAAATGGCCAATCCAGTTGGTTGTTTCATTTTCAAAATTGCACACTAATCCAATTATACTTAAGTCATAGTTTTGCTATTTTATTTTCTTATAAGTGATGTCTCCATCTCATGTGAAATGTTTTGAAAAAACTTTCTACAGTTATTATTATTTGTATATATACATGCCTTTCAAATTCTGTTACTGTTGATTTTTTATTATGAATAGTCTCATGGTCTTAAACGAAAGTATAATTGAATATCACACTTTAAGGAATAATAAAGAAAAGAAATAAATAAAGGAAGAAATAAAGAAAAACATCTTGTTGCTAAAAACATATTTGTTTTCTTATTTTCGGAATTTTTTAGAGTAACTAGCTTTGTATTAATTAGTTTATTTTTTTGTCAATTTAGCTAGAATAACTTTCACTAAACCAGAAACTTGTGATCCTCTACTATCCTTATCCTTGCCAACTGAGGTGAATGATAAACCAGTCACTGTAAATGTTTCAAGCTCAGAAACATTTCTCTGTGTGTCTAATTTACCAAAAAGTTTCTCTGAAGAAGATTTTAGCAGTTTGGTACAAAAATTTGGTCCAGTTGAAAAAAGTTTTCTTGTTTATGATCACAGCTCAGGTAATTCTTTAATATTATTGTTGACTTTTATATTTTCTTTTTTTATATCATACTCTAAGGGTAATGACTGTTTATATCAGAACAGCCTATCCAAACACTATTATATTTTAGAAGTAAAAAAGACTAAAGATAGATCTCATAAAAACTCAAATTTCAAATTGCATTTGAAATTTGAGTTTTTATTTCAACTTTTTATTTGGAGGGAGAAAGTTTTTAAAGGAGAACGAAGATGAAATGGGTAGATTTATGGTAATGAGGGAATGAAGCTATAGTAAAGATGGAGGCTGGAAGTCAGGATAGAAAAAGTAAGGGACTGGGGTAGACAAAACCCCAGAATTAAAGGAGCCAGTCCCCCCCCCCTTTTTTTTTTTTCAAGCATCTGCACATAAAATTTGAAGAGCATAAAAGTTTCAAAATAGAATTTCAAAAGTGAGTCAGGTACCTGGTAAATTTTTAGCAGTAAAAATTTTTATGTGCCAGCAACTGGTGACCTTGGATTTGTCTAGACCTGGGAATGGGTATATTCTTGTTTTCCCACTTCTTTTTGTTGAAATTTCATCTCTCTGTTTTCCACATCCAAAACCTAACCAGTTTTTCTTCTTCCCTATAAAATTCATTCTTTGATTTTCTGTTCCTTGCTACAAAATGTATTCTTTGATTTTCTGCACAAAGTCTAGTGCAGTTTTAATATTGAAATGTATTTTGCCATAATAAGTAGCTGTGGCAGAGAACTTAGAAACCTAAATACTATGAATTTTTTTAAAAAAATTCCATAAACAAAACTAGAATATCTGCAGGAGTTCTTTTTATGGTGGACCTGTTTAAACACTGTTGTAACAAGTTTTTTTTTTTTTTTTTTCAAGCAACAATATTTTGACTCTAGGTCTATCTTTCCACAGTTTGCTAAGCTCTTCATGGAAATCTCTGAGGAGAAATTCTTAATGAAATATACAGTTGAATAGTTGAGATTTTTGAGACTTCAAGGTCTTATAAAGAGGAATGACAACTTCCTTATCTTGTTAGTGTATTCTTCAGTAGCCAAGTAATCTTATGAGCTACCTTGGTAATCTTAGTACTATGTCCCCTAAACTTCAACTCTCTATCTACTAGTACTTCTTCTTTGAGTGCCATCTCCTGTTGGTGGTCGGTGACCACCTTGGCAAATTTTGAGCAATCCACAGCCATTTTGAACAGTCCCTAAGAGCTCATGCCAGTCCACTGTCTGATGTCTGCCATCCAAGATTTTCTTCTTCCATTTATCTTCCCTTTTATAATCAATTGAAATGTTTTATTTTTTCATTACAAAGTAGGTGACCAAGATATGCAGTTTTCCTTCTTTTTATGGTATCTAAAAGTTCACGTGATTTCCCCATTTGTTCCAGTACTTCCTGATTGGATGTTTTTGCTATCCATGGGATTTTTAACATTCGTCTGTATAACCACATCTCAAAGGCTCCCAGTGTTTTTTTATTGATGTTGTCTTCAAGGTTCAAGTTTCTGCACCGTACATCAGTACAGACCATACATAGCATTTAACCATGCATACTCTAAGCTCTAAATTTAAATTGCGGTTACACAGCATTGATTTCATCAGGAGAAAATTTTTTCTTGCCATTTCAATTCTAATTTTTATTTCCATTTATGGATTGCATTCTTCATTTAATCAGCATTGAGATATTTAAATTTTGTTACTCTTTCTATTTATTTCCCATTTAAAGAAAGTGCTGAATTAAGAATTGGTTTCTAACTTATGACCATGAATTTAATTTTGGTGATATTTATTTTTAATCCCATTTTTCATTCTCTTCATTCACTAGTTTTAGAAGATTTTGAAGATCCTAAATATTGTCAGCCAGGAGAGCTGTGTCATCAGCATATTGGATGTTACTGATGATTTCACCATTTACATTAATTCATTCCTTTCTTCCTTTCAAGACTTTTTGAAATATGGATTCTGAGTATATGTTAAAAAGAAGAGGTGACAGCACACATCCTTGCCTTACTCCTCGTTTGATGTTAATGGAGTCTGTAATAATGTCATCAACTTGAACAGATGCCTTTTGGTTCCAAAATAAGTTTTCAATAATCCTGATGTCTTTACCATCTAATTCAATTCTTTTTAATAGTGCAATCATTTTAACATGTTGGACTTTGTCAAATGCTTTCTTGAAGGCGATGAAGCAAATGAATATTTTCTTCTTTTGGTCAATACATTTTTGGAATAAGATCTGAGAACAGAAAAGAGCCTCTCTTGTTCCCAAACCATTTCTATAGCCGAATTGGGTATCATTGATGATGTCTTCACATTTTCTGTATATTATTTTTTTGAATTATTTTCAGAAATATTTTGAGAACGTGACTCGTTAGGCTGATCATTCTATAGTCATTACAAGTTTTCGCATTTGCTTTTTTAGGTAGCATGATGAAGGTCGACTGTAATCAGTCTTGAGGGATTATGCCTGTATCGCAGATCTTATTAAATAGCTTTACTAATATATTAATGTTGTCACCTTCTAATAACTTTACTATTTCTGCTGGTATTCTATCAGGGCCTAAGGCTTTACCATTTTTAGCTGAGTTCAGCACACATTCTACCTCTGATCTTAGAATGCATGGACCTTCCATCTGTTCATAAGTATTTTCTAGGTTCTGTCTGTTATCAGTAAACAGTTCTTTTACATATTTCATCCATTCTTGTACTTTTTTATCCTTTTCGGATATTATTTCTCCCTTTTTGTTTTGAAGGATACATAGTTGTTTGTTCTTAAATATACCTGAAGTCTCTTTCAGCTTTTTGTGTAGATTAAAACTGTCATGCTTTTCCTGTAGAATTTCTATTTCTTTACATTTTTCATTCATCCAGATTTCTTTTGATTCTTTGATCTTACCTTTAATAATTTTCTTAATCTCTTTATATTTTGTTGGACTAGGATTTTTATATGATCTGTATTAATCCATGAGAGAAAGAATTTTGTCACTTATCCAATCTTTCTTTTTTATTGCTCTCTCAGGACATAAGGTATTGGTACATTTCTCTATGAAGACAGAGTTTAATTTGTCCCATGATTCATTAACCCTCATGACATCATCATCATTCTTGATAAGTGCTATCTCTTGATTCAGATCTCGACTCAATTTATTTCTTATCTCTAGGTTTTTAACTTTCCTAAATCAAACCTTTTTTGTTGATGTTTCTTAAGTATAGCTTTCAGTCTAATTTTTAACTCAGTCACCAGTAGATTATGATCAGAAGCAATATCTGCTAGGATAGGTTTTTGTACTCTTTATAGAACTTCGAAATCATTGATTAATAAGCAGGTAATCAGTTTGGTTTCTGACTATATTTGCCTTGTTATCCTTTTGGGATGGTAGCTTAAATTATGTGTTTGTGATTATTAGTTCCTCTTCTTGGCAGAATTGAATAAGACAGTCTCCTCTCTCATTTCTTTCCCAGTCCATGTTTGCCAACTATATTTCCACTTCTACCTTTCCCAACTTTAGCATTGAAATCACCCATGAACAATATTAATATCATGTTTTTTTTGTGTTTCTCATTAGTTCTTTTAATTCATCATAAAATTCTTTGATTTCAGTATCACTTTTGTGTTCTGGAGTACACTTCCATCAATATGATACATAGCTTGTAATCTATTGTCCCAAAATGATAACTTTACATTTCTCCACATTAAACTGATACCCATTATATTTTGCCCATGTTGATAGCCTATTTAAATCATCCTGCAAGCTCTCTGCATCTCCTTGATTAACTATTTTTCTACCCAGTTTTGCATCATCAGCAAACAACTGAATATTTCCTTTCAGATTATTTCTTGTATCACATAAATGGCTTGGAAAGTAGTCAACGGACACCATACTGTGAGGAACAAACAGCCATGACACTCACCTTAATAAGATATAGGACCTCTTTATGCTGCAATGACTGCAGCAATCCTATTGGCCATAATTTCCACAGGCACACTATAGCAATCAGTGGGAATATTAGCCCATTCTTCCTGTAATAATGAGCCCCTGGATTTTTGTTGGACAGATGTCCTTTGATCTCATCCAACACCTCCAGTTCATCCTACAAATGTTCAATAGGATTGAGATCAGGGCTCTGTGGAGGTCAGTCAAGCGTGGCTATGTTCACAAACCATGTAGTTACAGCAAAAGTTACACCTTATGGTGCATTGTCTCCGTATACCATTTTTTGGTATCTGTCCATCCATATAACTAGTATCGTATTCATATTTGTTTGCTCAAATTTGTATAACAAAGTTCTGTGTGGTATTCTGTCAGATGCTTTTGCAAAATCATCTTGTAGCCATTTCAATAAATGGAATGGCTACAACATGATTTTAGTAACTTCCATCTGCACTCTGTTATAAAAAGTTAGTAAATTACTAAGGCATGACTAACCCTTTACAAAACCATGTTGCCCCTCATAGAGTATTATATTCTTCTCCACCCATCGTTGAATTTTCTTATTGAATGAGAAGAGGGGAAAAGCCAATTTGTTAATCTTTTTAGCATTGTAACCATTGAACAGATAGGTCTGATGAATAAAGGAGAGTTCAGTTCAGCTCAAAGGGAAGCCTGGGTGGAACAGAGGTTGGAGGCTTTGTTGACAAGTTTTGATAATACCATACTTTCGATGGAGGGGGGGGGATGATGGGAACATTTATGTATCTACCTGTGTGGGAGAGTCAACTGGTAGGGGAAAAAATCTGCATATTTGAATAAAGAAAACAGTTATGCAAGTCTATAAATGTAACATTTTAAAAGTGAGTACAATGCATATCTAAACCTGTTAAAAGTTCTGCAGTAATTTTAACAAATTAAAAAGATAAAAAAATGCCATCATCCGTGTGTGTGTGTGTGTGTGTGTGTGTGTGTGTGTGTGTGTGTGTGTGTGTGTGTGTGTGTGTGTGTGTCATTGGTCTAGTTGGCTGAATGGTAGTGTTTTCACTCTCCAGCCAACAAATTGTTTGAATCCCATTATAGATATGGATGTTTTGGGATTGCCTTAAGCTGGATGATGAATCATATCACCAAGTATGAGACCATCACCCTGCTTATTGGAGGCTTGAAGATAGATCCATGTTTGGTATCTAGTGCAAGGTTTCTGGATTAATAAAAAAATAAATATATATATATAAAATATAAAATTAATTTTAAAAAAAGCCTTATTCCACATGCACAGTTCTAATGTGCTATAAGTTTACTACATTTTGTGTGCAGCAGTCACATAAAAAATCATCATACACACACATATAATTATTTATTTTATTATTTATTTATTAAATAATACTTTATTTAATAAATAAATAGTACAATTTTTGAATAATTATGGTTTTTATATGTATTATTATTATTTTGGTAACTTCCACGGAGTCAATAGACTCATTGTGGGAGGCCCACTCATCCAGCAACATGTCTATCATAATGAACTTTGAAGTTATTTATGCTCACTGCATTTACAATGCATTCTGCTTACCAACAATTCTTCACATAAAAAATCTACTCCTCACACCCTTCTTCACCACATCCTTATACAACTTCCAGGGATGACCTCTCGTTCTTCCCATCTTAACATCCACTCTTTTTATAATTTCTTCTGTATTAATCTGGTATAATCCCTTAACTAACTTGAAGGTCTCTATCATATCTCTTCTTCTTCTTTTCCTATCCACCTACCTCTGTAATTCACATTTCCTGGAATGCTGTTCATAACCAACATCCAGAGTCCTGATATCACTTTGGTCATTTGTCTTTGAACCCTCTTGACCAAATCTGAGCACAATAATCTATATGTACCCAATCTATAGGGACCCAAGTACAGAACCCTGAGGCACATCACTGGTTACCTTCCTTTTCTGAGATACTGCTCAATCATACACAACTTGCTGGTATCTTTCAGAAAGCCAATCTTCAATTCATGTAACCAATCTGCTATTGAATCCCATATTCTGCAGCTTATACACCAATCTGCCATGGGTAATCTATTTAATGCCTTTGCAGAGTCCAAGAAAATCATCGTATGTGAATCTCCCTTATCCAATGCATTCACTTTATCATAAAATGTAAGCATATTGCTAAAACAAGACCTGTCCTTCACATATCTATGCTGACCATCATAGAGAATCTTATGTCCATCAACACAGTTCTGTATTCTGTTTCTAACTAATTTTTCCACTTTGAACACAACTGCAAATATACAGACTGGTCTATAATTGGAAACTTCTGTTCTAGGACCATGTTTGTGGAGAGCTATCATTTTGCTTTCTTTCCACTTTATTAGGAACCTTCCCCACTGCGGGAATTTCATTAAATAACCAGGTTGGGGGCATGCTAACTCTTTTGCACATTCTTAAAAAATATTTGGTGATATTTCATCCATTCCTACTGCCTTATTAACATCTAACCCAAGCAACACTTAATACACCTGTAATTCTTTCACCTTTAATTCTCCAAATCCTTGCCTTCTACATGTTGCACAGCATGATTCATGCCACTGTGATATACACTGTGAAGTGGTCATTAAATAATTCCACTATATCGTTTGTTATGATTACTCTACTACCATAACCTTATACTTGTTACATTGAACTGGAGCCCCATTCAGAAAGTCTACTTGCAAGGCTACAACATCAATTGCACTGCACATAGTTCTTGATACCTTTGCATCATCTGCAGACGACTATATCACCATTTACATCCTTCCCAACATCATTTACATACAAATTAAACAGCAGTGGACCCAAAACTGACTCTTGGGGCATACTGGTGACTTTGCTCCTGAGGGATATTCGCTCCTCCCCATACACAACTTGTTGATACCTATTAGATAGCCAATCTACTATCCAATCCCATCTGTTTGCATTTAATTATCAGCTTGTCATGTGGCAATCTATCAAAGGCTTAATCCCAGTTATGATTCTTCACTAATTCTTCTTCATGTTCTCTCCTTATTTTTATTTCATTTTATTTATTTTTATTACTTTTTTTTCCCAGTGATACTTCTCAAGTTGATGGTGCTTGTAATAGATAATAAAGAAGTAATGTGGTTCACTAGCTGATGATAGGAATAATTATCATCATTGAACATTTTATTTTTCAGGCATATATATTTTAAAAAAATAAAAAGAAGAATGAGTGAAAAGAAATCATTTGAGAATGAATAAGCATAAAATAACCTATATGCAATAGAGAGGGAGAGAATTTTTAGTTATACAGGTAGTCGTTGACTTACGACCATGTTAGGTTCCAACCGACCGGTCGTAAAGTGATCTGGACACGAGTCAGACCAGTTTAGGTAAATCGGACACTGTGTTCAACACAATTGGTTGTACACAGTGTTTTTTACAAAAATAAAAAATATTATGAAAAAGATATCAAATATAAAAACTGTATAAAACCTAAAATATATTTTATCTTAAAGAACTACACAAAACATATGTAGAAAATAGATAAGAAATATATTACTGACCACTCGTGCTTTGCAGCGGGTCATTAATGCCGCCCTTGATGTAGTGGGAGTTGTTTTTCTCATAAACATGTCAATTTTTGTCTGAATTGTTTGTTTCCTTTTCTGCTCATAAATTTCACGGTATGGCCGAAAAGCATCTTGTACCATTCTTTCAATCCCTGCAAATTGTTTAATGTTTGAGTCCATTTCCTCAAAATGTGTAAAAAGTTTATTTAGTAAAGAGAAACCTTCAGATAACCCTCTGGTGATGAATTTTCTTTCTGGTTCTTCCTCATCGTCATTTTTCTCTTTTTCCATCCTTTCTTCTTCCAAAGCGATAAGTTCTTTATTCATAAGTTCTCCAGATTTCTTGCTCTAGCAGCTCCTCAATCTTCCACTTCAATGTCTAAAGAAAGTCCATTTGTCAGTGTTACAATATTTTCCATAATCATTTCAAGTTCATGTTCATTATCAAATTCATCATTAACAAAACACTGGACACAGTTTTTCCAGATTCCATTCATGCATTTCTTTGTCACAGCCTCCCACACAGCCGCAATATTTTTGATGCATTTATAAATATTGTACTGTTTCCAAAACTCTCACAGAGATAGTTCTGGGTCGGCGTCTGTTGCGGCTATAGCTTGGGCGAAAGTGGTTCGAAGATGGTGCACCTTAAATGTGGCAATCGCCCCTTGGTCCATAGGCTGAATGAGCGGAGTTGTATTTGGCAGCAAATAAAAAACTTTTACATCTGGATGGAGGTGGTCTAGGTGAGGTGGATGACCAAGTGCATTATCTAAGATTAATACAATTTTGAAAGGAATTTCTTTCTCAAAGCAATATTCACGAACTTGAAGTACAAAACAATTTAGAAACCAATCTTTAAACAATGTTTGAGTCATCCAGGCTTTTCGGTTTGAATGGAAGTATACAGGTAGAGTGTGCTTATTTACATTCTTGAATGCATGGGGATTTTCAGAATGATAAATTAAAAAAGGCTTCAGTTTAAAACCTGCGATGTTCCTGCCAAGGAGCAAAGTCAGCCTATCTTTAAGTGCCTTAAAACCAGGCATGCTTTTGGCTTCTTGGTGAATGTGTGTTTTGGCATCCTTTTCCACAGCAATCCATTCTCATCCACGTTGAAAAGCTGCTCTGGTTGATACCCTCCTTCCGTAATTATTTCATCCAGACTTTTAACAAACTCTTGAGCTCCTTCTGCATCTACACCCTGATTCTCCAGTGACTCAAACCCAATGAAGGTTGAATCTTCTTTTGAACCATCCTGTACTTGCTATAAATGTCTGAGTGTAATCTTTTTCGGCACGTTCCTTCAGCATCTGAAAGAGACTTCTAGCCTTCAACTGCACTGTAAGAAGGCTTAAGGGTGTTCGCTTCTGTATCCTATCTTCCATCCAAAGAAACAATAATTTTTCCATTTCATGGATGGGCCCTGTACGTTGTTTTGCTATCACTGTTGCTCGTGTGGGTGCCGAACCTTTAACAACTTCACGAATCCTTTCTTTGTCTTTCAAAATCGTTGACACTGTAGAATGAGATAACTTAAAATCATGTGCGATCGCGTTCACCTTCTTTCCTTCTTCATGCTGCTTGATCACTTTCAGTTTTGTGTCTAAATCTTTCTTGCTTTCTTGACAAGTCTAGGAGTAGACAAAGGCACGTTCCTCTTGGTTGACATGTTTAGGGGTTTTAAAAAAATGCTAATTGTAACATAAATTATAACTGAACCAAAAATAGTAAACGTAATATGTATGCAAACAGAGATCGAGATGCATGAATCGTGCCAAACACACGTTGCTGGGCAGTGGGCTGATGCTGCACACACACACGCACACAACTGTTCCTGTTAGGCTTCGGGGTTACGGGGACCACACAGATAGGCCGTGTGAGTGTAGTAGAAAAATCTGAGATACAGTAGCAGTCGTAAGTCGATCAGTCATAAAGCACATAGATCGTAAGTTGACGACTACCTGTGTGTGTGTGTGTGTGTGTGTGTGTGTGTGTGTGTGTGTGTGTGTGTGTGTGTGTGTGTGTGTGTGTGTGTGTGTGTGTTGGCTAATTACATGAAACACCACAGTGGTGATTTGTTTCCATTTCTGATTTAGCCATTGTTGGGTTAGTTTTCCTTTAAGAGCATAAATTCTTCTTCAGCAAAATTTTATAGCTAAGTCTATTTCAGTACACAGTCAGAATCAAATAATTTATGCAGTTCATAACTGTTGCTGCTCTGCTTTAAATGAATTATAGTGAAATCAGAATTTCTTAGTCATCAGAATAAGTCCTTTCATGAGTAAGTAAATGATAGAATCAACAAACATTTCAAAGATAAGTATTTGTTGATTCTTACATGTTAAGTATCATCAGATGGCTATTTTCTAGCATCATTCTTCACCCATATCAGCTTGTGGTGGCAATTTGATAAAAGGAGAAAAATATTTTAATGTAATATATTTACATTAAAATATTACATCCAAAATATAACTTTTGGATGTAATATTTAGATAAATATCTTGCTGCCAGAAGCCATCTTGGTATTGTGTTTTATAAATATCTCCTATCAACAAAGCCAAAATAGTGATCACTTTGTTGGGTGAGGTATGAAAACACAACATAGACATTTGTGGCCAGGCTTCTAGAGATAGCCACATACGCTGCATGGAAAGAAGTCAACGAACAACAAGTAAGGTGATGCATCATGCCATGTAATGATTTGCGTGTTTGTAGCTGGTATAAATTGGAGGTTTATGATGCTCCCAAGTGAGTGCAACTGTGTCTGGGTGAAATGGCTGTGAGAAGGGAACTGAGGGAGTTTGAAAGAGGCATTGTGATAGAATGCTATGCTGTAGGCCTATCAGTTTGGCAAATTGTTGACAAATTGGGCCATCCCAGGTCAAAATCAGCAATACCATGCTGAGATGGAAGTGCAGGGAGTCAACTGTAAGTGCTACCTTTAATGGATGATCACTGTAAAATCTCTCATGATACGTGACTTCATAAGTTATCATTTTCGTTTTTACATGCTTTTTGTTTAGGGGAATGTACTTAGAGAAATGTTAAATTTTGAATGAAATAATCTTTTCTGTAATAATCTTGAAATGAGCCTTAGTTAAAATAATATGGCTCATGATGTCATTATTTAACGATATTAACTTGTTAAATCATTAAGTCGGATTATAAAAATAGTGAAGAATTCCAGGAATTGTCATAGATGGAAATTTCCAAAGATGCGCGAAGAATGATATCATCATGTCCAAAGGTCAATACATGACCATAGTGAAGAATTCTAAGAATTGCCATGAATAGAGAATTCCAAAGATACACAGAGAATGATGTCAGCATGTTCGAAGGTTAATACATGACCATTTTCGAGAGATGCGAGTGCACATGTGCACAACGGAAGTCGAGCATATTATTATTATTATTCGTCACCTCCAGAGAGTCCAAAGACTCATCGAGGGAGGGCATCTACTCTACAGCTCTGCTTCCACCACTCACAATCCACCAACTGACCACAACTACACCAACACCATCTACTGCCGACCACCACCAGTATTTCCACAGACAATCACAAACATCCATGCCCATGGCAGGATTTGAACCTGCAGCCTCTTGACTGGAGAACAGACAAGCTAACCACTCGGCCAGCCAGGCTTGCCGAGCGGTTAGCATGTATAAGGCAGGTGGTCGAGGAGGAAGTTTGGCATATTTAAGGCAGGTCGCCGAGGAGGAAGTTTGTCTTGAGGTTTTCTAAGCCTTCTCTTACCTGGGTCCATCATCACGTAAGGTTGTTGTCAGGAATTGAAAGAGAAGGAAGTTTGTATTAAGGTTTTCTCAGCCTTCTCTTACCTTGGTCCACCATCATGCAAGATTTGTTGTCGGGAGTTGTAAGAGAAGCGTCGTTGGTTCTGTCTTTACCTTAGTACGTTGCCAAGTGAGAAATATTGTGTTGATTGTCTGGAACGAGTCAGCAAGTGGAAAGAAAGACGAGAAGGAGCACTTAACTGTGAATTAAAGGTTAATGTGAAAGACGGTGTGCTGAACGAGAATTGTAAATAGTGATAATACTGTACAAGAATGTATGTCAAGTGTCTATGCATATTCATGCCCCACATTACTTGAACCAGCATGCAGTTTCTTCTTCAGTGGTGCAAAGAGTGTGTACAGTGGGACATGGAAGCTTAGAAAGCTGTGCTGTTGAGCAACAAGTTGCGCTACACTATTTTCATAGTTGGAGTGTGTAACTCCAACTATGAAATTCTGAGGTGGTGATGTGATGGTATGATCCTGTATTTCCTAATTGGCTTTGGACCTCTGTTTTTGGTGCCACAGACAATGAACTCTGAGAGGTATTTGAACATTTTATACAATGCAATGCTTCCAACTTTGTGACATTTATGGGAACTGACCATGGTCTCTTTCAGCAAGACAGTTCACCACATCATAAGGCTGCTGCTGTAACTGCATGGTTTGTGGACATGAACAGCACCACTCTTGATTGGCTTCCACAGAGCACTTATCTCAACCCTAATGAACATCTATGGGATGAACTAGAGTGTCAGATGAGGTCAAGGGACATCCTACAACAGTTCAGGACTTCATTACATGCCTACAAAAAATTCCCACTGATTGTTATCGTACATTTGTAGAGAGTATGCCCTGTAGGATTTTTGCACTCACAGTGAAAAGAGGTCCTACATCTTATTAAGGTAGATGCCATGGGTGCTTATTCCTCACACTATGGTATCCTTTGACTTCTTTCCAAGCAGTGTATTGTCTTATTAGCATAATTATAGGATTGCATTCTTTTCATCTTATTTAATTGAATAATTAAATTTATAGGATTGAAAATTAATTGAGAATTATATATTAAATATATGTTACTTTGTTTACAGACAACAGTAAAGGCTATGGTTTGGTGGAATACTGTAGCAGAGCCGTAGCTTGCCAAGCAAAAAATCTCATGCATGGCAAACGTCTTTCATCCGGTACAATCCATTGTGACTGGCTTGATCACAAGTTAACTGCTTATTCCAGTTTATATTCCAAGTGTCTTTTTGTGGATTCCTTGCCTTTTAATTATCGAGATTTGGGTAGCTTTAGACAACTATTCAGCTCTAAGGGCATTCCACTTTATTGCCAGGTTAGTATTTTTCATTTTGTTTATCTTTTTCTTAATTACTGCTGATTAATCTGTATTAAAACCAAATAAGGAAATGATCAGAAGCAATCATGAAAAAGTGTTTCATAATAGCAATCTTGTAGTTACATCATTCTGTCATCATGAACCTAGGATTTATATATAATTTTGCTTTGTCTAATTTTGCCAATCATGGTTCATTTCGAATTAAATTGACTTCACAAATACAAGTTAAGATTCTGAATATAAAATTTGATTAAATTCCATTTTGTATAGAATTATTACTCTCATTTTAAATAGTTTTGACAATGAAAATGGTTCTTTTGTTATTAAAATTATGTGACCACATTCTAGCGTCATAATTTTCTGGTATATCAGATATTATGATAGACCAATGCAATATTTTATTACTGTTTTGCTATCAACAGTTATCTTTTTAAATTTGATCAATTATTTTTCAGATCTTTAATTTGATCAACTCTTATATTCTATGAAGTACTCCTAATTGCTTCAAATGTTAGATTTAACCCACTCATAGTTTAGTACTCTGGTTGTCCTAAAATATTTAAGATCATGTTCCTGTGATTGAAGATATTAAATTAGACAGGTATTTTATACGATGGAGTACCAATAAAACTGGCATTCACTGCTCCTGTAGTATAGCCAAATTTCAGTTTTATGAATTTTAGGTAATGCACAAATCCTTTAAGGTCTCTTATTAGAGATGGGTCCAGAAATCTCCATAGAACATTACATTATCTGATCGAAAATATTCAGACATCCCTTTGTAGTGGTGGTGGATATAGCTACACATCATAACCATGGCTCAACTAGCTATAAAAGGAGCACATGGTCTTGCAATCTTCATTGACAAACATTAACAGTGAAATGGGTACTAAAGAGCTCATTGACTTTTGACATGATACAGATGCCTATGATGCCATCTTTGCAACAACTCAGTTTTGGAAATTTCTGATCTTCTGTAGCTACTCCAACTCTAAATGATTTATTGTGAAGTGGAAATACTGGTAGCAGCAACAACAGCAGAACAATTGCAACTTAGTAGGTCACATAAAATCACAGAGCAGAACTGCCAAGTGCAAGTGCAAAAAAAAATCGCCTATTCTTGGTGAACTGCTACTGAGTTCTGAAATTGCCTCGGTAAACAATTTCACCACTACTATTTGTTAGGAGCTGAAAAACATGAGTTTCCATGACTACACAGTCACACATATGCCTAACTTCAGCAAGGACAGTGCCAAGCATCAAGCAGAGTGGTATAAAATTCACTTCCATTGGACTTTGGACCAGTGGAAACATGTTCACTAGAGTGATGAATCACAATTCACCATCTGGCAGTTCGACGGACGAGTTTGGATTTCCAGATGCCAGGAGAATGCTATCTTCCTGAATATATTGTGCCAACTATGAAGCTTGGTAGAGGAGGCATAATGATCTGTGGCTGATTTTCATGGTTTAGGCTAGGTCCTCCTAATTTCATTGATGAGGAATCTTAATGCTGCAGCTTATAATGACAATGCAGACAATTCTGTGCTTCCAACTTTATGCAACAATTCAGTGAAGGCCTTTCCTGTATCAACACAATAATTCCCTCATTCATAAGGTCTGTGGGCTCCAAAATCTAGCTGATAGGCATAAGAGAGGAGATATGATAGAGTCATATAAGTTATTAAAGGGATTTTATAGGATTGATACTGATGACTTTTTTCTATACAGTGCAGGAAGGGAGAGAAAACAAGAGGTCATCCCTAGAAATTGTGTAAGAGTATGGTTAACAAGGGTCGGAGAATGCATTACTAGAGGTGGTTTTGAGTACTTTGTCTGTGAATGAGTTTAAGGAGAAGTATGATAGGTATTGTGTGAATAATGGTTAGTGTATCAATGTAGGGTCTCCCACGATGCGTCTTCTGACTCCATGGAGAGACTGTTATAACGATAATAAAGCGAGGTCTGTGCATGTATGGTTTGATGAGATGGGCTTGAAGACTTGACTTGCCAGTCAGGGCCTGCACAAAGCCATGACATCAGCCTGATCAAACACCTGTGGAATTAATTAGAATGCTGATTGCAAGCCAGGCTAAATTGCCTGACATTACTTACTGACCTTAGTAATGCTTTTCTTGAAAAATGGAAGGAAATTACCACAACAGGGTACCAAAATCTAGTGGGAAGCCTTCCTGGAAGATTGAAGGAAGGCTTCACGACCTTGCTGTTGTAGCAGCAAAGGATGGACTAACTCCATATTTATGTCTTTCGTATGAGAGTGAGAGTTTTGATGAAGAGTGTACTTCTTGTTGACAAGTTGCATATTGCCAAATGTAATTTAGCCTTGTTGAATACCCCCCCCCCCCAAAAAAAATAATAATATATATATATATATATATATATATATATATATATTCTGAATGAATTTAGTGAAGAACTATTTGATATTATTTATACCATATCTAATTGGTCAGCAGTTAAAATTAAGAAATACAAACTACATGATTTATTTTCTGATGCCTTGTTGAAGAGTAACTAATGTTTTGAGTCTTTCATTTACTACTGATGAAATCAAAATTTTAGCTAAAGGTTTAGAAATTTTATTTACTCCTAAATGGATTCCTATTTTTGATTATATGATTAATATTGAGAGAGGCATTCATGGCATTCCTGCCAAAACTGCTGACACATTAAGATTTTTAAATGTGTTTAGTGGGATTTTTTTAAATTAAAATTTCATGTGATACAGTGCCAAAAGCTTTGTGTATATCTAAAAATACTGCTAATGTTAGTTTATGTTCATCTGGGGAGGTATAAACTGTGTTTGTAAAGTTCAGCAAAGTATGTTCTGTGCCTGAACCCAAATTGATTCTTTGAAAAGAAGTTGTTTTTGTTCAAAAATTTCATGAGTCTAATTTTTACCAATTTCTCTAATATTTTGGAAAGACTAGTAGAAGAGAGATCAAGCTGTAATTTTTCCAAGTTATTTTTGTTTCCCTTTTTGTAAATAGGTACATTCTTAAAATCCATTGGAAACATTCATGTCATCAGTGATAAGTTAAAAATGTACATTAGAATGCCAAAAATGTACATAATGTATGTTTGGCATTCTTTAATAATGCTAGTGTTAATACCATTGTATCCTGAAGTTTTGCTTGTTTTTAGGCTAGCTATAACACTTTTGATTTCATTTTTGCAAGTAGGGAAAAGATATATGGAGTTATCAATTCTCTTGGGAATGTAATTCAGAAGAGTGGGTTTAGCATTTTTCAGAATGCTTTCACTGACTGTGGCAAAGTCATTATTGAATTCTTCAACTCATTCTCTTGTCTCTAATTTGTCTCCATTTTCTCTATTCTTATTGATATCTCTTAAGTGTGTGAAGGGTTTGTTTGCGTATATCTTTGCCGATTTTTTATTTATTCACAATTTGATTGTGCAGGTATTTTTTAAACTTTTTATACACTTTATCTCTAATTTTTATGTTGTGTCTGATTTCCTGTGTAATCCAGGGTTTGGTTTCTTTCATTTTGTCTATTATTTTAACTTTGAATCTTGTATTTTACTGACTCAATATCTCAATAAATTTATGATACAAGGTATCAATATTTGTTTTTGTTGTTATCTCTTCCCAAGAGACAGTGTTCAAGTTATGCTTCAATAACTTTAAGTACTTTAAGGCTTGTTTTGGTAATCTTTCTGTTTTCATTCTTTGAACGTGTTCCATCCATTTATGTTTATATTTTTTAATTTTTTCTATTACTGATTCCTGGTTTAATTCTTTTATAATTTCTTCATTTCTTTTGTGATCAAATAGAATATACTTTGCAGTTTTTCTCATAAACTTCATTTCTGTTGTTATTAATCTTCGTTTGTCTTTTTGTTTTATTGTCCAGATTTCACTTCCATAGAATAAGACTGGTAGGGCTAATGTATTGTATACTTTTAGTCTGGTTTGTTTATGAACTAGGTTTGGTTTAAATATAAAGTTAATTGCACCTGTTATTTTTAAATATTTTGCAATTTTTAAGTTATATCTTTTTCATTTTCATATGTGATCATACATCCTAGGTAGTTAAATGAATTCACCCATTCTAAGATCTTGTTATCTATTTCTATCTTAGTTTTTGCTGGATCTTGTCCTTTAAAAGGCCATAGTTTTTGATTTTTCTGTTGATATTATCATACCATAATCTTTGGCTATCTCATTTAGATCTAAAATAGCTTTCTGTAAGTTATCTTCAGAATTTGTAATTATTATTTGGTTGTTGGCAAAAAGGAGAGTGTGTTTAAGTTCACAGTAGGAGAAAGCTTAATACTGATGGAAATTTTTATTCCATTTTATTATTATTTCATTTAAGTAAATATTAAAAAGAGTTGCTGAGAGGGAACATCCCTGTCGGACCCCTTGGTTTATCTCTCTCGTATATGATAGCTCATGATTTCATCTTATTTGTATTTGATTATTTTCATATATATAATTATGATAGCTTTTAGGATATTATTTGGTATTTGTCTTTCATTTAATATGTTAAATAAAATTCTTCTTATTTATATTTATATCCCCAATTTTGAGAACATCGGCATAGTTCTTGCATAAAGTTGGAAACTCTGTGTGGTAATGTGACCTATATACGGCCATTTTATATATATATATATATATATATATACTGGGGGATCCCTCCCCTCCCCCGCCTACGCTGCCCAACCCCTCAAGTTCCGGGCTGGTAAGCCGGAGACAAAAAACGTGACATAAAGGCATTTCAAATTTTGGCTTATCTTTTTATATATAGAGAGTAGATTATGAAGTTCTAAATATAAATTGACATTTTCAACTGTTTTCATTTTTATATTAGTAATGTTATTAACAGATATGGAATTTCGAATAAAGATAATTACACCTCCATATTTGTTATAATTCCTACATTGATAATAATTTTTAAATCTGCTTAAATGGTTCAAATCAACTTCTTTGTCCTTAACCCCGATTTCTGTTAATATCAGGACATCTACCCGATAGTTTAAATTGTCTGGAAGTAATTCTATGTGTTCTAATTTATCTTGAATACTTATATTAATATGCAAAATATTCAAAGTAGTTGCAGGGTCTGAGGATAAAAAGTTTCTTAATTCTACTGAATCATGACATACTATACATTTATGAAAAGTGACGTCACAGTTGTTATTTTCATCTGCCATCATTGTTCGTGAGTCAGTTTTTACTCTCAGTGCTTTTTCAGAGTTTACACAAGTCTTCTTCACATCTGATATGGCATATTTTTGATGTATCATCTCTTCTCATGAAAAATTTGCACTGTTTGACCGAGAGATATTTGTAGTGTAATTTTCTTTGCAATAAACAGTAGATGTTTTAGGTTTCCAGTCAGGCGCTCATTTAGATATATACAGTAGGCCCCTTGTATCCGTGGGGGGTTTGGTTCCATCGTCAACTGTGGATAGTAGCGAACCCTATATATACTATGTTTTTTCCTTTACATAAATACCTATGACAAAGTTTAATTTATAAATTACGCACAGTAAGAAATTAACAACAATAACTAATAATAAAACATAACACGTATAACAACATACTGTAATAAAGTTATCTGAATGTGAATGGAATCTTAGCAACCTCAGATGTGTGAAGCTTTCTCCACCTTTGCAACGAGTTTCCCTGGTGTTGGACAATCTCTGCGATCAGCCGAACTCTATTACTAAAAGAAAGAGCCATATGACTTCATTTCAGCGATGTAAAATTACATAAGCAAAGTGGATATTAGATCCAACATTATTTCAAAGCCGAATGTTTGTAGAGACTATGAAAATTTCGTAAGTTGACCTTTCGTATGTTAATATCTTCGGACCGGGGTTGACCATGGATAAGTGAACCGTGGATACGGGGGGGGGGGGGTCCTACTGTATTTTGCTTTCTTTAAAATTGTCACATATATCAGTTGTGCTTAGTCTGTATTTGATATTTTTGTGTCCATTCAGCCATTTGTTTCTGATCGCTTTTCTTTTAAATTTTATAATGATAGGCATTGCTCTGTTTTTCTGCCCACTAGAAACACAATGCATGCATGCATAACCTCAGTATCATCTTCATTATAGTTAATGTTGATTTTATATGCAATTTTCTTTGGTATTTCATGCATATTTTCACATATCTCATGGGACACATGAAGAATTTCCAGGTTTGAGCTAATTGCTTGTTGATTCAGGTCATCCACTATTTCATGAGTTTTTTTTTATTTTTAAGCTCTCTACGCAGCTCCATATTTGTGTTTTCTAGCTCAATGTTTTTTGTTTTAAGTTCCTTAACTTCTTGTGTTAGGCCAGCCAGCAATGATAGTCAGAAAGTCATCTCTCATAAAAGTCAACAAAGTGTTGATAAGCCACAGGTTTGTATAACAGTTGCTTTTTAACCTCAGCTTCAAATTTTAGCAGGATGTATGTCATTGTATATATATTATATCATCATCATTGAATTCTTAATACGTACATTCAAGGAATATACAATATAATAGTACTGCATGATAACTCAACATATTAACTTCCTATCGATAATTTTCCTCTAAATTAGTTTCTGTCAAGAATCCGATATTGTCAGATCTTATATTTCAGTCCTGGATGGATTGATGCGGTTAGTGCCTTATAAGGCATTTATCAATCTATCTAAATCTAGATCTTCTTGGGGGTTATTTTCCTGTAATGAAACTCCTGTTTTGTCAACCCTTTCCTCTCTCATTCTGTTTAATTGACATACTACCTTCTCCACACATTTCTACCAGTGTCAAGCTTCTTCTTAATATATTCAGATTTAATATGATTAGACCATTGATACCAATCTGTTCACTCGCCTGAATTTTTTCAAACTCTCAAATCTGTGGTTTCTGTTGTCTGATCAACTGTTTTATTTCTAATCCAGCTCTCAAATTCAGAAGAAAAAGTTTGTTTGAGAGTTGTCTTGTATTCTAATTTAGTGTTTTGACTAATTTCTCTCTTATTCCATATAATTTATTCTTTGACCTCCCCACCACACCTGCTTTATTTATTTAGTTTTATTTTCCTTATTATATTGCCATCTTCACACATATTGTTTCTAAATAGCTTAATAAAGATGCTTAATGAGCAATTCATAAAGGTCTTTCATTTTTGTGAATGTGGCATCCTGGAGAGATTGAAAACATCATTGAGAGATGGGGAGGAGAGAGACTGACTGACTGTCAATGAGAAAGAGGTGTATGGGGAATTGAGCAAACTTGATGTTAATAAGCCTGTGGACTTGATAATATATCACCACGTACTCTGAAGGAATGTGCCAGGGAGTTGACATATTTTTTTTTTAATATGAGTCTTGCACTGGATCAAGTTCCTGAGGAGTGGAAGGAGGGTAAGATTGTACCACTTCATTAAGGGAGGTGATAGAACACCATCATCATATTCCTGATATATACCCTCAAGAGGTTTACAGGATATGATAGTACTACATGAAAAATTTACATCATTACTAACTTTCTATCTACAATTTTCCTCCAAATCAGTCTGTTACCTGTCAAGACTCCAATGTTATCAGATCTTATATTTCTATCTTCTAAGGCACTTTTTACTGTATCATTCCACCTATATATATATATATAAGCGCCTCCGTAGCGCAATTGGAAGAACGACGGTACGTTGCACCCTTCGATTGGAAAAGGCCTAAGTTCGATTCTCGTCGCGACAGGAGGAATCTTTATGTGGACTTTTTTAATCGAAGGTGAGTTAGCCGATCTCATACAGAGGTAGCAGGGTTTTTTCTCTCCGAAACTCGGGTTTTTCATCCCACATACAGACAAATCAACACTTCAGAACACATGCAATTTACAGACAAAATGATACTAGTAGCGGTGGTGGTGTTGGGCGGTAGATGGCGTTGATGGAGATGATTGGTAGAGGTTCGGTGTAGTGGTGGAAACAGTTGTATAGTAGGTGTCCTCCTGCAATGAGTCTTCGGACTCCTTGGAGGTGTCACAAATAATAATAATATATCTTGATATTCCCCTAGGTCTTTTTCCTGCCAACAGAGAACACTTGTTTTGCTAATCTTTCCTCTCCCATTCTGTTAAATGACCATACCCTGAGATTAGCTCCTAATGCATTCCTGGATGCTGACAATGTCAAGTTCTTTCCTAATATCCTCATTTTTGATATGATATTGCCATTGGTGCCATCTGTTATAGAACTCAGGCATCAAATTATAGGCCTATCTTTGTGTCAGGTGTTGTGGTTAAGTTGTTCGAGAAGCTAGTGAGAGCTAGGATCCAGAATTGGGTTGACAACAATAGAATTATCTTTGATGGACAGCATGGATTTGCTAAAGGGAGGTCATGTTTTAGTAATCTACTTACTTATTACGATAAGGTGACGTCTTCCTTGGACAGAGGAGAGAGATACACAGTAGTATACTTAGATTTTGCAAAAGCTTTTGATAGATTACTGCATGATAAGTTGATAGTCAAACTAGAGCGGATGGGGTTGGATATTAGATTAGTGCATTGGATCAGAGACTGGCTATCTGATAGGCATCAGCAAGTTGTGTATGGGGGAGCAATATCCAGAAGAGGAAAGTCACTAGTGATGTGCCTCAGGGGTCTGTTTAGGGCCATTGCTGTTTAACCTGTAAGCTAATGATATTAGCAAAGATTTGGATGGGAATATTCAGTTGTTAGCAGATAATGCAAAGTTGGGACAAATTATGAAGAGTAGAGAAGATGTTGTGGCCCTACAAGAAGACTTGAATAAATTGAGTGAATGGGCATGGAAATGGGGGATGTGAGTTGAATGTTGCAAAATGTAAGCTTTAAAATTTGGGGAAACAAAGATGGGATGCAGAATTTATACCTGGTGGGGATATATTGTTGGAGGTGGAGGAAATAAGAGATCTTGCGGTGATGGTGGATAAGGATCTGAAATTTAGGGAACACATTACCAAAATTGTGAGGACAACACAAAGAATTCTGGGAATGATGTGGAGGACACTGACTTGTAGAAGTAGGGAGATTCTTGTTCCATTGTATAAGGCTTTGATTAGGCCACACATGGACTTCTGTGCACAGATTTGGTCAACTGGTTTTCAAAACGATGAAGAGATGTTGGAAAGGGTCCAGAGACGACTTACTAAGGTAGTTTTTGATCTCTGGAATGTCGAATAAGAGGAAAGGTTGAGAAGATGCAATTTACAGTCTAGTGGATAGGAGGAAGAGGACTGATATGATAGAGACGTACAAGTTTGTACGTCTCTATCATATCAGCCCTCTGTCTATCATATTAAGTTGTACAAGTATGGGGTTGTTATAGGATAAGTGTTGGAGAGGTTTTGCGAATGGTGGGAGAACCAGGGGACATCCCTTGAAGCTGTATAAGGAGGGTGTGAACAGGGGAGTGAGAAGCAGGGTGTTTGTATGCAGAGTTATGAATGATTGGAATGCCTTGCCTAAGAGTGTGGTGTCTGCAGAAAATTTGAGTTTGTTTGACTCCATGTGGTCTTCGGATAATAATAATAATAATAATATATAAATATTACTCAAGGAAAAATGTGTTTGAAAAGAAGAATCAGCCTTTATTTGTTTTTTTCTCTTTGTTCCTTAATTTATGGAAAATACTGTCAATATGGCAGGGGTGGATAAACTAAAGTTTTATTTTAAACCAAAAATCAAACTCACGTGCTCAGCATTAACCTAAGAAGGAAAAAAACTTTTTTAAGGTATATGTTCAAAAAAGTATTGAAGTCCATTGGTCTAAAACATGTTTGCCAAACTAAAACGATGCTTAGTGAATTATACTAAATAAGAAATTTTATTTTTTGATTGTTTACTCAAGCATAAGCAAACAAAGTTTACACATGAAGGCTTTCAACTCTGACATGTAGCCTACTCATAAATATTTCACATGCACACTCTGTTTCTATATGTTTAGATAAAAGATTGAAACAAGAATATAATTTCTTGTCTGATGTAATTTACTTTGTAACCAAACAGAAAAACTTTAAATAACTGGAAAGGTGTTTGCAAGTCAGCATTCAGATTGTGAGGAAGTGGAACCATTACTATATAGAATCATTCCTTAATTAATGAAAAACCTATTGAAGTAAAAAGTTACGTCTCACCTCCCAGTTGAAGAAATTTCCTGTGTAATGTTCGTGGTCTGTTTTTTAGTATATACATATAATGAGAGCCCTGCTATCATGATTTTAATTTTCTGAACATCACTGCTTTCTGATTATAATTATACCCTTGCAGTGTTTGCAGGATACTATTATAGTACTATATAATTAAGTTTGTGTTACTGCTAGCTTCCTGTCATCAGTTTTCTTATCTGGATATTTTCTTGCTATCCTAGCTCAATTTCTCTTCCATTTTGCTTAAGTGACCATACAACCTGTAAGTAGCTGTTCACATATTCTTGAAGGCTAACAATGTCAAGTTCCTTTTTAAAACATTAATTTTTATTATGATTCTGCCATTGATTCCACCTATTCACTTCCCATATTTTACTCAGACTTCTCATATCTGTCATTTCCTAGTCTTTGATCAACTGTTCTATTTCTAATATGACTCCTACATTATTAAGTTAAAATTGATTTAAATATTGTTGTGTATACTATTAATGTAGAGAGTGCTGACTAATTTCTCTCTTATTCCATATAAATTACTGATCTAACTGCTTTCTTTTCTTGAACAGCTTTCTTTTCTTATTCTGTTATTTATTTCCAAATTTAATTTTCTGTCTTCACTAATTATTGAACCTAATAGCTGAAGTATTTTACTTCTATAGATTCTCCATTAAGAATGCGGTTGATGCTTTCCATATTCCTGCCTATTTTATTATGTTTTTATTGGTGATATTCTATTATTAAATTTATTATTGCAATTATTTGATCTAGTTACAAGAATCCTAAAGACTTGCACTAGATTTTTTTTTTAGGAGTGTAACATGTACGTAAGATAAAGAACCGAGTTTGAATAGGCAATTTTAATATAGCAGGTTTAATCCTCTGTTAGACAGCATTCTAATATATCCAAATGTGGCGATGATTATGAAGAAATGCAAACTCATTGCTGCTTTCAAATCCATCATCCAAATTCATAATCGATTATACTCTCCAAAAAAAGGTAAACTTGCACTAATGATGCTACTTGGTGACTTGGTGTATACTGAGTACAATTGTCATACTATAGACAAAACAGGAAGATCAGTCAGTAAATGTATTTCTGATCATTAAGGCCATTAATATAGAAGTTAATCAATAATGGTCTCAAAACAGATCCCTGTGGCCTCCATAGGATATCCCTCTCCCATACACAATCTGCTGATACCTATCTGATAGAACTGTTTACATCTGCCTTAAAGTACACTACACAAAAATGATTATTATTATTATTTATGGCATCCACATGGAGTCTGGGGACTCATTGCAGGAGACCATCAACCATCATACACACAAATCCTATCATATCTCTCCTTGAATCTTCACCGTCAGGGAACTCAAACCAATTCTGGTAGTTTATTCCACTCATCCAGCATTCTCCATGCAAAAAATCTGGTCCGCACACCCCTACTAACCACACTCTTACACAACTTCCACAGTTGGCCCCTAGTTCTGTATTTGTCATATATTGAAAAATTTCTCTTGTATCAATTTTATAAAACCCCTTTAATTATCTTAAAAGTTTCTATCATATTCCCTCTTTTCTGCCTATCAACTAAACTTTGTAACCCACAAACCTTCAACCTATTCTTATAGGGAGTATTCCACAGACCTGTCCCATCTACTTGATCACGTCTCTGAATCCTTTCGACCACCTCCTGGTCTCCAAGAAACCCAGGTGATGAAATCTGTACACAGAGTCAAGATGTGGCTGAATCATAGTCTTATAAAGAGGGATAATAACTTCCTTCTTATCTTTACTTGTTAGTGTTTTTCAATATCCAAGTAATTCATTGAGCTATTTTACCAACTTTTGCAATATGCCCTCTGAACTTGAACTCTTTGGCCGCTGTTATCCCCAAGTCCTTGGCCTCATCAATTTCCTGCAAATCAATCTTACATTTTGCAACATTAAATTGACAACCATTCTCCTTTGCCTGCAGTGGCAATTTATTTAGATCATCCTGCAGGATATCTAGAACATCACCTTTATCAACTATTGCTCTCCCCAGTTTTGCATCATCAGCAGACAACTGAATATCCCCCTCTTAAATCTTTCCCTATGTCATTAATATACAAATTAAAGAGTTGTGGCCCTAGTACCGAACTCTGAGGTACTCCACTAGTTACCGTCATTCTCCTAGACTCCACTCCACCATATACTACTGTGTGGTATCAGTCCATTAGCCATACCCCTATCCATACTACTAGCCTCATATATATATTCCCGTCTTCTCCAGCTTTTGTAATAGTTTTCCAGGTGGTATTCTGTCAACTCCCTTGGCAAAATTGAGAAGTATCATGGCATAGCCATTATCTTTATCCAATTCTGCTATCACTTTATTATAAAATGTAAATAAGTTACTATGACAGGACGTACACTTTACAAAGCTATGCTGTCCACTATAAAGTATCACATCCCTATCCATCCACTTTCAAATTACATTCGCAATAACTGTTATGCCAAGTGAGGACTAGTAGACCATCCTCTGGATTCTCCTTCATATGAGATTGAATGGAAAAAGACATCAATTTTACGCAGAAGTTGCTATAGGTCCCAAAGACTATTTTGAGAATCAGCATCTGCTATGAAGCACTCCCCCAACTTCAACAAGTATGGTTGCATTAATTTGCCAAAGATCTGGTAGAGTCATTTTGAGATCAGGTTGCTATCTTCTCCAAATTAACTTAACAGTTAACCAAACCCATAGAGAGCACTTTGTTAGGACATTAATTCTGTCAATTACAAATAGAATTGTTTCTAATGTTGCTCAAGAAGATGTCTTGGTGACTAAGGCGAAATATTGGCTTAGTAATCCAATCAGCTAAAGTTGGATAATTATTAGCTTTACATCTGTTTTCTTCAGTAAACATCAACATGAGAGATGAAGAAACGATTATCAGTCTGAAGTCTATGCTTGTGCAAGAGACAGTACACTTTGACTGGATGTAGCCCACCATCATCCTATCGTATCCCTATGGCTTTAACAGGCCTTTAAGCCCTACAACCTTCCAAGTGCTTGGATTTCGTAACTGTACGAGGATAGGATGGTCACCCCTATGCCTCTAGGTATTCCTGGCTGTATCGCTGTGTGTTCACAGGGCCAGTTTGCCTGCTTGCGGGATGAAAAACCCCAGATAAACTGGGGGAAAAACCCTGCTGCCCACGCCCAAGACCGGCTAACTTGGCTATGGCTGAGGAAGATCCTTTAGCTCCTCACGTCGGTGACGGGAATCGAACCTAGGACACTTCTTCCCCAGGCATATGGTTGTGAAGCGCAAAGCCACTAGGCTAACCGTGCAGACTATAGCATTTCAAACATTCACCTTTTCCTAGTCTTCAAATTAAACCAAATGAACATTCTTTGATGTTCATTTGTTATTTTGACATTGGCAACTTTCCTTTTTATATATATGACTAAAATAAAATCCTTGTCAGATCATCTCACGTGGCTAGTTATCCCTGATTTTCTGCAGATCAAGGCTCACCCAGTATCACTTTCTGGAGCAAATTGGGACTTGACTGTAAAAATACTGATCATAATTGGTCTTATGTCTGCTTGACTTGGAGCCTGACCCATTTCAAATGCTCTCTTCTGTGGCATGGGGATAGAGGCACACAGACTACCAGTCACCTAACATACAGACCACCTTGCACACAGTGGAAGCAGATACCGATGTTCCTGTAGCCAACGTGAAGTCAGATCATAGCTGATTTAGAGTAGCACTTCTGTTTCAGCAAGCAAGTAATTGGAGATATTGGTCACCCATTGCAGTTGTAGTATGTTGTTCCATAGTTCACAAGCAGCATCTCGAGATACAATGAAGGAAGATAATGTACTACAACTGCAGTGGGTGACCAAAATCTCCAATTATTCATCTGGCTACCTCCACCTGACTTGACCCAGCCTCTGGTCCTTACAATAACTCAACACCTGAATTCATCAGTTAAATATGTCTTGCAGCCATATCCAAGAATTTTGTTATCACAAAAATGTCTTTTTCTCACTACAGATATGAAATTGGAAACCATTCCAAAATGCCTACTTTTATGCCATGGCTCATTTACATATACCACTGACAGCACTACTTATTTGCATATGATAACTACACTCATCATCACTTTTTTACATAATATAATTAGGTAAGTCAGTAAGTAACGGAAATCAGATAAGTGACGTTGTTTGTAAAAAGAAAGATGTTATTTGGTATGGTAACTCTATAATAAAACATGCTATTGATGAGCAAGTTATAACTTCGAGTTTTCCTGGAGTGAAAATTAAGAATATAAAAGAAGCAATTCAGAAAAGAAAACTAAATGAAATTGTAATTGTAGTAGGTACTAACGACTTAACTAGCAATAAGTTCAGTATGAGAGATTACATGAAAGGGTTGTTGGAAGAGGTGAGAGTGAAGAGTGAGAAAGTGAAATCGTCATTATTTTATCTCAATATGATAAAAATGAATTCAGAAGAAGGGCTATGATGGCAAGCGATTCGATGCATAGGCTGTGTAGAAGGAATTGATGCAGGTTTTTGGATGTGTGGAGTGAGTTTGAGGGAAGATTGGATTTGTATAAGAGGGAAGGCCTACACCTGAATGTGTTTGGTATCAGGAGTCTGGAAAAAACTAATAACTGGCATGAGACCTAACACAGAGTCAGGGAAACTAAATTATAAAGGAAGGAATGGCAAGAATGTGAGCATAAGAGTGATCATGTTATATAACTGTGTTAATGACGGAAATGGGCTTTGTCATGGAAATGTTGTGAGGAGAGAATGATTTTGACTTTGTGTTCATCTGGTTCAGCCCCATCAAACATGTGCAAGGATGTCTATGTTTATAAGGCACTAGAGAAGAATAGACATTTCCAAGTTGTCCAGCTGTGTCTTGCAGACTGTAGACAAGAGTATACAAAATAACATGCAAGTAGATTATTATGTCTGTACACGAATGCTAGGAGTGTTATCAGAAACAAAGTGGTAGAGTTTGTTGCCTTTATATCTCTGAAATACAAGAATTCTATATGAGGTCCCAACACATTGACCAAATGTGTTGAGACCTCAGATAGTAGGCATTAGTGAGATCTGGCTTTCAGAATCACACATAGCTGGTATTGATGAGTGGAAAAGGTACAGTATTTTTAGGAAGGATAGACAGGATAGGAGAAGAGGAGGCATGCTGCTAATGATATCGGATGACTTGAATCCAATTAGAGTTAAGACCTATGATTGTAGTACTACTAACAGTATTTCATGTGGCAATGAGTTTGAAGCCATATGGTGTGTGAGGTGGAATCTAACAAGATCAATTACATAGTGGAATGTTATTACAGACCTGGTGGATCGGTTGCTAGTGATGAAGAAATGCATCGCCAAATAGAAAAGATGAGCACAGAAAGAGTAATCATAATGGATTACTCATGAGAAGAATGAAAATGCATTTATTGAGCTGTTGCAGGACAACTTCCTCAAGCAGCATGTGACAGAAGGAACTTGAGGTCAAAGAATGTTAGATTTGATTATAGTGCCAGAGGGTGTTTCAGTTAAAGACATAAGTATTCTGCCTCCAGTTGGTGACAGTGATCGTGCAGTACTCAGTACTAAGTTTAAGAAAAGGTTACATGCTGAACTACAAAGCAGGAAATTATGATCAACTCAGAAGTATACTGAGTTCAGCGGAATTGGATTGTTTGCTGGATAGAAAGAATATCGACAGTGCATGAGAAGCATTTAAACAATACTTAAATTATGCAATATCAGAATGTGTCCCAAGAGTTCGAAGAATAAACAGGGTAGGAATTAAGTGGATGTGTAATCGTATTAAGCAAGAGATTCGTAAGAAAAGGACGATGTGGAAGGAATATATTGTGCATAAGGATGGTGTCAATTATGAACATTATAAGCAGCAGGCTAGAATAATCACAACTGTTGTACAGAAAGCACAGTCTGAGTATGAAAAGAAACTGGCTCTGCATGCTAAAATGGACAGAACACATAATTGGTTATAAATTAAATGATACATAACATAGCATTATACATGTCCAAAATGATGCGTTCTTTGTATTATTTGATATCAAGGCAGTTAATGTGAAATCATTAGTTAGCTTTCATATACAAGTACCGTAGTCAAAATTCTTGGATATGGCTGCAAGACATAATTTAATTGATGAATTCAGGTATTGAGCCATTGTAAGACCAGAGGCTAGCTCAAAAGACTTGCAAACTTTGTTTTTTGCTTACACTTGGATAAAGGATTAAATAAGAATATAATTTTTTGGCCACTTGAATTTAATTGTTATGCTCACTAAACTATTTTAATTTTTATTTCTTCCTTTATAAAGTTGACTAAATAAGTAGAACTTGTATTTAATGAAAATTGGTTTACTTCACGTAATCAAATGGTCAGTTATGATTCTCTAATAATTATATGAAAATAAAACTAAAAGTGTTTAATCATGAATTCTGTATACTTATCACACTGTTGAGTATTATGATGTATGTCAGAATATGAATAAAAGTGTAAATTTTTCTATATATCTATTTTTAATATGATTCCTGTAGTTAGCCATGGTCAATGGACAGCCAGCTGGATTTGGATTATTAGAGTATGCATCAGAGCAAGAGGCTTTGCTAACTCAGGAAGAACTGAATGATTTTCAAATTGAAACCAGTAAAATCCGAATTAGCCTCGCAATTCCTGGTATTCCTGCTATAAAACTTCATGATAGACTCGTCAAAGACCTAGTAAGATTCCTTAAATCCTTATGATTCCTAAGTCTTAAAATCATTATAAATATTGATGTTATTAATTATATTACTATTATCATTTATTAATTTCTTTATTCTAGTTTAAGTAATTTACAAGATGAAATCTGAAAATGCCTCCATTCTGATAGTTTCCCACCCAAAAGAGATGCGAGTTAAAAAAAAAAATCAGAAGTCTTTTTGTTCATTTTTGCACACTTTTCTCAACATACTCGCTCTTTCTCTTTCATTACATTTTCTCCATAGCATAATAACAAGTTTTTGAAATCCACTGTGATAAAACCTTGCAGGTTGTTTTTGAAAACAGTTTATTAGCCTTTGCTTTTACTTTGGTTATCTTTTCATTTTATCATTTTCAAAATAGCTCTTGGGAGTCTTCACTTTAGAAATAAGTTTGACGGAGCTAAATGTGGAGATACTAAGGCAGAAGCCTTCTCCACGTTTGAGTCTGCATCCCACTGACGAGAGCTCAATAAAGGTTGAAACCAGTCTGGGTAGTGACCTTTCCCTTGATGCATAGCAGTATACATGTCCGCAAGGAGATGTGCTTTGCATTATGGAAGATACTGAGACAAGGAGTGATGAAAGCCTAGTCCACCTTTGCTCGGAGTTTCCTGGTGTTGCACTACCTTACCTCAGTCCTGAAGATATTTTCAGGTTCAAACTTTGTTTGCTTACACTTGGATAAAGGATTAAACTAAATTTATTATAGTCTAACTAAGTGAAAAATAAACTTCCAACATCTTTCTCTAAATCCAGAGTATTTCAATAATAAGGTGGTACACCTGTTGGCAACTCCTATAGGTAAAGATGACCTCTCCTATTGTTTCTGCCTCCAAATGTCTCCACGTTTGAGTCTGCCTCCCATTGACGAGACCTCAATAAAGGTTGAAACCGGTCTGGGTAGTGGCCCTTCCCTTAATGTATAGCAGTATACGTGTCTGCAAAAGGATGTGCTTTGCATTATGGAAGATACTGAGACAAGGAGTGATGAAAGCCTAGTCCACCTTTGCTCGGAGTTTCCTGGTGTTGCACTACCTTACCTCAGTCCTGAAGATATTTTCAGGTGCAAACTTTGTTTGCTTACACTTGGATAAAGGATTAAGCTAAATTTATTATAGTCTAACTAAGTGAAAAATAAACTTCCAACATCTTTCTCTAAATCGAGAGTATTTCAATAATAAGGTGGTACACCTGTTGGCAACTCCTATAGGTAAATATGTCCTCTCCTATTGATTCTGCCTCCAAATGTCTCCACGTTTGGGTCTGCCTCCCATTGACGAGACCTCAATAAAGGTTGAAACCGGTCTGGGTAGTGGCCCTTCCCTTAATGTATAGCAGTATACATGTCTGCAAGGGGATGTGTTTGCATTATGGGAGATACTGAGACAAGGAGTGATGAGAGCTTGGTCCACCTTTGCTGGGAGTTGCCTGGTGTTGCACTACCTTACCTATGTACTGAAGATTTTTTCAGGCACAAACTTTGTTTGCTTATACTTGGATAAAGGATTAAGCTAAATTTATTATAGTCTAACAAGTGAAAAATAAACTTCCAGCCAACAGTATGAGATGCAACTCATACCATGCAGAATTAATAGCCATTAACACAGCACTGCAATATTTGGATAAACAAAACCCAAAGGAATTTATATTTTTCACAGATTCTATAGCAGCCCTTCAAGCTATTAAGAACTGCTATACTAGCCATCAAGAAATACTTAGAGCCATATCAAAAAACAAACAGACTACATAAGGGTTCCAAAATAATTTTTCAATGGATTCCATCCCATGTGGGATTAAAGGGAAATGAAACAGCAGATGAAATAACAAAAATGGCTCTAACATCAAGTAATACTACAGATTTTGACCTTTTTAAAACTAATCAAAAAGAAAACAAAAAGAATGATAAAAAGACATGACTCACCACTGGTATTCAGCAGAAAAACCAGGAGCTACCATCAACTCCAAGTTTAATTGCTGTGCCACTGCCATGATCTCTCACCTCAAGACTGGCTACACAAGACCAATCAAGATTAGCAATGGCATAAAAGTCTTCCCCATCTGCAAAATCTGTAACATCGAGGAAGCATCACCACTGCATTTACTAACTTGTATGAATATTTATAAATGTGAACTTTATAACAACCTAGAAAAGCTGCTGTATAAAATACTTGAATTTGACCTCTGTGATCGGGTGTAATAATACACGGGATAATTTAAAAAAAAAATAAATAAATAAAAATGATAGTGGCTCAAAAAAAAAAAAAAAAACTGATGGCTTCACTTGTAATAGAGAAATAATTTGAGAAGCTTTACGTATATATTTTCACCTAGTTTTGTTTGTAAGCAATATGTTAGAGTTTTTCCTATGAGAAACTGCTTTTAACTCTTACAGAAAACCAAACTGGCCTAAGGAAACATGCAAATTCTACCATAGCCATCATTCTGCAAGAGACCATCTGGCTTTAGTCATCAGGCAGACATAATGGAAGGTTTTGGAGCTCACCTAGGCATTTGTTATTTACTTTTTATCTCCAAAGCATGTGAATGTGCTAATCACAAATAACCAAGTTAGCTCTCATCCAAGGTTTTTCTTATGCCACCAGGTGTTCTCTCTTTCTTATCCATTGTGCACGATAATTGTACATTATGTATTGAATTTTTCTGCCATTGCTGGAATATCTCAAGATGCTGTTCTTTTACTTCTTTTCCTACTATATCGCAACACTCTTTTTTCACTAACTGCAAATTGTATTTGTAGCTTTACAGGATGAAACCTCAAAAATGTCTATAACTGTTTCCTTAAATACTTATCTGTGTACCATTATCTTGTGTGTCTGTGTTTATGTCTGGGTGGAGGTAGCTTAGTAAAATTCAGTCTCTCATCTCAAAATGAGTTCTGCCTCATTTCTTAGAAAAAAATTTAACCACTTGGATCTCTAGTCAAGAAGAGCTTTCATATTGGAAAAATAACTTGCAACTTTTGGTATAAATGTAACTCAATCTACATATGGCTCAGTTCAAAAATAGTTGAACTTATTCTCCTACTCTAGATGCTGTTGCTTATCTGAACCAACTACTTATCCCTTACAAATCCATCATTGTATGGAATATTTTTCGCTTTCTAACCTTGGATAGTTAAGTGGATAGTATCTTTCTTTTTAACCAACAGGTTGTAGGTACCTATCCCTCTGTGACATGGATGTTTTATATATTATTATATGGGGACTCTTCCATGGATTCCAGACGACTCATTGCAGGAAACCCAAGCTATCCACACAATCTGTCATACCTCTCCTCGAACCCATTAACAAATAAAACACTCAGAACTGACTCTGGCAACCCACTTCACTCATTCACAACTCATCATCATCATCATCATCATCAAATTCCTGCCATGTACCCTCAAGGGGTGTACAGGATATGACAGTACTATATGAAAAAATTACATCATTACTAACTTCCTATCTACAATTTTCCTCCAAATCAGTCTGTTACTTGTCAAGACTCCAACATTATCAGATCTTATATTTCTATCGTCTAAGGCACTTTGTACCGTATCAATCCACCTATATCTTGGTCTTCCTCTGGGTCGTTTTCCTGCCAACCTGGCAGAGAACACTTGTTTTGCTAATCTTTCCTCTCCCATTCTATTTAAGTGACCATACCACCTGAGATTAGCTCTGCTAACACATTCCTGGATGCTGACAATGTCAAGTTCTTTCCTAATATCCTCATTTTTAATATGATATTGCCATTGATGCCATCTGTTCACGCCTCTAATCTTTCTCAGGACTCTCATATCTGCGGTCTCTAGTCTTTGGTTAAGTGTTTTACTTCTGACCCAGCTCTCAGATCCATAAGTTAAAACTGGTTTGAACACTGTCTTGTATACAGCTAATTTAGTGTTCCGACTAATTTCTTTCTTATTCCATATGAATTTATTCAATTGACTTCCCACGATACCAGCTTTGCTGATTCTGTTGTCTATTTCTATATTTAGTTTACCATCTTCAGTAAAAATTGTGCCTAAGTAGCTGAAATGTTTTACTTGTTCCACAGGTTCTCTATTCACAACACAGTTGACATTTTCAATGATTCTGCCTATTTTCATTATCTTTGTCTTTTTATTGCTGACCTTCATACCATATCTATTACAACAGCTATTCAATTTAGTCAGAGAATCTTGCAGACTTGTAGCGGATTTATTTAGAAGTATAACATCATCCGCATAAAGCAAAGAGCTGACATTAACATCTCCAATTTTGATATCAGGTTTAATACCACATTCCTTCATAATGTGATCCATATAGATAATGAATAACAGAGGGGATAATGTACATCCTTGTCTCACACCAGATTTAACATTAAACCATCTTCCTGTACTTCCTTCAATTCTAACTGCTGACTCACAACTCAAATAAAGACTAAGTATTGCTTGATATAATGCCCCATTGACACCATATAACTGCAGCGTATTGAATAGCCTCTCTCTTGGCACCTTGTCATATGCCTTTTCCAAATCGACAAAACTTAAATACAGATCTTTGTTATATTCCCATGCTTTCTCGACTATTTGTCGTAAAGTGAAGATCTGATCCTGACAGCCTCTATTTGGCCTGAATCCAGCTTGTTCTTCACCAAGCTTTTCTTCCACAATTCTTCTCAACCGTTTCTCAAGTATACTTGCATAGATCTTGCCAGGAACACTCAGTAGGGAAATACCTCTGTAATTCTCACATTCAGTTTTATTTCCCTTTTTATATATGGGTACTATGAGAGCTCTACTCCAATCATTGGGAATTCGTCCCTCTGTCCAGGCTTTCTGAACTATGCAGTGCAGCCACTGTAAGACTCTTATACCACCATACTTCAGCATTTCTGGTCGAATATCATCTACTCCTGCTGCCTTTCCACATTTCAAGCCTTTGATGGCTTTTTCTACTTCAAGTATGGATATGTATTCCTCACTGCATGCCTGGTCAGTGTTTTTTATCACTGTGCTGTCATCACTGCTTGTTTCATTTAGCAGTTTTTCAAAGTAATTACTCCATACTTCAAGGATATCTTTTTCTCCTGTTTTCATTACACCTTTATCATCTCTAATTCCTTTTACGGCACTCTTTACTCCATTCCTAAGCTTCTTCAACAACCTCCAGAATATTTTGCCACCTTCTTGATATTTATTTTCTATATTCTTGCCAAAGTCCTCCCATGACTTTTGTTTAGCTAGTTTTACACACTGTTTAGCTTTCTTACATTTGTCTCTGTATTCTGTAAGAGTAAAAGCTGACTTATTTGCCAGGAACTTTTGATATGCTTTCTTCTTTTCCTTCACTGCCTCTTTAACTTCCTGTGTCCACCAGGGAGTTCTGATTTTTCTATCCTTGCACACAACCTCACCACATGCCTCTCTGGCAGAATCAATCAATGTTTCCTTCAGAGTTTGCCACTGAATCTCCAAGGTTTGATTGATGTTCTCAAACTCTTTCATTTACTTTTCAATAATCTTTCTGTATTTTAGTCTATAGTTCACATCTGAGAGCTGCTCAACTTTTATTCGCTTTAAAACTTTCTTACATGTTATTCTTTTCAATATGAAATTCAATTTTATCCTGCTCAAGACTAAATAGTGATCACTTCCAATTTCAAATCCTCTGTACACTCTGGTGTCCTGCACCAGGGAGAAAACATCACTATCAACAATAACATAGTCAATGAGACTTTTCTTATTCCTATCCTCTTCTCTCCATGTGAATTTGTGCACATTTTTATGTTGGAACATGGTGTTAGTAATAACCAGTCCATGTCCTGAGCAGAAATCCAACAGATATTTGCCATTATTATTAGCTTTGCTCTTTTCTCCAAATTTTCCCAAAATATTTTTGTATGTCTCACAATCATTTCCTACTCTACTATTTAGATCCCCAACAAGGATCAACTTTTCCTTTTTCATTGTGTCAGTTGCTTTTTCTAAAGCCTCAAAAAATTCCTCCACTTCTACCTTAGTAGAACCTTCTGTGGGACCATAGGCACAAATAAGTCTCATTGTCCAGTTCCCCATTCTCATATTTGCCCACATTACTCTACTTGAGACTGACTGCCATTCAAGAAGATTAGCCTCGTATTTTGTGTTGAATACTATGGCTACTCCTTCTTTTCCTTGATTGTCATTGCCTGAATATAACATTTTGTATTTATTGCTCAGAAAGATCTCACCAGTTTTGGTCTTTTTTGTTTCAGTCACCCCTATTATGTCGATCTGGTACTTATCTAATTCCTCAGCTAGCTCCATTTCTTTGCCATTCAGGCTTCTTACGTTGATAGTACCGATCTTTAACTCTGGTGATGTTGAGTTGGGGTTCATTCACAACTCTCCAAACAAAAAATCTAGTCTTCACACCCTTACTAACCACACCTTTATTCAACTTCCAGAGATGACCCCTTGTTCTGATCCCTCCAGCCAAGTGCTGAAACATTTCTTCTACATCAATCTTATAAAACTCTTCAAGCACTTAAATGTTTCTATCATACCCCTCTTTTTTTTTTTCCCTATCAACCAACTTATGCAATCCACACATCCTCAATCTGTCTTCATAGGGAACATTCCACAGACCATCTTGGTTACTCACCTCTGAATCTTCTCCACCACTTCTCATCCCCCAAGAAACCCAGGAGACCAGACTTTAGCACAGTAATCCAGATGTGGATGTATCAAGGCCTTAATTCAGCAGATAACTGAATATTTCCTTTCAAGTTATTTCCTCTATCCTTTATGTACAAATTAAATAGCAATGGTCCTAGTACTGAACCTTGCAGCACACCACCAGGCACCTATTTTCACCTTGATTCTGCCCCTCCATATACCACTTTTTGATGTCTGTTCAGCAGTCACTCTCTTATCCATTTAACCAGTGTCATATCCATACCCATTTGTTCTAATTTGCATAATAGAGTTACATGTAGTATTCTGTCAAATGCCTTTGCAAAATACACAGAATCATCGTGTAGCCATTTATTTTATCCAGCTCTACTGTTACTTTATTATAAAAAGATAGTAAATTACTAAGTCATGACCGACCCTTCACAAAGCCATGTCTCCCCCCCCCCCATACAATATCATATTTTGATCCACCCATTCTTGAATTCTATTTTTGACCAATTTTTCCATTTCTTATACCACCATGCATGAGATACTGATTGGTCTATAATTTACTACTGCAGTCTTAGAACCTCCCTACTGGGGAATTATTTTGCCCTCTTTCCATTCCCTTGGAACTCTACCAGAGCTGAGACTTAAAGAGCCAAGTCAAAAGTATTGCCAGTTGCCTTGCACATTCTTGCAAAACCCGAGCTGATATCCCATCTAATCTCACAGCTGTATTTACATTGAGGTTCTGCAAAATCCTATAAACCTCCAATTCATCCACCTCTGTCCCTGCATTGGTGTCTGTCACATATATTAAAGTAGTAACCTGACTAGGATGACTATACCCTTGCAAAGCAGTCACTCTGTAACTCGACTATTTTATCTGCTTCTGTCACCTCATGACCATTAGCACTTATTAAGGTTAATCATCCATAGTCACTCTTCCTCTTACTTACCACATAAAGAAATAACTCTTTATGATTTCCTTTGGCCTGCTTGGCTAGGTTCTTCTCATAATCTGATTTTGCCTTCCTTGCCATGTTTGTCACCTTTCTTGCCTGAGCCTCGTACTGTTTGTGAATTTGCTGGTCACCTTTCTTCTTTATATACCCTTCAGAACATTTTCTTCTTCTGCAGTTCATGCTTAATGATATTGTAAAATGTTGAGGTTTCTATAATTTTTTTTTATATATTTATATCTATCTATTTCTTTAGACTTGTCTTCTATATTTTCATTCGTTATCTTTATTATACTTTATCCTTATCCATTACCTTTCTATATAGTCAGTCAATCTTAATTCCTTTTCTCTACTTTCAGTATATTATACTTATACTTGAGATTTCCAGAAATTTATTTGATTATTCCAGACTGCACCACTAAAAATCTCTAATTGGCATAAGAAATTAATTATACCTCCAGTAAGGCACCTCTATACAGTTAATTACAGTCAATTACAGTCGTGGTTAGCTCCTAACTTAAAGATTCGTACCAAGGTTTAATTTCTTTCCCGCTTACAGGATCGGATTTTATTTGAGAACAGTGCAGTTGCTAAAAAGATCAGATGGCATTTCTTATAGATAAAACAAACATATTTATTCACACTAAGACAATAATATAATGTATACACTTAAATGATGTTACTATCATTTCCTCTCAAAACTAAACATCAAAATTAAAACATCACATAGAACAACTCTTAGGCATGTTATAAATACAAAAGACGTGAATCATCAAACAATTAATTCTTATATCAAATAACTATCATTTTCTCTCAAAGCTAAGGATCAAAATTTAAACATCACATAGAACAGCTCTCAGACATGTTATAAGCATCAAATATGTAACTCATCAAACAATTAATTCTGTATATCAAATAACTATCAGCCCATTTACAATCTAGGAATTATCATGCTTTGACTAATAAAATCTCAAATTCTAACTTTCACAAAAAGAATGCAACACTCACTTAGCGATCAACCTTTCACACCATTACAATTCCAAATTCTATAATTTTCTTATCAGCTCTTTTAAACCATTCAAAATATAATACAACGTAAGCTTAAACTTTCATTAACATCTTTTCAAATATTCTAAAAGCAGATTTACTTCATATGAATTTGTTTTCAATCTATTACATCCTTCAATCCTAAGAATACAGTCTATCCAAAACAGTCCTTATATTAAGATCATATATTAAGAGAAAGTTTTCAACAAAAAATTCAACTCACATTAATTCTTTCATAGGCACACTTGCACTTTAATCGTATCTTCTCTTCAGGCTTATTCTGGATCCCCCTCTATTGTTACGGCTTGCTCTATCACTTCATACGCATCATGGAAACTGTGTTCACCTCTGGAATTTCTCACGGGGGCTGGAGCTCGATCTTTCGGGGTTGTAGGTACTAGGGCATATGGTCTGATTGTCAAAGCCTTGTCATCCAGTTCCTGAGCTGCTACTTGCTCTATAAGGATTTGCCTTCAGTTACCCTCCACGAATTCATCCAGGATTCCATGGATCGAACTCCCCCCCCTCTTCTCCCGATGCACGATAGTCAATGCACGCTAGTCCATTTTTTCCCAGTCGATCTCTCTTAGTCCATTCCTGACCTTTCTATTTCGCCTCTCTGGACCTTGCGCGAAGTTTCTTAGACTCCAAATATTTCTGCGCAAACTTTGAACTGAGGTCTGAGATCCCCGTATCTATCAATGCTAACTCCTTTCCTTCTAGAAAGTTCCAACTTCTATCTCCCTGAAGTGTAGTTTAATTCCCTTTTCAGCATAGCGTAACAGCTTCTGATGTGTACCGCCCCTTCTGCTATCGACCTTGACGGCGGCGTCGGACTGCTTTTGTTATGATGGGTTTCCATTCTACCTTATACCAAGTGATACATCAAATATATTTCTGAACATTAAGGTAATTGCCCTAAACTTCTATTTTTAGATACTTGTTTACTTTATTTTAGCATGTTTAATTCCTTGGGGTCTCTACAGATGGGCATTTTGTATTACTTATGTAGGTAATTCTAAAATACTTCTGCTCTCTAAGGGATTTTCCTTTGAAATACACACTCATATATCTTCTGTCTACAGTATCATGAAAATTTTTCGGGGCTACTTTTATATGGGCTGATATTGTTGTTTACATCTATTATATACAAGTTTACAATTCTTTGAATTTCGGATGTGACTCCTGTAAAATCGATGCAATTAAACATTGTAAAAATTATGATGCTGCATCGAATTTTACAATATTACTCATCCATCTAATTCCTACCTGATTAACCCTCCTTACTTTAGATATTTAATATTGCTTCCTATAGATTACCCTTAACTATCTAACATGCACTACTAACATCCTTACCCTGCAGTGTTTTATGCCATGGCACAGATTTAAGCTTCTTCCTGAGATTGTCATAATCACCTTCCTTGTAGTTCCACATATAACCCTTTCTGACAGAATATTCCTCATGTTTTACAATTCCCAAGTCAAGACTGCATGTTAGTCACTTTCACCAGTTGGTGGTAATGTGATCACCTTGGTTGAGTCTCACACTGACTCGCCTCATGGGTGCCTTCACACAAACTCACCAGATTCCAGCCTAATTGCTTAAGTTTTCTTGAATTTGTGCTTCAGCGTGCTCAGTGAACAAAGCTCTCTCTCTCTCTCTCTCTCTCTTCAGTACATATCTTCAGTACATATTAAGCTCAAATTAATAACTGACAATTCCAAAAAGCACCACCTAAGTAGCTGGTGTAAGATAACTAAAAAGGTCAATAAATTTCCAAAAGTTAAGAAAGATTAACTGATTTGTAAAGTACTATCTTCCATAAAGGGGATAGACATAAGCCGTCATTTCTTTATAAAGGCATTCCATGAGGAACTGACTTTTGTGAAGAACTCTTGTCTTTCTCCAATGAACTCTATGTCTAGTGAAGATGGCATGTTCTGCAAATCCAGACTTTTCAGGTTTAAAGTATTCAATATAAGATTGGTGTTCTTGTAGCAGAATAGAGGCAGATCTTTCCATTTGTCCGAAATAACATAATCCACAAGAGCACGGAATCTGGTAGACACCTGGATGATTAAGATGTGGAAGCTTGTCCTTAGGAGAAGTGAGAAAGGTGGAGATTTTTCTAAACGGTTGAAAGGCAACAAAAATATTCAGTGGTTTTAAAACTTTTGCTATACGTTCATTGATGCCTTGTACATAAGGGATAGGAATGCGTGTTATTTCTTCTGTGTTTGAAGAGGAAGACATATTAAAACTACTCAAAGTTCTTTTAATGAAGCAATTCTTATAACCATTAGATAGAAAAGAAGAAGTTATATATTGTAGTTCTTTCTGAAAAGATCGTCCGAAGAACAAAAGGAGTGGGCCCGATGAACCAGTGTTTTAATAGTTCTTGCCTTTTGACTGGGATGGTGATGAGATTCTGCATGGATATAATGGCCTGTATGAGTCTTCTTTCTATAAACTGAGAAATGTAGGTTACCATCTGGTTGGCGAAGAATTAGAAGATCTAAAAAGGCTTACTGCTTATTTGATTCTACTTCTAGGGTAAACTTGATCCTAGGATGAAGTGCGTTTAACTTAGTGAGAAATTGTTGAAGTTCATCCGAAGAGCCATTCCATACAGCAAAAATGTCATCGACATATCTGAACCAATGAGTAGGCCTGGGAGAAATGTTGTCAAAGATACGTTGTTCAAAATGTTCCATAAAGAAATTGGCGGTAGCAGGAGAATGGGGATTGCCCATTGCTGTTCCTTCAATTTGTTGATACAACTTATTTTTAAAGGAAAAATAACCAGAATGTATTACATAATCAAATATGTTTACAATGTCTGAAGGAAATTCCTGTTGTAATAATTCATTGCTTTCAGAAAGAGGCACATTTGTAAATAAAGAAACAACATCTAAACTGATCATGATATCAGAAAACTCCAAATGAAGATCTGAAATTTTATTTTTGAAATTCAAAGTTTTTTATATATCAGTTCTTCCAGTTGAAGAGGAGAGTAAATTTTATAAAAATTTTGAGATTTTGTAAGTGGGGCAACCTGTACAATCTACGACCGGTCTTAATGGAATGCCTGGTTTATGAACTTTTGAAAGACCATACAATCTATGACTGGTCTTAGCGGAATGCCTGGTTTATGAACTTTTGGAAGACCATACAATCTAGGTGGACGACCAAAGAAGGTTTTAAGTTTTTTCTTTTGATCTTCATTCCATGTAGATACATTATCTATAAGGGAATTAAGTCTCTTCAATTGACTCCGGGTAGGATCTGATGTAAGAGGCCTATAAGGGGAAGGCTGTAGTTATTGAAGATAGGAAGGAATATGAGAGAAAAATGTCTGTTTTACTTTGCGGCTGTTCAACTTATAGACCTCTTATATCAGACTGATTTTCAACTCAGCATCATCAGAGCACAACACACTTGTACATGCGACAGTGAGTGAGTGAAACAATATAATTGCAAAAGACAAAAGATCTAAAGTCCTATTTTTGGCACCCTCTAACAGGAAAAAAAAAAAACTGTCTATGCAGGAGTTTTTCTTAGGATAACTATCTCCCAAATTTTTGGCAAATTAATGCAACCATATTTGTTAAGGTTGGGAGAATTCTTCGAAGCCATTGCTGACTCAAAAAATAACCTTTCAGATCTATAATGACTCCTAAATAGCACATTCATTTTCCTCCATCTAATCCTGTGTGAAGGAGTGTCCAAAGTGTGGTCTGCCAGTCCTGACTTGTCATAGTAATAGTAGCGAATGCATCTTTCATGTTCTTCCAGGCAGATATTCACTGATCTTCCTGTTTGCCTATAATAGGCCAGGTCACAGTCACAAGGAACTTCATACACTCCTGGGCATGCTAAAGGGTGAAGTTTATCCTTAGGCGAGTGGATCAGAGTTGCCAGCTTGACATGAGGTTTGAAAGTGGTGCGAAGGCCATGTTTCAGCAAAACTTTGACTATCTTTTCTGATGTAGGGAATAGAAATGGTCATGTTGTGTTCTTGTGTATTAGGGGAGGGCAGAGTAATGGGCCTATGTAGTATTTTATCTATTTTGTAGGGATTCTAGCCGTTGGCTACAATCCCTACAAAATAGATGGCACAAATATTGGAGTTCTGTGGTCAGAGCTGTATCATTAGAACAAATGGCTCTGGCTCTAAGTGTTTTTAAAATGCCGTACTGTTGGACTGGATGATGATGTGATTGTTTACGTAGGTATCTTCCTGTGTGTGTAGGCTTTCTGTAAATAGAAAAAGATAGTGATCCATCTGAAAGGCGGGTGACTTAATGTGTCAAGAAATGGTAAACAGTTATTTGATTCTTTTTCTACTGTGAAGTGGATTTTGGGGTATTGGTTGTTTAGGTAGGTGACAAATGCTGATGACATATATAACCAGTTCGCTGGAAGAGCTGCTACATTAATTTTAACACTTCCCTTCTGAGATGGAACAATTTCATAAACTTCATTTTTGCTTGAAGGATGAACTAACACTAATATTATTTCTCAAATATTTACTCTTATATACATAGATAAAAAAAATCCTGATTCCGACTTTTCAGATTTTCCACTAAATTACTGTCTTAACGACATAATCCTCATCCAAATTCAACTTTTTTATTATTATTGCATGAGCACCTCCATAGAGTTCTATGACTCATTGTGGGAGACCCAAACTATAAACACAGTATCGATCATACTTCTCCTTAAATCCTTTAACAGACAATGCACTCACAACTGACTCAGGCAACCCATTCTATTCATTCACCACTCTTCAAACAAAAAATCTAATCATCACAGTCTTGCTAACCACACACTTACCCAACTTTCAGGGATGACCCCTTGTTCTGCCGACATTAGCCAAGTGCTGAAACATTTCCCCTGCATCAGTCCTATAAAATTCTTTAAGTAAATTAAATGTTTCTATCATATCCCCCCTTTTTCACCTATCAACATGAATCCTTAATCTATAATATTTTCATTTAAAGAATTGACAATGCCATCCTTTTAAGAATAAATTTGTTTGGTAACTTCCTCAAGTAAATTACCAGGTATGTATCATCTTTGCAACCCATAAACCCTCAATCTATCCTCATAGGGAGCATTCTGCAGATCACTCGCATCTGGATCCTCTCCACCATTTTGTTATCTCCAAGAAATCTGGTGACCAGACCTGAGCACAGTAATCCAGATGTGGTCATATCAAGCCTTTATGAAGAGGAATGATAACTTCCTTATCTTTGCTTGTTAGTGTATTCTTCAATAATCACGTAATCCTGTGAGCTATCTTAGCCACTTTAGCAGTATATCTTCTAAACTTCAATTCTCTATCTCTATCTATGCCCTCTACAATTACAAAAATTCAACTTGAAAAATTATCTGTTAGATGCAATATAATAAAGTAATATTAATTAAGTCATTTTTATTTGTTGGTCATATTATAAAACTGTTTGTTTCTGTAACAGAAAACATGGTCTTAAAATTGAGAGTGGTAGTTGTCATTAAAATTTTTGTTGTATTTTATATTCTTTCTATACAAAATTAATCTAATAAGGTAAGTTTTTACATAAGTTTTTAACTGAAAAACTAATAAATATATAGAATTATATTCACATATTTTTACAACATAGTAGACACTATTGGATTCTGGTCATTGAGATTTTGCACCACAACACACGTATATAAATAATGTAATTTTAGCCTGCAATTAAAAATCACTTTTTATCTCTAAAGGAAAAATTTTAGAAGAATATGCAAAAAATGTTTTTTATTTCATGTGTTTGTAGTTAGATGCTTGCATCAGTGTTTATAGTTTGTGTCAGTGTTTATGGTTTCATAATGATAGATTCCCAGAAGAAAACCATTATAGGTTGATGAATAGAGGAACTTTTTCTAGTCATTTTTTCAGACAGTTTCCAAGTTAGTTAGTTGTGCAGGTAAACAGTTTTTTTTTTTTTTTTCATGGATTTTTAGGAAAATTAAGAATTAAAAACAGAAAAATTAACTGCAGAATTCACAATTTTGCATACAACAGTATGAATTAGGACTTTGGATCACAAGATGGTGATAATTGTATATCATACTCTTGAATCAAATCCTTCAAAATTATTGGTAGCCATGAGTTCAGATATTGGTTATGATTGAAGGGAGAGTGGCTGCTCACTGATTTCTAGAAGTTACCTAGGAATGTAATGGTGTTAGAGAATTTATTTGTATTGTGTGTATAATATATATTTTGTTTCGTTTTTGGCTCTCTTTTATATATGACCTAAAATTTGTTTTCTTTAGAATAAAAAATCAAGTCAGCAAGGTTTATTCCTTAACCCACTCCCAAATCCACTATTACTGCAACAGTTGCAACTCACCTCGCTTTTAAATAATCAAGGTATGTTAAGCAGTCTGAGCATGTTAAGAGTCTTTTATATTAAATTAAGTGTTAATTCATTTAATCCTTGATTAATTAATCAAGGAATTAATAAAAATAAGAAAATTAATCAATGGTTAAATTATATTAATCCTTGATTAATTAATTTCCTTGTTTATTTATCATCAGCTCATTTTGTATTTTCTGTATTTAAGTTTGTTGTAATTTAATGACATTAATTAGTAAATAAAAACAAATATTTACATTAATTGATGTTATATTTAAAGATGCTATGAATTCAGAGTAGCCTGCCTTAGTACTTTGTTTTTAAGGCTATTTTACATAAGATTAAAGATTTTTTTCAGTAATTTTATATATTTTTTGTATTTTTTATTTATTTAATTTTATTTTTACATAGTCCAGAAATCCTACTCTAGAAACCAAACATGGAACTTTTTTAGACCACCAGCGAGCGGGATAATCAAGATGTTACTTTACGATATGAACTACCATCAAGAAATGCCAAGAGTTAAACATCTAATTCCAAGGAAATCTAAACTGTGACAAAATATATTATTATTGTTATTACCAGAGACTTCCAGGGAGTCAGGAACTCATTCAGGGAGGCCGCTTATCGTCCACACCATGCCATACTTTTGTCTTGAATTCATTCGCACTGCCTGCATTCATCATCTCCAAAGGTAATCCGCTCCAATCACACTCTGTTCTATGAGCGAGAAATATAGCTCTCACTCATCTTTCTTGACTGCATTCATTCTCAACTTCCATGGGTTTCTTTCCTCTCCTCCATAAAATTAAAAATTCCAGCTACTGGTATCCTATATGATCAATCCTTTCAGAGGTTCGTTGGCATCTGTCACGTCACCTCCCTCTTTCTCCTTTTGTTAGTGTCTGTTGTCCACACATTCTCAATCCACCCTCATAATCTACATTCCACAGTCCAATATCATCTTTAAAACACTCTTCTTTGCACCCTCTCTGCCATATCTGCATCACCAGAGAAACCAGAAAATCAGATCCAAGCACAACAGTCCAGGCGAGGTCATATCAAGACCATGTAAAAGAGGCAAAATGACTTCCTTATTCTTACATGTTAATGTTTGTTTCTGCATTGCAGTTATCCTCTGAACTGTATTTATATCTCTTATGTCACTCAGACACTTGACTTTTTCAGCATCCACACCATATGCCACTTTCAACAGCTCCAATGTTTCAGTAGCAGTTTTGCTGATTTTCACACAAAATTTGATGTTAAAATTTTGTGTGAAAATCAGCAAAATGTGTGAAAAAAATGCTGTTTCAAATTTCGATCACACATTTTTATGCCAAAGTTTACACACAGATCTCTGTTGTTTTTTTGCAATAGCCAACTAGCAAATAGCTCTATCAGCTTGAGGTTTATGCACACATTAGTTAAAACATATACAAAGATGATTACTCATGTGACTCTAACCAAATCACCATACAGTGTCACCACATGGCCATTCATGGAATTAAATTGTCGCACCTCGTATGTATGTAGATCTGATGATATCAAAACACTTCAGATCTGTAAGACATATGCTTACAGATCTGAAATGTTTTGATATCATCATTTCTGGGACAAATGGCTTTTAGTATCAACTGCAGCTTGCAATGGCTTTTTGAACTGATTGTATAAAATGGAAAGTATAACGTGAATTTGAGAAAATATCACAGGCCATGATTTTTAGTTTTCTAAAATAAATGTTTAGTTTCCTTTATTTAAAATATAATCATTGCTACAAGCAGAGACTAATCAAGTCTAATCTATTCAGAATAAGATTAACTGACAGAGAACAACCACCATCTTCTTTAAACTAGAATGTAAGAAAATATATAAGTTAATAATAAACAAAATAAATCCAAAAATGCATAGTGTATATAATTATAAGTATACATATTACACTTATTTGGATTTAATTTCTTCAGGATTATTGTAAATGACGTGGACTTGGAGAGGTTTAGACATATTAAATGTATGACTCCATATGACCTTTAGTATAGAGCGTTTTCTCAAATCATTTTGTTAAATTTTATCTGTAATATTTGATTAATATCTATTATTAATATATAATCAAATGCAATTTTGTTGCAATTTTTTCTTTCAGTATTGCAGCCAATACAAAATTATTTTCCCAACTTATATTTACCAAACATACTTTCTCAGACTGCAAATTTGCTTCCAAATAGTAATCTTCATTTTGCTTTTGCACATGGACTTTCACAGCCTTCTCTTGCATCACAAAGATATCAGCTGAATTCTAGACTGCCAAATTCAGCTTTACTTTCTGCTACCCTTTCAAATCAGGTAATGTTAATTTATATGTTGCCATATATATTTTCTGGATGGGGAGAAGTTATTCATTTGCTTAACATATTCATCTTCCTGTGTCTGTGTTTTGGTTCTGCATATAAAATTTTTTATCCCTGTAGATATAATTTATTATAAATTAGGTTATATTTATTTAAATAGTTAAATGTTTTAACTAGTGATGATGTATTATTGATTTTTTAAATTTTATTTATTTATTTTATTGATGTTATCAGCTTGGTGGCTAAGTAAACTAAGTCTGTGAGTTTAAATTCTTGTGACAGTTGTTTGTGCAATGTGTAGGAGGTCTGAGATGGCATGAAAAAATCATGTTTAGTTTACAGAGCAGAACTTATAGTATCTAACTTTTTGAGAAATAATTAAATTTGTTTATACCACAAATGAGTTTCTGAGTTTCTCCTACAAACATTATACGAGAGTGGTCTGAAAAGTTTTTAGCCTAACAATGAAAAAATGGATTTATAATTTAAAAATTATTTTTATTTTTCAACATAATCTCCCTTAAGACTAATACATTTATTCCAGCGATGCTCCAACGCCATTTTCCCGTCCCTGTAGTGATCTGATCAGTAAGATCAGAATATCCCTCTGCAGTCACCTCTTGATTCGAAGAAAAACGCTGACCAGCGAGAAAGAGTTTTAGTTTTTGGAAGAGATAGAAGTTAGAGGGAGCCAAATCTGAGGAATAGGGTGGATGTTCCAACAATTCATAGTGTAGATCCTTTAATTTTCCCATTTCCAAAACACCTCTGTGGGCAGGTGCATTTTCCTGATGAAAGATAATTTTTTTCTTCTGAGATAAAACTGGGTTTTATCTCAAGAATTTTTTCGTCTAGTCTGGTTAAAAGATCGGAATAATATTCCTCCGTTATTTTTACTCTTTTCAAGATAATTAATAAAGAAAATGTGTTTAGCATCCCAAAACACCGATGCCATAATCTTTCCTGCTGATGGAACTGACTTTGTCTTCTTTGGTGCTGAACAACTGGCTTCTGTCCACTGTTTTGACTGCTGTTTGAATTCTGGTGTGTAATAGTGAATCCAAGTCTCATCCATAGTAATAAATCGACGCAAAAAATCAGTTTTATTCTTGTTAAAACGCTCCAAGCACTGTTCAGAGATTTTCATGCGAGTATGTTTTTGATCTTTTGTGAGCAAGTATGACACCCATCTTGCGCAAAGCTTTTTCATATGCAATTCTTCATGCATAATGTATCCTGCACGTTCTTTTGAAATGCCTATAGTCTCAGTAATTTCGTGCACTTGAACTCGCAGGTCATTCAATACCATACCATGCAGTTGATCAATGATTTCTAGTGTTGTTACACTTTTGGGATGTCCTTCACATGGATCATCTTCAAGGCTGTGTGGCCATGTTTCAACTCGGCAGCCCATTTCTTAATTGTCGAAAATAAAGGAGAAAAGCGCCCATAAAGTTTTATGAACTTCGAATGAATTTCTTTTGCCATTAAACTTCCTTTTACAAAGAATTTTATAACTCAGTTTTATCCATTTCAAGGGATACAGACAACGCTTTTGCTTCAGATAGCTGTATAAAACAAACTACTTGATAGAATGACTTGCAGTTTCACATGGATGCTTATGACAAATATACCAGCTTATAAAAAAATAGTGTTGCCCTCTATGTTCGAGGCCAAGAACTTTTCAGACCACCCTCGTATAACCTTTTACCCAATACCTGTTCTACAGGTTTCTACATTCTTTCAATGAAAGTGCTATAAAAATGAAAAGAAAAACAACCTCCTTTTAATTTTTTATTATAGGTTTCTCTGTTATTGTGGAGAACAAACTATCTACATTAAACATAATGTTGTATTATGTTTGACATTGGGAGGATATGAAACCATTGATATGTATTCTGGGAAAAAGTATCTATAGATACATCTAATGGCATACGAATAGACACTCAAGACTACCAAAGCAGTGGAAAACTTATGCCAAACAGAAAATGACATTGTGTCATAAACACGTAGTTTACTGTTTACGGCAAATAAGATTATGTTAAAATAAAATATAGCCACAATTATTAGTGGAAATTTAATCCAGCGTTAGATTTTTTTTTTCCCTTACTAAGAAAGGTGTTACGAGCGAAGCGAAACTCTCGAGTGAGGGTAATAGTCTGTGCTGTTTCTGTCGGACCATAACAATGAAAAGACCTAATTTCCAAATGAAATCTTCATATTATCTCGCCATAATAATAATAATAATGTTTCGTTTGAGACAACCATGACACATTCCTTCAAAATACGTGGTGATATATTATCAAGTCTCACTGATAGCAAAGATTAATATGTGGAGTAGCAGAATCCAGAGGATAGCAGGTGACTAGCAGTGGTGTGCTGCAAAGCTCTATGAATAGGCACTGCTGTTTAATTTGTACATCATTTAGGAAATGATATGAAGCGAAATGAAATATTCAGTTGTTTGCTGATGATGCAAAATTAGGTAGTGTAATAGTAATCGAGGCAATGCAGGATGATTTGTTTATTCTGTAACACTTGTTTCATCATCTGGGTTTCTACTATAAATGTTATATAACCTTTGATCCAATACCTGTGTCCTACAGGTTTCTACATTCTTTGAATGAGAGTACCATAAAAATGAATCAGGCTTGCAGGATGGTTTAAATAGACTGATGGTATGGACAAAACAGATAACTGGTGCAGTATGGATGAACAGATTACAAGTTGTGTATTACATTGATGGAACTATACTTCACGAGAAGCTAGGGATTTGGGTGTGTTGCTGGATAGGGAGCTAAAGTTCAGAGGACATATTGTAAAAACATCCAAGGTCATAGTGGTGAAGAGAATCAACAACCAGGTGACCAGGATGGTGAATTCTGGTAGATAGGCTTATATGTTGGTTGCTCATAACTATTATTTTTCAGGAAATAACAACATATTTAATTTCTAGAATAAACCTTTGTTCTGTCACTCTAGCAGAGTCCTGAAAAAATTTCCTGTCTCTCAGTCTTATGAAACCTCTCCAGTAACTCAAATGTTTCCACCACATCTGTCCTTCTCTGCCCATCAGCCAACTTCTGCAACCCATAATTCCTAACCCATTCACCATCCTGATAACTATTATTTATCAGGAAATAACAACTTATTCTAAAATATTAATTATAATAACTTTAATACTTTCCTATATTTTGGAAACATTACATTGCTATTATCAGGGTCACAAAAACAATATTTGCACACAGGCACTAAGATTGGGCAAATGAGGCTGAAGAAAGCAACCAAAGTTGGACCCACAGTCCTAAATAGCACCCCACTACTGGGCTAGATTGGATGGTTTTGCAGATGTGCCTTGGATATATATATATATACGGAATGGTGATAGATCTTGAGTAATAATCTCTGCTTTGAAGGGGGAGAGGAGGAGTTTGCCTTTATAGGGTTTTAATATTTTGGGGAGATTCTAGCCATTGGCTAAGAAAGTGTTGAAAATATAGTCAAGTGCAATAGTTAGGGCACTGTTATCAGAACTGTTTAATTTTGCCCCAGTAATATAGGATTTTTATAATCCCATATTGTTGGAATGGGGGCGACTGCAGGTGAATGTATCTACCTGTATGTGCAGGGTTTCTGTAAAACAGAGAATGCCAGGGATCCATCAGGCTGGCATGTAATCAGAGTATCTATGAATGGAAAACTGTTGTTGTTTTCCTTTTCTAAGGTAAACTGGATCTTTGGGTGTTGATTGTTTGGATGTGCTAAGAAAATGTGGTGTTTATCAAGGCCATGTGGCCAAATGGAGAACACATAATCTAAGTAGCGTAGCCATACAGTGGATTTATGTGGGTCAGAGTTTAAGGCTTTTTTCTTCGAAGGTCTTCATGAAGAAGTTGGCCAGGGGTGGAGAGTGTTGAGAACCCATGGCCTTAGAATTTTTCTTAGTAAATTAAATAGCCTGAGTTCATGGTGAACTGAATCGGAGCTGAGATATGGCTTGGATGAGGTCTAAAGTGTCTTTGATTGGGACATTAGTGAATAAAGAGGAGACATCAAAACTAAGCATTATGTCAGTGTGTTAAAGTGTAAGATTTTCTATACTGGCTTTAAAGTGGGCGGAGTTTTTTTTTTTTTTTTTTTTGTGTGTGAAGGTGTGTTACCACCATATTACGAGCACATTGGCTAAATGTTTGGCTAATTTGTAAGTGAGCGAATCAATGCCATCCACAATGGCACATTTTGTTTATGGATTTTTGGTAGTCCATATATCTGGGTGGAGGATAAATTTATATGGTTTTAGTTTGTGACTTCCACAAGCCAGGAGGGAACCTTTTGAAGCAGCTTATGGAGTATGGCTTGATACGCTCTGCATTTTCTTAACACATCTAAACAATCAACACTCCAAGATCCCGTTTATCTTAGAAAAGGAAAACAACAATAGTCTCCCATTCCTAGACATTCTGATTACACACTAGCCTGATGGATCCCTGGCATTTTCCGTTTATATAAAACCCATGCATACAGGTAGATACATTCACCAGCAATCACCCCCCCCCAACAATATGGGATTATAAAAATCCTATATAACAGGGCAAAATTAATTAGTTCTGATAACAGTGCCCTAACTATTGGACTCGACTATATTTTCAACACTTTCTTAGCCAGTTGCTGCAATCCCCCAAAAAATATTAAAACCGTATAAATGCAATCCCTTTCCCTTCAGAGCAGAGATTACTCAAGCTCTATCACGATTCCATATATCCAGGGCACATCTGAAAAATTGACAAAAATCCTAAGGACATACACCCTTACAACCACTTACAGATCATATAAAAAAATTGGCATCCCTTATTCACTTCACCAAAGACCACCCACATTCCCTAGACTTACCAGGTCCCTTGCAGTCGCAAAGTGTCCTACTAAACTGTCCAAACAGGTAGGGCAGCCAATATCAGAATCTCTTAACACAAGGACTACATCCAGTTCCACCATTATGGCTACTTATGTCTTGCTGACCATGTTTTGGACACCCACCACAGGATATGCTGGAAGAAGGCCACTATATTGCACTACAGTAAATACAAATATAAAAGGATACTCCTCGAATCTGCCTCAGCCCTGAAAAATTTTTCAAACCTCAACAAATTTGGGAAGCTCTCATCCTCAGATCTTCAGCCCAACGGCCAAGACCATCCAATTTTGCCCAGTAGGGGGTGCTATTTAGAACTCTCGGCTCAACTTTGGTTGCCTTTCTTCAGCCTCATTTGCTCAATGTTAGTGCCTGTGTGCACATATCATTGTTTTGTGATCCCTGATGAAAGCAATATAAAATTGCCGAAATATAGGAAAGTATTAATCCTCAGATCTTCAGCCCAACGGCCAAGACCATCCAATTTTGCTCAGTAGCAGGTGTGCGCTATTTAGAACTCTAGGCTCAACTTTGGTTGCCTTTCTTCAGCCTCATTTGCTCAATGTTAGTGCCTGTGTACACATATCATTGTTTTGTGATCCCTGATGAAAGCAATGTAACATTGCCGAAATATAGGAAAGTATTAATTAAAGTTATTATAATGAATATTTTAGTATACATTATTTCCTGCTAATGAATAATTGTTATCAGGATGGTAATGTATTAAGGAATTATGGTTGCTGAAGTTGGTTATAGGCAGAGAACTGATGTGGTGGAAACATTTGAGTTACTGGAGGGGTTTCATAAGACTGATAGATAGGAAGTTTTTCAGAACTTTCATAGAGTGACAGAACAAAGGTTTATCCCAGAAATTAAGTAAGGGTGTGCTTGTTGGTAAGGTGTGAAGCCTGCATTTTTTGCCTATAAAATCATGTGTACTACAGTAAAAATTATTTATTGTATAAATATTTCATAGAATGGATCAAGAGACTCCGTTATATGAGTGTGCTTTTGGAGAATGCCATCAAGGAGAGTTACAACAGATTGTGCAGATCTCTTGTGACTAGTCTTCATAAACTCTGGAATTTCCCATGCAATAATAATGCTTTGTTATGTCTAATGCATTAATTTAAATATCTTAACATAGCGTTTCTCAATCTTTTTAAGCCCAAGGTCCAGTAAAATGCCTAAAACAATTCTACGGACCACTAAGTTATGTAATTTTTTTAAAAATGAAATGGTGAATTTCCAACATTTACATATATATTTACAACATATACATATTATATTTACATACAGCATTTACATGTACAACATTTTACATATGCATAAACATTTACAAATACATATGGAAACATAATTAAGTTGGAAGTAAACAATTAAAAGTGTATCATCACTGAACAAAGTTTTAATTTTTATTAAACAAATAAAGGTATCAGTTTCGATTTGCTGTGGGCAAATGAATTGGTATGTCAGTGCCATCCCACAAACATCCCCATTCATCTGCTCACAGCAACTTTTATATTTTATATGTTATCCCATTCATCTTCTCACACTCATTAAGCTTGCTCCACAACACCATTTTTATTGCTGTTGGTACCATGGGCAAATGAATGGGGATATCAGCGCCGTCCCGCTGATACCTTCATTTATCTGTCCACAACAACATTTATCTTTAATCCCCATTCATCTGCCCATACTCATGAAGCTAGCCCCCTCACAACAACTTTTATCTTCACACACTCTCTGATTCGACCTGCAACATGTGAACTGTTCCATTTGCTAAGTGCCTTGTGAGACGAGGGAAAAATGTTGTTCTTATCTTACTCCATTCATCATAATACTGAATACGAACTTGACATCCTTGTCCTGTGCAAACCATCCCCTGCATATACCCAAAAATTTCACTCAGAACATCCCAAAGCCATTAATGCCTCCCTATCCACACACTTCTGGCCGATAGGAATCGCCTTATTTCTCTGACGAGTTTTCCATGACAAGCAAAAAAATTTAAGACATCCTGTTATGTGAGACCCTTTCTGATATCTATAAACAGTCCAATCTACAATGTCAGTTGCAAAGTGCCATCCACATGGTTGGGCGCATTTTACTGCCAGCAACCGTATGCTGTATATACCGTACGCATGTGATTTGTACTAATCATGTTATGATGGTGGTTTTAATTATATCTGTCCTGTGTGTTGCTTGTATTCATTACGTTGTGATGTGTGTTTCTGTACAATCCATGACTGTACGAATGTTGTTGTCCGCATGCGACAGATTCGGTGTGCTCAGCTTTCCCACAAGCGACCGTATGAGATATGGAACTTCACTAAACGAGATGCAAACAGCTATCCTCACCACCACCAGAGCTGAGCCTCACCATGACGTCACTTTGCGTAACTTTCATTTCATCCCTGATTTTGTCTGATTTGGAAATGGATTAATTCCAAAACCAGTAACAAGAATAATCGGAAACTGTAGTCTAAATAAATAATATAATTATGTTACTACTTACTTTTAAATGAGATGGTTTAGCTTCTCAGCCTTTGCAGAGTTGCTGGATATCTGTCTCAATATTGGTAAAGATTGACATACACTAAGATGATTTCGGTATTTTGTTTTTATTTGAAGGCACGATGAAAATTCTTTCTCACAAAGATAGATTGTAGAAAACTGCATGACGATTTTCAGTGCTTCTTCAGATAATTAGGGAAATTCAGTTCTCACTGAAGGCGAGATTCCAGAATCAAGCCAAAACCAAGATCAAAATTGCATTTGAAGCCCACTGTCACTTGAAAGCTTAATTAACTGTTCTTTTTTTGATAACGAAAGGTCGTTCTTGTGACTATAAGCCTGAAATAGATCTCGAACTCAAAGAAATTTCTTATAAAAGTTATTTGGAAAATATATTTCAAAATTCTGTTTCAGAGTTTTGAGGTGGTCACAAACCCTTTCCAGAAACTCAGAATCAACAGAAAGACCATTTTCCACTAAAAATGATTCCAATGTTGGAAAAGGTGCAAATTATCTGTCTTTTACATAACTAATGCACAACACTGTTTTTTTTTTTCTCGAATACCTTTATTTTGTCATAGGCATCAAGAACAGTTAAAGAATTTCCCTGAAGGGAGAGATTTAGTTCATTTAATTTCAAAAAATTTCAAAAAATTTTGCATCACTCCTTGTTGCTTCGTCAACAAGGAGTGATGCAAAATTAGAATTACGTTCATTTACAAACAATAAAACTTCGTGCCTTAATTGAAATAATCTTGTTAGCACTTTGCCCCTGGAAATCCAGAAAATTTCAGGATAAAGCGAAAGTTGTATATATTCACTGTCCATTTCATCGTAGAATACTGAAAATAACAGGTTATTTTCAGTATCAATCGAGCCTTAATAAAATTAACTAGCTTAACAGCATTGTATAGCACAGTTTTAAATTCTGGTGGCCTTCCTTTGGAGGCCAACCTTTCCCTATATATATGAAACAATAGGCTCGATTCATATCCAGAGCAACTTCCTTAACCATAGAAACAACCCCCCAACTATGCCTGCCTGTAAGGGCGCGAACTCCATCCGAACAGAAGCCCATGCATTTTTCCCACTGGATCCCTTTGTGTATTATGTAATTATTGAAAGTGTAAAATATTTCTTCTCTAGTTGTTTGGGATGACAAAGTTCTACAAAACAGAATATCTTCATGAATGTTGTTATCATGTGCATATCTTATGTAGCATATTAACTGCACATCATCTGTAACATCAGTAGTCTCATCTATTTGTAACGCATAATAAGGGCTCTTCTTAACTCTTTCGATTAACTGAGATTCTACGTCACCTGCCATATCATTATTTCTGCGGCCTACAGTGCCATTGAAAGAGGAGTCAAATCAACATCTTTTAGTAACTTGTTGCCAAACATAGTTTTTACTACATCTTTTATAGCTGGAAGTAATAAATTTTATTACTTCCGATAGAATGTGGCTTCCCTGTTTTCGCTATGTGCAAACTTTAGAGATGGATGCTTCCAGTGCCTTGCTATTAATCGAACCCATGGCCAAAACTACATCTTTCCCATGATTTAATGTTGCTAAGCATCTCTGAAATTGGCTTTTTTTTTTTTTTTAATTTGCTTATTTTTCACATCACAATGTTTAGTTTCTAAATGTCAGAGTTTCGCTGGTTTCGTGCACTTGTTCAACAACACTTCATAACACAAAACACATTGAGGTTTCTGTTCACTTTCATCTCCACACCAATAAATCCAAATTCCAAATATGAACTATATTTCCTGCTGTATTTTTTCTTTGAACTGCTTGTTTCTTCTACTTTAATAGTATCAGATTTACTCGCTGTTACAACACATGTATCACAATTAGGGTTAGCATCACCTGTTTCATTTGCTCTTTTCAAAGTTCTAGTTCTAAGCCACTTTTCCATTATTAAAAAACGCTTCTGAAAAATATATAAATATATAAATACTGGGGTTAACTCACTTTGTATCATTTAGCACTTCTGAAGGTATACTGAGCCTTGGTTGAAGGAGGAAAACCTTCAATAATAAAAATCAATAAACAATAAGCAATTGGTTGAAATGTGGATAACACATGTTCACTTCAAATCTGACAAAACAGCAAGGGAAGGTGGAAGCAATAAAACTACATTGTTGTCCACTTCACCCCTCCTATTATTCGTCATTCTGCCGCTACAAATTATTGTAGTGCCAGAATGATGAGTTATAAAAGAGAGGTGAAATGAACAACAATATAGTTTTATTGCTTCCACCTTTGAACATTCTGATGCTATTTGTTGTTGTTTTTTTAAGTCTCCATTTGATTTCAATAATTTGTATTTACGTATTCAATTTTAATTTGTTTGGATAATTAAAAAATATATATACTTATTTAATTAATTTAAGTCTGCCTGTGGACTACCTGTCTCATTGTCGCAGACCACAGGTTGAGAAACACTGTCTTAACGTACCTATAAAATAAATATTTATTAATGCATTCAAAGTTGTCTGTAATGATATTATTGTATTTGAAATATTGTTATGTCCTGCCAAGCTCCATTCTAATGGACCAGTTTGATTCAAAGATTAAAATCAACAGAATTATGTATCAAGAAGGTTGTGAATTTTTAAAATAGGTTTCAGCTCATAGGCACTAATAAGGGGGAGGGAGGAGACTTTTATCCACTAAGACTGCTGTAATAGGGGTATGCTTGAAGAAACATACAGTGATGTGTAAAACTTATTTTCCTTAACAGGATGATTTCTATATTGTTATGCTTCCATTGAATTTGTGAATGTTTGCTAGAGAATATTTTCATTGCTTTCATGTAAATATTTTATGGATTTTTCTGTTGTTCCACGAAACAGAATGTCTTCTTAGGAATTTGCATAAAATTTGTTAATTACCAAAGATGACTAATATGAAAGAAAGAAATAAGAAAAGCCTTATTTGCTTTATTGTTGATAGCGATATCTTTATGATGGTTCAAGATACAATAGTGTATAGAGGATTTGAAATTGGAAGTGACCATTATTTAAGTAAGATAAAAGTGAAAACAGTTCGAAAATCAGAACCAAACCTTGGAGTCTCAGTGGCAAACTCTGAAGAAAACATTGACTGATTTAGCTAGGGAAGCATGTGGTGAAATTGTCTGTAACGATAGAAAAAAATAAGAACACCATGGTGGACACAAGAAGTTAAAGAAGCAGTTCAGAAAAAGAAGAAAGCATATTGAAAGGTCCCACTAAATAAGTCAGCAGATACCCTAAAGAATATGAAGACAAATGTGAGAGGTAAACTGTGTGTAAGAGTAGCTAAACAAAAAGTTATGAGAAGAGTTTATCGAGAATATAGACGATAAATACCAAGAACGTGTCAAAATGTTCTGGAGGTTATTGGAAAAGCTTAGAAATGGAAGAAAGAGTAGTAAAAGGAATCAAAGATGATAAATATGACATGAAAACTGAAAATAAGGATATTGTAGATCTGGAGTAATTACTTTGAAAGACTTAAACGAAACAAGCAGTGACAGAACCATCCTAGAAAATTTTCAAGAGGAAGGAAGAAGGAATGCAAATAGGAGTACATATCGATATTTGAGGTAGTAAAAGCCATCAAAAACTTGAAATGTGGAAAGGCAGCTGGAGCAGATATCTAACCAGAAATGCTTAAATATGGAAGCATAAAAGTTTTGCAGTGGTTGCACTATATAATTCAGAGGTCCTGGTGAAAATGTCAAATTTCAGATGATTGGAATAAAGCTCTCATAGTTCTCATCCATAAAGAAAGAAAGGGATGTTGAATGCGAGAATTATGGAGGAATTTCTCTAGTAAGTGGTCCACGTTCTCTTAATCTTAAAGTGGTTGAGAAAAATTGTGGAAGAGAAATTTGGAGAAGAACAAGCTGAGTTCAGGTCAAATGGAGGTTGTCAAAGTCAGATTTTCACTTTAAAACAAATAGTTGAGAAATCGTGAGAAATGATAAGGATAGGTACTTAAGTTTTGTAGATCTGGAAAAGATCTACACAACAAGGTACCCATTTCAAAACACTTCAATTATATAATATATATTTAAGTTGTCATTCAGCAGTTAGAATTGAAGGAAATACAGGAAGATAGCCTGTAAAATCTGGAGTAAGTCAAGGATGCACATTATCTTCACTCCTATTCATCATCTATATGGATCACATTATGAAAGAAAGTGGCATTAGGTCCGATATTAGAATTGTAGATATCAAACTTAGTTCTTTGCGTTAAGCAGATGATGTACTCTTAAACACATCCAGTATAAATCTCCAGGATTCTCTAACTAAATTGAATAACAGCTGTAACAAATTTGGCATGAAAATCAGCAATAAAAAGACCAAAACTATGAAAATAGGCAGAAACACTGAACACATCAACTGCATTTGAATGGAGAGCCTATAAAAGAAGTAAAATATTTCAGCTATTATGCACAGTTTTTAGTGAGGATGGCAAATTAAGTGTGGAAATCAACAACAGAATAAGCAAAGCTGATATGGTTCAGAGCCAGTTGAATAAATTTATATGAAATAAGAGAGCAACTTACCACAACACTAAACTAGTGGTATACAAGCTGAATATATATATATATATATATATATATAGCTGAAGTTAAATCAAAATTAAGGGCTAAGAAGAAGAAACAAAAGGATATTATCAGATTTGATTTAAAACATATAAATGAAACGTTTAAAGTAGAAGTTGGAAAGAAATTAAATTTGGAGAAGACAGTGTTAAATCTTGAATGAAATTTCATTGTGAAATGTCTCATTCAGGATTTCACAAGCATCAAAACACTGAGAGAAATACTTGTATATAAGTAGAGATATTGGTTGCTTGAAAAATTTTTAATAAACGCTTTTAATATTGGACTATTCTATGTAAGATAATATTGCCTGTTCTTGTAAATTTAACAATGGAAGAAATATTGAATTATGTTAGTATGTAAAGGTGAGTTCAAAGTTCGCAAACGAGACATTCAGATTAGTAACATGCCCCACGGCAGTCACATATGAACGGAGTAAGCTGCAATGAGAGTTTAAAATAAGGGATTTAGCTAACTTGGAAATTGTTATTATATAAATTGTATAACCGTGTTTCATTCTGAGATTCACTCCTTGATTAAGAAGCTTTTTCTGATCTAAGGATTCTGGAAGGCACAGCATTAACAAACAAATTTTCCAGAACCCAACGAGGAGACAGCTCCACATTTTCAATAAAGGAATTGGCTCTATCCAGGGACAGTTTCTTTGTTTATCGAATTCGCACACGTGAGAAATCTAAGTGATGGCCGCAGAATTGATCGGTAGTTTGAGTATTGATAGGGCATATAAAGGGGAACCAGAGAGTAATGTCCCCTACCTAAATAATGCCATCATAAATCATAATAAGTTAAGAAAACAACATTTATAACAACAGGATGAGAATCAGAAGACCTGTGGGAAGAAACAAAATGAAGCAGCAAAGAAGATTAAGTAAAGTAACAAAAAAGAAAAATTGTAATTGGCAGAAGAAGCTATTCAAATAGCAGAGGAAAGAAGAAAAATGAAATTCAGAGAAACAAAGAAAGGGTTGAAAGGGTTAGACAACTGAGTGCAGATTTCCATAGATGGGCTAGGAAAGATAAAGAAAAACATCTAAACAAAAGGTGCAAGGAAATTGAAGAAAGCAAATTATGGGTAGAACAAGAGATCTGTTTAGAAAAAAATTATGTTACAGGGAAGTTTACCTAGATTAGGAGTTGTAAAAAAGTAATTCGGGAAAATGTCTGATGGAAGAAGTAGTAGTGAAAAAAAGATGGAAAGAGTATGTAGAGAATTTGCACAAGAAAGATAATAATATTGAAGGAGAGGGTTTGTTGAGGAACCCATGATAATGAAAAGTGATGTGATATCAGCAATGGAACAGCATCCTGGAGCTGATGGAGTGTCAGTGGAATTATTGAGAGCAGCTGGTAATGAAGTAGTGAATATATTAATTTAAATTTGTCAGCAGGCGCGGAAGAAAATGTACTGGTCTAAAGATTGGAAAACACATTGGAAAATCAAATCCCAGCGATTGTGAAAATTATATAACCATCACTTTAATTTCACATGCAAGTAAAGTTATGCTGAAAGTGATCCAAACAAAAGTTGGAGTCATATGTGAATAGAAAATGCCACAAGAACAGGCAAGCTTTAGGAGAGGTAGAGGAACTAGAGACCAAATAGCAAACATGAGATGGATTATGGAAAGAACATGATAATTTCAGAAGGAAGTATTCATCTGTTTTATTGATTATAAGAAATCTTTTGATTGTGTAGATCACAACAGACTGTGGATTGTAATGAGATCAATGGAAATACTTCAGCATCTAATTCTCTTGATAAGAGAGCTGTATGACAACCAAGAAGCGTCCATAAAGACACTGTCTCTTTCTTTGGAGAAACAGTGTTCGAGTGGAAAAAGGGGTGTGGCAGGGTTGTATACTGTCGTCCTACCTTTTTAATATTTCTAGTGAATATATCATGAGAATGACTGATTTAGACAAAGATCCAGCTTCGAATTAAAATTGGTGGCAGAAAAATAAATAATTTAAGATATGCAGACAATACAACTCTCATAGCAGAAGGTAAGGAAAATATGGAGCAATTGATTCTATTGGTTAAAAGGGAAGGTGACAATGCTATGCTTAATTTAAACATCAGCAAAACAAAAGTGATAGCTTCTGGCAATTTAAATGAATTTATAATAGAGGGAGATAAAATAGAAATCGTTGAAAGTTATGATTTACCAGGGTCTAGAATCAGAAATGATGGCAAATATGAAGATGAAATTAAAAGAAGGATAGTCATGGGGGAAAAAAAAGCTTTATTAAACCTGATAAAATTTATTAAAGATAGAGGTGTGAGTCATGAAAGCTAGAATTGTCAAAGCAATGGTATTTCCAGTAGTGATGTAATGGAACAAATTTTAATAACAGCAGAAATGAAGTTTATGAGAAAAACTGCAAAGTATACCTTATTTGATCACAAAAGAAATGAAGAAATTATGAAAGAATTAAACCAAGAACCAGTAATAGAAAAAATTAAAAAATATAAACGCAAATGGATGGAACACGTTCAAAGAATGAAAACAGAAAAATTACCAAAACAAGCCTTAAAGTACAAGCCATTAGGAAAAAGAAAACCAGGACGTCCTCTTAAGCGATTCAACGATGACTTCTAAGGCTGGAACAGGCCATGCTAGGCCTAAATCCTTGATACGCGTGATGATGTATGGATGTCAAAGCTGTATTATTAAGAAGAAAAACAGAAAGGGAATTGATTCATTTGAATTATGGGTGGGGAGGAGACTATTAAGAATTCCATGGACTGCAAGAATGACCAATAAGAAGATTTTAGAGAGTATAAAGACAGAATGCTCCTTTGAGGCAATGATCGCTAAACAGAAGTTGATGTATTTTGGGCATATTATGTGAGCTGATGAATCACTGGAAAAAACAGTTATATTGGGAAAGATTGAGGGAATGAGAAGAAGAGGAAGACCACAAAGAGAGTTGGATGGAGAGCCCCCTTTGTGCACAAGATCACCAATAGTCAAAAGTGACTGGATGTCACTTAACAACAACATGTACAAGACAGTGTTCAAAGCAATTTTAAATTATGGATATGAGAGTTCTGAGAACGATTAGGGTAGTGAACAGATGGCATCAATGGCTGAATCATATTAAAAATGGAGATATTAGGAAGGAACTTGATTGCTTTCAAGAATGTGTGAGCAGGGCTAATTAAAGTGGTATGGTCACTTAACAGAATAGGAGAGAAAAGGTTAGCAAAACATTTGTTTGCCAAGGTGGCAGGAAAAAAAGAACCAGAGGAAGGCCAAGGTCTAAAGGTCTAAGTGGATAATTTAGTTAGAAGGGCCCTAGAAGAATGAAATGCTTGATATGACATTATTGGAGTGGTGACAAGTAATAAACTAATTTTGAGGAAAATTGTTGATAGGAGAATGTTAATAGTGGAAATTTATTCATGTAGTGCTGTCATAGTAGCCTGAACACCCTTTGAGGATACATATCAGTAAATTGATGGTGATGATTAATATGTTGCACTTAGAAAATCCAAATATACTGTCATCAGGACACTCCTTGAAGTTTGTTTTGGTATCCAGATAATTTTGTTCATTGTGTAGCACTCATATTTTGTTATTTGTGTCAGAGACATTTAAGAACCGGATGGTGTACCTATTCTCTAACCAGAAGGCTACAGGTTCAAATCCCACCTTGGCCATGGATGTTTGTGAATGTCTTTAGATGAGAGAGAAATTTCATCACCTTGTGTAAGATCACTGCCCCTCTTATTTGGAGGCCTGAAGTGGCTTAAAAAAGTTCCATGTTTAGTCTCCAGGGAAGAGTTTTCAGATTATGTAAAAAGATAACTATATATAAAAAACTTTGCCTGCCCAAGCTACAAATGCATTATATGTTTACAACTTTCATGGGTGAGAATGACATTTAAAAAAAAAAGCTGCTAACAGTTCTCACTACTGAATGATACGTTATAATTCTCATGTGCTAAATCAGGGCTGTCCAACCTTTGGTAATCCGAGGGCCGCATTAAAAAAAAAAAAAAAAGATTTATCCGATGGCTGCATCACAATGCATATCTAGTAATTTGGTGAGCAGAAGCGACAAAACCTGAACAAACAACACTAATTGTATGCTCACATTCCCCCCGGAGCATGCACGTTGGAACAAAGCGGTGTAAGAATGCTTCTTTGACACATCTGATATTTGAAAAACACGTGGGTATATAGTGATATAAAAACACCAAATAAAATAACCAACATCGAGATTATCGATTAGTGATAGAATTAAAATATCTAATACTCATTCAATTCAAATTGTTGTTTTATTTTTTTGCTCATGAAAATCAAAACCCACATGTGGGCTGCACAAAATGGTACTGCAGGCCGCATGCTGCCCATGGGCAGTGCTGTGGACAGCCCTGTCCATAGCACTGGGCTGTGGACAGCCCTGTCCATAGCGCTAGGCTGTGGACAGCCCTGTGCTAAACTATTCAGACCTCAGCCTTTGCCATATAGTAATCCCTTATGGTGGTGGTGCCAAACAATGTTAGACTGAGAATTGCTGAGGGAAGGATATTTCATAGAAAAGGAACGTGAACAATTTTGTTCTGAGTTATCAAGAAGAAAGGTGATATCTACCAAAAGGAGAACTGGTTAAGAAAAGGTCCAGAGCATTGGGAATAAGGTAAGAATGATCCAATACCAAGAATGATCCGGTTGCCAACCCCTAGTACAGGGGTTGGCAACCGGCGGCCCAAAAGTGATTTTTTGGCGGCCCATAAAAGGTTGACCATACTTACATGGCATGTGGCCTGTATGTAAAATTATTTAAATAATACATTTTATAATACGAATAATAAATTAAAAATAATTTGATACCAATACTTCGTGATATCACCCTGCAACTTGGCACGAGTCAACCGTGTCAATCATCATGAGCAGGTATAGGAAAGGTGACTTCATCTGACCACATCCAAGATTTTGGCGCACTTTTGTAGTGCCGTCCCCTGGTCCTGTCTTATATATTTGTTAAAAATAATTTCAAAAATGGGTTCAAGAAAACGTAAAATTGCAGATGAATGAAGAAGTTTTAATGATGAATGGAACAGCAAGTACTTCTTTATTGAAAATGGGGGGGGGGGGAAACCCCTTTGTCTTATTTGTCATAAAAGTGTTGCTGTTATGAAAGAATATAATATCAGACTTCATTACGAGATGTCTGATGTTATAGATGTTCAACTTACCTTAATGAACTTAATTTGAACCTGCAATGCCAAGGTAAATTACTAGCAGAACTGTTTTCTGACATAAAAGCTTTTGAAAGCAAACTATGTCTGTTGAAGAAACATGTGATGGAAGAAAATCTACATCATTATATATGTTGCAAATCTGAATCTACAGTTGGATGACAAACACAAAAGGAAACTTGTTGTTATCATTGAAGATTTACAAATGGAATTTTCAACAAAATTCGATACCATTTTGTTTCAACAAAATTTCAACAAAATGGTATCGAAATGCGATTATTTGTGAATCCTTTTAATGTCGATATTGATGATGTACCAAACCAACTACAGATGGAAGTTTTGGAATTACAACACAATGAAACATTAAAGAACGCATTTTTGTTAGAAAATTTCCAAAAACTTTATCGATGCTTACCAAAAAATTTGAAGGATTAATTAGTATTGCAAAGAAGATGATAGTCGCATTTCGAAACACATACATTTACGAACAAGCATTTTTTGCCATGAGTGTTTGAATAAATTTTCTTTTTGACTGACTGATGAACATTTGCATCCTTTGATTCGAATTTGCACCTCAGCTTATAAAGTAGATATAGATAATCTGGCTATAATTTTCATTGAGCTTCATTTTCACACTTGTTTCATATCTCATATTTTAAATATTTGTTTTTTTTTTTAAGATTGATATAATAAAAATTGATAACTTAAGTATTTTTTTCACTCACTATTTTCTCTTAATTAAATGCTTGCGGCCCGATTATTAAAAATAAAAGTTGAATGTGGCCCGCTAGCCTGAAAAGGTTGATATCCTAGTAGATAGAATTTATATCATTACTAGCAGCAAAATACTTTTAGCATTTTTTCCCAGTTTCATCATTGGAATTACAGAATGAAAGCTAGTTTGTGAACATTTGAAGTCCTCAAGGATATATCAAGTTTAAAATAATGAGTTCAGAGTGGTTATCTGAATTTGGAGGGTAATGTATTTCAACTGAAATGCAGAATACAACCCTCTGTCCAAAAAGAAACTGAACTTTTCGAAAATAGAAGAAACTAGTGGCACCACCTGTTGTCGAAAGCGGCAACCTTCATTAGTGTTGTGTCAACTGTTTATGACATTTGTTTCATTAGAAACCGAGTTATAGTGCCAAGAGTAACAGTATGTTTTGACGAATGGTCGGAAAATGAGTTTCAAACAGAGAGCTGCGATTGACTTTTGTGTTAAACATGGTAAAATTTTTACCGAAATGCATCAAATGCTTCAAAAAGTATATGGTGATGAATGCTTATCTCGTACTCAAGTTTACAAGTTTTTTAAGCGATTTAAAAGTGGTCATGAGACACTTAAGGATGACAAAAAGCCGGGCCATCTAAAAACTGGACTGAGCGAAGTTGATATCCAAAAAGTGCATGATTTCATCAAAGAAAACCCAAAATCATCCATATGATTGATTGAAGATGAATTGGGGATTCCAAAATCAACTGTGCACAACATTTTGACCGAGAGTTTGGGCCTTCGTAAATTGAATTCACGATTTGTTCCCCACAAGTTGACCAACGACCAAAAAATGTATCGAATTGAGTACTGCAAGGACCTCATTAAAACCTCGTAAGGACTCGAACTTCCTTGAAACGATCGTTACTGGTGATGAAACATGGTGTTTTGAGTATGAGCCTGAAACAAAGCACCAGAGTGCTGAGTGGAGACCACCAGAAGAGGGGCATCCGAAAAAAATCGCTTGGAGAAGTCAAAAGTAAAGACAATGCTGATTTATTTCTACAATTCCGAGGGCATTATCCACAAAGAATTCATTCCGCCTGGCCAAACAGTCAATAGTGAGTTTTATCTCGAAGTTTTGAAGCGATTGATAGCAAAAATTCATTGCGTACGGCATGAATATTGTGATGCAGGCAGCTGTCACTTTTGCACAATAATGCACCATCTCATCGTTCGAACACTGTTGGACAGTTTTTGAGCAAAAACCAAGTTTGTGTGTTGGATCACACCGTATTCACCTGATTTAGCACCCTGTGACTTCTTCCTCTTCCCCAGACTTCATTTGCTGATGAAAGAAAAGCGATACGACACCATTGAAAACGTTCGAGCAGCAGTAACCACGACTCTCAACAGTATCCCAAAAACTGATATAAAAAACTCATTTAACGAATTAATTGACCGCGCCAAATGCTGTATCGAAGCTGAGAGAGAGTATATTGATTGAAATAAATGATTTGAATAATTATAATTGGGCTGTGTTTTATTTTCTATCAAAAGTTTGGTTTCTTTTTGGACAGAGGATGTAGAAAGAGGAGGTCTAGGTTTAGCCTTTCTGATTGGATGTCATATCAGATAAATGCACATGTGTTGGATACTTCAAACTGTTGAGGTGATACACACAGAACTACAACTGCTGTTTGTAGTAGTTCCACAGAACTACAAACAGCAGTTGTAGTTCTGTGGAAATAACATCTAATTTAAATACTAGTTATTATTACTATTATAACTCTGCTACATGCATATCACCATCTCCCCTACCATTCAATTCTCCAATTACAGCACTATTGCCATCAATGCCATTTACTACCCACCACCAGCAACAGTATTTTTTTTTTTTTTTTTTTGGTCTGTAAATTGCATATGTTCTAATGGCCGATTTGCTTGTGTGTGTGTGATGAAAAACCCAAGTTTCCGATATGTTAAATGTTGGTAAAATGGATATGGAATATTTCTTTTTGTTTTTGAATTTGAATTTTTTGTTGATTTTTATATTTTGTGCTGCAGTTTTATATTTGTATACTCCTGTTCCATGATTCCTTCAGGCACAATCTGGTAACAGCACCATTTGCTGACTGGTTGCAAAGTCTCCTAATGCTCTCATCAGGTTTGGTCTCATGGTACTGCCTAGTGGCAAGCCTGAGGAACCATTTTACTGCTCCTGTATCCTTAGTATGGAAAGTCCTGGGTAGTCCCTAGCATGTTCTGTGCCTTCGAAGCTTGCTTTTTATACTGCATATATGTATGTAGTTTAAGCTCACTATTGCAAACAGTGAAAGCAAAAAACTTCACAATGGTGAACTGAATTTCTTCACAATGATGTTACATCATGTCACAAAATTCAGCTGGTGTGAGTAATCTTATAAGAAGTACTGCATTCAATTTATTTGTGTTTTTATATTAAAACTAGAAAATGAAAAGGAAAAACTATAGCTGTGATCAATAAACAAAGAGAATGGTGGGAAATTGTACATTGATGGCAGCAAGAATCATACATAAAGGTGTTGGAGAGATTGGTTAGGAATAGAATACAGGATTGGGTTGATGGACATTGCATTCTTTATTATGGCCAGCATGGATTTGTAAAGGGTAGGTCCTATTTTAGCAATTTACTTTTATTTTATCATAGGGTAACAAGTGTGTTATATAAGGGAGAATTATATACAGTGATTTTTATTTATTCGTATGATGATATAACAGCTGTGAGGGGCCCCCTTTTACGGAGAAGTACGGCACCATCTCAGTCCCCCCAAATTTTATCCGGGCTTGGGACCGGCATAGGCCTGACGAATCAGGCCTATGGCTGGGTCTTAAGTATTCCCGACTGTAATCCATGTATTCAAGGGGTCTGGTTTTCCTGCTTGCGGGAGGGAAAACCCCAGATAAACTGGGGAGAAAAACCCTGCTGTCCACGCCCAAGACCGGCTAACTTGGCAATGTCTGAGAAAGATCCTTAAGCTCCTCACATCGGTGACAAGAATCAAACCCAGGGCACTCCTTTCCCAGGCATGTGGTCGTGAAGCGCATAACCACTAGGCTAACTGCACGGATATATACAGTGATATTCTTGGACTTTGCAAAAGTGTTTGATAGATTACCACTTGATAAGTTGGTGTACAAGCTGCAGAGGATGGGAATAGATATTATATTGGTTAAGTGGATTGGAGATTGGCTTTCTGAACAATATTAGCAGGTTGTGTATGATGGAGCAGTGTTTCAGAAAAGGAGGGTAACCAGTGGCAAGCCCTAAGGTTCTGTTCTTGGACCCCTGCTGTTTAATTTGTTTGTAAACAATATATCATGTGGACTGACTGGACTGGGGATTTTCAGTTGTTTGCTGATAATGCATAGTTGGTGAGAATCATACGTAGCACTGCTGATGTTAATTCTCTTCAGGAAGGTTTGAATAGACTAAATAATATTAATAAGTGCAAGGTGTTGCATTTTGGAGCAGAAATATAAGACTGCGGCACTGCTATACTGCAGGAAATGGATGACATTAGAGATTTGGAAATGATGGTTGACAGCCGACTGAAGTTTAGAGGACATATTGCTAGTGTTGCAAAGGCTGTACATTGTGGTGCTGCTATGATAAGAAGTACTCTAATGTGTAGGGATAAGGAAGTGGTTGTGCCACTGTATAAAGCACTAGTCAGACCACACTTGGACTATCATGCTCAAATCTGGTCACCTGTTTTTCAGTGTGATGCGGAAACATTGGAAGAGGGTCCAGACACAAGTAACTAAGACAATATCAGGACTTCAGAATGCTGGCCATGGAGACAGGTTGAAGAAATGTGGATTGCAAAGTTTAGTGGATCGGAGGAAAAGAGGTGGTATGATAGAGACATTTAAGTTAGTGAGAGGATTTTATCAGATTAATCCAGATGAGATTATAAAAAGTAGATTTTTTTTATATGGAGAATTGTCACTGAATGGAATGTATTACCAGAATGTGTTTTTAATACAAGGAATGTTAATGATTTTAAGAGTCGGCATCATAAATATGTTGTCAGTTGAATGAACCCTCACGATGAATCTGCCGACTCCATGGAGGATACAATAATGATGATAATAAAGCACACAAAATTACGACATAAAACCAATAAAACATTGAAAATAGTAGGGGGGGGAATAATATGGTGGGAAATTAAACATAAAAGAATTAATGATAGGTAATAGAACAAAGGAAACGGTGAGAAATGATACATTATTGACATCACAAAGGATTGGCAGAAACAATACATGGCCATGGCCATTGTTAGGGTATATGTTGCCCTCAAAAAAAGTAAATTTTCATATTTTTTTAAGAATTATACAAAATGATGGAGCAGTGTCTCAGAAAAGAAGGGTAACCAGTGGCAATTGAATATATTTTGAATTTTTTTCCTTTTTTATTAACATAAATCAGTAACATTCTTAATCTAAATTTTCTGCAATTTTATTCTCATTTGAAATTGTTGCGACCTGTTAGTCTTTGTTTGGCCATTGTTGACTATAGTAGATGATATTGAGCAGAAATGCTAAAATATGAAGGTATAAAAGTTTTACAGTGGCTACACTGCATAATTCAGAAAGCCTGGTCAGAGGGTCGAGGTCTAGATGATGGAGTAGAGCTCTCATAGTACCCATCTAAAAAATAAAAATAAAAAAGTGAATAAAGCTGAATGTGAGATTGCAGAGGAATTTCTCTTCTGAGTGTTCCTGACAAGATTTATGGAAGCATTCTTGAGAAACAACTAAGAAATATTGTGGAGGAGAAGTTTGGAGAAGAACAGGCTGGGTTCAGGCCAAATAGAGGTTGTCAGGATCAGATTTTCACTATTAAATCAAATGGTTGAGAAATCATGGGAATATAACAAGGATCTGTATTTAAGTTTTGTAGATTCGGAAAAGGCATATGACAAGGTGCCAAGAGAAAATCTGTTCAAAACACTCCAGCTATATAGTGTAAACGGGGATATTATATCAAGCAGTACATAGTCTCTATTTGAGTTGTAAAGCAGAAGTTAGAATTGAAGATGGTACAGGAAGGTAGTTTAATGTAAATCCATAAAGAAAACACTCCACTAAATCCAATTGTAGAAGGCATTGATTCACCCACTTATAAACTCTCAAAGTATTTAGCAAAATCATTAAAATGTTTTTTTTTGCTCATCCTCTTATTTTATCAAAAATTCTGTTGATTTTGTTTCAAATGCAAAAAACATAAATATTAAAAAAGATGAAATTATGGCTAATTTTGATGTTGTCTCCCTGTTTGCAAATTTACCTACAGAGGAAGCTTTTATGCTGCTGAAAGATAAATTAACAAAAAAAAAAAAAGTTGTCTTTGTTAACTCACTGCATTAATTCTGGCTATTTCCAGTTTAAAGACATTATTTACAAACAAAAATCTGGTTTAGCCATGGGTAACCCGTTATCAGCCATACAGGCAAACATATATTTAGAATCTTTTGAAGAAAAAGTTATCTCCTCCTTTCCTTTGAAACCAAAAATGTGGAAAAGATATATCGATGACATCTTTTTAATTTGGAGCCATGGTCTAGAATCTCTGAAGAATTTCCTTGACCACCTCAACAGTCAACACCAAAATATCAAATTTAATGCAGAATTAGAGGCTGATTGCTCCCCCCATTCCTGGATGTTAGACTCACTCACGTTTCTGAGAAATTAAAAATCTCAATTTACAGAAAACCAACTCACACCAAGAGATATCAAGATATCTCCATGCACAGTCCCAATACTATCCCCCTCAAAAACTTGGCATTATCTCTATATGTGAAGAGGATATTAACAAAGAGTTTTAGTTTCTTCTTACTACTTTTCAACAGAAGGTTATTGGAAGCAAACAATTAATAAGTTACTTTTCAATCCTCCATCTCGTCATACTGAAGATACAAATAGTGAAAAAGGCCACATTTCCCTACCATATATCAACTCCGTTTTGCCAAAATTGCCTGAAGTTCTTAAGAAATACAACATCTGGACTTCATTCCCTCCTCTTCTGAAATTCCGTTCCTTGCTAAGTAAGCCCAAACAAAGATGACAACTTTAAATATGCCGGTGTTTACTGAATTTGCAACGAGTTGCCAACCGGTGTACCACCTTATTATTAAATTACTCTGGATTTAGAGAAAGATGTTGGAAGTTTATTTTTCACTTTTCAGGTGCAAACTTTGTTTGCTTACACTTGGATAAAAGATTAAACTAAATTTATTATAGTCTAACCAAGTGCAAAATAAACTTCCAACATCTTTCTCTAAATCCAGAGTAATTCAATAATAAGGTGGTACACCTGTTGGCAACTTGTATAGGTAAATATGACCTCTCCTATTGCTTCTGCCTTAGTATCTCCACGTTTCGGTTTGCCTCCCACTGAAGATGAGAGGTTCTGCTTGGGGTAGGTTTTTGCCTGTCTCCGAGTAGAGCCACTGCTGAGATTATGGCTCTGTCTGGTGGTGGGGTGAGCCTGCCACTGGGTAGAGCCAACGCTGAGAAGTTCTTCTTGGTGACAGGGTGAGCTTGTCACTGAGTGGAACAAAGCTGAGTTGGGCGATCTTTTGGGATTGTCTAATTTTTAGAGAGGTCTTTACTTAAATACACCTCAATAAAGGTTGAAACCGGTCTGGGTAGTGTAGTGTCCCTTCCCTTAATGCATAGCAGTATACATGTCCGCAAGGAGATGTGCTTTTCATTATGGGAGATACTGAGACAAGGAGTGATGAGAGCTTGGTCCACCTTTGCTACGAGTTGCCAAGGGATCTGCCACCTTACCTCAGTCCTGAAGATATTTTTGGGTGCAAACTTTGTTTGCTTACACTTGGATAAAGGATTAAACTAAATTTATTAAATAATATTTCAGTTTCTGATAATGATTTAATTATCTAATGTTTTTTTTCAGATGCAGCAGTTTTGTAAACCATTGCCATTTTTAAATCAGGCAAATATTAGTAACCTGCAGCAGCAGCATAATCTTTTACCACTCTCAATTAAGGTACATTATTGAGATATACATTTTTTTTTTTTTTTTTTTTTTTAGTATGACATTTTAGTTATGAGAAAAATTTTCTCACAATGCAGCAGCATAAACTTTTACTACTTTCAATTAAGATGGATTATGCAGTTGCAAATAATTTTTTTGTTTAGTATGAAATTATAGCTATGATAAAATTTTCTTACAATTACATCTGTATTTAAAAATATTTTGTTTGATCATAGTAATTTTTCTTCACTTTTTTATGGTTTGCACCCACAAAATGTTAGTATCATGTGTGGATGTGGACCAAGTCAGAGAAATGAGTATAGTGGTTTGGTGTAAGAAGCAATGGCCACATAGTTTCAACATCTGCTTTAATGCTTCTGTTCTATTAGTATCACTGCCAGAGCAATCATACTGACAGTAAGAAAACAACTCTGGCTAGTGCTTGCTTTCAATACAAGGTACAATCAGTATCATTGTAGTGGCTAGATGAGATCCTGACTTGATACATTCAGTCATAATTCCATGGATATGAACCTAGAGGTATCCATTCCTTGGAAGAAGGTAACCACCCCCTGCTTTTGACCTCTTCTGTCAGCTTTCCTTGTCCCATTACAGCTGTTATGCTGTATGCACTGCTCTTCAAATTCCGAACCCACTCTTATCAACTTCTTATTCCTGAACCTTGACTTTCTGCAGTTCAATTACTCAAACAGCAAAATCAACTTACTAGGTAACCTTAATATCCACAACTCCAATTGCTTTTCCTTTTCCAAATCCATTAACCAAGATAGAAGAGATGGGGAAGTATTTGCTATAAGCAGTGATCTAACACAATCTCTACTTTCCTGAATATCCTTGATCTTTTCAGGTTTTCAAAGGTTGACACTTACCACTTCTAAAATTCAAGAAAGTTGAGTACAACTCAGGTAAATGAAATCTTGACTCTGTGTGTTAAGGCTTCATTGCTGGGAGAACTCATGAAAGGCTTAATGAAATGAAACAGCACCAATATTTCTTCTCAGTCACAAAGACATCTTTAAGAAGTATAGTATGAAACTTGTAACACAAACACACACACACAGACAACAGAAACTAAGTGAAACATGGATGAAATACTATACTAGAGTGCTGACTAGGTGTGGCACTTTTTGTGAACATGTCAACTGCCATGCTCACAAAAGGTGTAGACAGATCTTGTAGGATATAAACATATCTTGAAGTATTAATGTTTTAGAAAGTTTTATGCAACCATGTGTGTGTGTGTGTTCAGATTAGGCTGATTTCTAGGGCCGAACAAATATGTTCACCTGTAGCAAGTAGATTTTGCTGGCTGACGAGTAGCTACAGAATGAACAAAATAGAGTATTTTTTATTTAATATAAAAAAAAAACAAACTTGGTCACAGAATATAATTTTTTATTTACTAAAAAAACTTACTAATGGTAGAGCAACATTAATCATTTAGTGGAACTCCTGTTAACTAACTGTGATACATCATTAAAAAAATGGAAGAGGGGTCCTGGATAGGTAAATTGTTTGCATGGCAAGTAGTTTTCCATAATCAAGCTCTGCTGATTTCTGAGGACAGCTGCAGATTCTAAAAAACAGTCTTTCTCTTTTAAATTTGCTGAGATGGAACATGGTGCTTTTCTTCCAATTGATTCAGTGAGTTGTATCTAAAGCATTGTCTACAATGCCCAATTTGACCATAATCATGATGGCAAATGTATTTTTTATGTTCTTCTAAGTGGATGGTGGTGGTGGTTGAACTTCCTGTCTGTCTATAGTAGACTAACTTGCTGCAACAGGGAACTCTGTATACACCAGAAACTGAGAGAGGAGGGAGTTATATGGCTCCCACTCACTAAAGGTTTATTTGTAAATCTATAGAACATTAGCATTGCTCTAGAAACCAAACATGGAACTTTCATGCCACTTCAGGCCTCCAATGAGTGGTACAGTGGTTGCTGAACAATGAAATTCATCTTTCACCTAAAAACAATCAGAAAAATTCATGCACACTGCGAGATTCAAACCTGCAGCCTATCAGTTGTAGAGCAAATACACTAACCACTTGGCCATTTAAGCCAGCCAGTTGATCCTTTGCAGATTTGATAAAGGTGACTAGTTTTAAATGGAGCTTAAAAGCTGTGCAGAGAATATGTTTCTTTAGAATTCTAGCTATATTTTCTGATGTACTTCAGATATAGGAGATGCTAATAGCATCTCATGATCATGAATTGGGATGAAGGATTGATTGCTTATTTGATTCTCTAGGAACTGTAGTCATTAGGTAGGAAGGTGTGGTGTATATGAATAAGTCCTGCTGCAAGGACTTATTCATATACTTATTCACCCCAGTAAGGTGGTTGTACCACCTTACTGGGGTAAGGTGGTACAACCACCTTACCCCAGTCCTGAAGATACTTTCAGGCGCAAACTTTGTTTGCTCACACTTGGATAAAGGATTAAACTAAATTTATTATACTCTAACCAAGTGAAAAATAAACTTTCAACATCTTTCTCTAAATCCAGAGTAATTTATTAAAAAAGGGTGGCACACCATTTGGCAACTCCTATAGGTAGAGATGACCTGCTAATGCTTCTGTCTGGTATCTCCACTTGGGCCTGGCTCCCACTGAAGAGACTTCAATAAAGGTCGAAACTAGTCTGGGTTGTGGCCCTTCCCTTAATGCATAACATTAGACATATCCGCAAGGAGTTTTGCATTATGGGAGATACTGAGATAGGAGTGCTGGTAGCTTGCTCCACCTTTGCAAGGAGTGCCCTGGTGTTGTACCACCTTACCCCAGTCCTGAAGATACTTTCAGGTGCAAACTTTGTTTGCTCACATTTGGATAAAGGATTAAACTAAATTTATTATAACCTGCTGCAAGAGTGGCCTCATTGGAATAAAGATTATAGGCTCATTTGGTTAGTGTTTTTATAATACCACATTAGGACAGACACATTAGGCTCTGTCACCTTTGGTTAAGATATGTAGATGCATTCTCTATTCCAAATAGAAAGTTTGAGAGGGGGCTGAGTCAAGAGCTTGTTTTCAAACTCCTGCAGAAAAAAATTGGTAAGGAGCAGCGTGTGTGGGTGGGTGGGTGGGGGGGTACAAACAGAGAGTACCCATAAAGGTACTCTCTGTTTGTAAATTTTGTTCTTCCAAGATAAACATTCAGAATGGATGGCAAAGAGATATGTGATGTTAGGAGGAAAAGTTTATTTTAAAAGCAAAAAGTGTTAAAGTGTCATTTAAGAGAATGTTGGTGAACAATGAGATGATACCAGTGCTAACCATTATATCTGTATTATTAACAGTTAGATTTTTCAGTGTCGAAATTTTAAAATGGATAGAGTTTTTTTATGTATGATGTGGTATGGCCAGTAAGGGGGTGGGGCAACAGTTGTTTATAGCAAGGGGAATCTATAGCATCTTCTGCGGGAAGGATTGGGTTTGTGGATTTTAGTTAAGGCGTATATCTAGTGGAGTGGGATGAGAACTGAAAGGTTCGAGTGTTTTTGTGATTTCTGGCTTCCAGAAATCACAAAAAAAACTTTTTAATTTTTAAATCTGAGATATGGTAGGTTCATAATCTAATGATAAGTAGATAGAGTGGTCTTTGAGAATGGTATCCATTTTTATGTTGTTGACTTGACCAAAATCTTAACTACTGATTATAATAAATGTACAGACCAGGAAAACAGTTCATGTTTTCCTGGTCTTTACAGCATAAAGTATACTATATAGATAGTGATTTTTTTTTTTTTTTAAATAAGATAAATTCGCTAATGCCTTTTATTCTCCATAAGGACTAATAAGCAAGACTGAGGTGTAGTTGCTCTCATCCAGTAGCCAATCAGAGGTATCTAGCTAAGAGAGGCAAATGCCATCACTTTGTCCCTAACCGTAACACAATATATTATTGTCTGAGATAGTGTCGGTGCTACGGTAGATTTTCTCGAGTTTGTGCGATGAAAAATCCCAAATTTTGGGCATAAAAACCCTTTTTCCCTTCTCAGAGATTGATTAACTCAGGAGGTGTTCGAAGAAAGGCTTACAAAGAAAAGTTCCTCTAGTCAGTGATAATCAAACTTCAAATGGTCTTTCTTTTGGATGCCTAGCACAATGTAATTTTTTTAGGTGGGGGGGGGATCCTCCCTCAGTTCCTCAAAAGAAATAACCAAACAAAATGTTGGCATTAGTGGATTTAAATATGACTTTTGGCCTTATCATACACCAGACTTCAGTAGGTCTCTTGGATTCTCACCCATCCCTCCTCCTAAAATGCTTTAATTGATCTGCAAATGCCTATTTTACAGTATTTCAAACATTGGCAGTTCAGGTGGGAGATGAATTTCATTGACCACTGGTCTTACAGTGGGTAATAAAAAAGTTCCATGTTTGGTCTCCAAAGCAGGATTTCAGGACTTTGTAAAAAATAAATAAAAATATCAAAAAAAGTATAAAATTAATGAAAATAGAAAAAAAAATTCTTAGCCATTCTCATGGTATGAATGTACTATAGGTTTGCAGCAAAAAAACTTTTTTGTTAGAGTGGAAGCTACATAAAAAATAAATAAATAAATAAAAATCCATTGGTAGTTATGGATTCAGTATTTTTAAACTTTGAATAGTTAAGGATTATACTGAATTATATGTCAATTTATAATTTCATATTTAGTATTACTTCAGTAAAAATAAATTTAATTCTAGAAATGAACATGTAATGTACATTAAATAAAGTAATTTTAATCATGAAATTTTTGTCTAAGTATTAAGGACATCTCCATTTCAACTCAGAAATGGAACAATATATACATTTATCAGAAAGATTCTAAAAAATACCATATTAGTTTCTCTAGCCAAGGTAACAAATGATCAAAAACTCCTAATTTGATTATAAAAAGAAAAGAAAAGCAAGTATTCAAGATTGAAAGAGGCTCGAAGCATTCCAAGAAGTGGTTAGCTGGCATGTGCGAAAAGGGATTGATCAATTGGTCATTAATATATCTAGCCAACTGTACTCATTCAGGAAGAAATTTTAATATTATCTAAGCGTCACGATTATTCTCTGATATTTCTCTGAAGTAACTTGCCCAGATAGACTTTTTTTATTCCACAAACAGAGGCTTACTTTCATTCTTTCCAAGAATACTAATAAAGAATTCTCTTTGAAACTATCAAAATTCTTTTTGAAGCTAAAGCATCTGCTAATCTTTTGTATCTAGAACTGAAAGCTTAAATCCTTCAAGAATAACAACAATCTTATCATCAGTAGACCAGACAAAGGCAGAGTTTTCATCGTAGAAGATAAAAAAGAATATTACAGATTAGTTTCCTTATTACTTTTTGACTGTTCTACTTACCAGTTCTCTGTGCTGGTGAGTAGCATTTCGTGCTACTTTTGTGCTCTCTAGTTTGTTAACTCTTCCTTTTTTTTTTATTAGATCAATGTCTGTAAAGTAAGTTTTTCTACATGTTCTGTGTGCTGATAATGATTTTCTTAAATTTTTAGTAAATTGTTGAAGCTATTGATATGTGCTCACCTTTACCTCCAATCTATCAGATATCTCTGATTTGTTCATACTTCTTTCAACTTTCCTTTGATTATTTCCTCAAAATTTCTGCATGGCTTGTAATATCTACACTTTCTGTTGTGAGTTTCAAGACCAATTTCTTTCTCTCTCTCTTTTCGATGTTTATTTTTATCCATGCTTTCACTAGTCTATGATTAGTATAACAGATCTAATATTCCTATGATGTTTACCATAATATAATCAATTTTATATCAATAATGTATGTGAATTGTCGTGAAGATATTTCATGTGCAGACTTCTACATTGCTTCAACCTTGTTATCTGCTTCGCGGAGTGACAGAGGGTGTCACCTATGAAGAAGTCACCACTGACTCATGAGTCGGAACCTAACACCAGTGAAAGTGAGCAGGATGCTCAGGGCAGATAAAAGACCAATGCCACTAATACTTGTAGAAATTGATAAGACACAGAAAGAGATTTATGAATTAACAACGATATGTGGCCTCAGAATTTCTACTGAACCACTAAGGAAGAAGTCGATGGCTAGGCAGTGCCATAGGTGCCAAAGGTTTGGCCATGCCCCAAAACTCTGCAAGGCAAATTACAGATGTTTAAAATGTGACGAAGGCCACCAGACAGTCATGTGCACAAAACCAAGATCCACTCCAGCTAAATGCGCAAATTGTGGAGGACCTCACCCTGCAAACTACAAGGGATGCATTACACACTCAAATAACCAAGGGTTACAAAAAACTACCCCTCCAACACAATTCAGCGATGCTCAAGCCAGCCGTGCTAATCACACCCCAGCCCAAACTATCAGTAGTCCAACAACCCAAGAAAGGAAACAAATGCCTAAAACTTATGCAGAGGCAGCACGAACAAAGGCTACTCCATCTCAACCATATAGGCTCAAATCTAACTTCAGTACTAACTGCCTCACTAGCTACCATGTTACAAGAATTCAGTTTGACGAATCCTTCACCGTCCTCCACGAAAAGATTCCTACAAAGTACCCACTCAATTCTGACAGCCCTCAACAATGAATACATGAAAATTCCATCCCGACTCTCTCATGATCATGGCATGGAATGCCAACGGACTCAGCAATAAAACCCTAGAACTACAAGAGTTCTCTCACAGGCATAATCCTGACATAATACTGGTAAACGAAACATATCTCAGGCCAGCTAATAATCCCAAATTACAGAACTATACTATGTACAAAACAGATAGACTAACCGGAAGTGGAGGAGGAACAGCTATATACATTAAAAACTATCTAAGCCACAATGTTCTGACCAATCCCCAAACCAAGAACCTAGAGATAACAGGCATTGAAGTTAATACCAACAACGCTGGCAATATCAAAATCTACGCTGTATATAATCCATCCAGCATTCCATTGCTGGTATCCAATTTGGACCCCATTCTCGGCTTCTCCGACTCCATCATCATAGCTGGTGACTTTAATGCCAAACATACAGCCTGGCATAGCTCCACAATCAATGATAAAGGTCGAATTCTAAACCATTACGCAACGCAAAATTCTGTTGTTGTAACCGGACCCACAGAGCCCACCCATCATAGCTCAACTGGAAGTTCAGATGTACTTGACATAGTTGTCCTCAAAAACATCAGATACCAATACCAGCTGGAAGCAATAAATGAACTTTCATCAGATCATAACCCTATTCTGCTTAAACTTGGTACACAAGAACAATTCTCCCCTCCCCACTCTTTCATATCTTGGGACAAACTCACCAGAATCTTACCTGATCACATTGGCCCAGTCCCTACTATTCATACTAAAAAGGAGATAGAAATGGCTGCAATCAACTTTACCAATCAAATCAAAAATGCAATAAAGGCAGTTACCCAAACTACAGTTTTTCACCCTAGTGGACGGATCCCCGAGGAAATTATGGATTTAATTAGACTGAAAAACAAAGCCAGAAAGCGGTATCATAACACAAGAGCTCCTCAAGATAAAGCAAATTTGAACAAATTAAACAGACAAGTACATGAAGCCCTCCAGACACATCGAAACCGGGAGTGGGAATCTAAGCTAACAAAATTAAACCCTTAGGACAACTCCATATGGAAGTTTCTGCGAACCTTCCGCACCAAAAGACAACTTTTACCCCCAATTCAAACCTCGAAAGGAATAGCTCACAATGATGGGGAAAAAGCAGAGGCTCTAGCCGACAACTTGGAAAGTCAATGCAACCCCTCATATGAAAATTTGAACATCAATCTTATCTACAAGATTCACCGCCGAGTTAGGCAGGCCATAACAGAACAAAAAGATGATCTAGAATCTCTCACACCCACTTCTCCAACAGAAGTTATAAACATTATAACCCACCTGAACAACAATAAAGCTCCAGGCCCAGATGGAATTACTAACAGAATAATTAAACTTCTCCCCAGAAAAGCCATTGTACATCTAGTCGGCATAATTAATGCCATCCTCAGATTCCAGTATTTCCCTTTAACATGGAAAATAGCAGATGTCACACCAATCAAAAAGATGGGAAAAAATGCTCAACTCCCTGAAAACTACAGACCTATCAGTCTTCTGTCTTGGAAAGATTGCAGAAAAAGTAGTCCTTACTAGACTTCAATCACAAACGGACCAACTACATATAATCCCAAATGAGCAATTTGGATTCAGAATAAACCATTCTACCATTCAGCAGATCCACAGGCTGATCGAATACATTTCCAAAGGCTTCAAACGGAATCTTCATACAGCTGCAGTCTTTTTAGATGCTGCAAAGGCTTTTGATAAGGTGTGGCATCAAGGTCTTCTCTACAAACTCATCGCATTCAATATACCTATTAATCTAGTTAAAATAATTCACTCTTACCTCAGAGATAGATACATGCAAGTCAAAATAAATGAAACTGTGTCAACCAGACGCAAGGTTCTGGCGGGAGTACCGCAGGGCTCACTCTTGGCCCCCTTGCTGTTTTCTATCTATATTGCTGATATCCCTCAAAACCCAAGCTCAACAATCACTGCATTATATGCTGATGACACTGCATTATTAGCCAGATCTCTCAGCCCAAAACTGCTATTAAGAGACTCCAAAGCAGCATTCACACGCTGGAAAGATGGTTTATGGACTGGAGAATTCAAACCAATCCACAGAAGAGCTCAACGATACTGTTCACTAGAAAAAAGCCTAAAATCAAGGAAGATATACATTTACTAGGTGTTAAAGTCCCATGGCAGAATACAGTCAAATATCTTGGAGTAATTCTGGATAAAAAACTACAATTCACCAACCATATAGAACACATAAGTTCAAAGACGTCTAAAGTAATAGCGCAGCTCTACCCCATGATCAACAGAAAAAGTAAATTAGATACTCAGAACAAACTGCTCATATACAAGATGGTAATACGCCCAGTCATAACTTATGCATCTCCTGCGTGGAGTCACACTTCGAAGACAAATATTCAGAAGCTGCAGAGAATACAAAACAAATGTCTAAGAATGAGTTTAGATGCTCCATGGTTTATCGGAAACTCCCAAATCCACAGAGACGTCAGCATTCCCTGCATCACAACTCTTCTTCATGACCTAGCTGAAAAGTTCTTCAATAAGACAATTAATCATCCGAACCCGCTGATCAAGCAAGCTTCAGACTGTAATGAAGCAGATTTCTGCAAATACAAGAGACCCAAGTCAATTCTATGCTCAGCTGAACAGAGTTAACCTCACTGCCCTTTCAGGGCGAGCTTAATGCTCAATAATTCTCCACCCAAAGAACTTTCCTTTTCAGATGGAGGGGAATACGAAAAGCATTTATGCTTCACCCATCAAGTCAGTACCATTATGCGTTATGCGTTAACCTTGTTATCTCATCTTGGTAGTGGTCCTTCTCATAATGCATAGCATTATATACTTCCAAAAAAGGGTGTGCTGTGTATGGGATACTAAGGCAATTGAAGTCATTAGCCTCTATATACAAGTAGTCCAGTCATGAAGATACTTCATGTGCAAACTTTGTTGCTTACACACTTGGATAAAGGATTAAACCAAGAATATAATTTCTTGGTATCTATAAGTTGTAGTTTAACCAAGTGAAAAAAACTTTCAAAAACAAATTTTGTTTAAAAGAGTATAATAACTGTTAACAATTTTGGTGCTGCTCTTACTATGCACAGGGACAAAGACTAAACTAAGTCCTGCAGAAATGGTCAGATATCATGTAATTCACTTTACTATGAATAATGGTTATTTGCATGAGGCCTTTATGATCTCGCTCTTTTTTTTCTGAATACTGTAATTAATATTAAGATTTTTCATGGTTAAATATGCTTTCATTCATAAAAATTAATTAATTTTTTTTTTCTTGATCAGTTAAGAGAACAGAATACCAATTTGTGGAATGCCAAAAGACATAAACTATTTTCTAAGACTACACATGGTGCATATCAAGGCCAGGTTTGTTGATAGTGTTTTTGCAGTTAACTTTGTGCTGTCATGAATATGTTGTTTTGTTTAATAGGTTTCTATGATTATGCAATGTCCTTAATGGAGTTTAATGGCTCATCAAGGAAGAGACCTCTTTTAGTCATTCATACCTAAATACCAATCATATCTCTCCTTAAGCACATTCATTGAAGATTCACCCATAACATCTAACAGTAACCCATTCCACGCACTCATCATGCACCATTGAGAAGAACCTGGACCTCACATGCTTCCTTGCCACAACTTTAGTCATGATGATCCTAAGTTCTATTCCTACCTGCCCTAAACTGAAAACTCTCACTTTTATCTGTATCATAAGATCCATTACTAACTTTTAGGTTTCTTTCATATTCCCTCCTTTTTCTCTAAAACCGTGAAGAGTGCTGCATCCTCTTTCTGACCTCATATGTACAATTCCATAGACCAGTATCATCTTTGTTACTGTCTACTGGATCTTTTAAACTGTTTCCTCATCTCCCCAGAACCCAGGTAATCATATCTGCAGGTGTAGCAGACCATGCTTTAGATTCTATGCATAGAATCAATTAGAGGGGGGGAACAAAAATCAAAAAACAGAAAACATCCTGCTCCATCGCAGCTAGTTTAGAAGTGAAAGACTTTTTTTAGAATATGTAGCTAATCGGAATAAATATGGATGCATCAGACTTCCCAAAGTATAGGAGTTCTCAGAAGATGTCTCTGTGACTGAGATGAATATTGTATATATTACTTTACTATAGTAGAAAAAAACGTTTGTTTTCCTTTCTCGGTGCTGTTGTTATAATGATATGAAATGCTGTTTTAAAATAACATTTCATATCATTATTATATGCAAAATTAACACACGATAAACTCTTACTAGACAGAACTGATAGGATCAAAGGAAATAGGTTGTTTTACTTAAACAGTTTACTAGTGATTTGAATTTCCTTTGGAATAGCATTGATGATATAGACTTGTCATTGAACAGGTAGACTATGATGCTGTTTGATATTGTGAGCAGTGAGCATATTTTTATCAGCATTAAAATAATAATAATTGTATGAAAAGTGATTACTTGTCTGCATTAACTGAATTACATTTTGATGAGATAACTAGATTTTATCTCATTTCAGTCTTTAAGGGATCATCATCATCATCAAATTCCTGCCATGTACCCTCAAGGGGTGTACAGGATATGATAGTACTACATGAAAATATTACATCATTATTAACTTCCTATCTACAATTTTCCTCCAAATCAGTCTGTAACTTGTCAAGACTCCAACATTATCAGATCTTATATTTCTATCGTCTAAGGCACTTTGTACCATATCAATCCACCTATATCTTGGTCTTCCTCTGGGTCCTTTTCCTGCCAACCTGGCAGAGAACACTTGTTTTGCTAATCTTTCCTCTCCCATTCTATTTAAGTGACCATACCACCTGAGATTAGCTCTGCTAACACATTCCTGGATGCTGACAATGTCAAGTTCTTTCCTAATATCCTCATTTTTAATATGATATTGCCATTGATGCCATCTGTTCACGCCTCTAATCTTTCTCAGGACTCTCATATCTGCGGTCTCTAGTCTTTGGTTAAGTGTTTTACTTCTGACCCAGCTCTCAGATCCATAAGTTAAAACTGGTTTGAACACTGTCTTGTATACAGCTAATTTAGTGTTCCGACTAATTTCTTTCTTATTCCATATGAATTTATTCAATTGACTTCCCACCATACCAGCTTTGCTGATTCTGTTGTCTATTTCTATATTTAATTTACCATCTTCAGTAAAAATCGTGCCTAAGTAGCTGAAATGTTTTACTTGTTCCACAGGTTCTCCATTCACAACACAATTGACATTTTCAATGATTCTGCCTATTTTCATTGTCTTTGTCTTTTTATTGCTGACCTTCATACCATATCTATTACAACAGCTATTCAATTTAGTCAGAGAATCTTGCAGACTTGTAGCAGATTTATTTAGAAGTATAACATCATCTGCATAAAGCAAAGAGCTGACATTAACATCTCCAATTTTGATATCAGGTTTAATACCACATTCCTTCATAATGTGATCCATATGGATAATGAATAACAGAGGGGATAATGTACATCCTTGTCTCGCACCAGATTTAACATTAAGCCATCTTTCTGTACTTCCTTCAATTCTAACTGCTGACTTACAACTCAAATAAAGACTAAGTATTGCTTGATATAATGCCCCATTGACACCATATAACTGCAGCGTATTGAATAGCTTCTCTCTTGGCACCTTGTCATATGCCTTTTCCAAATCGACAAAACTTAAATACAGATCTTTGTTATATTCCCATGCTTTCTCGACTATTTGTCGTAAAGTGAAGATCTGATCCTGACAGCCTCTATTTGGCCTGAATCCAGCTTGTTCCTCACCAAGCTTTTCTTCCACAATTCTTCTCAACCGTTTCTCAAGTATACTTACATAGATCTTGCCAGGAACACTCAGTAGGGAAATTCCTCTGTAATTCTCACATTCAGTTTTATTTCCCTTTTTATATATGGGTACTATGAGAGCTCTACTCCAATCATCGGGAATTCGTCCCTCTGTCCAGGCTTTCTGAACTATGCAGTGCAGCCACTGTAAGACTCTTATACCACCATACTTCAGCATTTCTGGTCGAATATCATCTACTCCTGCTGCCTTTCCACATTTTAAGCCTTTGATGGCTTTTTCTACTTCAAGTATGGATATGTATTCCTGACTGCATGCCTGGTCAGTGTTTTTTATCACTGTGCTGTCATAACTGCTTGTTTCATTTAGCAGTTTTTCAAAGTAATTACTCCATACTTCAAGGATATCTTTTTCTCCCATTTTCATGTCACCTTTATCATCTCTAATTCCTTTTACAGCACTCTTTCCTCCATTTCTAAGCTTCTTCAACAACCTCCAGAATATTTTGCCACCTTCTTGATATTTATTTTCTATATTCTTGCCAAAGTCCTCCCATGACTTTTGTTTAGCTAGTTTTACACATTGTTTAGCTTTCTTACATTTGTCTCTGTATTCTGTAAGAGTAAAAGCTGACTTATTTGCCAGGAACTTTTGATATGCTTTCTTCTTTTCCTTCACTGCCTCTTTAACTTCCTGTGTCCACCAGGGAGTTCTGATTTTTTTATCCTTGCACACAACCTCACCACATGCCTCTCTGGCAGAATCAATCAATGTTTTCTTCAGAGTTTGCCACTGAATCTCCAAGGTTTGATTCATGTTCTCAAACTCTTTCATTTTCTTTTCAATAATCTTTCTATATTTTAGTCTACAGTTCACATCTTAGAGCTGCTCAACTTTTATTCGCTTTAAAACTCTCTTACATGTTATTCTTTTCAATATGAAATTCAATTTTATCCTGCTCAAGACTAAATAGTGATCACTTCCAATTTCAAATCCTCTGTACACTCTGGTGTCCTGCACCAGGGAGAAAACATCACTATCAACAATAACATAGTCAATGAGACTTTTCTTATTCCTAGCCTCTTCTCTCCATGTGAATTTGTGCACATTTTTATGTTGGAACATGGTGTTAGTAATAACCAGTCCATGTCCTGAGCAGAAATCCAACAGATATTTGCCATTATTATTAGCTTTGCTCTTTTCTCCAAATTTTCCCAAATTATTTTTGTATGTCTCACAATCATTTCCTACTCTGCTATTTAGATCCCCAACAAGGACCAACTTTTCCTTTTTCATTGTGTCAGTTGCTTTTTCTAAAGCCTCAAAAAATTCCTCCACTTCAACCTTAGTAGAACCTTCTGTGGGACCATAGGCACAAATAAGTCTCATTGTCCAGTTCCCCATTCTCATATTTGCCTACATTACTCTACTTGAGACTGACTGCCATTCAAGAAGATTAGCCTCGTATTTTGTGTTGAATACTATGGCTACTCCTTCTTTTCCTTGATTGTCATTGCCTGAATATAACATTTTGTATTTATTGCTCAGAAAGATCTCACCAGTTTTGGTCTTTTTTGTTTCAGTCACCCCTATTATGTCGATCTGGTACTTATCTAATTCCTCAGCTAGCTCCATTTCTTTGCCATTCAGGCTTCTTACATTGATAGTACCGATCTTTAACTCTGGCGATGTTGAGTTGGGGTTTGTTTTCAGATTTGTTCCAGTAGCTGACTTTTCGCTGTTCGCCCTGGTTCCCTGGCGAAAACAATGGGGGCCTTGTTGTCAAGATGGTAAAAATTAAAAGACCTCAAACTTAAGTCATTCTATTAGAATGAAGGGCAAGAACACTGAATATTTAGAGTACATGCTTGAATTTTTCCTGTCTGCATAATATGAATTGACAGTTTTTTGAATTGAATAAGAGTTTATTAAACAAAAACCTTACTTTGGTTTAACTCAGCTTATATACATGGGATGATATAAGGTGTTAAAGAGACACTTTCAGAAGCTGACAGCTCCTTTGTTTCTGTAGAAGTAGAAAACAAGTTGGAGTGCAGCTCTACCATTACTTCATAGAAGCTTAATCAGTTTTGATTCTAGTATAGCACATCTGGGGAGATGGAAAGCATCTTTGTCTGAGCAGTGAAAAAAGAACCATTGGTAGTGACACATTTTTACTGGACCGCTCAGAGAATGAGAAAAAGTTCATAGTGTTTAATCTACAATTTTCTGTAATTACTAATGGATGTCTGCAAAGCAATCTCAAAACATCTGCATGATTTAGTCATGTATTCAGTACAGTTGATGTATGCTGATTTTATATGGTGAAATAGTCATGAATGCCCCGAAATACTGGTTGTTTCTTGCAGACAAAGTTTTTGCATAGCAGTTTTGACTTGTATCCTACTGAGAACTTTGCTTTCTCTTCTGTAAGTAGAAATGTATGGCAGAAACCATCAAATGAGATAATCAGAAAGCATCCTGTCTACAAAAATGAATTGCTTGAAAGCATTATGTATACTTTGTATTGAATCTATTGATTTATTGAAAAAAAAAAAATTTGGACCTGTTCGATATAAATGTTTCATGCACAATACATATTTCACTTTTTCTTATTAATAAAATTTACACTTTTATTGGAATGATTTTGTCATTTCTGTTAAAATATCCCATGCAGAATCATAGAAATTTAAATAAAGAAATTTTAGATGTAATAGCAATGATATATGCTGATTTTATATGTTGGAATAGTTATGAATGCCAGAAATTTGCACATTGGCGCAAATTTTCCAGTTAAATTAATAAATTATATGAAATCCTGAAAGGTGCATTTGAACATGAAAGTCATGTCATGCAGCTTCATGCTGCAAGGCCTACAAACATTTTTGTATCATATTTCAGAGAGAGAGAGAGTTGTTAATGGTTCAGATGACTTCCATTGTGATATGTAGATTAGTTGTTTCTTTTCGAATGATTGGAAAGGGCATTCAAGGATTCGGTGTTGGCTGTACAACATTAAACTACCTACAGTAAACTGCAATTACAAAATTTTCTTCCCTAAATAATAGGGAAATAAAATTTAGAAAAATAGGTTTATCAAAAAAAAAAAAAAAATGGCAGAAAAAGTGTTGAAGAGATAAGCAGTTGGTAAGTTAGATTTGTTTTACAAAATCTGAAATTTAAGAGCTGCATGAAATTAAATTCAGCTCTTACACATCTTTATATTTACATTTCTTAAGGCCTGATGATAGGCCTTAAGAAATGTAATTTTATAGACCATTTTATAGACCATTCTAAGAAAATTATTACATATTCCTCATGAAATTCATGTATTAACTCAATGTTAGTAAGGTGGCAGTGTCACAGATTTTTTTCTACATCTTTGGGGGCCGTGACACCCCACCTTACTAATACTGGGTTAAATGTGTTGGACTATTATGATATCTTGTATGCCCCTTGAATATATACATGATGCATTATTTAAAAAATATGATGTACACATAAACATATGAACATTCAAGAGTTTGCATATGGAAAATGGCTGTAAATGAAACTCAAACTTTTTTTTAATACAAATTACAAGATCAGTTGATTACTAATAAACCTCTAAGATATGGATTTTTTTAATAGAAGAACCTTTATTATCACCAGTAGCCTTCCTGAAGATGGTATTATCACAAATAGCATCTTCAGGAAGATAGCAAGTACACTAAAAAATGTACACTAAAAGCTCTCTGAAATTCATAACAATTATTTATGAAAACTGTAAAATTATAGTGTGAATTAGTTGACATATTACATCAGATGGTGTGTTAGTCATTTGACATATCAGGCATAAGCTGTTTGTTTTTATAAATTGCTTTTAGATGGTTACCAGCATAATGGAGGTCTGATGTTACATAGGTGTATAAGAAACTTTTAAATATCATGTAGGATAAGGTCCCCTAGTTCATATTTAAGGTGTACCTTGACAGTGTATGACTTCATTTGAGTCCTTCAATGTTTTTAACAGTAGTTTATCTACTAAATACATCATGGAGGTTGATGATCAATTACACAGTGTTCTGCAAAAATGTGAGAAATTGGACTATTTTTATCTATCCTTTTTTGTATTTCAGTTTTGCCCAGGTATTCATTTTTTAGATTTCAAAACTTTTATAGTTCAGTAAAAAAAAAAAAAAAAAATTATACGCCAGGGTATTTTTGAAAGGAGAAGGATTTGGAGCACATCGGAAATTCTGTAGAACCTAAACCAGTTTGAAAGTACTGATATTGACTTGTATTAAAAATTGATATATTACATCTAGAAACTCCACAGATGTAGAGTAAGAAATGCAATCTTTATATTTTACTTCAGAGACTGCACACAAGTTTCTTGAAGAACAATAATTTGTCAGGTTTTTTTCTTCTTCTTCTTCTTCCTTTTTCCCCTCTTTTACCTTGTGGTGTCAAGGGTTTCTACAGACATAGGATACACTGGGAGGCATAGGGCTAACCACCTTATCCTTGGGTACGGTTGCAGTTAAATGAATTTATTTTTTTAAATAGCCATTTTGAAGAAATTGTTGGAACAAAACATTTAAGTTTATTCTTCTTTTTGGTGTCATCATCTATAATCACAGATTCAACTTAATTTTTTAAGGTTGCCATAATTCCTAACTTTTTTTGTGGATGATAAAATGATTTGCCATGAAGTATCTACCAAATGCATTTGAGTGTCTGTACTTGAATACATTTCATATCAGGAATCAGGAGAAATTATTTATTTGTATGAAGTCTAATATAGAAAGACAGGGAAACTAGATCACTATGAGAGGAATAGTGAGAATCCATCCTCAAAAGCATGAAGTTCTACAATGTTCATACAAATATTCTTAACACGTTCGCTGCCATGCTACTTTAGCATAGTCTGTTCCCGTACGCCGAGCAATTTCACTTCTTCAAGGTCAGTACGGTAATCTTGTTGCCGGCGGTAAGCGTCATACGAGTATACTCGTAATTGGCTTGTGCAGAGCGTATACCATCTATGAGAATACACAGCTTTGATGCTAGCTCCACAAGCCAAGCATTTCACTTCTTCAAGGTCGGTACAGTAATCTCGTTGCCGGCGGTAAGCGTCATACGAGTATACTTGTAGCTGGCTTGTGTGGCTGGTTTACCAACTACGAGTATACTCGTAGTTGGCAGCAAACGTATTAATCATGAAGGTGATTATGATGAAAGGATGAATCTAGTTTGGACTTATTACATGTGTACTAGTATGTCTAAGTGTGGCATTAGGTATGAATAGAGATCTGCAAGTTGTCCAGTTATTGTACAGACTGCAGAAGAGACTATACAAAAAAAGCCTGGTGGTAACTTATGTCTATACAAATTCCAGGAGCATCAGGAAAACAAAATGATAAGAATTTGTGACTTTGGTGAATACGTTGAGACCTTATGCATTAGTAATACCTGGTTCTCAGAGGCAGGATATCTGCCTCTGAGATCCAGATATTGAGTATAAAAGGTACGGTATTTTTAGGAAGGATAGACAAAATACAAGAGAAGGAGGCTTGTACTGTGTCCAGTTAAGAGTAGAAAGCTGTGGCTGCAATACTATCAGTAACAGTTTTCCATGCGGTAGTGAGTTTGAGCTGTCTAGTGTGAGGTGGAGTCTAGCAGGATCAAACAGATCCTGCTAGACTAATAGATCTAACAGTGCCTTTATGAAGATAAAGGCACTGTTAATGATAACATAGTGAAACATGTAGAAGGTTCTTTCCATTAAAATTATATGAATAAAATCCCATATCTTAGCGGCATGATGATAATGAATGTCAGTTTTGCTAAACATTCATCACAATATCAAAGAATATTATTAGAGATTAGGGTGTAAGACAAGATAATCTGTTGCATAATTTTACTGGTGACAAATTTTGAAGAGAAGTCATTTAACTTGATAAATGTTCTGGTCACCACAACATATCAAGTTGTGGTGACCAGAGAGGAAACTGGAAACTCAGTTGCAAAAGGTAAAGGTCAGACAAATGTGGACAATAGGCTAAGCCTGTCTAGACTAACTGACTGTGGAATGAGAGTAGTAGAATATGAAAAATTCATAATCATAGAGAAAAGGCTTAGACATAGTTGGTTATTCATAATCGTGCTCATCATCATCATCAAATTCCTGCCATGTACCCTCAAGGCGTGTACAGGATATGATAGTACTACATGAAAAAAATTACATCATTACTAACTTCCTATCTACAATTTTCCTCCAAATCAGTCTGTTACTTGTCAAGACTCCGACATTATAAGATCTTATATTTCTATTGTCTAAGGCACATTTTACTTTATCAATCCAACTATATCTTGGTCTTCCTCTGTGTCGTTTTCCTGCCAACCTGGCAGAGAACTTGTTTTGCTAATCTTTCCTCTCCCATTCTGCTTAGGTGACCATACCACCTGAGATTAGCTCTGCTAACGCATTCCTGGATGCTGACGATATCAAGTTCTTTTATAATATCCTCATTTTTAATATGATATTGCCATTGATGCCATCTGCATACACCTGTAATCTTTCTCAGGTCTCTCATATCTGCAGTCTCTAGTCTTTGGTCAAGTATTTTACTTCTCACCCAGCTCTCAGATCCATAAGTTAAAATTGATAATCATTAATTTGAAGACATTAATTTGAAGACTGTCTTGTATACAGCTAATTTAATGTTCTGACTAATTTCTCTCTTATTCCATGTGAATTTATTCAACTGACTTCCTACCATACCAGCTTTGTTGATTCTGTTGTCTATTTTCATTATTAATTTACCATCTTCACTAAAAATCGTGCCTAAGTAGCTGAAATGTTTTACTTGTTCCACAGGTTCTCCGTTCACAACGCTGTTGACATTTTCAACGATTCTGCCTATTTTCATTGTCTTTGTCTTTTTATTGCTGACCTTCATACCATATCTATTACAACGGTTATTCAATTTAGTCAGAAAATCTTGCAGACTTGTAACGGATTTATTTAGAAGTATAACATCATCCACATAAAGCAAAGTGCTGACATTAACATCTCCAATTTTGATATCATGTTTAATACCACTTTCCTTCATAATGCGATCCATATAGGTAATGAATAACAGAGGGGATAATGTACATCGCTGTCTCACACCAGATTTAACATTAAACCATCTTCCTGTACTTCCTTCAATTCTATTCAATTCTGACTTACAACTCAAATAAAGACTAAGTATTGCTTGATATAATGCCCCCATTGACACCATATAACTGTAGCGTATTGAATAGCTTCTCTCTTGGCACCTTGTCATATGCCTTTTCCAAATCGACAAAACTTAAATACAGATCTTTGTTATATTCCCATGCTTTCTCAACTATTTGTCGTAAAGTGAAGAGCTGATCTTGACAGCCTCTATTTGGCCTGAATCCAGCTTGTTTTTCATCAAGCTTTTCTTCCACAATTCTTTTCAATCGTTTCTCAAGTATACTTGCATAGATCTTGCCAGGAACAGTCAGTAGGGAAATACCTCTGTAATTCTCACATTCAGTTTTATTTCCCTTTTTATATATGGGTACTATGAGAACTCTACTCCAATCATCGGGAATTCATCCCTCTGTCCAGGCTTTCTGAACTATGCAGTGCAGCCACTGTAAGACTTTAATACTACAATACGTCAACATTTCTGGTCGAATATCATCTACTCCTGCTGCCTTTCCACATTTTAAGCCTTTGATGGCTTTTTCTACTTCAAGTATGGATATGTATTCCTGACTGCATGCCTGATCAGTGTTTTTTAACACTATGCTGTCATCACTGCTTGTTTCATTAAGCAGTTTTTCAAAGTAATTACTCCATACTTCAAGGATATCTTTTTCTTCCGTTTTCATGTCAATTTTATCATCTCTAAGCACTCTTTCCTCCATTCCTAAGCTTCTTCAACAACCTCCAGAATATTTTTCCACCTTCTTGATATTTATTTTCTATATTCTTGCCAAAGTCCTCCCATGACTTTTGTTTAGCTAGTTTTACACAGTGTTTCGCTTTCTTAAATTTGTCTCTGTATTCTCTAAGAGCACAAGCTGACTTATTTGCCAGGAACTTTTGATTGCTTTCTTCTTTTCCTTCACTGCCTCTTTAACGTCCTGTGTTCACCATCTAGTCCTGATTTTTCTATCCTTGCAGACAACCTCACCACATGCCTCTCTGGCTGAATCAATCAGGGTTTTCTTCAAGGCTTGCCACTGAATCTCCAAGATTTGATTCCTGTTCTCAAACTCTTTCATTTTTTCTTCAATAATCTTTGTGTATTTTAGTCTACAGTTCCATCAGAGAGCTGCTCAACTTTGATTCTCTTTAAAACTTTCTTACGTGTTATTCTTTTCAATATGAAATTCAATTTTATCCTGCTCAAGACTAAATAGTGATCACTTCCAATTCAAATCCTCTGTACGCTCTGGTGTCCTGCACCTAGGAGAAAACATCACTATCAACAATAACATAGTCAATGAGACTTTTCTTATTCCTTGCCTCTTCTCTCCATGTGGTTATTACTAACACCATGTGAACATGATGTTAGTAATAACCACATGGAGAGAATAGGCAAGGAATCCAACAGGTATTTGCCATTATTATTAGCTTTGCTCTTTTCTCCAAATTTTCCCAAAATATTTTTGTATGTCTCACAATCATTTCCTACTCTGCTATTTAGTCCCCAACAAGGACCAACTTTTCCTTTTTCATTGTGTCAGTTGCTTTTTCTAAAGCCTCAAAAAATTCCTCCACTTCAACCTTAGTAGAACCTTCTGTGGGACCATAGGCACAAATAAATCTCATTGTCCAGTTACCCATTCTCATATTTGCCCACATTACTCTACTTGAGACTGACTGCCATTCAAGAAGATTTGCCTCGTATTTTGTGGTGAATACTATGGCTACTCCTTCTTTTCCTTGATTGTCATTGCCTGAATATAACATTTTTTATTTATTGCTCAGAAAGATCTCACCAGTTTTTGTCTTTTTTGTTTCAGTCACCCCTATTATGTCGATCCGGTACTTATCTAATTCCTCAGCTAGCTCCATTTCTTTGCCATTCAATCTTCTTATGGTGATAGTACCGATCTTTAACTGTGGTGATGTTGAGTTGGGGTGTGTTTTCAGATTTGTTCCAGTAGCTGACTTTTCGCTGTTCGCCCTGGTTCCATGGTGAAAACAACGGGGGTTCCTTGTTTAACCGGGCAACGACCCAGCCGGCATGAAATTTTGTCATGTTGTACCATCATTTTTTATTTTGGTTTAACCAATAAGAATACAATTTGTTCAGCTAAATCCCAAATTGCTAGCCTATCCTCGTTCGTTCAGTATGCAGTAGATACCCAACAGGGTGCACCACGAGAAGGTGAGGATTGGACATTAGGTCAGAAACCCTGGTCGGTTCTCCGTATTCCTTTAAAGGCTATGTAGAGGTCTCCTCTCAGTTATACAGCTTTGACCCTTAAGCACCCCCATAATTGTGCTTAATGGTATAAACAACACCAAGAGAAAAAAACTAATTAATTTATTGAATTAATTACTAATATTTCACTGATTTTCTACCCAACTTCTTCAGAGCACAAATTCTAAGTGTGACAAGCACACACCCCTCAATTAATTGTAGAAATAATTCAAATTGTAACTGAAAATAACCTAATGTCCTAACACAGTACCCTATATGGGCCAGATAGCATAAAATTAATTTGGTTTACAATGATTTAGTTGAGTGCTGTGGGCATAAGTTTTTAGCACATTACAAATGATATCTTTCTGATGAAAGACATTTTACCCCAGTGATATTGTTATATTTGAGTTTGTAGTTCCTACTCATGAGATGTTTGATCCTTTTCAAAATTTTTTTATACATTTTTCTTTTCAGTGCAGGTGCTCATTTATGCCCTTCTCAATCCTAGATAATAGTTACTTCCTAATTCAAGTCCCCTGCAATTACAAAATTTTATTTCCTCTTGTATATGGATTAATCTGAAGATGTCAGTATCAACAATAATATAATCCGTTAGACTTTTCTTGTTCTCTGTGAGTTCTTGTTCATGTGAATTTTTGAGAAATTTTATCTCAAAACGTTAATGACAATAATGAATAATCCAAGTCCTGAGCAAAAATCTATCAAGTACTTAGCATTATGATTAATGTGAATCTTATAATATTAGACTCCTCCATCTTTCTCAAAATTTTTCATATTGCTCCTCTAAACTGCAAATCAGTACATTATAGCAAATTTGCTTATATTCTTAGAAGACCCCCCCCCCCTGGATTCCTGTAATTATATATTAAAACATAAATGATATACAGCAATCCCTTGATTAATGTGCCTAATGTGTTCTTTAAAACAGGTGCATTAATCGAAAATGCACTAATTGAATATAATAACCTATGGGAAAAAGTATAATTCATTTCACAATTTGTAGAGCTTCGCTTGGCTTGGTGCCAAGAATAGTCGATTCATGCTGAAAGGAGAAAGAAATGAAGGACGTACGAATTGGTCGCCAACACGCGAAATCATGTGCTTTATAGGTAAAATTTTCCAACTGTTATACAAGCAAAATAATTACTTTAAAAACTACAATGATCATAAAAGAGAAGTTAATTTTCCAACATATAATAATAAACAACTCATCCCAGAAGACGGAATGGATTCTCCTTTTTGTGACATGCACAGAAGTGTCAAAGGGTCTCGAATCTGTGGGCATACTAGCAGACGACATAAATTTTGGCGGTAAAAATTTGGAACATTGTGTACATGGAAGTAGTGTAGTATGCTATTAAAAATAACTTTGTAAAATGTTTTAAATCGGTAACTAAATTATTTCATTCTGGTGAGTGATTTTTTAAAATAGGTAGCCATAAAAATATATAGATAGAAAATTTTTATAATCTGTAACATTTATTTTTAAGATGTATATAGGTGCACTAATCGAATTTGGGTATCGAAAAAAAATGACGCACTAATCGGGGGCACATTAATCGAGAGATTACTGTATATTCAGCCATGTATTAAAAATGTGATAACATTGAAAGAAGTTTTTGGACAATGTTTGTGTTCTTGACTTGTTCAATTTAAAATTTTTTGGAACATAATGTTGATAGGACAGTGACAGTGTTGATAGATATAAACTCTTAAAAGAATAATAAATTACAAGGGAAATCAAACTCACAAGAATAATAATTTAAAAGAGGAATTTAAAACCTTAAAGTAGATTAAATCTACTTCAATTAAAAACATTATTGAATTAAAAATGAAACAAATTGAAAACAAGAACCAAACTGTGGAGTCTCAGTGGCAAACTCTGAAGACATTGATTGATTCAGCTAGGGAGTTCTATGGTGAAGTTGTCTGCAAGTGTAGAAAAATAAGAACACTAGTGGACACAAAAAGTTAAAGAAACAGTCTTGGAAAAGAAGAAAGCATATCAAAAGTTCCTAGTAAATAAAGCAGAAGATAAGACTTTATTGTACAATGAAACCTGTGAAAAATTAAATACTGAACAAATACACGTAATTACCACATTAATAAGTTTTAATAAGTAAATATTTCATCCTAAGTATCTTAGGACATCGTCAGTACAGTTAATTCAAACAATACTAGGAATAACATATAGTTAGGACACATGATTACAATGGAATCCCAATATGTGTGCAGTAGCGTGTTATAGAATTAAATTAAAATATATCTGGAGGGGGGAAAAAATTTTTTTTTTTTTCATTAATAACCAGAGCGCACAGATTCTGAATCTCTAAACCAAGAATTGGAAATAATCAAAAATACAACCATGCTAAATGAATACAATCTTAAAACAACTCAAAAAATCATCAGTCACTTCCCCACACATCAACCCAGACAAGAACAAGCCCACAGGATTCCCAAAAGGCATCTCCAAATGTCTCAAAAATTATGAAGAAATACAAACTTGCTACTACCTACAAACCAGTCAACCAGATCTATAACTTGTTACCTTCTCCTAAAGACATACTCTCACCTCTGATGCTACCTGGCATGTATGAGGTTCCATGCTCCTGTAAATTGTCTTATTATGGACAGACAAGTAGATCTGTTCATAAACACATTTTGGAACATCAAGACCATATCCGTCTTATCAAACTGCAGAAATCTGGCCTTGCACAACACGGGGTTGAAAACCCAAACCATAGGATCAATTCGGAAAAGACTAAACTTCTACATAGATCTTTATATAAACATGAACGCTTATATAAAGAAAGTGCTGAAGCCCTACTTCACAGACCAAATCTAAACCATAATGACGTTCTTGCTGTTCCTAAAGTATGAGAAATTGTCATACAAAATTGTGTAAAATAATTTTTATATATGTTATCTTATTTTAATGTAATCTTTTTTTTTCCCTCCAGATATATTTTAATTTAATTCTATAACACGATACTGCAATTATATTGGGATTCCATTGTAATCATGCGCCCCTGTATGTTATTCCTAGTATTGTTTAAATTAACTGCACTGACGATGTCCTAAGATACTTAGGATGAAATATTTACTTATTACTTATTTGTTTAGTAAAAGCTGAAGATGTCCTAAAAGAATACAGAGTAAATTGTAACAGAGCTAAGCTATATGTAAAAAGTAGCTAAACAAAAGTCATGGGAAGACTGGTAAGTTATGCAAAATAAATATCAGGAAGGTGGTAAAATGTTCTGGAAGCTATTGAAAGAGGCTTAGAAATGAAGGAAAGAATACTATAAAAGGATTCAGAGATGATAAAGGTGGTATGAAAACTGCAGACAGATAAAGATATCCTAGATGTCTGGAGTGATTACTTTTGAAGGATTGTTAAACAAACCAAGCATGACAAAACTATCCTAGAAAATTTTCAAGAGGAATGCAAAGAGGAGTAAATATCAATACTTGAGGTAGAAAAAGCTGTCAAAAACTTGAAATGTGGAAAGGCAACTGGAATAGATGATATTCGACCAGAAATGCTTAAGTATGGAGGTATAAAAGTTTTGCAGTCGCTACACTGCATAATTCAGAGGATCTGGTCAGAAGGTATTCCCAATGATTGGAGTAGAGCTCTCATTGTAGCCATCTATAAAAAAAGGGAATAAAGCTGAATGTGAGAATTACAGAGGAATAGCTCTATTAAGTGTTCCAGGCAAGATTTATGCAAGCATACTTGAAAAAGAGGGTTGAGAAAGATTGTCGAAGAGAAACTTGGAGAAGAATAAGGTAGGTGCATATCAAATAGTGGTTGTCAAGATCAGATTTTCACTTTAAGACAAATAGTTGAGAAATTATTATTATTACATAACATTTCCAGGGAGTCCAAAGACTCGTGGGAGGGTACCTACTCTACAACTCTCCGTCTCCACCAACCGCAACTACCTTCATCATCTTCACCAACGCCGTCTACTGCTAACCACCACCACTAGTATTTTCACAGACAAACATCCATACCCATGGCAGGATTCGAACCCACAGCCTTTTTGCTGGAACGCAGATACGCTAACCACTCGGCCAACCTGGCCGACTCATGGGAATATGACAAGAATTTGTACTTAAGTTTTGTAGATCTGGAAAAGGCATACAACAAGGTGCCATTTCAAAACACATTTCAATTATATGGGATGAGTGGAACATTATACAGAGCAATACATAGTCTATATTTAAGTTGTCGGTCAATCCGCGTGGTTAGCTTAGTGGCTTTGCACTTCACAACCATATGCCTGGGGAAGGAGTGTCCCAGGTTTGATTCCCGTCGAAGACTTAATGAACTTGAGGATCTTCCTCGGGCATAGCCAAATTAGCCGGTCTTGGACACAGGCAGTAGAGTTTTTTCCGCCAGTTTATTTGGCGTTTTTCATCCTGCAAGCAGGCAAACCGACCCTCGTGAACTTATGAAATTATGGATTTTACAACCGTTGCTACAGTCAAAAATATACCCCCCCCCCCAGCAGCAGACTAGACAACAGGTCGTTTGGGAGTGGTACTAACAGGAAGTCACGTCTAAGTAACACGTGGACCCTGCATAGGAAGCGGGAATAACGTGTAGTGAAAGAAGATTTGTCAGTCAGCAGTTAGAATTGAAGGAAATACAGGAAGATGGTTTGTAAAATCAAGAGTAAGACAAGGATGCACATTATCTCCATTCTTATTCATCATCTATGTGGATCTTATGAAACAAAGTGGCATTAGGTCTGATATGAGAATTGGAGATGTCAAACTTAACTCTTTGCTTTATGCAGATGATGATGTACTCTTAAACACATCTAGCACAAGTCTCCAGGATTCTCTAACTAAATTGAATAACTTTCATTTTCGAAATTATGGATTTTACAACCGTGTTATAACTAACTATTTTTATTATCCCGACGTTTCAATCTTCATATCAAGATCATCATGTGGAGCAGGCCCGGCTGGTGGCGTGTGCAATATACACAGGTACCGCAGAAGAAAAGGCACCAAAAAAGAGTTTAAACGAACAACGAATGGTACAGAATGGTACATATAATTATGAATTTACCTAGTCTTCCATTTGGGTGGGTACCTTCAGATCTTCACGGAAACGAACAAATAAATTCTGAAATTGTATCCTGGACCCGATTATATCACTGTAATTTTTGATTAAAATTTATGAAAATATACCAAAAAAGTTACGAAAAAGAGCATTACAGAATGTGATAACATGGAAGACCAACAATTGGAAGAAAAATGTAGTTCATTTGAAAAAGCATTTAAGTGACAAAGAAAACAAGGACATTAAAGCAGAAGAACTGCAAATAGAGCTGAAATTATCTAGAAAAATTGAAGAAAATAGTACACCAGAAATGATTTTGAAGTGGATTTATAACAACAACCTTGAAGAACTCTTTGCAAATTCAATGATTGCATTGAGAATACTATTGACTTTGCCCGTTCCAGTTGCTAAGGGAGAGAGAACATTTTCTGAATTAAAATTAATAAAGAACTACCTGTGATCAAGCATGAGTCAAGAAAAACTAAATGGTTTGGCACTAATTTTAATAGAAAATAATATTGCTCCGTCTATCAACATTGATAAACTGCAACAGGATTTCACTAAAATGAAAGCCAGACAAGTCCCGTTTAGCAAAATTAATGTAAAGAATTTTTGAATAAATCTCTTAACTTTATATTACTATTTTATATTATTTTGAAAATTTATATAACTTGAAAAAATTTGTATAAGCAGAACTAATCTGTAGATAACATACTGTAAAGAGGTTTTTCATTTGTTTTTCATTTCCTGTTCATTTTATTCACACTTTATTCAAAAAAAACTTTTTTGGAAAGCTGCCGAACATTAATTGCAAACACAAGAAAAATACTATGCGCTGGTCCTGATCTGGAGAACACACAAATATACAAGACAAGCTGAGTTGCATTACAAACCGTAAGCTAGAGAAACAATGATTTGATCACATGTTATTTTACTGGCATGACCTCTAGTGGAAAAAAAAAAAATTATAAATTACATCAAGCTAGATTTAATTTAAGATAACATGAATAAACATTTTTTCTTTTAGAAGTTTTCTTTCAGTAATATCTTATTCTATATTCTATTCAGTAATATTCAGTGATATCCTATTTTTAGTATTACAATTGTTATTTTTGATTTAGGATCCTGGATTTCCTACTGCTTATAGATGTTCTTAGAGAGGAAGGTTCCGTGGGTCGATTATATGCCTTCCATATGTATGGGATTTTTAGACCTTCATTATTGTTCAGATTGGGGGTGGTTGATAATGATCTCACAGGCTTCCTTAAATTTGCGTTCATATCATGTTTTGGTGTGATGTAGACAACTAGTGCTTTTCCAGTCAATTCTATGTAAGGTGTTCAGGGCATGGTCAGAAAGGTCAGCTTCATTATATTTAATGTGTCGTTTATGTTCTTTTTGTCTGATGGGAATTGTGCATCCTGTTTCTCCTATATATGGTATGTTACAGGTGCAATGAATATGGTATACTCCAGGGTAGGCCAGCTGGGGAAGTGGGTCTTTGGATGAGTTGAGTAAGCTTTTTAATTTTGCAGGGGGTTTAAAGGTGGCTTTGAGGTTGTATTTTTGTAGTACTCTGTTTATTTTGTCTGATGTCCCTTTAATGTAGGGAATGGTTATAGTTTTGTTGTAGTCTGGTTTGTCCTTGTTTTTTATTGAGGTCTTGTTGAGAATTTTGTTAATAGTCTTTTGGCTGTACCCATTTTTTTTTGGAAAGTATTGCTGATTACTTTAAATTCGTCTTTCAGTGCCTGTTCACTGGAGCAGATTTTCAGAGCCTTGTTTTTTAGTGTATTGATGACACCTAATTTTTGTGTTGGGTGGTAGTAGGAGTTTATGTGTATATATTGTCCAGTATGTGTCAGTTTTCGGTAAACCATGAAGGAAAGATTGCCAGATGGAAGATGTGTGACAAGTGTATCTAGAAACGGAAGTGTGTTCTGTTTTAATCTTAATTTTTAACTGTTGTGTTGTTTGTTTTGGTGGCTAAGGAATGTGTCTGGTGTCTGGCGACCATGGGACCAGATCGCGAAAACATGTATCTAAGTCAATGTATCTAAGCCAGGCTTTGGGTTTTAAAGGGGAAGAACCTAAAGCAAGTTTCTCAAAATGTTCCATGTAAGAGTTAGCAATGGGGGAGGGGATAATTTATCCTCCATAGCGCAATTGGAAGAACGACGGTACATTGCGCCTTTCGATTAGAATTGGCCTGAGTTCGATTCTCGTCGTGACGGGAGGAATCTTTATGTGGACTTTTTCAATCGAAGGTGAGTTAGCCGATCTCATACGGAGGTAGCAGGGTTTTTTCTCCTGGAAACTCGGGTTTTTCATCCCGCATACAGACAAATCGGCCCTTCAGAACACACAATTTACAGACAAAAAATACTAGTTGCAGTGGTGTTGATGGAGATGATTGGTAGTAGAGGTTCGGTGTAGTGGTGGAAACGGTTGAATAGTAGGTGTCCACCTGTGATGAGTTTTCCGACTCTTTGGAGGTGTCATGAATAATAATAATAGCGAGTCCATGGCTGTGCCTTCTTTTTTGTAGGTAGAAAGCATTTTGCCATGCAAAATAACCAGAACGTAATACATGTGCAAAGAGCGCCGTGATATCTGGAGGGAATTTGTTCTGTTAAAGCAAGATTGTGTCATTGATTGGGACATTCATGAAGAGTGCAGAGACGTAAAACTGACTAATAAATCATGTTTTTCTACTGTAATGTCTTTGATGTTTATGAAGTGTTGTGTATTTTTGATATAGGACGGGGGAATGACCTACCAACTCCTTGAGTGTTGCCGCTAATTTTTTGGCTAAGTGATAAGTCGGTCTATCTATCCCTTCAACAATAGGCTTTAGCGGTGTTGGAGAACGAGCGTAGTGCGGAAATAGTTTTTTTGATCATATCTTCAAGCCATGTGGCAGTTGACTTAAGTAGGTTCTCTGTTTTATTTTTTATTCTGTTGGTTGGGTTGTAGTTAACTAATTGGTATATGTTATTATCTGAAACCAGCAGATTCATTTTTTCTACATAAGTGGTTCGGTTTAAAATAACGGTGGCACTTCCTTTATCTGCTCTAGTTATTACGATGTTTGGATTAGACTTTAGTGATTTCATCTCTGTTACTTTGTGTTTGGTTACGTTGCTTGTTATTGTTTTGTTATGATTTAAAATGTTATTATTGTTCACTAGCTTACGGTTTGTAATGTAACTCAGCTTGTCTTGTATATTTGTGTATGCTCCAGATGATGATCTTGATATGAAGATCGAAACATCGGGATAATAAAAATAGTTAGTTATAATTAGGTTGTAAAATCCATAATTTCAAAAATGAATGCTGATCACCATGTAACACTAAAAGAAAGGATTATGATAATTCATGGAGATTTGACCCAGTGATGAAATCAATACAGTAAGCTGAAGATTCATGTTTCTGATTTGATCAATTGACTGCCTTTTTTAAAACGGTGTAGGATCAGCAATATCATTCTGAGTTGCATCAGGCTAAAGAGAAAATTCACCTTAACAAAAGCACAATGAACATATCTCCGCATGGAGAAAGCACTACTAAGAGAACAGATTCAATCTACCAGAAAGAACTTAGCCGCTACACAAAACCAGCTACAAAAGGAAAAAAATGGAACTTTCAAACTACATAAACACAGATATCTGGATGATCCTGGAAAAGATTACGGAAAACACAGCAAACCACATCCTCCAAATGAAGAAAGAAAACCTAATTTCCAAATTCCTAAGACTAAAAGATCGAGAGAACCAGCCGCCATATTCAAATTTCTCCACAGTGAACAATAACAACCAACCAGAAGCAAGAAACAACAAGAGCCACCAATCACCTACAGGTAACAGTAACATCATTAACCTATCCAACCACGCTTTAAACAAAGATGAAATCTCGATACTAAACAAAGGTTTAAATTATGCTGTAGCACCCAAATCAATAAACAAACCTGAATTTATTTGTAATATTGAAAGAGGCCTAAGATTCATCCCAAATAACATAGCAGAAAAAATACATTTAGAAACCGTCAACATTTTAAATCATAACAAAACAATAACAAGCCACGTAACCAAACACGAAGTAACAGAGATGAAATCACTAAAGTCTGATCCGAACATCGTAATAACTAGAGCGGATAAAGGAGCTGCCACTGTTATTTTAAACTGAACCACTTATGTAGAAAAAATGAATTTGCTAGTCTCGGACAATAACACATACCAATTAGTTAACTACAACCCAACCAACAGAACAAAAAATAAAACAGAGAAACTACTTAAGTCAATAACTCTAAGAACATTACCACATGGCCCAAAGATACGATCAAAAAACTATTTCCGCACTACGCTCGTTTCCCAAGAATTTACAGACTACTGAAAATTCACAAAGAAAACACACCGCTAAGGCCTATTGCTGAAGGGATAGATAGCCCGACTTATCACTTAGCCAAAAAATTAGCGGCAACACTCAAGGAGTTGGTGGGTCATTTCCCCTCCTATATCAAAAATACACAACGCTTCATAAACATCATCAAAGACATTACACTAAAAAAAGATGATTTTTTAGTCAGTTTTGATGTGTCTGCCCTCTTTATGAATGTCCCAATCAATGACACAATCCTTCTTTTACAGAACAAATTCCCTCCAGATATCACGGCACTCTCTGCGCATGTATTATGTTCTGGTTATTTTGTATGGCAAAATGCTTTCTAATACAAAAAGAAGGCACAGCCATGGGCTTGCCATTATCCCCCACCCCATTGCTAACTTTTACATTTAACATTTTGAGCAACTTGCTTTAGGTTCTTCCCCTTTAAAACCCAAAGTCTGGCTTAGATACGTTGATGATGTTTTCGCAATCTGGTGCCATGGTCGCCAGACACTAGACACATTCCTTAGCCACCTGAACAAACAACACAAACAGTTCACAATTGAGATTGAAAAACAGAACACACTTCCGTTTCTAGATACACTTGTCACACGTCTTCCTTCTGGCAATCTTTCCTTCATGGTTTTCCGAAAACCGACACATACTGGTTAATATATACACATAAACTCCTACCACCACCCAACTAAAAAACAGAGCTCTGAAAATCTGCTCCGGTGAACAGGCACTGAAAGATGAATTTAAAGTAATCAGCAATACTTTCCAAAAAAATGGGTACAGCCAAAACACTATTAACAAAATTCTCTACAAGACCTCAATTAAAAATAAAGACAAACCAGACTACAACAAAACTATAACCATTCCCTACATTAAAGGGATATCAGACAAAATAAATAGAGGACTACAAAAATACATCCTCAAAGCCACCTTTAAACCCCCTGCAAAATTAAAAAGCTTACTCAACTCATCCAGAGATCCACTTCCCCTGCTGGCCCACCCTGGAGTATACTGTATTCATTGCACCTGTAACATACCATATATAGGAGAAACAGGACACAAAATTCCCATCAGACAAAACGAACATAAACGACACATTAAATATAATAATTATGGTGAAGCTGGCCTTCCTGATCATGCCCTGATCATAGAATTGACTTGAAAAGCACTAGTTGTCTACATTCACACCAAAACATGGTATGAATGCAAATTTAAGGAAGCCCGTGATATCATTATCAACCTCCCCATTCTGAACAATAATGAAGGTCTAAAAATCCCATACATATGGAAGGCATATATTCGACCCACTGAACCTTCCTCTCCAAGAACAAATATAATCAGGACTGTAGGAAATCTATGATCCTAAATCAAAAATAACAATCGTAATACTAAAAATAGGATATCACTTACTGAAAGAAAACTATCTAAAAGAAAAAAATGTTTATTCATGATGAGTCTTTGGACTCCTTGGAGTTGTCAAATAATAATAATAATAATAAATCTAGCTTGGTGTAATTTATATATATATATATATATTTTTTTTTTTTTTTTCACTAGAGTTTATGCCAGTAGAATAACATATGATCAAACCATTGTTTCTCTAGCTTATGGTTTATAATGTAACTCAGCTTCTCTTGTATATTTGTGTATTCTCCAGATGATGATCTTGATATTGAAAGTTTATTTTTAAAAAAATTTTTTTTTATTATTATTATTTTTTTTCACTTGGTTAGATTATAATAAATTTAGTTTAATCCTTTATTGAAGTGTGAGCAAACAAAGTTTGCGCCTGAAAGTATCTTCAGGACTGGGATAAGGTGGTACAACACCAGCGCACTCCTTGCAAAGGTGGAGCAAGCTACCAACACTCCTATCTCAGTATCTCCCATAATGCAAAACACATCTCCTTGTGGATATGTCTAATGCTATGCATTAAGGGAAGGGCCACAACCCAGACTAGTTTCGACCTTTATTGAGGTCTCTTCAGCGGGAGCCAGGCCCAAGTGGAGATACCAGGCAGAAGCATTAGCAGGTCGTCTCTACCTATAGGAGTTGCCAAATGGTGTGCCACCCTTTTTTAATAAATTACTCTGGATTTAGAGAAAGATGTTGAAAGTTTATTTTTTTATTTTTATTTATTTTGGGGGGGGGGGGGGTAAGGTGGTTGTATCACCTTATCCCAGTCCTGAAGATACTTTCAGGCGCAAACTTTGTTTGCTCACACTTCGATAAAGGATTAAACTAAATTTATTATACTCTAACCAAGTGAGAAAAAAAAATAAAATAAAAAAACTTTCAACGTCTTTCTCTAAATCTAGAGTAATTTATTAAAAATATAGGAGTTGCCAAATGGTGTGCCACCATTTGGCAACTCCTATAGGTAGAGATGACCTGCTAATGCTTCTGCCTGGTATCTCCACTTGGACCTGGCTCCTGCTGAAGAGACCTCAATAAAGGTCGAAACTAGTCTGGGTTGTGGCCCTTCCCTTAATGCATAACATTAGACATATCCGCAAGGAGATGTGTTTTGCATTATGGGAGATACTGAGATTGGAGTGTTGGTAGCTTGCTCCACCTTTGCAAGGAGTGCCCTGGTGTTGTACCACCTTATCCCAGTCCTGAAGATACTTTCAGGCGCAAACTTTGTTTGCTCACACTTGGATAAAGGATTAAACTAAATTTATGATGATCTTGATATGAAGATCGATACATCGGGATAATAAAAATGGTTAGTTAGAACACAGTTGTAAAATCCATAATTTCGAAAATGAATGCTGATCACCGTGTAACACTAAAAGAAAGGATTAAATTGAATAACAACTTGAACAAATTTGGCATGAAAATCAATAATAAAAAGACCAAAACTATGAAACTTGCAAGAGCATAGAAATCTTCAGCTGCATTCTGAATGGAATTCCTGTAGAACAAGAAAAATATTTCAGCTATATTTAGGCACAGTTTTTAGTGAAAATAGCAAGTAAAATCTATAAATAGACAACAGAATAAGCAAAGCTGTTATGGTGGGTAGTCCACTAAATAAATTTATATGGAATAAGAGAGAAATTAGCCAAAACACCAAACTAGCAATGTACAGGACAATGTTTCAAACTAGTTTTAAATTATGGATCTGAGAGTTGGGTAAGAAATAAAGCACTCGATCAAAGAATAGAGACCACAGATATGAGGGTTCTGAGAAAAATTAGTGGAGTAAATGGATGCCATCAATGACAGAATCATATTAAAAATAAAGATATTAGAAAGGATCTTGACATTATTAGCATTCAAGAATATGTCAGCAGAACTAATCTAAGGTGGTATAGCCATTTAAATAGAATGAGCAAGGAAAGTTGTTTAATTTTGACGGTATATATATCAGAACACAGAATTATAAGTAAATAATTATTTATTGACTTATTGTTGATATTTTGCTGGTGTTATAACCAATATCTTCAGAACATAAAAACACAGTTTGTCACACGGAGCTAAGAAAGGTTTAGAAAAATAGGTATTTGGGGAAAGAGACCCAGAGTAAGATCGATGTATAGGTGGATTGATTCAGTCAGAAGAGCCTTAGAAGTACTGAAATGAAATGTTAAATATGATAATATTGGAGTTCTCACAAGTAATAGATTGATTCAGGAAAATTGTTGATAATAATAATGTAAACTTAACTTAATCATGTGTTGTCATAGTAACCTGAACATCCCTTGGGGTTACATATCAGGAAATTGATGATGGTAAAGTAGAAAATAGCATGGAAATTTAAAAAAAAACAACAAAAAAAAAACAGAGGAATGAATAGTGTGTGATCTAATGAACTTCCATGAAGAATGAATGAACAAAAAATAAAAATTACAGTATATGGGCCATTTCGACTGAGGGATCTGTTCTCTCAGTTGAAAAATTTGAAGAAAATATTGATTCATTCTGAAACTTGAGTTGTTCCCCACCTGGGAGACAAAATGGTGTTCAGATACATTATGACATACAGGTTGCAAAATAATGTAATAATTAAGCTTATGAGATACCAATCAACTTAAAAAGATAATTTTTCTAGAAATTATGCCACATAGCTGTGGAAACTACACTTTTTGCACTCAGATTGTATACACAATATATGTGAGGCAAAATATCCATAGCTGATATAACACATCTTGCAGAATCATCAGTGTGTGTGTGATATCCAAATATAGCATTGAGATAGCTAGTTATTGTAGTAATTATTTATTAGGAAACTAAATCTAATTGCATATGTTATCAACTGTTGAATATTATGTATTTCCAATAGAAAGAAGGAAGGTCCCTGATGTATTTGTGCAGTTTGTTATGATTGAATTACAGGAACCCCAAGATTACATTATACTGATGCCTTAAAAATCAAATTCTACTTGCAAAATTAAGTGCATTTTTAGATTATTTGTCCCAACTCTTACTTTGTTCATATTATGTTGTAATTTCTTTTTACGTGTAAATACCTAAGTTGGAACCTGAGCACTTTATTTCATATGATTAAATTAGTATATAGTAGGGTTAGCCACAACATGGCTTGTGAGCTGCATGCAGCTCGCAATCATGTATCATGCGACTGCTTCACAATTCTTAGTAAAGTCCTTAAAATTAGGTCTGTAGTCAAAAGCTCGTTACAACCTCACCATCCGCACACTCACTTACTCCCATCGTATCAGTCAAAGGTTGCGGCTCTTCTAAGTCTTACTGGAATTGTGGCTCCTAAAGGATGCAAAGTTGGCCACCCCTGGTGTATATAGTGTTAGCTGTTGACCCTCATTCTTCTAGCCACTTCTAGAAAGGCTTGGTTTATGATGAGCACTTCACATGTGAAGTGTATTGATGGATACATTTTATGTAATTTGGTGCAACATTCTTTTCATATAATGTTGTCATAAGGCTCTAGTTTCAGCTTTTTAAATATTTTTGTTTATTACAAATTAGAACTTAAATTTAAGATTTTTATATGCATGATAGAACCATTTCAGACATCAGAAAAATGATGCCATTGTATTAATATACAGTAAGCCATGTGATTTTATTTAGCGTTTGGCTAAGAAGAATACATGCATATGCCACCACCAACACACACACACACACAAAAGGACATATAAGACAATAAAATATATAAGAGATGTATAAAAAGATGCAATAGCGTGAGGTGACACTATAGTCAAGTAAGCATAAAATTGAATTTCTACAGACAGCATCTGTAGAAACTGTTATAAAGTCAGTTTTTTGCTTTTGCTATTGGCACTACAGCCCCATGTAAGACCTTGGTCTCTCATTTTTGGGTTTCTTAACTCACTATGAGGTGGGGTTATTACCCCCCCACACTCAATCATGTGTAATTGTCTGTGAAGCATTGTGTTCTTAACACTCAGGAGCTCGCAGTGGTAATTTTGCAGCTTAGGACGCGGTATATCTGAGAGATACATTCATTACTAGTATGTGCTAAAATGCAATAAAACATAAAGAAACAACACTGCAAATATAATACACGATACAAATTAAGTAGATGTTGAATCCAACATTATTTTGTAGCCGAATATAGAAATTATCAAGAATTTCATGCCGAATATATAGAAACTAAAAAGTTTCGGCGGATGCAAGCATAAGCCAACCTAGTTCAGGCTAGGGCAACTCATAGTAAAGGTGGAGTAAGCTCCAGATCACTTTCCTTAGTATTTTCTAGATGTGCTTTATTCCTTAGTATGGAATAAAGCACATCTAGAGGACATGTATGATAAATATTGAATCCAACATTATTTCATAGCCGAATATAGAAACTACGAGAGTTTCGTGCCGAATATATAGAAACTAAACGTTTCGGCGGATGCAAGCATAAGCAACCTTATGGGCAACTCATAGTAAAGGTGGATCAAGCTTCAGATCACTTTCCTTAGTATTTTCCATAAATGTAAAGCACATCTCCTAGAGGACATGTGCGATAAAAAAAATAAGCCTTTGGCTCTCTATTTCAGTAATACATGATGGTTTATTTATTTTCAGTTACAATCTAGAAATTATTGAACAAAGAATAAAAAAAAAAAAAAAAAAAAAAAAAAAAAAAACATACTATACTGACATCAGAGGTTGTAGTATCTCTCAGATACAATTTACTGTCAAATATCACAAAGCTTTATATTACATGTGTTAAACCCCAGCAAAAAACAGTGTGGAATATCACTCGTAAAATATGAATGCACAGCTACTCATGACCTCCAAGCTATATACTGAATTGTGTAAGAATATTTATATTAAACATTTTGCATGTATCTGTCAGATCGGCTGCGAGCGCCCCCAGCGTTAAGACCAGTGTGCCTGCTTTGCGGGAGGAAAAACCCCAGATAAACTGGGGAAACCCTGCAGTCCACTTCCAAGACCGGCTAACTTGGCTATGTCTGAGAAAGATCTTTAGCTCCTCATGTCGCCGATGAACAAATTGAACAAAGGACACTCCTTTCCCAGGCATACGGTTGTGAAGTGTGTAACCACTCGTCTAACTCCGTGGACTTCATAAAGTCAGTTACAGGTTCCATATAGGCTCTGTGAGGACAGTCAAACATGATATGTTTTATAGTTTGGTTATCCTTGCCACAATTACAAGATGTTTGGTTTTACCCCAAGTAAACAAGGAAGCCCCACACCTACCATGGTTGGTATGGACCCTATTTAGGGAGGTCCATATTTTTTGACGTTGGTCGAACCCTGATGGAGGGCTATTTGGGTTAAAGACAGTCTACCAAATTATACTGGAACTTGGGCAGTCCATTCCATGTGCCATGCTATTGTTGCATAGCCCTCAATGACAAGTTGTTGTGCCATTATAATAAGTGGGTGTCTTGACTTAAGCCTCTGTGGTGTTAAGTTGTCAATATCAGAGTGCATAGGAAGTAGTGGATTCCAACAAATTTTGTTATATTGGAGAATCAAGTTATCTTGGTGTCGTAGTTGTGGTGGTTGTGTGTGGCTCAGAACTGGTAGCCAATATGATGGAGTAGTCTTTATTGTTCCAGAAATGATATGCATTGTCTGTTAAAGGAGAGGGTTCTGTCTAGGGTTATGCCCAGATATTTTGGTTTAAAATTGTATGGTAGTATGCTCCATTTAGTGGCACTCTTTCAGTCTGGATAGTGCCCAGAATAAGATGCCACTTCTCGAAGAATGGTTTAGCTCTTCTAGATCACTAGTTAGTATGTGTGCTCTATAGTACAGAAGTTCTGGTGTTGGGATGTGATGCATAGAGCATCAGCATATGAAAATTTTCGAGATGTTGTCCTTGGAATGTCAAAAATATGCAAATTGAATAGAAGAGGGGCCAGAACTGACCCTAATGGAGTTCATTATTATGTGTTCTTTGGCTTACTCATATATCTATAACTACCTGTTGTTCTATTAGACAGAATAGTGTTGATCAGATGAGTCATTTTTTTACATTTCAGTATTTTAAGGAGCTTGTAGATCATGCTATTCCTCCATACTGTGTCATATGTAACTGTCACATCTATAAACACTGCACCAGTTTTTTTAAGGCATTTTTCAAAACCAGATTCTATATGAGTCATTAGGGCCAAACCTTGATCTTCACAGCTTCACCTGGCATGCCTTAAACCAGCCTGTTCATAAGGGAGAGCGTCAATAATAATGGTACTAATTCTATTGTATATTCTGTAATTCTGGTATAACTAAATCGTACTTACCGGGTGCGAAATTTAAGGATGTAAGTGAGAGTATTAGAGTGCAAAAACAGAGGGTGAAAGAATTAATAATTGTGGCGGGTACGAATGAATTGAAAGGTGATAAATTTTTTATGAGAGAGGACTTGAAAGTATTGTTAAAGGTAGCGAAAGAAAAGAGTGACAGAGTTAGAATGGTTAGTCTGTTGCTGTGGTATGACAGAGAGGAGTTTAGAAGGAGGGCCATAATCGCAAATGACATTATGCGCAGGTTATGCAGACGGTGTGGTGTGGAATGAGTTTGAAGGGCGAAAGGACTTATACAAGATGGATGGCCTGCATTTGAATGGACTTGGTGTGCGGAGACTGGAAAGAGTGTTGCTGAATGAAGTGAAAATGGATGTGCAAAACCAGGGAAACTAGAACTACCAAGGAGGGGGGGGGGAAGGATATGCAGACATCAGTGAGACAAATGAGTGTAAGAATGTATATAATGTACCCGAGCCAGCACTAAGGACAAAAAATGGGAATGGGTCATTTAGAATAACGCATCAATATAGGGGTGGGACTAAGGGACCACTGCATTTCATATATACTAATGCCAGGAGTATTAGGAACAAGAAGGAAGAATTTTTGGCCTTGATTGGCTCTTCCTGGCCACAGGTTATTGGCATTAGTGAAACATGGCTGATGGAAGATGATATAGTTAGTGGAATAGAATGTGTAGGTTATGGTGTGTTTAGGAGGGACAGAGAGAATAAAATGGGGGGAGGGGTATTATTGATGATAGCTGATGAACTGCAGCCAAGGAGAATTGAAGATGTATTACAGGATAGTGAAAGGAGCTCATTTGAGGCTATTTGGTGTGAGATTGAGACTGGCAGAATAAAATATACAGTTGGGTGCTGCTATAGACCAGGTGATGGAATAGATGGTGGAGATAGTATGCATAGAGAAATTGATGAAATGAGTGGAAGGAGGGTAATTATTATGGGGGATTTCAACTATGGTAACATTGATTGGAAGGAGGAGAGGACACATGTGAGGAAGGAAATGGATTTTATTCAATTATTAAGGGATAACTATCTGAGACAGCATGTAATTGAAAATACTAGGGGTGTGAGAGTGCTTGACCTGGTAATAGCATCTGAGAATTTGACTGTAATGAATATGACCATGTTGCCACCTATTGGTGAGAGTGATCATAAGGTCTTGACCTGGGAGGTGGCTAAAGGTGTGGAATTTTCGATTAAGACAGGGTATATGTGGAATTACCGTGCTGGCAAGTATGACAAGCTTAGGAGATTGCTTGGATCAGTGCCATGGCATGTACAACTGCAAGGGCTGGATGTCGATAGAGCATGAGAAGTGGTCAAGGAGCATTTACAGGAGGTTATGGCTGATTGTATACCTAGGGTCCGAATAGTAAAACAAGTAGGGGTTAAATGGATGAATAACACCATTAAGCTTGAGCTGCAAAAAAAGAAACAACTGTGGAGGGAATTTAAAGAAAGGGGTGACCTGCAGGCACACGAACGGTATAAAGTGCAGGCCAGAAAGGTAACGAGTGTGGTAAAAAAAAGCAAAAGCGGATTATGAAAGGAAACTAGCTATGCAAGCAAAAGAGAATCCCAAACAGTTCTTTCAATATGCTGCAAAAGAAACTAGCTATGCAAGCAAAAGAGAATCCCAAACAGTTATTTCAATATGCTGCAAAAGAAACTAGCTATGCAAGCAAAAGAGAATCCCAAACAGTTCTTTCATTATGCTGCAAGCAAGGAAAAAACTGTACACAGCAAAATGATTTTAAGGAATGACGATGGTAAGGAGGTCACTGAATCAGTCGATATAGTGGAGTTACTGAGCGCGCACTTTGCAAAAGCATATCATCCAGGTGGTGACATTGAAAAAATGAAGGAACCATTAGTTTATACAGGAATAGTGATGAATGAAGTGGAGGTGACTAGTCTATTACAGAACCTTAATGTGAACACATCTGTGGGATTGGATGGTATACCGGCACGGGTCTTGCGTGAAGCGGCTAAGGAATTATCAGTGCCCTTGACCATGTTGTTTAATCTGAGTCTCAGGTCTGGTTTAGTCCCGAAGGTGTGGAAAGAGGGGAAAATAGTTTCACTGCATAAAGGAGGATCCAAGACTACGGTTGCAAATTACCGACCGATCAGCATATCAGGAGTCGTTGTCAAGGTCTTGGAGAAAGTAGTCAAGGGAAAAATACAGGAATGGATTGATGAAAATGAGATACTGTACAGGGGACAGCATGGCTTTGTGAAGGGTAGATCATGCTTCAGTAACTTGCTCAAGTTTTATAACAAGGTGACGGCTGAACTGGATAAGGGAAATGGGTTTACAGTGATACTGCTGGACCTGGCAAAGGCATTTGACAGGATACCACATGGAATACTAATCCGTAAACTACAACATATGGGAATGGATATAGGGTTGGTGAGATGGATAGGTGGTTGGTTGATGGAGAGATATCAAAGAGTAGTTTATTCAGGAGTAGAGTCCAAAAGATGGCCTGTGACTAGTGGTGTGCCGCAGGGTTCTGTTCTTGGACCACTGCTGTTTAATCTGTTCATCAACGATATAGGGAAGGATCTAAGTGGAACAATTCATTTGTTCGCTGATGATGCAAAGCTGGGTAGGGCAATAGTGAATGCAGAAGATGTCAAAGTCTTGCAGTAGATAGATTGGAGTTCTGGGCTAAGGAGAATGGATGTCAGTTTAATGTGACAAAATGTAAGGTTATGCATTTTGGGGTGAAAAGATTAGCAGCAGTATACCACATTGGTGGAACTGTACTCCAAGAGATTGATGAGGCCAGGGACTTGGGAGTGTTGGTGGATAGGGAGATGAAGTTTTAGGGGGCACATTGCAAAAGTAGCTAAATCAGCTCATCAACTCACTTGGTTGTTGAAAAATACCTTGACGAGCAGAGACAAGCAAGTTATTGTACCTCTGTACTGAGCCTTGATAAGACCTCATCTCGACTACTGTGCCCAGATTTGGTCACCCCAGTTCCTTCTTGATTGGGAGGAGGTGGAGAGGATCCAGAGGCGAGTGACTAAGATGATAACAGGTCTATGGAATGAACCATATGAGAACAGGTTGAAGATTTGTGGGTTGCAGAAACTAGTTGATAGGCGGAAAAGGGGAGATATGATTGAGACATTCAAATTGCTAAAGGGATTCTATAGGATTAATTCAGAGGATATTTTTGGGATCAGGACTAGTGGTGGGAGAACTAGGGGGACACCTATGGAAGCTGGGCAAGAGTGTGGTTAGCATGGGTGTTAGAGCTGGGTTCTTTACTTTTAGAGTGGTAAATGAGTGGAATAAGCTGCCAGAGTCTGTTGTGGGTGCTATGACGGTGAACGAGTTCAAGGCAAGGTATGATAGATACTGTGAGAATGTAATCGCATAGTTCTGTGGACATGATGTTTAGGGCCTCCCTCGATGAGTCTAAGGACTCTTGGAGTCGCCTGAAATAATAATAATAATAATATTGTAAATAAGTCTTTATATTACCTTAAGACAGACACTAAGCAGTGCTATAAGTTTATCAGCAGGCTTTCCAGGTTTCAAGATGGCTATTATCTTTGATTTTTCTAAATTCTGCTGGTAATCTGCTGCTCTGTAGGGTATTAGAGAAGAATTTTGTTAGCTATACCATTATATTTGGTCCAGAGGTTTTAAAAATTCAGGATGAATATTATCAAATCCACGTGCTTTACCAGTTTTCATTCCCTGGAATGCAGCAAAAAGTTCTTTGGTAAATGGATTCGATAGATCGGTTGCTTCAGACCAACCTTCTTTAATTCTGATCAATTCCTTCCTGACTATTTTAGTGTGAGTTTTTTCTGATTTAGCTCTTGACAGATTAACTATTTAATTGCGATGCAGTTGGCCCTAACAGCAGCTTTCACTTGGGGGTGATTGGAATTACCACCCATCTTTTTAAGGGGACTCCATGCCTTCTTGCTTGAATGTTTAAAGTCAGCATTTGAATAGTGTCAATCCATTTGTTCTTTCTAGCTTCATTTAAGCTGTCAATAAGATCATCTGTGACATTTACATGTCTGCTGTTCAGAAAGTTTGTATTCAATACCAATGTTCTAGAGGAGGAAGATTTCAGTATCTGGATAATGTGTCGAACTGTGAATAATGGACATTGTGTCAAGTGATTTTTGGACTTTTCCAATGTTAGATTGGAATTTGATGTTCAAATAATCACTGCTTAAATCAACATTGGAACAGTTTTTACGTTTTTGGAGTTTGGAAAAATCAGATGTCATGTAACTCACTGTAATTATACGTTAATTGCATTGTTGAAAAATAGTTTACGTGATATAACTTTAAAGTTTAATGTAGCTAATGTGCTAATTAAGAGGGAGATGTTAAATCCCATTTTATTTTCCCTCTTAATTAAAAAATTCGCCGGTAAAATAGCCTTTCGGCTTATTATCTTTGTAGCTAATGTGCTTTAAAAGTTGCAAAGAGTTTTTGCTTAGTTATTAGGAAGTCATCAGTATATAATACCAATAACTCTTAAACCAAGTTTTTATTTTTATTTTAATCACTGAACTTGCAGTCATGAATTGTCATTACAAATGGGAAGTAGTTCCTGTAATGCTCCGAGGTGCATGCTTCAGTTGAAAAACACATGGCTTTGATTCAAGTTTATGGGAAAAATTTCTTCAAATAAAAGTGCTTTTTTTTTTTCAATGAAGATGAGTTAATCGGTTCTCATAATAGGGATGGTAGAGTAACATGTATTAAATCATACAAGACATTTGAAGCATATAATTGGACAAACAAGTGGCTTGAGTACAACGTGTTTGTTAGCATTAGTCTAAAGAATATGTGATCTAGGTCTTTTAGGAATGCACAATTCTCAGAATTAGGCGATAGAATATTAGAACCAGACCTGGGGAGGGGGGGAGATAATTAGGGACCTAGATACATCAATCGTATAAGATAGATAGGAAGATAAGATGGCTGGAAAACAACACCTCCTAACCCCACCCCATTTAATAACTCACTAATGTTCTGAGAACATTAAAAGTCTAAATTCAAAAATCAGAGTTGATTCTTACTATAGCACTCTCATAGGAACAACAAGAATAGTTTGCTATAATTGATAGCTGTTGTGAATTTCCTTCAGTGTAGCATTGAATTTATGGAGTATTCTTTGGCCAAAACATGTCAGTAGTTTGTTATATTATTATCATTGCACTGGCACCTTCGTGAAGTCCGAACATGCATTATAGGGAGGCCCACATTATCACAGTATCTGTTGTACCTCTCATTGACAAATAAAGTACTCACAACTGATTTAGGTGAACCCCATTCCATTCATTCACCACTTCCAAGTGAAAAATTGAGTCCTCATGCCCTTGCTAACCACCCTCTCAATTCCCTCTAGCCAAGTGTTGAAACATTTCTCCTGCATCAATCCTATAAGATCCTTTATGGATCTTATAGGATTGATGCAGGAGAAATATACCCCCCCCCCCCCCCCCGAGTGGTCTGTGGAATGTTTCGATCTATCCTCATAGGGAGGATAGATTAAAACATTCCACAGACCACTCGGCATCTTGGTCACTCACCTCTGGATTCTTTCTACCACCTTCTGATTCCCTAAGAAACCTAGGTGACCAGACCTGAGCACAATAATCAAGATGTGATCATATCAAAGCTTTATAAAGAGGAATAATAACCCCCTTATCTCTGCTTGCTAGTGTGTTCTTCAATTACCAAGTAATCCTGTGAGCTACCATGGTTACTTTAGCAGTATGCTCTCTCAATCTATTTTGAGAGACCCAAAAATGAGTAACCCAAATTGCATAACTTTACACATTAAATCGACAATTATTATATTTTACCTATACTGTTAGCCTATTCAAATCATCCATCAATCTCTCTCTACATAACCTTGATTAACTATTATTCTACCCAAATTTGTATCACCAGAAAACAACTGAATATCCCCCCCCTTCAAATTATTTCCTATATTATTTATGTACAAATTAAACAGCAGTGGTCCAAGCACAGAGCCCTATGGCACACCACTAGTTACCTGCTTTCATCTGCTCCTCCATTTACTACTTTTTGGTATCTGTCCATCAGCCACCCTTTTATCCATCTCCATTTGTTGCAGTTTGCATAATAGAGTTCCATGTGGTATCCTGTCAAATGCCTTTGCAAAATCCAGCAGTATCATGATGTAGCCATTCCCTTTATTCAACTCAGCTGTCACCCATTATAAAGTGTTAATAGATTGATAAGGCCAGACCTATCCCTCATAAAACTATGCTGCCCCCTCATAGAGTATCATATTCTTATCCACCCATTCCTGAATTCTCTTTTTGACAAACTTTCCCATTACTTTTACCACCACTTCTGAAATACTGATTTGTCTATAATTTGCTACCACAGATTTAGATCCTTCTTTATGCAAGGAATTATTTTGCTCTCATTCCACTGTCTTGGAACTTTGCCAGAGCTGAGACTTAAATTAAACAGCCTAGTCAAAAGGAATCCCAGTTCCCCTGCACATTATCTTAAAATGAGAGCTAATATCCCATCCAATCCCACAGTTGTATTTGCAGTCAGATTCTGCAATATCCTAAGTACCTCCAATTCATGAACCTTTGTCTCATATCAGTCCCTGTCACCTCTATCATAACCATATCTTCACTTGGATAATATAACCTTGCAAAATGGTCGCTTAGTACCTCAACAATTTTGTCTGCTTCTGTTACCATTCTGCCATCTGCATTCATTAAAGTTATCCTTCCTTAGTCATTCTTTCTCCTACTTGCCACAAAACAAAAAGTCTATTTGGAATTTCCTTTCATGTTTTCAGCTAATTTTTTCTCATAATCTGATTTTGTCTTCCTTACCATCTGGTCACCTTTCAACTTATATATACCCTCCAAAACATTTTCTTTTTTTGCAGCTCATGCTTAATGATGCTATTCATCCATCTAATTCCTATCCGATTTACCCTTCTGACCTTGGGTATATAGTGTGATATTGCTTCCTCCAGATATCCCTTGACAATCCCCCATGCACTGTGAACATCCTTCCCTTACAGATCTTTATGTCATGGTATTGCTTTAAGCTGCATCCCATGTGTATCATAATCATCTGCCTTATAGTTCCACATATACTTCTTAACTGGAATTTTCACATTTTGCTACCTCCCAAGTCAAGACCACATGATCACTTTCTCCAGCTGGAGGCAGTGTAGCCATCTTAGTTATGGACAGGTCTTCTGATCCTATAACAAGATCCAACACTCTCATATCCCAAGTCCCCTTGTTCACATTCAGGTAATTATCTCTCTGTGAGATAAATATAAACTCCATTTCCTTTCTGCTGTGTGATCTTCATCCTTCCAATTTATGTCCCCACTTGCACTTATTGTACTAATCTGCTGTTGCATATCTTCTACATCATCTCTGGCCTATAGTAGCAACCAATTTTATATTTTAACCTGTTAACCTCATTCTCACACCAGATTGATTCAAAAGAACTGCTATTTGTCTGCTTGACTCCTAATCTTGTCAGCTGCAATTCATCTGCTATCATCAGCAACATCCTCCCCTACACTGTCCTGTCTTGTCTACTCTATCCTCCCTGAAAATAGTAAATCCATTACATTCTATCCATGTAACTATGTCATCTGTTGTTAGCCTGGTCTCACTAAAATTTAAACAGCAGTGCAAGAACAGAGCCTTGCAGCACCAGTAATCATTTGTTCCTTCATTCTGCTCCTCCATGTAATATGTTTTGATATCTATCCATCAACCATCCTTGTATCTATCACCAGTTCGTATCCATTCTCATTGGTACCAATTTGGTGCAACAAAGTTCCATGTGGTATCTTGTGAAATGCCTTTGCAAAATCCAGCACTATTATTGCATAGCTATTCCCTTTATCCATCTCAGCTGTCACTTTATGTTATAAAAAGTGTAAATAGCTAAGGTGAGATGGACTCTTCACAAAGTCATGCTTTCTCCCTTCTTCTGCAATTCTTCCCATTCCTGAATTCTATCTTTTGAATAACTTTTCCAATATTTTTTACCACCATTCCTGAGATACTGACTGGTTTGTAATTTGCTACTGCAGTCTTAGAGTCAACTCTATGCAAAGGAATTATTTTGCTCTCCTTCCACTAACTTTACTAGGTTGTTTAATTTAAGTTAAACAGTCTTGTCATTGGCATTACCAGTTCCCTCATATATTCTTGTAAAATGCAAGCTTATATTTACCAGCTAATCCCACAGCCATATTCTGCAATATTATCCTAAGTACCTGCAGTGAATCAACTTCTTTTCTCACATCTGTTTCTGTCACAACAATGACTCACTTGGATGATATACATTTGCAAAGTGATCGCTCATAAGTCAACTATTTTGTTTCTTTGTGCCACCTCACTATGATCACACTTATTAAAGTTATTCTTCCATAGTCATTCTTCCTTTTGTTTGCCATATAGTGGAAGAATTCTTTTTCAATTCGAAAAGACCTGAGTTGAAAGCAGATATTTTCTCCTGGAAACTTGCACTTTTCAACTTGCATACAGGCAGATTAGTCAGCGAACATAGGTGTGTGTGAATGGTAGATTATATAGTGCATTAGTGAGCTGTATGCAGCAGTGTAACATAGGGTAGATGGTAGGTTGTGTAGTGTTGACAGCCAGTTTTGTAATGGAGATGATGTAGGGTTTATAGTGTAGAGTGCCTTCCTGTGATGAGTCCTTGGACTCCTTGGAGATGTTGTATAATAATTTGAATCCAAGAGAACTAAGCAGTAATGGGATCTGATAAGGATTATATTTATTTTTTATATAATTTTAATATTTTAGTATCCATTATAAATATTCTTATTTTATTACATTATTATAGACCATGATGCTTAATTGAATAGAGACTTTTCAGAGTAAAATGTGTGATTATCAGAATATATGATTATCAAGACAAACCTTACATGATCACACAGTGAGATTTGCCATTGTATTAAAGATGCATGTACATAGTGATTTGTTTATGTAATGATATATTAATAAATTTATGGTATAAAGACATTTTTCATTTCATTTCATTGCCGACTTGGTTGCCCGAGTGGTTGGAGTATTCGCTCTCCAGCCAAAAGGCTGTGGGTTCAAATCCTGCCATGGGCATGGATGTTTGCGATTGTCTGTGAAAGTACTAGTAGTGGTAGTCAGCGGTAGATGGCGTTGGTGTTAGATGATGAGGGTTGGTGGAGTAGTGAAACAAAGAGTTGTAGAGTAGATGCCCTCCCTCGATGAGTCTTTGGAATCCCTGGAGGTGTGATATAATAATAATAGTAATAATTTCTTGAAGAACAAACTCACAAAAATGCAAATATTTTACAATAACTACACTATAAGTAAACCTATTCACTTGGATTGTGTGATTCATTTTGTGAGATCTTACCAGAATATATTGATGACATATTCTCTAAGAGTTAAATTCTTCCATTTCTGTGACATCACTGAATAAAAATGAGTTTAAAACATGTTTTTATCTATTCAGTGTTCTCAATTCAAGAAAGTTCGGCTAATTGTAGGCTGTGCATAGCTGCTGTTACAGTGTGCACTTATATAACATGACATGTATATGTACATTGTACCATATTACATTGCATATACAATATACAGGGTGTTCGGGATAAATTTGACATATTTATAATTAATTATATTTTTCCGTAAGTTACATGTATTAACACACACTTCTCTTCATTTAAAAGTTTGGACCCTTCTTCATTCATATACAAGATGTCAGAAAGGATGGATAGCTGGAACCCACCTGAATCATGGAAGAGAATAACTTGTATCATGATGATTCGTGCCCGCCATCAAAATAAGGATATTACGACTGCTGCCCAATGCTCCCTGAATACAGTAAAAACAATCAGGCATGAACTAGAGACTTGCAATGGTGACTACGAGGATGTAGCAAGAAGAAAGATCCCTAGCAGACGATCTGATTGCGTTCGTACAGCAGAATTCCTCGCAAATCTGCAGGAACAGGTGTTGAAGAACCCTGGCATTGGAATTCGGGCTTTGTTCGTGGAGTTGCTAACTGTAGTCAAGCTCTGGATAACAAGGGTAGCCAATGGTAGGCCGTATGTATGGCAGCAGGATTCGGCCCCTTGCCACACCTCTGGGAAAAGTCAAAAATGGTTGTCTGAAAATTTCTACGACTTCACCAGTCCAAATGTTTGGCCTCCAAACTCCCCAGACCTTAACCCCATGGATTATTTTGTATGGGGCGCAGTTGAAAAAGACACCAATCGCACTTCCAGTAATACAAAAGCCCAGTTAATGGATAAAATTAAAACAGTTTTTGCGGCCCTTCCCAGGGAGACTGTAGCATCAGCTTGTTCGAGGTTCCGAAGCAGAATTGAAGCTGTGATCGATGCTAATGGTGGTTATTTTGAGTAAATCTTGTTGATAGTATTGTAATTAACTCTGCCTGTAATGTTTTTTTGTCAATTCATTAAATTTAATAGATACAAAGAAGATTTTCTTTTTCCTTACTAAACTGTCAAATTTATCCCGAACACCCTGTATATGTCTGTGTGTGAGAAACATCTTCAAGAAATAGCAAACTGGGAAAAAAAAGTTTAAAAAAATCTACTTAACTCTTGAAAGGAAATTTGGCTCATCTTGGGTATTGTTAAAAATCATAATATATGAATAAGTTTTTTGCATTAACTGGACAGATTTGTAATAGAAATATAAGAAACAGTTTGTGATTTTTATTTTTTATGTGTGGATAAGCACTGTATGCGAATCAGCATTATGCAATTAAACATTATGGTCTGTATTTACTTTATTACTTAATATCTTTGATTTCTTACAAAAAGCATAGAACAAGCTAATCTTCTTTGACAAGATATATCCAAAAGTTGTACAAGATATTCTAATTATCAAAAAAAGAACAGAAATTGGAATTTTAAATATGAAATGGCTTTATCTTCATTTATGAACAATGATTTCTCTAAAAATGGATTGGAACCATATATGTTTTAAGTTATGTTTTTCTCTTCTTTTCCAGAATAAATGCAAAATTAGTTATAATCAGAATAACAGATACAAAAAAATGTTCGTAAGGACTTCTGCTGTTTCCCAGGATCATATACCTGTTCTGGATCGTCATCCTATTCCTGTTTCAAGTGAAACACAAGTAAGCTTAATCTGTCTTTTTAATATTATTTTCCGTCATTTCATTTGATAGTGAAGTCTAGTCAAAAGGTTGACTAAACTGAAAACCACTGTTAGCTGAGATGAAAACTACTGTTTTTCTTTTGAGTTACTTCACAATGAAGTAGATATTCCTGATTTTTTATAAGGAATATTTAAAAATTATCTCGCTTTCTTTACAATGATGACCTGAAAGCTTTTTGGAATTTTGAGAATTTAATTTTACTCTTTCATAAGATTATATTTGAAAAACATTATTTAATGGTGTTATTGTTATCATCATTATTATCTGGGCCTCATCAGAGTCTGAAGAATCACCATGAGATACCTACATTAATCGTTATTTACTCAGTGCACCCTCTTTGCTGACAAAGCACTCGCAATTGCTTTTGACAAACTAAATAAAGACATTTTTCATTTTGTTTTTTGAAGAGAGAAACCCACAAAAATGCAGATACTTTACAGTAACTACAGAATCCATTTGTTACACTTGGATTGTGTAATTCATTTTGTGACAGCTTACTGGTCCAAGCCCTTGATAACAGTGATATGTTTTCTAAGAGTTAAGTCCTTCCATTTTTGTGATATCACTGAATAAAAATGAAATATTTAAAACATGTTTTAACTTATGTATTTGTTCTTGATTCAAGGAAGTGCAGATAACTGTAGGCTGCTGTTACTATTATGTGCACTTATGTAACATGAGAATATCATCATCATCAAATTCCTGACATGTATCCTCAAGGGGTGTACAGGGTATGATAGTACTACATAAAAAATTTACATCATTACTAACTTCCTATCTACAATTTTCCTCCAAATCAGTCTTACTTGTCAAGACTCCAACATTATCAGATCTTATATTTCTATCGTCTAAGGCACTTTGTACCGTATCAGTCCACCTATATCTTGGTCTTCCTCTAGGTCATTTTCCTGCCAACCTGGCAGAGAACACTTGTTTTTTTGCTAATCTTTCCTCGCCCATGCTGTTTAAGTGACCATACCACCTGAGATTAGCTCTGCAAACGCATTCCTGGATGCTGACAATGTCAAGTTCTTTTCTAATATCCTTGTTTTTAATATGATATTGCCGTTGATGCCATCTATTCACGCCTCTAATCTTTCTCAGGACTCTCATATCTGTGGTCTCTAGTCTTTGGTCAAGTGTTTTACTTCTGACCCAGCTCTTAGATCCATAAATTAAAACTGGTTTGAAAAATCTTGTATACAGCTAATTTAGTGTTCTGACTAATTTCTCTCTTATTCCATATGAATTTATTCAATTGACTTCCTACCATACCAGCTTTGTTGATTCTGTTGTCTATTTCCATATTTAATTTACCATCTTCACTAAAAATCGTGCCTATGTAGCTGAAATGTTTTACTTGTTCTACAGGTTCCCCGTTCGCAACACAGTTGACATTTTCAACGATTCTACCTATTTTCATTGTCTTTCTCTTTTTAATGCTGACCTTCATACCATATCTATTACAACAGTTATTCAATTTAGTCAGGAAATCTTGCTAACTTGTAGCTGATTTATTTGGAAGTATAACATCGTCCGCATAAAGCAAAGAGCTGACATTAACATCTCCAATTCTGATATCATGTTTAATACCACTTTCCTTCATAATGTGATCCATATAGATAATGAATAACAGAGGGGATAATGTACATCCTTGTCTCACACCAGTTTTAACATTAAACCATCTTCCTGTACTTTCTTCAATTCTAACTGCTGACTTACAACTCAAATTAAGACTGAGAGTGTTGCTTGATATAATACCCCATTGACACCATATAACTGTAGTGTTTTGAATAGCTTCTCTCTTGGCACCCTGTCATGTGCCTTTTCCAGATCGACAAAACTTAAATACAGATCTTTGTTATATTCCCATGCTTTCTCAACTATTTGTCGTAAAGTGAAGATCTGATCCTGACAACCTCTATTTGGTCTGAATCCAGCTTGTTCTTCACGAAGCTTTTCTTCCGCAATTCTTCTCAACCGTTTCTCAAGTATATTTGCATAGATCTTGCCAGGAACACTCAGTAGGGAGATACCTCTGAAATTCTCACATTCAGTTTTATTTCCCTTTTTATATATGGGTACTATGAGAGCTCTACTCCAATCATTGGGAATTCATCCCTCTGTCCAGGCTTTCTGAACTATGCAGCCACTGTAAAACCTTTATACCACCATACTTCAACATTTCTGGTCGAATATCATCTACTCCTGCTGCCTTTCCACATTTTAAGCCTTTGATGGCTTTTTCTACTTTAAGTGTGGATATGTATTCCTGACTGCATGCCTGGTCAATGTTTTTTTACCACTGTGTTGTCATCACTGCTTGTTTCATTTAGCAGTTTTTCAAAGTAATTACTCCATACTTCAAGGATATCTTTTTCTTCTGTTTTCATGTCACCTTTATCATCTCTGACTCCTTTTACAGCACTCTTTCCTCCATTTCTAAGCTTCTTCAATAACCTCCAAAATATCTTACCACCTTCTTGATATTTATTTTCTATATTCTTGCCAAAGTCCTCCCATGACTTTTGTTTAGCTAGTTTTACACAGTGTTTTGCTTTCTTAAATTTGTCTCTGTATTCTCTAAGAGCACAAGCTGACTTATTTGCCTCTTTAACTTCCTGTGTCCACCATCGAGTCCTGATTTTTCTATCCTTGCAGACAACCTCACCACATGCCTCTCTGGCTGAATCAATCAGGGTTTTCTTCAAGGCTTGCCACTGAATCTCCAAGATTTGATTCCTGTTCTCAAACTCTTTCATTTTTTCTTCAATAATCTTTGTGTATTTTAGTCTACAGTTCCATCTGAGAGCTGCTCAACTTTGATTCTCTTTAAAACTTTCATACATGTTATTCTTTTCAATATGAAATTCAATTTTATCCTGCTCAAGACTAAATAGTGATCACTTCCAATTTCAAATCCTCTGTACACTCTGGTGTCCTGCACCTGGGAGAAAACATCACTATCAACAATAACATAGTCAATGAGACTTTTCTTATTCCTTGCCTCTTCTCTCCATGTGGTTATTACTAACACCATGTGAACATGATGTTAGTAATAACCAGTCCATGTCCTGAGCAGAAATCCAAAAGGTATTTGCCATTATTATAACTTTGCTCTTTTCTCCAAATTTTCCCAAAATATTTTTGTATGTCTCACAATCATTTCCTACTCAGCTATTTAGATCCCCAACAAGGACCAACTTTTCCTTTTTTCATTGTGTCAGTTGCTTTTTCGAAAGCGTCAAAAATTCCTCCACTTCTACCTTAATAGAACCTTCTGTGGGACCATATGCACAAATAAGTCTCATTGTCCAGTTCCCCATTCTCATATTTGCCCACAATACTCTATTTGAGACTGACTGCCATTCAAGAAGATTAGCTTCGTATTTTGTGTTGAATACTATGGCTACTCCTTCTTTTCCTTGATTGTCATTGCCTGAATATAACATTTTGTATTTATTGCTCAGAAAGATCTCACCAGTTTTGGTCTTTTTTGTTTTAGTCAGCCCTATTATGTCGATCTGGTACTTATCTAATTCCTCAGCTAGCTCCATTTCTTTGCCATTCAGGCTTCTTATGTTGATAGTACCAATCTTTAACTGTGGTGATGTTGAGTTGTGGTGTGTTTTCAGATCTGTTCCAGTAGCTGACTTTTCGTTGTTCACCCTGGTTCCTTGGTTAAAACAATGGGGGCCTTGTTTAACCAGGCGACGCCCCAGCCGGCATGAAATTTTGTCATGTTGTACCATCATTTTCTATATTGGTTTAAGCCAATAGGAATACAATTTGGTCAGCTAAATCCCAAATTGTCAGCTTTATACAGCTAAATCCCAAATATACAGCTTTGACCCTTAAGCACCCCACATGAGAATATTGATATGTATATTGTATCATATTACATTGCATTTGTGTGTGTGTGTGTGTGTGTGTGTGTGTGTGTGTGTGTGTGTGTGTGTGTGTGTGTGTGTGTGTGTGTGGAAACAACTTCAAGAACCAACAAACTGAAAAATTTCTGAAAATTTGCAAAGTCAAATTACGGAAAAAACAGAAACATATATTAATTAAAAAAAAAAACTTAATTTATCCTTACAAAATGCATTAGAAAATGTCATCATCACCTTCAGTCTTCATAGGGATTGAAGAGACAAACCTGTCATCTTTTTAACCACCTTGGAATCCTCTGCACTACTTCCTCATCCCCAAGATGAGGGAGTAGTGCAGAAGATTCATCCCCACACATACACTATTGTGCACAAAATTGTGCACTGTAGTTTGGGTGTGGGCTTATCCAAGCCTTACAAAGAAGGATAAAAACCTCCCTTTCTCTATATCATTAGTGTATGTTCTTCACATCCAAGTGATCTATTGAGCAGTTTTTGCAATATGCCCTCCAAAATTCAGCTCCCTGTGCATCATTACCTTAAATCCAAGATGGATCAGGAATTTGAAGAACATGTAACAACAGTAAAAGATAAATCATTATATTAAGCATTAATTAGCAATTAATGTGTAATTAAATAATTGTATCTTTTACTGTGGTTATGCATTCTTCAAATTATGTATATCATCCAAGTTTGTTTATGTCATAAGATGAGTATTTATCTATCTGTTGATGTATAAAAAAAGATACTAATATAATTTTATACTGAAGATAGTAATAATTTATCATTAATAATTGGTTTTATAGCCTTGATTCATCTCTTTATAAGTAGTTCAATTTCTACTTAATACCAGGCTCTAGTTCTTAGAAGTAAAAAAATATTCAATACTGTTTATCAACTTCCTCAATGTCAGCGCAGGAAGTGAGCTACAAATTGGAACAAGTAATAATTTGATACCACCAGGTATAGATTGTATTCTGAGTGCTATCTCCAGCTTCTTGATTTTTCTTGTGTTCAAACTGCTATGTTTGGAGGATCGCTTCTTTTCATTTGATTGATCTCTGATTAGCACTCACTCACATTGTTGACGTGAGGCCCAATGAATCAGTGTTTTAATAATTCCAGCTTTTTGACTTGGATGGTGATGAGATTCAGCATGGATATAATGGCCTGTATGAGTCTTCTTCCTAAAAACAGAGAAATGTATGCTACCATCTAGTTGGTGAAGAATTAAAAGATCTAAAAAGCTAACTATTTATTTACTTCTTCCTCTAGGGTGAATTTGATCCTTGGATGAAGTTCATTTAATTTAGAGAGAAACTGTTGTAATTCATAAGATGAGCCATTCTTATGTCATCTACATATCTGAACCAATGAGTAGGTCTAGGTGAAATGTTGTCAAATATACGTTGTTCAAAGTGCTCCATAAAGAAATTTGGGATAGCAGGAGAAAGAGGATTGCCCATTGTTGTTCCTTCAATTTGTTGATACTTTGAACAACGTATTTTTATTTGAATGTACACCTAAGACTATGATGGGCTAAACAAGTTCTGTCATGATACTATACAGATTCTATTCATAAGATCTGTGAATAAAATTTGTGCAGTCATCCATTTCAGATCTATTAAGGAATTGACATTGAAATGCAATTCTTTAATGCAAGTGAATTCCTTACTATTCTTAGAGAATATGTGATTAATAGACTGAAAGGAATGATTAACAGACTTGTGGGAACTTATAAAATCTGTAAATAGAGGTTTTTCTTGAACTACTATTATGCATTATGGAAGATTTTAATCTCTCTTTCTCTCTCTCCATATGATCTCTATAGAACATGAGTTTGAATGCAGATATTCAATATAATCTCTTAGTGAAACATGTATTGTTAAAAGTATAGGAGTAACAGTTTGCATAAACTTGATTGAGTATTTGCTTTGGTTTATCTGTTCAGCACATTGCTTCTGAAAATGACAGATTTTTTAAATAATGTTGAAATGTATTACTTAAGCTGCCCAACTTATCAAAATAACTCAGGTGAAATGATTGTTTTACCCTTCTGATATTAGAAAGCAAGTTTAAATGTATATTTTATAAGATTGATGATTTATTTTATTACAGAACTAGACAGTCAAGATGTTATCATTATGATAATTAAATTCCTCATATGTACTCCCAGGGAGCGTATAGGATATTATGATACTATTACCTGATAAGTGTATATTATTACTAACTTCCTATTGACATTCTTCCTCAAATTAGTCTCTTCGATTTGTCAGATCTTATATTTTGAGCTTCTAAGGCACTTCTAACTGCATCAGTTCTCCTAGGTCTTGGTCTTCTTTTGAGTCTTTTCCTGTCATCCTTGTACTACATGTTTTTTTTTAAGTGACCACTTTAGATTAGCTCTGCTCACACACTACTGAATGTTAAAAGCATCAAGTTCCTTTCTAATAACTTAATTTTTGATATGATTCTACCATGGATGGCTACTGTTTACTCACTAATTTTTCTCAGAATTGTCATATTTGTGATCTCCACTTTAATCAACTGTTTTATATCTAACTCAGCTCTCAGATCCATAAGATTAAATTGGTTTGAACATTGTCTTATATACAGTTTAGTGTTTGATTAATATCTTTTGAATTTATTTGGCTCTCCACCATACCAGCTTTGCTTATTCTGTTGTCTGTTTCCATATTTTACCATCTTCACCAAAAACTTAGAACATTTTTTTATAAATCTATAGATGCCTAAATGTTTATAAAAAATGCATGCATTAGAAATTGAATGTCTGTGTGAAAGAAAAAGTGTAGTGGATTGGTGAGAGAGGTCATTAATCAACCTTATTGCTCTCTTTGTACCAAGTCAGGTATTTTTAGAATGAATATCATCTAAAATATGAGAACAGGTATAAGTGGTTGAGCAGATTTGTGATTTGTATGGAGTTAATAATTGTCTAGAGGTAAAGTAACAACTTGAGAGAAAACCTACTTTTTAGATGCTGAGGGGCAGTATTTGTAATATGTTTATGCCAAAAAAGATTGGAGGGGTCAGTTCTCCTAAGAAGAGAAATCTCACCTTGTCCCAAGATTTGAGTATTGTTGAAAGTAACAAGATAAAAAAATGGATTTTTTTTTTTTGTTGTTGTTGTTGTTGCTGTGTGTTGCCAGAAATATGATGGGTTTGAGTTTTACTAGCATTGAAATTAGCAAGGTTATTAGAACTCCATTGAAGAATGGTTTGAAGATCAGAATTTTGTGTTGCAGAAGATGATATTTTGGAATTGTTGATTTACATAGTGCATGGTTTGTCAGACAAGAAAGAGGAGTGCAATGTAACTGCATCAGTAAAACTGCTGATTGGATTTATACTCAAATGGAGGTCATCGATATTAACCTGCAGTGGAGAGGATTTTGCTTAGCAGTTGCTGTTAGTGTTAGTTAGAAAATAAATAATTTTTTCTGTAATAATTAAAATTACATTTTGATAATCTGTAGAAGGATTATCAAGTTTTTCTTTGTTTTTTAAAATGTGTGATTGTGTGAATTGTTTAGAATCGTATAATGTTTGAACATGGCACCAATTTGAAACAGAATGATGTTTGCCAGGGCATAATTGTTTGCAAAATTTACCATGAGGGATTTTGTTAGATACAATGTGTATGTAGGGGGGGAGGGAGAAGAACAGGAGAGAGAGAGAGAGAGATTCATTATTGAAAGTGAAAGGTTTGCAGATGGAAATCAGTGGAAAAAATCAGAAATCATAGGAAAGAACTTGACATTGTTAGCATTCAGGAATGTGTTAGCAAAGTTAATTTCAGGTATGGCCAGTTAAACAGAATGGAAGAGGAAAGATAAGCTAAACAAGTGTTCTTTGCCAGGATGACAGGTAAAAGACCCAGAGGAAGACCAAGATGTAGTCCAGCAAAAAATTGATACAGTAAAAAGTGCCCTAGAAGGGAGAAATATAAGACTGATAATATTAGTCTGAGGTGCTCTAGGAGAGCTGCCTAGTCGCAATCATCCAATTTCTTCATATTCACTGTCTTCTCCAACTACTGAAATAAAGTCACCCATTATAATTAAATTATCTTTAACTGATTTTATTAGTTCCTCTATTTGTTCATATGCCTCTTCAGTTTCATGATTTTCTAAATTAAAATTAATTGTTTGCATATACACTGCTTGGAAAGAAGTTAGCAGACACCCCCCATGGGTAGGATACATCATGTCATGTGACAAGTCACATGCTTATAGCCAGTATAAATTGGAGGAATATGATGATGCTCCCAAGTCAATGCAACTGTTTCCAATCATAATGACTGTGAATAGGGAACTGATGAAGTTTGAAAAAAGCATTTTGATAGATGCTATGTTGCAGACCTGTCTGTTTGTCAAATTGTTGACAAACTGGGCCATCCCAGGTGAATAATCAGTGATACTGTACTGAGACAGAAGTGGAAAGTGTCAACTGCAAGTGCTACCCACAATGAATGACCCACTGCACCCACTGAATATTATCGAAGAGTGCTACGAAAGATAATATATAAAAACTGCCATTTGTTGGTCGACATATTGAATGCAGAATTCCAGTCATCGAGTGGAACATGAATCTGCATAAAATCATTCAGAACTGAAGCTCACATGGGTTTCCATGGTAAGACTGCAATATGCAAGTTCCACATTACCCGAACTAACATGCAGCGTCTTCTTCATTGGTACAAAGAGTGCACAATGGGACATGGAAGCTTGGAAAGCTGTGTTATGGGGCAATAAATGAGACTATACCTTCAGATCATTTTGCATCTACTGCAGAATGCTCTCAAAAATACCTAAGTTAAAAATAATAAGATTAAAAATTGGCTTGGAAAAATTAACTTTATTAAACCATTTCCAGTTATTACTCTTCAAGTATTTTAAAATAATAACAATTCTTCAAACAGCTTGCCTATAATGATTGATTTAATTTACCCCCAAATATATATATAACAAAATCTATTAAAAAATGATAAACATGAAATATTCTTATTAACATTCTTTTTGATTCATAAGGTTAAGCTGTGATCTACTCTAGATAATAATGGATAGGATGCAGAATTATCTCTTGTAAACAAAATGAAAGCAAACATAATATTTACTTTATGTATTTGTCATTATTATGTTAAGAAAATTAAAAATATACCCGAATAATTTAGGATAAAGATGGCCTTTTAAAAATTATGCTTGTATTACCCATTTCCTGTAATGTACCCTGGAGAATGTGACAGTCATTCTACCTGATTAAATTTTCATGGTTGGCATTGCATGCATCATTTTTGTTTCTATTTTTTAATACAGTATAGAACAGATTTGGTCAGCATAAAAAAAGCTTACAGATGTTATTCCCCCCCCTTTTTTTTTTCGAAACAGATTTAAAAGACTCTTCTGCTTTAATATAATACAGTATGTCTGTTCAAATATATCTATTGACAAACATCAAACCTCCCCCCCCCCAAAAAAAAAGACTACCTCTGCCGCCAAAGTTACATCTCCATTCCACCCCAATAACACATTCAAGTCTTCCCTGCCACAATCATACATTTTGAAAGAAATTAAAAATAATTGGTTACATTAATAATTATTTTAATTTCAACACAAAATAGCAAATTACAGAGCATTACAAAAATAAGTAATTAAATAAGAAAACATTTTAATTTGTAAATATATGTTTCTATGACAGGAAACTGGTCAGTTGTTGAAGAATTGCAAAGCTTGAGATTTTCTCATTCATCTTCTCCTTAATGTTGATAGACTCAGTAGTTTATCACAGTCAAGTAAACTTGACTTCATATAAACATTGGTAATGCTGTCATAAGAAGGTTAATTCTATCTCTGTAATCTGCAACATATTTTTCAGTTGCATGCATTCTTTGATTGGTTTGCATGTTCTGCAGGATGGAAAACCCAACTTTTCTGGAGAAAAAACTGCAGATAACTGGATAATTTGTACAATGGTATACTGTTTGCACTTGAGAAATTAGATTTTACCCATTGTTAACTGCCTTCACATAATATAACTTCTTAATATATTGTGATTACATTAAGAATATTTTATATTGGTCCATCTGTAATGGGGAAAAAAATATTGCATGATTCTTCTATTAGACAGCTTTAAACAGTTTATTTCACAGTTTACATTCTGTACCTTTTTTTATCCTCTTTTTTTTTTTTTTTTTTTTTTTTTTAATATTAAGTCAACACACAAGAACAGAAGCAGAGGGAATGAATACAGAGGATAAGAAATTGGTGCTTTCTATTTTGCCAAATGAACATATTCTGAATTTTTCAAAATCTTTTTTGACTTCACTTTTTAATTCACTTACCAAAAAGACTAATTGGGCAGTTAACATAGTTAAATGGTCTTATCTGTGTTATTGATTAAAATCAAAGTATATATTATTATCTTGAATATTATATTTTTTTATTCTTTGTAATCAATGGCCATCTGGTGTTAACAAGAAATATTTCTATACTTTTTTCAGTCTTCCAAGATCAAATATTCTAATATTGGTTTTACTGAAAATTCTGATTCTGAATCTTCAGCTATAAATGGAAGTGAAGAAGCAGATAAAAATCCTAGTGGACAACTTATGCAGAGTGCTGATTTTAAAAAAACATCTAATACTTCAAACAAATGTGAAAATGAGAATCAGGCACAGTGTGTTGTTCAGCATTTGATTGAATCAGTAGTAAATAAAACATATACTGAATTATGTGAAAATGTACAGAATAACAATATAATACAAAACAATAGTGAAAGCCTGTGCGAACTTGGAGATAGAATACACTGTGATAGGACTTTAACTGGCACTGAGGATGATAGAACTTGGAGTACAAAGAGTGAAGAAACACCTTTCTCTTTTCCTGTGGAATCCTCTATATTGTCAAAAAATAAATGTGAAACCTCCAAAAAATTCAAAGATTCTATTATACATGAAGAAACTTCATTATTATCAACTGATAAACACAATATCTCAACCATCACAAGTAATAATTTATTAGAAAATAAGAGTAATGATTATAGGACTATAAATATGAAAATGGAAAAAGCACCTGCATTCAATGACACAAGTTTCTTCATAACCAAAAATATTTCAGTAGTAAATACAAGCTGCAAATCTGGGAATCCAGAATCTGATGAAATGTTTTTGTCCACTATTAAGCAGACTTTCTCCAAAGCCTCGGATGGTACAGCAGTGAGTAGAATTTTATTCAAGGAAAAATCTGATTCCAAAAATCATGTAATATTACATAAAGAGAGCACTTTAGTACAGGTAAGATTTTAACATACTCATGCTTTAAATATCTGTAGTACTTAGCTAAACAAAGAGTTGAAATCAGATTCAAAAAGTGATGGCACTTGTGACATAACAATTATTAGAAACAAAAATAGAAATAGGGGATATTAAAGATCCAGCCTTATTTCAAAGCCAAATATATATAGAAACCTTGCAAGTTTTGAAAATTTGAACAGAGAGTTTATGAGAATACAATCTTCATCATCAGAGTTGCCTTAGCTTGCACTACTTAAAAGACAATGCTGCCCAGGCATTCATATGTTCACCTTTTATTAATGCTTTTAAAAAGTTTCAATGGCCTCTCAGCTGTTTTGAACCTGCTTGGTTCTTATCAGAGTCTTGAAGAGGGGTAGAATCCTCATTCAATACCAAGGCAATCCTATGTCAGAGAATAGTATTTTTGATCGGTGAACTCTTGGTTTCTGTGTAATAGTAATTATCAAAGAAACAGCCATATGATTTCATTTTGTCAATGTAAAATAAATAGAAATAGGGGATATTAAGGATCTAACCTTATTTCACAGCCAAATATATGCACTAATAAAAGATGAATACATGGATGTCTGGGCAGTGCTCATATCTTTTAAGGAGTGCAAGCAAATCTACTCCACAATGCTGAGAATTATATTCTCATAAGCTCGCTGCTCAAATTTTCAAAACTTTTAAGAGTTTCTACATATATTCAATTTTGAAATAAAGTTGGATCTTTAATATTCTCTATTTCTATTTATTTTACATTGCCGAAATGAAACCATATAGCTCATATTTTGATAATTATTAGAAACAAATATTCGCAAGAGTTAATAATTATTTTATTTTAATTTTAATATAATTTTTTTATAATTTTATAATTAAGAAGCCTTTTGCATTTGCAAATTATGGTTTTAAACTTTAAACATCAACTTTATATATATATATATATATATATCATCATCATCATCAAATTCCTACCATGTACCCTCAAGGGGTGTACAGGATATGACAGTACTACCTGAAAAAATTACATCATTACTAACTTCCTATCTACAATTTTCCTCCAAATCAGTCTGTTACTTGTAAAGACTCCAACATTATCAGATCTTATATTTCTATCGTCTAAGGCACTTTGTACCATATCAATTCACCTATATCTTGGTCTTCCTCTGGGTCGTTTTCCTGCCAACCTGGCAGAGAACACTTGTTTTGCTAATCTTTCCTCTCCCATTCTATTTAAGTGACCATACCACCTGAGATTAGCTCTGCTAACGCATTCCTGGATGCTGACAATGTCAAGTTCTTTCCTAATATCCTCATTTTTAATATGATATTGCCATTGATGCCATCGGTTCACGCCTCTAATCTTTCTCAGGACTCTCATATCTGCGGTCTCTAGTCTTTGGTCAAGTGTTTTACTTCTGACCCAGCTCTCAGATCCATAAGTTAAAACTGGTTTGAACACTGTCTTGTATATATACAGCTAATTTAGTGTTCTGACTAATTTCTTTCTTATTCCATATGAATTTATTCAATTGACTTCCCACCATACCAGCTTTGCTGATTCTGTTGTCTATTTCTATATTTAATTTACCATCTTCAGTAAAAATTGTGCCTAAGTAGCTGAAATGTTTTACTTGTTTCACAGGTTCTCAATTCACAACACAGTTGACATTTTCAATGATTCTGCCTATTTTCATTGTCTTTGTCTTTTTATTGCTGACCTTCATACCATATCTATTACGACAGCTATTCAATTTAGTCAGAGAATCTTGCAGACTTGTAGCGGATTTATTTAGAAGTATAACATCATCCGCATAAAGCAAAGAGCTGACATTAACATCTCCAATTTTGATATCAGGTTTAATAATACATTCCTTCATAATGTGATCCATATAGATAATGAATAACAGAGGGGATAATGTACATCCTTGTCTCACACTAAATTTAACATTAAACCATCTTCCTGTACTTCCTTCAATTCTAACTGCTGACTTACAACTCAAATAAAGACTAAGTATTGCTTGATATAATGCCCCATTGACACCATATAACTGCAGCGTATTGAATAGCTTCTCTCTTGGCACCTTGTCATATGCCTTTTCCAAATCAACAAAACTTAAATACAGATCTTTGTTGTATTCCCATGCTTTCTCGACTATTTGTCGTAAAGTGAAGATCTGAACCTGACAGCCTCTATTTGGCCTGAATCCAGCTTGTTCTTCACCAAGCTTTTCTTCCACAATTCTTCTCAACCGTTTTTCAAGTATACTTGCATAGATCTTGCAGGAACACTCAGTAGGGAAATACCTCTGTAATTCTCACATTCAGTTTTATTTCCCTTTTTATATATGGGTACTATGAGAGCTCTACTCCAATCATCGGGAATTCGTCCCTCTGTCCAGGCTTTCTGAACTATGCAGTGCAGCCACTGTAAGACTTTTATACCACCATACTTCAGCATTTCTGGTCGAATATCATCTACTCTTGCTGCCTTTCCACATTTCAAGCCTTTGATGGCTTTTTCTACTTGAAGTATAGATATGTATTCCTGACTGCATGCCTGGTCAGTGTTTTTTTATCACTGTGCTGTCATCACTGCTTGTTTCATTTAGCAGTTTTTCAAAGTAATTACTCCATACTTCAAGGATATCTTTTTCTCCTGTTTTCATGTCACCTTTATCATCTCTAACTGCTTTTACAGCACTCTTTCCTCCATTCCTAAGCTTCTTCAACAACCTCCAGAATATTTTCCACCTTCTTGATATTTATTTTCTATATTCTTGCCAAAGTCCTCCCATGACTTTTGTTTAGCTAGTTTTACACACTGTTTAGATTTCTTACATTTGTTTCTGTATTCTGTAAGAGTAAAAGCTGACTTATTTGCCAGGAACATTTGATATGCTTTCTTCTTTTCCTTCACTGTCTCTTTAACTTCCTGTGTCCACCAGGGAGTTCTGATTTTTTTATCCTTGCACACAACCTCACCACATGCCTCTCTGGCAGAATCAATCAATGTTTTCTTCAGAGTTTGCCACTGAATCTCCAAGGGGTTTGGTTCCTGTTCTCAAGCTCTTTCATTTTTTCTTCAATAATCTTTGTGTATTTTAGTCTACAGTTCACATCTGAGAGCTGCTCAACTTTTATTCGCTTTAAAACTCTCTTACATGTTATTCTTTTCAATATGAAATTCAATTTTATCCTGCTCAAGACTAAATAGTGATCACTTCCAATTTCAAATCCTCTGTATACACTCTGGTGTCCTGCACCAGGGAGAAAACATCACTATCAACAATAACATAGTCAGTGAGACTTTTCTTATTCCTAGCCTCTTCTCTCCATGTGAATTTGTGCACATTTTTATGTTGGGACATGGTGTTAGTAATAACCAGTCCATGTCCTGAGCAGAAATCCAACAGATATTTGCCATTATTATTAGCTTTGCTCTTTTCTCCAAATTTTCCCAAAATATTTTTGTATGTCTCACAACCATTTCCTACTCTGCTATTTAGATCCCCAACAAGGACCAACTTTTCCTTTTTCATTGTGTCAGTTTGCTTTTTCTAAAGCCTCAAAAAATTCCTCCACTTCTACCTTAGTAGAACCTTCTGTGGGACCATAGGCACAAATAAGTCTCATTGTCCAGTTCCCCATTCTCATATTTTCCCACATTACTCTACTTGAGACTGACTGCCATTCAAGAAGATTAGCCTCGTATTTTGTGTTGAATACTATGGCTACTCCTTCTTTTCCTTGATTGTCATTGCCTGAATATAACATTTTGTATTTATTGCTCAGAAAGATCTCACCAGTTTTGGTCTTTTTGGTTTCAGTCACCCCTATTATGTCGATCTGGTACTTATCTAATTCCTCAGCTAGCTCCATTTCTTTGCCATTCAGGCTTCTTACGTTGATAGTACCGATCTTTAACTCTGGTGATGTAGTTGGGGTTTGTTTTCAGATATGTTCCAGTTGCTGACTTTTCGCTGTTCGCCCTGGTTCCCTGGCGAAAACCACGGGGGCCTTGTTTAACCAGGCAACGCCCAAGCCGGCATGAAATTTTGTCATGTTGTACCATCATTTTTTATTTTGGTTTAACCAATAAGAATACAATTTGGTCAGCTAAATCCCAAATTGCCAGCCCATCCTCGTTCGTTCAGTATCAAAGTAGATACCCAACAGGGTGCGCCACGAGAAGGTGAGGATTGGACATTAGGTCAGAAGCTCTGGTCGGTTCTCCGCATTCCTTTAAAGGCTATGTGGAGGTCTCCTCTCAGTTATACAGATTTGACCCGTAAGCACCCCATATATATTATTATAATTATTATTATTAAGACTCCCTGGAGGTCAGACTCATTGAGGGAGGCTGGTCTATCATACTTATCAAGAATAAGTATATTCTTGAATTCATTCACACTGCCTGCACTCACAACATCCAAAGGCAATCCATTCCAATCACGCATCACCCTCTGAGAGAAAAATCTAGCCCTCACACCCTTCTTGGTGGCCTTCATTCTCAGCTTCCAAGGATGCCCTCTCGTTCTTTCCCCAACTTTCCATAAATTGAAAAATTCCATTAATTGATATATATATATAAGGCTCGTGTACCTCATTTTAAGTTGCGCTTGCATCCTAAGCCTTTCTTCAACTGGTTCCCAAGTTGGTTGACCTCTAGAATGGGCAAGCAGAGTTTTTTCTCCCATAAACTCAAGAAAATCAGCCATACAACCTCCACTATTTCAGACAATAAGATATCAATTAATGGAATTGATATCTTATTGTCTTATGTACTAAAAGGTGGCAGCACTTATTTGTCAGTCTCTTCATCGGTTTGCTGCTTATAATTAGTGATAGTCTTAGGCCAGTTATCTCTGATTGCTTACCAATGAAGATTGAACTGCCCACTCAGTCTCCAAAAGCTAGATAAGGTTAAAAGGCTTATCCTATTTCTTATAACACACACACAGACATACCCCAGTCATACAATACACTAAGTTCCAGACTACCATCATATAGTAAATCACTGTTTTTCTTTCTTTTCTTTTTTTTTTCTTCACTTGTACAATTGTTTAATAACGTTTTTAAGAAGTCATATTTTTAATTGACATAAACAAAGTGTTTATTTACATCAGATACACAAACAAAAAATTTAGAATAATTTTTGCAAACGAAAAAGTTATTCTGAAATAGCTTGGCTTAGGACACTAGCTCCAAACCTATTTTGGATCAAGCCCCACCTCAATGCCTCAAAAATTTTGATGCCCCCTCTAGCATAATAGTCAACCAAGTTCTGAAAATATATAATAAAAATAAGTACTTCAAATAAAAAAAGAGCATAAGTAAAACTGTTTTTAATTTGACTTTCTTCAATGAATATAAATTTTATATTACACTTTGTATATTATAAAGTATAAATCAAACTCAACTTGGGAAAATAGAATCTAAGTTAATATGATCCTTAAGCTTTATGTCTGCTGCAAAGAGTTCTTGTTTGAGGTACTAATTTAGTCACTTTCAATCTCACATCCCTACAGTTTGTGATATCCAGATAATTTCTTTTTTTCAGTAACAAATCATTTACAGCACTAAAGCCACATTCAGCTAAATACATGTTTCTGTCTTGTCATAAAGCCATTGTTCCTTTTATGTTGAATAAAGTTCTAATACACTCATCATTTTGTATTTCTGAGAGTTCTTCTTGATACTGCATGGCCACAAAAGTTAAGTCTGCTAGCATTGACTGAGTTATCCAAGATGGAAAATCAAATTCTTTTAAATCAGAAAATCTGTTATTTAAATCACAGGCCATTTTGCTGAGGTGATCTGCAATAACAAGTACAGCCAATAAAATTGGTCAAATTTTTTGGCTAAAACATTCTTTTGACGAAATTCCAGAAATGCAACGAAGTCAAATATCTTAGCCTTTTTCATCGACAAGGGTCTTATTTGCTCCTTGCAAGTGTTTATTTGAATTCAGCTTTTGAAAGATATTTGTCAAATAACTTAGAAATGCTTGACCATCAGCTGTTTGTAGGAGTTTAATTTCAGGCTTGCCAATCAAAAACTCACTAAGAATATCAAATAGTTCCATGAATCTTCGCAGGCAATTCCCCTGTGACAGCCTTCTCACCTTGGCGTGATGCAGTAGTCTTACATGGTCAGCAGTTATATCCTTACAAAATTATTTGAATAGACTCTCACATTTTGCATTAGCTTTGATAGTATTGATACATTTTATAACTGAATTCAACATCTCATTTAGAACAGGTGGAAGTTTTTAGAAACTAAATTTTCTCTGTGAATAACACAATGCACAAATAATGATTCAGGATTCTCATCCTTCATTAATTTTAAATGACCATGTTTCTTGCCCATCATAATAGGAGCACCATCTGTAGCACAAGATGTAATATTTTTCATTGATATTTGAGCTTCATCTAAATAATTTTTGAGTTTATTATATATATATCAATGGCAGTGCTTTTCAATGCTTCACAGAACAACATCTCTTCAGTAAATTCACCATTGTCTTTATATCTTAAATAGGCCATCAATACAGCCTCACCATCTCTTACAGTTGATTCATCCATCTGTATTGAGAATTTCTTTGATCTCAACTTTTCAATGAGTCGTGTTTCCACATCTTTTACCATCTCATCTATTCTTTTTGCTAACAGTGTTATTGCCCAGTGGCATTCCTTTGACATCTTTTCTCCATAACTGTTTTGAGAAAAGTTGATATTGCTGGCAGGGATGGCTCGTGCATAGGTACTGCGGAACTGCAGCATCCCCAGTTTTTCTCGATATATAAATATATTTATTAATTTATTTATATTTGCTTGTAATATTTAATTTTATCATCAACAATCCTATACAAATCTCTTATTTTGTATAAAAAAATAATAAAAATCCATCTTGTAGCACTTAGGAGGACAAAGGACGCTAGCAGCACTATGTTTACCACAGTGTTATATTGCTGCATGCACAAGCATATGCACGTCATAGTGAGGTGCAAGCTATTAGCATAATGTGGACTGTCTGTCGTGCAGTTTATATGCAGTTTGCACCAGTAGTAGAGTGTTTTCTTAGTGCTTATTGTGTTTACTCCGTCTCTTTAAATATTTGGACATTACAATTAAAGACAACATTTGTTATAGTTTTTACTTTAGAACATTATTGGGATTATTGACAATTATTACCTCAGAAATGCAACCTCAAGAAATAAGTTCTGTGACAGTAGTGACTGTAAGTGAACTACAAAAACTTAAATTTTCACAGTTGACTCTCGCTGAAAAAGTTTCTATTAAAATTAAAATAAGAGGCCGTCCTTTACCTGATATTCAAATATCTCAGCCAGGAATAAGCAATGATAGGAAATACATTAGAAGTTTTAATACAGAGTGATATAAAAAGAAAAGTTGGCTATGTGGTTGTGAAGTGAAAAATGCACTATTTTTTTTTCTGTGTTTGTTGTTTGGAGGTGATACAAAATGGACAAAGGATGGTTTTGTAAATATAAATAAAATAAAAGAAAAAAAAACTGACATGAAACATCAAAAAAACATTGAAAATGCAGTTTCTTTGTGATTTTAGGAACTGTAGATATTAAACAAAAACTTAGTGAAGCCTACAGAATTTCAATTAATGAGCATAACAAAAAGGGTTACTAAAAAACTTGAAATTTTATCCAAGATAATCGACTGTATGTTATTTTGTGGAAATTTTGAAATTCCTTTACGTGAACTTGACGAAAAAGATGATTCGGTAAATCCAGGTCTATTTAGGGGATTAGTGAAGTTTGCGTCTAAATTAGATCCAGATTTAAGAAACCATTTAGAAACCAGTACGGTATTTAAAGGTGTTTCTAAGACTATTCAGAATGAGATACTCGATTGTCTTTTTCAAATATACCAAAATGAAATAAATAAGAATATTGAAGAAGCTTCATTTGTAGCTATCATGGCTGATGACACAACAGATGTTTCAGAACACTCTCAGGTAGTTATTGTTTTTCAGTACTTATTGAATGAAGAAATATTTGAATGCTTTTGGGGATTCTTTATTCCATAGAATCAAACTGCAGATGACTTAACCAAATGTATTCTAGAGCAGTTAGATATTATCCTTCAAGGTAATAGACAAAAAACTAATAGCTCAGACATTTGCACCATCGTGAAATTGATGTATTCGCATTTGCACACTCATGAAATTGATGTATTCAAAGTACATGAATATATAGCAAATTTTAAAACTGCTATTTTGGCAATAAGAAATTCAAAGTACTGAGAATCCTTCGAAGACGCTCACTGCTGAATCAAAGGAAGTATGTGACTGCATATGTGTTGATATGGAGGAAAGGTATTCCTTCACTAAGAAAGGGTACGTTTAAGCAAAAGTTGAAGAATTTTATAATAATGCACATTTCTCATTGTTATGCTCACCAACTGAATCTTATAATGAAAAATGCAGGAAGTGTTATGCGGAACTCATGAATTTTTTTCTCCAATATTATGGCTCAATCAACATTTTCTCGAGATCACTACAACGTGTAACAATTCTTCATAAGCATATAAACGTCGCCATTCCATGCCCATCTACTACAAGATGGAACTTTAACATACGCACTGTGAACAAAGTTTATGAAAATTTGCAAACCGTTAAAAAGCTGCCTTGCTGAAATTCAGTCAACATCAAATGCAAATCAAACTATTTCAGAAGCCACAGGAATTTTACACTAAGTAATGAAAATTTCATGTTCTGGTTGGAGCTTTTTCATCAGATAATGCTTCATGTTTAAATAATTTACAATCAAATGCAATCTCGTGAAATTTATGTATTCAAAGTACATGAATATATAGCAAATTTTAAAACTGCTATTTTGCAATAAGAAATTCGAAGTACTGAGAATCCTTCAAAGACGCTCACTGCTGAATCAAAGGAAGTATGTGACTGCATACGTGTTGATATGGAGGAAAGGTATTCTTTCATTAAACATTTAGTAGCTGCTAAATTATTTAACAAGGATAAATTAGCTAATTTTAAGAATAAATTGCCTACAGAAAAAATAAAATTGACCACTAAAGCATATCCCATGATCAACAAAGAAAAACTTGAAACTGAACTTCGAGTATTCTACAGTAGACACGACATGCATGATTATTGTGAATTAATTGACTTGTTAAAATTTATAACAGAAAATAACTTAGATTGTGTTCTTAGTGAAATTACTGTATTAATAAAAATTCTCTTGACAATTCCTATGACTACATCAGAGCCTGAATGCTGTTTTTCAACATTAAAGAGAATAAAAACGTTTCTGAGGAGCACTATGAATCAGGAGATTAAATGCGCTTGCAATAATTTCAACGGAGAAAAAATTCTTCAACAGTCACACAAACATTAAGGAAAAAGTTATTGACCTTTTCGTTTGAAACAAAACAAGAAGAATGGATTTTATTTTTAAGTAATTTTGAATTATACTAAACTGTATAATTGTATTGATAATAAACAATATTTTTTCATGAAACAAAACAAGAAGAATATATTTTATTTTTTTAAGTAATTTTGAATTATACCAAACTGTATAATTTTTTCGATAATAAACAATATTTTTTCATGTTTAATTTTTTTTTAAAAATTTTACCATAATTTTGATATTTTATCCAAACACGACACATATACACTGTACTTACAGTGTGTATGTATATTTCGAAAGTGCAGCACCCCATGATTTCAAGCCACAAGCCGCCACTGATCAATGGCTTAATTAAATCCTCCTGTATATAGTATGAATTTTTGTTGATTTAGCTATGAGCAGAGTAATTTCATAACTAGCTTCAAGAGTACAGTTTTGGATAGCAGTTCGTACAGATTACAATGAATCTATTGTTGATCTTTTCTCAAACTTCTCTTGTAGAGACTTAAATTGGTTCAAATCATAGTTCACATAACCGCTATGTTTCGCCTTCAAATGTGCTTCAAGACGATCTTTTTCATTGATTCGTTGATCAAACAGTGTTTGCACAGTAAACAGGGTGGTAACTGTTCATCCTGAGCAGTGGGTATGAAACGAACTTCAAATATTCATCTGAATACTAACGAACTTTTTTTCTTGCTTGCACTATTCATTTTATGCATGGGGTTAGCAACTGAAAGGAAAAAAAATAGGTTTGGAAAAAATGTTTGGATTATACAAGGCCATTAATGATTTATAACATGTATTTATTCTACTACAAACACATATAATAAATAACAGTTAAAATAATAAAAAAAAGTAAAATTTTAAAAGCCTACCATCACAATTAGAGAAAAAGAAACAACAAAATATGAGATTTTATGTTTGTTTTCAACTGTCAAATGAACCTAATACAATTATGGCAAAGTGTTCATTTTATTTAAATTGATAGTAGTGCAAATTTTGGGTAACCAGAAAACTAACAACATGTAAAAATGTTACATAAAAAAATTAAGCAAACTTGCCTAGTTATTTCTTCAACAAAAACTGCACAAAGTTAAATTGGCATTGTTTACTTTTCAGAAGTGGCAGATGCTATGATATGACATGACCATAACACACTTACACTGCCAAGTATTTATGTTGCCTGCTGTACTAGTGTTGCCAGCTTTTTTTTTCCTCCGAAAATCAGGGTTGCAACATCGATCATTTTCTGCCAACAATGGTGATTTTTTGACTATATTGGTGATGAGGTGATGAATGTAACATCATTTTCTAATTGCTCCCCTTATGGGGTATACGGCTCATGTTGGGAAACAGTGGCTTAGGGGAACACGCCAACCAGTTTTTTCATCAACCTACAATATTAAAAGTTTTTTCATTTTGGCAATAATATTCTGACATTTACAGATAACTGTAGTATTAACTAGTGTAGCACTGTTCACTAAGAACTTTATTTTTGTTTGTAACTACTGCTAGTGCAATTAGTTTACCATGCAGGCTATCACAGTGTTTGATACAGCAACATCACTAAATTTAATCATTTTAAGTATGTAAAATAGTTATAAACAGTTTATAATTCCCAGAAAAACACTAAATCACAAAGAGATTTATGCTTATCAACAAAAAGGCCCTTTCTCTTTATAAAATGCTTCAAGTAGATACAGTTTATCTTTCACTGTAAAGAATTCATAAAGAACAAAAGAAATAGTTTATAGTGATAGGTTTCTACAATGAAATTTCCTTTATTGTCACTTTGATATTATGAAACTAATGAGTTTTCAGCAGTTTATTATAGTGGTCTAAAATGGTCTTTGCTGTAGTGTGAGCTGACTATAATTGGAATGACTGTTATCAGATGATCATTCCTATCAGAGTATCTGTTATCAGTTTATAGCCAGATAATACAATTATCATCATCAAATTCCTGATATGTACTGAAGCTGTATTGACAGGATATTACTACATGATAAACTTACATCATTACTAACTTCCTATCTACAATTTTCCTCCAAATCAATCTGTTACCTGTCAAGACTCCAATATTATCATTCTTGTGTAGAGGCTTAAGTGCTGTGAGCACATTATGTTGGAGGTTTAATGGATTTTTTACAACACTCAAAAAGAATTAAAATAGAATTTAATACTTCCTATATTTCGTCCTAGTCACTAGGACATCTACGGGATTACAAAGACAATTAATGTAACATGCACACAAAAACTTATAATACTAAGCCCAACCACGTGGGTGACAATAAAGTCCTATCTAGGTGGAGCGCCCTCTAAGGGAAGTAGTAGGTGGCCTGGAATGTAAGGTGGGACCTCTGGTGATGACTGTTTCCCAAATCTTCGGAAGCTTAATGCAACCGTATTTGTTAAGATTTGGTTGGTTTCTGAGATCTGCTGCTGCTTCTAAGAAAAGTCTCTCTTTCTTGAATTTGCTGTGGTGGAGCATGGTGGTTTTCTTCCATGATACTCTGTGGGTGGTGTCCAAAACATGGTCAGCCAAGCCTGAATGGCCATAGTTGTGTTTAACGATGTATGACTTGTGTTCCTCCAGGTGGATGGATGCTGATCTGCCTGTCTGTCCAAAGTACGCAAGCTTACAGGAACAGGGTACTTTGTAAACTCCAGGCAGAGAGAGAGGAGGGAGCTGATCTTTCGTAGAACGGATAAGGGTAGCCAGTTTGCGGTAGGGCTTATATGCTGTGTGTAGGTTATACTTTTTTAGTATCTTGGCTATTTTTTCCGAAGTGCCACGGATGTAGGGTATGATGATGGCATTTTTAAATTCTTGTTGATGAGGGGAATGGGGGAGGAATTGATTATTTTTTTGATTCTGTGTTCGCTGTAGCCATTGGAGAGGAAAGTTCTGTGTATGTGGTTAAGCTCAGTAGTGAGGGCGGTTCCACTGGAACAAAGATTGTGGGCTCTCTTGGTAAGGGTTTTAATGATGCCATATTGTTGTGAGGGGTGGTGGTGGGAGAGTTTGTGAATGTATCTGCCTGTGTGTGTGGGTTTTCTGTATACAGTGAAGGCAAGTGTATCATTAGGCAGGCACGTGACTGAGGTGTCTAGGAAGGGTAAACAATTGTTCTTTTCCTTTTCCATAGTAAACTGGATTCTTGGATGTAGGCTATTGAGATGACCGAGGAAGGAGTCTAACGTGTCTGGGCCATGAGGCCAAATAGAGAACACATCATCTACATATCTTAGCCAGATAGAAGGTTTGAGTGGGGCTGAGTCTATGGCTCGTTTTTCGAAATCTTCCATATAGAAATTGGCAAGGGGGGGTGAGAGGGGGGGGAGCCCATGGCGGTTCCCTCTATCTGCTTGTAGATTTTGTTATTCCAAGCGAAATACCCAGAGTTGATGGCGAAGGAAAAGAGATCTAAGATGTCAGAGGGAAAAACGTTTTCTAAGAGAGATAAAGTGTCAGTTAAGGGAATATTGGTAAACAAGGAGGAGATATCAAAGCTTACTAATATGTCTGTATTATTCAAGGTTAAATTTTCTGTGAGGGCTTTAAAGTGGGTCGAGTTTTTTATATAGGAAGCTGAATTTCCGGTGAGGGGGGACAGAGAGTTGGCCAGCTGTTTAGACAGTCTGTAACAAGGTGCATTGGTGGCATCTACTATAGGCCTGAGTGGGGAATTAGGTTTGTGGATTTTTGGTAAACCGTATATTCGGGGGGGACGGGAGCGGAAAGGTTTAAGTTTTTTCGTGACGTCGGGAGGTTACTTTTTTAAGTAAGATTTTTAATTTTTTAACTTGAGTTTTTGTGGGGTCGTGTTCTAGCGGGATGTAGGTAGCGCAATCGCGGAGGATAATGTTCATTTTACGATTGTATTCGCTGGTATTACCTTTATCCGCTCTGGTGATGACGATACTTTTTTCTTTGCGTAGTTTCTGGAGAGCCATGCGTTGGGAATAAGATAAGTTACTTTTTGGAGGCGAAGAACAGAAAGGAAAAGAACAATTGTTTACCCTTCCTAGACACCTTAGTCACGCGCCTGCCTAATGATACACTTGCCTTCATTGTATACAGAAAACCCACACACACAGGCAGATACATTCACAAACTCTCCCACCACCACCCCTCACAACAATATGGCATCATTAAAACCCTTACCAAGAGAGAGCCCACAATCTTTGTTCCAGTGGAACCGCCCTCACTACTGAGCTTAACCACATACACAGAACTTTCCTCTCCAATGGCTACAGCGAACACAGAATCAAAAAAATAATCAATTCCTCCCCCATTCCCCGTCCCTCTCGTCAACAAAAATCTAAAATGCCATCACCATACCCTACATCAAGAAAGAGAGACTTTTCTTAGAAGCAGCAGCAGATCTCAGAAACCAACCAAATCTTAACAAATACGGTTGCATTAAGCTTCCGAAGATTTGGGAAACAGTCATCACCAGAGATCCCACCTTACATTCCAGGCCACCTACTACTGCCCTTAGAGGGCGCTCCACCTAGATAGGACTTTATTGTCACCCACGTGGTTGGGCTTAGTATTATAAGTTTTTGTGTGCATGTTACATTAATTGTCTTTGTAATCCCGTAGATGTCCTAGTGACTAGGACGAAATATAGGAAGTATTAAATTCTATTTTAATTCTTTTTGAGTGTTGTAAAAAATCCATTAAACCTCCAACATAATAAATCCAATATTATCATATCTTATATTTCTATCTTCTAAGGCACTTTTTACTATCAATCCACCTATTTCTTGGTATTCCTCTGGGTCTTTTTCGTGCCAGCATGGCAGAGAACACTTCTTTTGCTAATCTTTCCTTTCCCATTCTGTTTAAGTGACCATACCACCTGAGATTAGCTCTGCTAATGCATTCCTGGATGCTAACAATGTTATAATTTTCAGAATTAGAACATTGAGAAAGTTTTGTTAAATTAGTTCTTGTGCAAGACTACTTGAGGAAAGATTTTTCTCCCTGTTTTCATTATGTTTTAATTGACAAAATAACATGGGGAAAAAAAAAATATATATATATATATATATATATTGCTATAATTGGACCATTTTAATGGCAATATTGGGTCATTCCAAATCATCAGGGGCTGAAGCTGTATAATTTTTGATTTTTAGTAAAGCATGTTATTTTATCACCCTGTTCCATATGTGGAAGAAAAATTTTTTTTTAGATTTTTCCAGGAATTATGGTCATCTGTATTTGGAAGATCCACAGAATTTTCAGTTTCAGAGGGTCTAAAATCATTTCTAAAATTAGCTGAACTACATGCAACTTTTCTATATAATTGTTACAGTCGAGTGGGGTCCGATTGAATATGATAAAGTCAGAAAATATAGCAGTACAACCAACGAAGTCTAATTTATAGAACATGTTCTGCCTCAACATAAATACTTTGATTGGGTGATGTGCAGAAAGCTCCATAATCCCTAATGATTGATAAGACCATTGCAAGCTACTCTGCCTTGAAGAACTGCAATCTTGGGATCCATAATCCAGATTTGAACATGCAAGTATGCAATAAAAGTGAAGCGATGAAGTTCAGTCCCTGCACCCCATTCAGTAGAGGATAGAGTGCAAAGGAAATTCAGTGCTCTCTTGCACTTTTCCTAAGTTGACAAATGTGTGCAAGGAATGTGAGCTTTCTGTCAAAGATGAGTCTTAAGAACTTGGCTTCTACTGCTGCTACTCGAATAAAACTTTGTCCAATTCTTTACTCAGGATCTGGGTGAAGAGTGCGTTTTTTGACAGAAATGTACAAAAACACTTCTTTTTCTGCTGAAAATCTGAACCCATTACAAAGAACTCATAAAAGGACATTTACAGATAACATTTACACTGGATCCAGTTAATTGTTGACGTTGTCTTTCAGTTGCTCTATGTTATTACAAAAGATAGTGAAATCATCAACATATAAAGTAGGGGTGTTCAACCTGTTGATTGCGGAGCGATTTTTGGTTGATTTCTTGTGTATTCCTCCTTACTTACAAATTTAATTAAAACTGAAAACATAATATTTTATTTATCATTTTGTATTATTTTGAATTCGCTTTAAGTGTATTGCTATTGTTTATTTATTTTTCGTTAAAATTGTCAAATCAGTAATTTTCTTATAAGTCCAGGTAAATGAATTAATTTGGATCAGTGGAAGTCAAACAGCAAGCCGAGTGAATACGATTATAAGCAAAGTGTAAAAACTCGATTGTAGCTTAAATATTAATTATTCCAAAGCACATTACATCGATTTTTTACTTAGGTTAAGTCCCATGTGAATATTGTAAAAAAATAAACTTTGTTTGTCTCGGTAAAGTTTGTATTAGATGTTTTTGTAAATAACTCTTTTGAAGCTAACTGTATATACTGCTTTAATAAGAATATGTTAGAGTGTTATAAACAAAGGCAATGTTTTTGTCACCGAAGCTGTACATGGCGGCATTAGAAAAATTGTTATTGAAACTTGTATGTATGAGAAAGGCTTGCAGGCACTAAGTGTAAACATCTCCGAAGTCAGTCAGAAAGAGTTCAGACAGCTTTCCGATGGCTGGCAACTTACGATCAAAAGAAAGCGGAGGAGAATAAAAGGCATGCTGAACTTGAAACTTAAGATGAAAAACTCACTGATTCTTTGGGGGTTGCCAAACTTCATGTGAGATCTCAGAGGAGGCTCTGAAGCAAGCAGAAGGGGTCCCGGTTCCAGAATTGCTGTCAGAGAGGAGGCCATCCGGTCCAGAGTCGCCATCAGAGAGAGACTTCCCGGATCCACGTTGCTTGAGAGAGGAGTTTCCCAGCTTTCAGAAAGGAGCTTCTTGGTTCGAGACATCACTAGAGAGAGAGACTACTTCTAGGTCACAGACAAGGTTACAAATTGCCTTAAGAAAGAGTTCCAATTGCCGGAGAAAAGTTTCCAGGCAAAGTTAATATTGGACATTCACCAGTGTGTTGCATTTTCATTACAGTTTGATGAATCAAATGACTTCACTGATATTGCTCAGTTAATGGTATTTATTCGCATGGTATTTCAAGATTATTCAAGTAAAGAAGAACTTCTGAAAATTATACCATTATTGGGAAGGACTAGAGGAGAAGACATTTTTTCAGCATTTGATGAATTTGTGAAACAACACAAACTTTTGCTTTTTAAACTTGTATCTATTACTACTGATGATGCTCCTGCAATGATAGGTAATAAATCAGGCTACATTTCATTATGTAAAAATGATGACAAATATCCAGATTTTTAATGTACCACTATATTATCCACCAACAAGTGAATAATACAGTGATTTTTCTGTGTTGTAAAAGATTAAACACTAAAGATGTTTTGGATATTACATTTAAAATTGTAAATTCTGTTTACAATTTTAAAGAAAAGCCCTGCGGTGGTTATTTAAATTACAGACAGATGATGATGATAGGGAACTTCTGTTGTACAATAATGTTCACTGGCTCAGCAGAAGGCAATTTTTAGAAAGATTTCTTGTATTAATTAACGATATAAAAAATTTTCTTGATGAAAAAGGAGATATTTATCCACAATTGAGTGATAAAAGATGGTTGTTACACTTATCATTTTTTGTAGATTTCTGTACGAAATTAAGCAATTTAAATTTAGAGTTACCAAGGTGGAGATAAAAATTTAATTGACATGTTAAGTCAATAAAATCTTTCCAACAATACTTACTTTTATTAAAGAAAAATATAAATGACCGCAAATTTAGACATCTTCCATATGTATTAAAATTTTTTGAACAAAATCAAGAAATCTGTGGTGTTTCGGATCGACTACTTGTCAGAATCCACTTTTTCAAATATGACCGTCATAAAAATCAATTAATAAACCAAATTACAAATGATCATTTGGATGATTGTCTGCAATTGGCCACTTCTTCATATCAACTTGACTATGAAAATATTGTGAGGTCCAAACAATGCCAAATTTCACATTAACTTTTTTTTTAATCAACCAGCATTTCCTGTAATAACTTGTGAGTTTGTAATCAATCTGTTGTTTTTTCTAACTTTGGTTTTCCAAAATAGAGAAATAAATATTTCATTCCAATATTTTTTTTTTTTTTGTATTAAAATAATTAAAAGTGATAAATAAATTTTTAAATACACAAATAAAGTTTTTAATTGTGTGGGTTTTTTTTTAGTTGTTTATTTGTGCATAATCAGATATCAGGTTGGGGGAACGTGATCTATATAAGAGAGTAGATCGCTGAATAACTTATAAGAGAGTAGATCGCCGAATAACTTTTTATAGAAAAGTAGCTCACGTAGTAAAAAAGGTTGAACATCACTGATATAAAGCATTGCCTACAAGTGGAAGGCAATGTAACACTTTTTACTTTGAAAGTAAAGAGTGTTACGCTTAAGACAGAACCTTGGGGAACACTCTCTTCTTGATGATATGGTCTGAGTAGTATACTTTCCACTCGGACTTAGAAGTCTCGGCTAGACAAAAAGTTTTTAATAAATACAGAAAAGTGTCCTCTGAGACCTGGGTCATAGAGTTCTTTTAGTATGTCAAATCCTCTGGATGTGTCATAAGCTTTTACTATGTCAAAGAACACTGAAATCAGATGTTTTCACTTCAGGAATTCATTTTTAATACATTAAATTAAAGATGCCAAAAAATTTTATTTTTCTTAATCCTTTATCCAAGTGCATGCAAGCAAAGTTTGTGAGCATATATACAGCTAATCTACTTGTGTAGAGACTAGAGACTTCACATTAATTGCCTTAATATCTCATAACGCAAAGCACACATCCTTTCAAGTGTGCATAATTATTATTATTATTATTATTCGTGACACGGCCAAGGAGTCCGAAGACTCATCGCGGGAGGACACCTACAACTGTCTCCACTACTACACCGAACCTATACTACGAATCATCTCCATCAATGCCATCTACCGCCCACCTCCACCACTACCACAACTAGTATTTTTTATCTGTAAATTGCATGTGTTCTGAAGGGCCAATTTGTCTGTATGTTTGATAAAAAACCCGAGTTTCCGGGAGAAAAAACCCTGCTACCTCCATATGAGATCAGCTAACTCACCTTCGATTGAAATTGTCCAGATAAAGATTCGTCGCAACTCGATGAGAATCGAACTTAGGCCTATTCCAATTGAAGGGTGCAATGGTCCTTCCCATAATGCTATGCATTATGGGGAAAGGCCAATATCCAGATTGGTTTTGAGCTTTATTAAGATCTAATCAGTGGGAGCCAGACCTAAAAGAGATACAAAGGTTAAAGTAAGTTAATGTAAAGTCGCTATCTTCTGTATACAAGTAGCTTAGTCGTGAGATACTTTATGTGCAAACTTTGTTTGCTTACACTTGGATAAATGATTAAACAAGAATATAATTTCTTGGCATCTTTAATTTTATTTATAACAAAGTGAGTAAACTTTTAACAACTAGCTCTAATCCGGAAAATTTTAATAATAAAGTGACACCTTTTCACTAAGTATATATGGGAAATATATGGTTTTTGTTTCATTATTTCAACCATGGTATCTCTTCTGGTTCTTGCTCCCACTGATGACATTTTAAAAATGTTCATCTTTGGGTTTGCTTGCTTCTTAGGGAATAGAGAGGCTGCTTGATGGTGTGTTTTGTCTGTTACTGAATGGAGCCACTGCTGAGTTTTTCCTGTACTGGAATGATTCAGGTCAGGAGGGATGAGTTTAGTAGTGATCCCTTAGGGCAGAGGTGGGCAACCTTTATAAGTGTGTGTGTGTATGCGCCATAATTGCCATATCTTTTGATGCAAACTTTTCTCACATGCCAACCGAAATTTTGGGGAACATATTATTTGGTGTCTTTTTATTATTGGGAAAACCTTTTCAAATAATCAAAAATCACACTAGAGTAGTGAAATCAAAGAATATTGTAAGGATGATTATCATAAGTCATGTGTTGAATGAATGAATGTAGAAATTAGTGATGGAATTTTTACTTAAAATTCCTTCAACCCTGTTGATAGCATGGATATTTTTTATTTGCCTTTAATTCTTACTGCCACATACAGCCACACAATTTAAAGATGCAATTTTTAACATTAGCAAAAGAGTAAACAATAATTCTGAATTTTTCTGTTTTTGTTTTTTTATAAAGATCATTCAGACATAAGTTTTTCCAGTATATTAGCGCATAATTTCAATCGTTTTACTTGAATAACGCACAATAAAAGAAAGTAAAATTAAATATATTCTTTTATTAATTCTTAAGAAAATCCCTTATGAGTAATACATAAAAATTACAGATAAAATAAAATGTTATTTTGCCTACATAATATATTAACCAGAAGTTAATCTTTGCCATTTTTTTTAGCAGAACACATCAAATCAAAACTAGGGAAAGAAAAATAGTGGACGTTTTATTCATTTAGCATCAGTGAGACTTATGCTGCTTCATCACTGATAACAGATAATTTATATCGGGTTTATATTTTAGATATGCATGCACTACTAGTTTCATCTGTAAGGCTATACTATCATGAGACTTAACAAAGTTCATCACTGAGAACAATGATTCACAAGAAAATGTAGATGCAAAAATGGATAGCAATGCTGTTGCAAGGGTTTTTAAACATACAAAATTTCTGGAATAGTATTCCAAATCCTTAGTTCCTGGTATTTTGCACTTCTCTCTGTTACTCATGTCTCTAAGCACTCATTTTCAGTATTTTCCAAGAGAACTTTGAGGTCAAGAAATATATGCCTCCAAATTGAGATTCTTTGAAAATCAATCAACTGCATTTGAAAATCATGATTATTTATCCACAGAAACACCTGCTAGTTTAATTCATAATTCACTTAATGAATTTTGCACTCTCTTCTAATTCTCTAAACTTAACAAATCTTAGAGAGAACTGCTTAGTAGTTGACACAATGACTTTTAAAAATAACTTTTGTAGACATTGGTGGTCTGTTTTCTTTTCATTCTTTTGGAGACTGATACATATCTAAATCTCTCACTGTCTACATTAAAAGCTCCTAGTTTCATTTCAAATGCCTTTATGTCATCAAATATAACATTCAATCTTACCAGAGTTCTGTAGTTTAAGGTTCATCATCATCAAATTCCTGCCATGTACCCTCAAGGGGTGTACAGGATATGATAGTACTACATGAAAAAAATTACATCATTACTAACTCCCTATGTACAATTTTCCTCCAAATCAGTTTGTTACTTGTCAAGACTCCAACATTATCAGATCTTATATTTCTATTGTCTAAGGCAGCGCTTCCCAAACTTCTTTGCAAAAATTAAAATATTTCACTGCCCCCTCGAAAAAAAATCGTAATAGAGAGATATGTTATTATAATATTTATTGTATTTATATTCAATACAAAACATACACAGTGAATATTGCAAAAATCAAATGCATATATTACATTTTTTGCCTCTTACCGTTTGGTTCTGAAGACGATGCGGGCTGTTATGGTAAAATATGAAATACTGTCCCTTTTTGTGAGTCTGTTTCTGCTTCTTCTGATTGTTCGCAGGAATTTTTTTTTTATTTTTTATCAGCCACTTATCAATCTCAGGGTTAAATTTTGTAACATAGAATAGATCAAATAATATCACCACTTACCGATACTGGCACAACACAGACTGATAACATGAAATTAGTGAATATTACCTGAATAAGGGAATACCCAGACCAGGAACATTTTTCTCTTTTGTGGCTTTTCTCCCTTTAAGGTAATTAAGCCTAACACGAAACAGACAGCAAAGGCAGGTTATTAAAACGTGCATATTATGATTGGTGCGGTATTAACAAAAGATCGTGCAACCGAGGGATAAAAGCATAGCTGACAATTGAATTGAAATGCTAACTCTCTTCAACCAAATTCCATATGTGAAACTGCCATAACATTCATTATATGTATATTACTTAGTTTTAACACTTTTACAAATTTTAACATGTTCTGTTGAATTTTATTGCTGCCTTGGGAAATCGAACTCACACACATCTCATTAATAACAATAGTTTTTAGTTAGATACTGTGTTTGCCCATGCAACATATGGTTTTGTTTCAGTATGAGAGGACATGTGATTCATTAATTAGTGTGTTTTTATCCCAGTTGTCTCTAATTGCACTATTTGTTGAGAAATATATTACACAGACTCCTCATATTCACTGGCATAATAAAAGTACTTGTTTTTATTGCTTCTGCAGTATAGTGGCTGTTAGGAAGGGCGTGTTGTTTACCACTGCAAGCGAGTTACTATCTCCCCACATGAACTTGTTTAAACTTTTTTTTCATGTGTGAAGTATATGCGAAACTTTTATTGGTAACAGAAAACTAGCTCGGATGACAGTGATAATATAAAACGAGTTATGATATGTATATAAAGTCAATATCAACAGTCCCTGATTACGAACGCGTGATGAAAGGGACAGGAAGATTTGGAGCTTCCCTGGAGAGCATTCGAAGTAAATACAATTAACCACTGCTCTGAAATGAAACATACGAATAAGCAATATTTACTAATATTCATTAAGCGCTGAAATACGCAGGAAGCAAAGTTTGTGAACCAACACCAATGTGTGAATTTTTCCATTAAAATATAAAAAATAACAAAAAAGAAATAATAAATAATAAAAGTTAAATACGTTTCTTTTAAAATAAAAAAATCTACTTAGTCTTAAAACATTTTAAATTTGTTTTCATTATTTCACGGCCCGCCTCAACAAAACCTACGGCCTCCAAGGGGACCGCGGCCCACAGTTTGGGAAGCGCTGGTCTAAGGCACTTTGTACCGTACCGAATCAATCTATATATTGGTCTTCCTCTGGGTCGTTTTCCTGCCAACCTGGCTGAGAACACTTGTTTCATTAATCTTTCATCGCCCGTTCTGTTTAAGTGACCATACCACCTGAGATTAGCTATGCTAATGCATTCCTGGATGATGACAATGCCAAGTTCTTTCCTAGTATCCTCGTTTTTAATATGATATTGCCATTGATGCCATTTGTTCACTCCTCTAATCTTTCTCAGGACTCTCATATCTGTGGTTTCTAGTCTTTGGTCAAGTGTTTTACTTCTGACCCGGCTTTGTTCCATTGCCAATTTATTCAATTGCCTTCCTACCATACCAGCTTTGTTGATTCTGTTGTCTATTTCCATATTTAATTTACCATCTTCACTAAAAATCATGCCTAAGTAGCTGAAATGTTTTATTTGTTCTACAAGTTCTCCGTTCACAATACAGTTGACATTTTCAACGTTTCTGCTTATTTTTATTGCTGACCTTCATGCCATATCTATTACAACAGTTATTCAATTTAGTCAGGGAATCTTGCAGACTTGTAGCAGATTTGTTTAGAAGTATAACATCATCTGCATAAAGCAAAGAGCTGACATTAACATCTCCAATTTTGATATCAGGTTTAATACCACTTCATAATATGATCCATATAGATAAAGATGAGATAATGTACATCCTTGTCTCACACCAGATTTAACATTGCACCATCTTCCTGTACTTCCTTTAATCTTAACTGCTGATTTTCAACTCAAATAAAGACTAAGTATTGCTTGATATAATGCCCCATTGACACCATATAACTGTAGCATATTGAATAGCTTCTCTCTTGGCACCTTGTCATATGCCTTTTCCAGATCGACAAAACTTAAATACAGATCTTTGTTTTATTCCCATGATTTCTCTACTATTTGTCGTAAAGTGAAGATCTGATCCTGACAACCTCTATTTGGTCTGAATCCAGCTTGTTCTTCACGAAGCTTTTCTTCCGCAATTCTTCTCAACCGTTTCTCAAGTATATTTGCATAGATCTTGCCAGGAACACTCATTAGGGAGATACCTCTGAAATTCTCACATTCAGTTTTATTTCCCTTTTTATATATGGGTACTATGAGAACTCTACTCCAATCATCGGGAATTCATCCCTCTGTCCAGGCTTTCTGAACTATGCAGTGCAGCCACTGTAAGACTTTTATACCACCATACTTCAATATTTCTGGTCGAATATCATCTACTCCTGCTGCCTTTCCACATTTTAAGCCTTTGTTGGCTTTTTCTACTTGAAGTATGGATATGTATTCCTGACTGCATACCTGGTCAGTGTTTTTTTACCACTGTGCTGTCATCACTGCTTGTTTCATTTAGCAGTTTTTCAAAGTAATTACTCCATACTTCAAAGATATCTTTTTCTTCTGTTTTCATGTCACCTTTATCATCTCTAACTCCTTTTACATTCCTCCATTCCTAAGCTTCTTCAACAACCTCCAGAATATCTTGTCACCTTCTTGATATTTATTTTCTATGTTCTTGCCAAAGTCCTTCCATGACTTTTGTTTAGCTAGTTTTACACAGTGTTTTGCTTTCTTAAATTTGTCTCTGTATTCTCTAAGAGCACAAGCTGACTTATTTGCCAGGAACTTTTGATTTGCTTCTTCTTTTCCTTCACTGCCAGTTTAACTTCCTGTGTCCACCATCGAGTCCTGATTTTTCTATTCTTGCAGACAACCTCACCACATGCCTCTCTGGCTGAATCAATCAGGGTTTTCTTCAAGGCTTGCCACTGAATCTCCAAGTGTTTATGCGCAGAGCTTGTAAGCAACTTTCTCATACACTAAAATTGTAAACAACTTTTCTATGCCCTCATATAGAGCTATTATATAAAGTTCCGGTGGCATTGCCATTGTTTTTGACATTCTAAAATATTCTTATTAAAGGAGTAAATACAGTTAATTCCCATAGGGTTATTTACAATAATATCTAGCACATAAATATACAGAGACAAACAAGGTTATTTTTGTAACATTCTCATTGGACTTGACCTCTGTAAAAATAGATGTAAAGCGCTTTGGTATTTTTAAGCTATATCGAGTTTTTTTAGTTGGAAGGTCATGGGTGATTTAGTACCTGTCTGGACCACTGATGTTGATGATGATATGGCAACGTAAAGAAAATTTGTATTTATACTTAATAAATTAAACATATTAGTTGACGATGAATACTTCCTATCCATATTTTAATGACTTTTTGATTTAATTAAATCTAAATCTGCATATATACACACTTTAGCAGACCATGCCTTGGATACCTTGGAATGTATCCAAAGCATGGTCTGCTGAACCTGGCTGACCATAGTTATGGTAGTGGATATATTTTTTGTGTTGTTCTGGGTAAATGCTAGCAGTTCTCCCAGTTTGACCATAATATGATAAATTGCAAGAATAAGGAACCTTGTAAACAACTGGAATAGAGAGGGGATGAAGTGAATCCTTAGGAAAGCAAAGATGGGAAGCCTCTTCAAATGAGATTTGAAAGCAGTTCAGAGATTATATTTCTTTAAAGTTCTGACTATTTTTTCTGAAGTGCCCTGGATGTAGGGAATAGTAATGCTATTATTGTAATCTTTATGTTGAGAGGGATGTGAGGAGGTGGAAGGACAGATAGTTTGTAGATCTTTTTGGCATTGTAACCTTCCTGTTCAAGGTTTGGCAAATAAAGGTGAATTCCACTGTAAGGGAAGCTTTGGTGGAACTGTGATTGGAGGTTTTGTTGACAAGGGTTTCGATGACATCATATTGTGGGGGGGGGGGATGAATGGAAAGTTTGTTTATGTATCTACCTGTGTGGGTGAGTTTTTTGTAAACTGCAAAAGAAAGGGTGTCATTGAGCAGACGTGATTAGAATAGCTAAAAAAAGGTAAACTGTTATTTTCTTTTTCAGTAGTGAACTGGATTCTGGGGTGCCGACTGTTGAGGATGATGTCTGGTGTCATCAAAGCCCATGTCACGAGAGCCTCCAACATTTGTGGAATCTCTGTTCCATCCAAGTCTCCCTTACAGCAGAACTCACCTTTATTTGCCAAGCCTTTCTGTCCAGTAGTTACAATGCCAAAAAGATCTGCAAAGTATCTGTCCCTTCCACCTCTTCACATCCTTCTTATGGGGGTGAGTGAGTGACCCCCCCCCTCCCATAAAATCTCTCATGATATGTAACTTATCATGTTCACTTTTACATGTTTTTCTAAGAAGATTGCACTTAAAGAAATGTCAAATTTTATCTGTAAATCTTGTATTTGTAGTAACTTAACCATGAGGCTTTGTTAAAATAATGTGGTGCATGATGTCATTATGTAATGCTGCTAACTCATGTCGATATATGGCAATTTCAAAAGATGTGCGAAGTGATGACCTCACGTCCGAATGTCAATACATGATTGTATATGGAACTTTCGAGAAACATGTGCATGCATATAAAGCAAGTCCGGGCCTTTATAAGGTGAGACTTCAAGAAGGATTTTGTCTTAGGGTTTTTCCCTTCTCTAACCTGGGTCTGCTGCCACGTGAAGTCCATTGTCGGTAATTGAAAGAGAAGCATCGTGAGTCTTAGTTTTCAAAATCTTCCCTTGCCCAGGTCTGCTGCCATGTGAGGTTACCTTTAGGACCGTTAACATGGCAGCAACACATTGCTGCCATGTTAAGGGTCCTAAAGGGCATGTAATAATCGACAACTTGGTATTGAATTAAGCTTACTCAGGGTAGGCTTTAGTGTCAGTTTGTGTATATAATTCACATTGATATATATATATATATATATAGTTGCATTACAAAGAGTTGTAATGCAATTTTATATATGTAAATCAAACTGTATAAGTATTGCTTTTTGATTTAATTAAATGGTTTGTGAACAACACATTAGACTGATTCTGTCAATGCACTATCCTGAAAATTTTGAACCTGCATAAGATAAAGTTAAAATATAATCAAGCCATGATTAATTAAAGGTAAAAGATTAACCTAAGTGGGGAATGCTAACAACATCTGCTTTGTCTTTAATTTAAAATCTTATAGTCTCGCACTCAATACATAGTCTAACTGGCGCAGTCATAAAACAAATAAATTTGTTCATCTATAGAGCATGAAAACATAAAATTTAGTAGAAATATATAAAAGGTGGTAGTCAATAGTTAAAGCAGTAGACTATTCATGAAATTTAAGTGAAGGACAACAAAGATAAAGTAGGGTCGAAAATTACGTATTAGAAATACAGAACGTTTATAACACCCCCACCTCAAAGTCTCTGACTTGCATAGTTGTCCAGTCTCACCTTCTACCAACATCATTGTATATCTTTTGTGGGCTCACCCCCCCCTCTCTCTCTCTCTCCCCTGCCTTACCTTAAAAGATTTATGTGTTACATTATTTTATATAGTAATATGTCCAGTATACTTGCAGTACTGTGTTTATTCTGTATATTATTCTATTATACTATTATATTATGAATATTATATATTATTCTATATATAAATGCCAGAAATTCTCCTTACAGTTTTTACTATGATCATAATTTTAGTATTGTGCTTTCAGCTATAATGATTATATTCAGTTTGAGTTTCAAACTGAATACATTTTTTGTTTTGTTCTTTTTTTTCCACATACCTTTTTAACATTTTAGTCATGCTGGTATCCCCCCCCCTCCTTGGACAAAGGCAATTTGGAAGAATCTGTGATATTTCATTCAGAAACATAAAAGTAGTTATTTTTTAAATTTGTTATAATAAATTACAAACGTATGAAACATTTTTTTTAATTATTAAATGCATCATAATAAATAAATGATTGTGAAATTTAACACGAAGTTCTAACTGCTGGTTCAAACTATTTTCATTAAAAGTTTAAATTCAAACACTTTGAGCCACACAGTTAAAATGCAATTTTGCTATTGACGAGATGTGGCCCTAACAGAGGTCAGTGGATACACAGCAAGAGATACATTTTGTTTAAAACTTCCTTTAAATTTTTTAGTTATGGAAAAATTGCAACAATTTTGTGACAAGAATATATATATATAAAAAGTGCTATATATTCCCCCAAAGACCTTTTGCATACCTCTGGGGGTATGCATACCACACTTTGGGAGACATTGGTATAGAAGAATATCACTGAATGCAAATAGAATTTCTGCATGTGAAACATGCAATGTTAGCTGTATCTTCTGTTAAAATTACTAATGAAATATTCATTTACAGCAAGAAAATCTGAACACACCTGTTTGCAAGAAGCGAAAGTTGCATACTCTTTTACCGTCCCCAGAGCCAAGTCCAGAAAATGATTATGTTGGCCAGCATTCCCAGGGAATTGGAGGTCATTATGCAGATTCATACATACTAAATAAAAAGCACAAGCCATATATGAAATAAATCTTCTTTATGTAAATATGAGGATTTAACATAGTAGTTAACTGTTTTATTATATTTTATATCTTGTTATTTTAAATATGTAAAAGAAACCCAGAGCATACTTCTCATTATTTAAGAATGTTATTTCCATTGTAAACCAGGATATGTCATTTAACTATAAATTGCATTCTTGGTATATTTATGTATGATTTTATAATGAACAGAATGGATTTTTTTGTTATTATTTGTTACTATCTCACCTTTGTTGTTCATAAAGTATTTCTGTCCAATTTAAAGATTTTTACTCTAAAGTGGGTTGTATGTAAGACATATATATTAAGTTATTTTTTTAAAAAAAGATTAACTATATCCTTCTGAAAGTCAGTACCTTGGTTGTAAAGTTTTTATAAATGAAAATTTAAAAAATCAGACTGTTTAATTTGCTAAAATTTAGCTAGGAATCATCATATTTTATTCATCATCATCAAATTCCTGATATATATCATCAAGGGATGTACAGGTACTGTACAACCCCTTGTACTGTACATGAAAAATTACATCATTACTAACTTCCTATCTACAATTTTCCTCCAAATCAATCTACTGCCTGTCAAGACTCAAAAATTATCAGATCTTATATTTCTATTTTCTAAGGCACTTTTTACTGTATCAGTCCACCTACACTAGTGGCCAAAATTGTGGAAACCTTTTGGAAAAAGTGTATTTCTGAGGTTTGATGGCTCATAACACCACTTTTTTTTTTTGGAGTAATACCATAAAATTATATATCAATGGAAAGATAATTTAATCAAGAATGTAATGCAATAACTTTTATGAAGGAATTTTTATTAGAACAGCAGTTATAAAGAAGAAAAGTGGAACAGAAAAAATGAGATATACAAAAATTCTTACAATGTGAGGTAATACTTAGTTAGGTAGCCTTTAGCGTTAATTCCATGGGAATGCCTTACAACGCCTTCCCATGGGGTGAACCAAGTCTTTTAGTTCTGCAGCTGTTATAAAGTGAAACCAAGATTGAATTATTGCTTCTATTAATTGGGTTTTATTACTGGATTGCTTCTGACTAACAAGTTTCTTTAGTCAGCTCCATAGATTTTCGATTGGGTTAAGGTCTGGGCTATTCCCAGGCCATTCCAGCCAGGGTTGCCAGATTGGCCATTTCATTGTCAAATTTCAAAAATTTGGCACTTTTTTGAACTCTGGGGCCATGAAAAAATCAGTTTGGCCATTTTTGCAAATGTGGCCACTAATTTGGCCATTTTTACAAAGATTTCAATAACACCAAGCATGCTTGAGCTTCATTCTGTACTTGTATAAAACAAGTACACAAAGCTCCCGCTCGCTATTGTTGCTATAAACTTAATCCAGTTCTGTTGATAAATACCACCAAACACTATGCAGCTTCATTTTGTACTTGTATAAAACACATACGCAACAGCTTTTCTTTTAGGCTTACACGGTGATCCGAATGCATTTTTGAAAATTATGGAGACAGCTACCGTGTTTGAATAAAAACTTTAGTTTAATATAACTGAAATCTACATTCGACGTTTCCACCTTTATGTCAAGGTCATCTTCTGGAGCATACAACTATACACAGGAAACAAGCTATACTACAATCAAACTGGTTTGTTAACCCTGTTAAGGTCTGAGGCCTTTCAGACCACGCACTCAACACCTTACACCAAATCAACTGGAAAAGCACCTGCTCCTTACACCGCACACCTGGTACGAAAGGAAATTTAAGGAATCCTGCAAAATCCTGATAAACCATCCAAATATCAACAACAAAGATGGCATGAAAATTCCAAGGATCTGGATGGCACACATTCAGCCTACCTAATATGAAAGATACAGCATAAGTCAGGACTGTAGCCAATCCTTAGCTAATATTGGAAACCATTCCATACCAACTGGCTGGAATGATGTAAATATATATATATATATATATATAGTAGACAACACCATTAATAGGACTCTAGTGTTGATGTATAATTTTTTGAAAATTTTTTTTTTCTCACCAGAGGTCAGGCCAACAATTGTTGTAGCAGTTGGTCAGTGTCTTTAACAAACCAGTTTGATTGTAGTATAGTTTGTTTCCTGTGTATAGTTGTATGCTCCAGAAGATGACCTTGACATAAAGGTCGAAACGTGGAATGTAGATTTTAGTTATATTAAACTAAAGTTTTTATTCAAACACGGTAGTTGTCTCCATAATTTTCAAAAATACATACGCAATAGCCATACCAGCTTGGGTCCATGTCTGTTTTGATCGTCTCTAGTTAGTTACGGCATAGATTTTGTGTTGCAAGTGTTGTTCCATTGCGTGATATCAGATTTGGTGCTCTTTGGTGATAGTTCTATCTCATAAACTTTCATACTGGAATATTTTGCATAAACTTTACCCGCATTGTGACAATATGCAAGTAATATGTTCAATTTCGTAAGAATGATAATTAAGTGATTTTAGTATAATTAATGAATAATTTTTTAATATCGTTTATAAATCTTTATCTTGCTTATATTTTCGGTTTTTTTTCTCTTTACTAGATTGGTGTTTGCTGTGTCAGATTAGTATTTGTAATACAAATTTTGTAGTACTATTATCTATAATTTGTTTTTTGTTTCTTCGTTTTCTGAATTGAGATATTTTGTTTTTTTCAAGCCCTTTAAAATGCCTAAGTACAAAAGTGATAATAGAAGTGGAAGAAAATATAAAAAAGAGTGGGAAGTAAAATATTTGTGGCTGAAATCTTCTGATGATGGACAACATGCGTATTGCAAAACTAACATGCTGCCAAAACTTGTTCACAAAAAATCAAAGAAACACAAATATAAATCTCCCAGTATATCACAAACAACTCTAGATAAAGTTATCAAATCGTTCATGAATGACCAGGAAAAACAAGCAGAAATAGAACTTAGCCTTGCAATATTAGAACTTAGCAGTATCCAAACACAATAATTTTAAAGAACTGTCGAATTATGCCCTAACATGCCTTATCGTGCAATAGTTGAACGAATTTTATCTTATGTAATCTATCAAAACTAAACCCAGAAACAGGATGCAAATTAAACTGCTGGATTCAATTGTAAGAATCTGTTCTTTCTTAAGTGATAACAATATGTGCCAAAACTTTAAATGTACTCCCGAAATGCTACAAATGCACAATAGCAAAACCCTTTAAGACTCGACTGCAGAAATAGAACAAGATATTCAATATCTTGAGGAAGTGCTGTCAAATTAACAGCTGACACTGTAAGTATTTTAAGTTTAATTAAAAGTATTTTTGATGATATATAATCGAATATATAGGCATAATTTATGCACACTTAATTGTTGGTATGTTAATTCACACAATTCAATCATTTTATATCTTTGGCCATATTTTTGGCCTAATATTTTTCCAAAGTGGCCATTTTGGCCATATTTTCTTTAAATTTTGGCTGTTGTGTTCATCTGGCAACCCTGATTTCAGCAGTGGAATATGATTATGTTGAAACCACTTTTTGCACACAGCAGCAACATGACATGAAGCTGAATCCTGTTGAAATATAAATGCTTCATTATCTTGGAAAAGATCACGATGAAAAAGGCTTCAGTTTGGGCTCAAGTATTTCATTTATGTATTTTTGGGCATTTATATTCTCATTAATCATGCAAATTCTGCCTACACCTTTTGATGTCATACAACCCTAGATCATAACACTAAGTGGGTGTTTCAAGGTAGGTGTAATGCAATCAGGATGCAGTTCTTCTCCTTACATATTTTATGCCATCACTACCAAACTGGGAGATTTTGGTCTCATCACTCCAAATAACACTGTCCCATTGTTCTGCTGTCCAGTTAACATGGGTTTTAGCCCAGTTTAATCTTTTCAACCTTTGTTTGAGAGATAAAAATGGCTTTTTTCGTGGAATTCTAGCATTTAGACCAAATTCCTGCAGTCTGCGCCAAATAGTCCTTGCATTCAACTTCACATTGTATTGCGCCATTTCATCTTGTATACACCCAGATGATTTTCTTCTGTCACATAGGCACAGTCTCTCAATTCTTCTATCATCGCTTGCTGTTGTGCACCTTTTTCTGCCTTTACCAGTCTGGTTTTGTAGTGACTGAGTCTCCTTATACCTCTTCAAAAATTTAGAAATGCCACCTTTGGTTAAGTTTCCACCAATTTTTCTTCTAATTTCTTCATAACTGTAGCCTTGTTCACTTAATATTGCTATTTTACATCACTTTTGGGTGACCAGTCAACTCTTTGTGTCATTTCTTTAATTTTATTACGTTTTACAAGCTCACTAAATGAAAGAACACAAAAAAGAAAACCAACCAACTTGATAGCAATCACATAACACACTGACAAATGTCCTCCTCTCAACTCCAATACATGACATTAATAGCTGAATCCTACTGTGACCTTATTGGCTCATTGCAAAACAAGATGACACCTGATTGGCTCTCTAAACACTCATGCTCATTGGCTACATTCAAATGAAGGAAAGCTACTTCATATCAACCTAAGCAAGTTGTGCTTCTTTTTTCTTGTTATTTGGCTATAACTTTTCATAGAGTACATATAATTGAATAAATTTTGTTGCATTACATTTTTGATTAAATTATCTTTCCATTGGTATATAATTTTATGGTATTACACCAAAAATAAGTGGTGCTATGAGCCATCAAACCTCAAAAATGCACTTTTTCCAAAAAGGTTTCCACAATTTTGGCCACTAGTTTATATCTTGGTCTTCCTCTGGGTCTTTTTCCTACCAACCTGGCAGAGAACACTTGTTTTGCTAATTTTTCCGCTCCCATTCTGTTTAAGTGACCATACCACTTGAGATTAGCTCTGCTGATGCATTCCTGGATGCTGAGATTGTCAAGTTCTTTCCTAATACACCTAAACCTCTTTTTACGTTCCTAAAAATTATGCGTAAATAGAAGTCGCGTAAAAAGAACTACTGACTTCATAGAAAAAGTGAAGACTGGTTCCAAACCTGAAATATAAGCAAAATAATGAAAAAAAAACAAACATTGAATTCGTTAGGATCATAAGATTTTTATTTACATTTCATGGAGAACACACATACATATAAAGAATTTTAATAACTTGAAAAAAACATATTTCAATTGTTTGCTAACGATTCTATAAAAAAATTATGTTATTCGCTATCAGTTTCGACAATAAATGCAAAAGCTTTCATTTTCGTGAGACTGTAATATCACTAGAACTACTAGATATGGTATTATCGTCATCGACTTCCGCCTCAAGTTGTGGAATTCTTCTTGTCATGTCTTGAACAAAAATACCACTGGTTGTTTCAGTAGTTTTAGGCATGAACTCAGTTAGTAATTGCTGTGTTGATGCTTTAGATAAGTCGCAATATAATTCTCTGTATGAAGACATTAACAACTTAAGCTCATGTGAAAACTTCCCAGCACGTTCTTCATTTGGATCATGTCGGGCAAAATAATTGCCTAAATTACTGGCCAGTTTAAGACCTCCTTTAATAATATCAGCAGTAAAAGTAGGATTATCTTGATCATTATCATTAGCTTTTTCGCTTTCAGGAGTCTCAGAAACAATCCCCACTATTTCTTCTTCGCTAAGAGGTTTATCAATTAACAATTCTTCGATATCTGCCGAAATAAGATCATCGAATCCTTCTCTGCCAATTTCACATGCCAAACTTATTATATTGGGGAATTCTGCAGTATGATTGAAGGGAACAGGAGCATTCTCTTTAACACATGTGGGCCAAATAGCTTTCCAGCATGCATTCATAGTTTCTGGTCTCAATTCAGATAATGATAATCGAACCTGATCAATACAATCCATAATTGAAAATTTTTTCCACACATCCATAACTGACAGTGTTTCATCATCATTTAGCTTGTTCAAAACATACTGAAATGTTCACCTGACATAATATGTTTGAAAGTCACAATTATACCCTGATCTATAGGTTGTAGCAATGATGTGGTATTGGGCGGCAGAAAAAAAAATTGCACATTTGGGTGTTCTATGGCAGGATGACCAGGTGCATTATCAAGAATCAAAAGCACTTTAAATTTGAGACCCTTGTCGTTCAAATAGCATCTAACCTCTGGCACAAAATGTTTGTGGAACCACTCAGTAAAAATATCAATGGTCACCGAAGCTTTTTTTTGTTGGCCATCCAATGAACTGGCAATTTTTGAAAATTTACGCCTTTCATTGGTCGTGGTCTTAATGATCGATTTATGAGCAGTGGTTTTAACATCTGATCTCCTAAAGCATTCGAACAAAATGGGAGTGTTTTGCGATCCTTTGCTGCTTTGAACCCACCAACAGTTTTTTGCATTTTTGATACGTAAGTTCTGTTTGGCATTTTTTCCAGAAAAGGCTGGTTTCATCCATATTCCAAGCTTGTTCACGAGTGAAACCTCCATCTTCAATTATATTAGCAAGTTTTTGTGGAAATGCTTTAGCAGCTGTTTCATCAGCAGAAGCTGTTTCACCTTTAATTTTTATATTATGAAGAGCCTGTATTTTAATAAACTTAGCCAGCCAACCATTGCTTGCATGAAATTCATATTTTTTCCTCGATTGAGATGAAGTATCTGGCTGCAGTTTTTTAATCTGTTCATAAAATCTCAATGCTGATTGCTTGATGGAATTTCTGTCAACTGGCATTCTTTTTTGTACATTATCTTCTATCCACATCACTAAAGCTTTTTCGGGCTTTTCTAAAACAACATCTCTTGTGTATGATGATAATTTCGCACTCGATTTTGTACCAGAACACTGCATTTCTAATAGCCTCTTCATTTTTCTTTATAGATCTGACAGTTGATTCATGGACTCCAAAATGCTTTCCCACAGCCGTTGCACCTTCCCCAGTTTGAAGACTATCTAAAATTTGAATTTTTATATCCAAGGAAATGGCTTTCCTTTTTTTTTTTTTTTTTTAATCAGCAATATCATGTGAAGGCTGGATTAAAATCTTCGGTTAATGAAATTAAAGTTTGAAAATTACATATAGCGTCCCATTTATTATTTCTTGGCAAATTTATTAATTTTATAATGCGATTTCTATTTTGATTTCACTTAAAAAATGCAGTAACTGTGTTGTCTACTCAAACACCAAATTCAAACTACTAAGAACTGCTTTTTTATGCTCAGTCAGATATGTAATTCGGAGAATTCCCAATAAATGAAATTAGTAAGAATTTAGAATTTTCATAATTGAAACGAGAATGAAAAAAAAAAAAAAATCTCAGAATTTTCTAGAATTTAGAATTTTCTTAATTGAAACGAGAAATGCAATTCTACAAAATTCTCAGAATTTTCTTGAATTATGGATTTTTTCCAAACTTAGACTTTAGGTTGGTCGCGTAAAAAAATTTTTTTTTGATATCCCAATTCGCGTAAAAAAAATTCACATAAAAAGAGGTATAGGTATATATATATTCATTTTTAATATATTGCCATTGAATCCATCTGTTCATGCCCCTGATCTTTCTCAGGACTCTCATATCTGCAGTCTCTACTCTTTGGCCAAGTGTTTTCCTTCTGACCCAGCTCTCAGATCCATAAGTTAAAATTGATTTGAACACAGCACAGTGTTTTGGCTAATTTCTCTCTTATTCCATATAAATTTATTCAGTTGACTTCTTACCATACCAGCTTTGTTGATTCTGTTGTCTATTTCCATATTTAATTTACCATCTTCACTAAAATTTGTGCCTAAATAGCTGAAATGTTTTACTTATTCTATAGGTTCTTCATTTACAATGTAGTTGATATTTTCAATGTTTCTGCTTATCTTCATTGTCTTTGTCTTTTTAATGCTGACTTTCATACCATACCTATTAAAACAGTTATTCAATTTAGTCAGGGAATCTTGCAGACCAGCAGTGGATTTATTTAGAAGTATAACATTATCTGCATAGAGCAAAGAACTGAGATTAGCATCTCCAATTTTGATATCAGGTTTAATACCACTTTCCTTCATAATGTGATCCATATAGATAATGAACAACAGAGGGGATAATGTACATCCTTGTCTGACACCACATTTAACATTAAACCACCTTCCTGTACTACCTTCAATTTTAACTGCTGACTTTACAACTCAAATAAGGACTGAGTGTTACTTGATATAATGCCCCATTGACACCATATAACTGCAGTGTTTTGAATAACTTCTCTCTTGGCACCTTGTCATATGCCTTTTCCAATCTACAAAGCTTAAATACAGATCTGTATAATATTCCCATGATTTCTTAACTATCTATTGTAAAGTAAAAATCTGATCCTGACAGCGTCTATTTTGCTGCAATCTAGCTTGTTCTTCACCAAGCTTCTCTTCCACAATCCTTCTCAAGTATATTTGCATATATCTTACCATGAAAACACTCAGTAGAGAAATACCTCTGCAATTCTACATTCAGTTTTATTTCCCTTTTTATATATGGGTACTATGAGAGCTCTATTCCAATCATCTGGAATTTGTCCCTTTGTCCAGGCCTTCGGAACTATGCAGTAAGCCATTGTAAGACTTTTTATACCTCCATACTTGAGCATTTCTGGTTGAATATCATCTACTCCTGCTACCTTTCCACATTTCAGGCTTTTGATGACTTTTTCTACTTCAACTAAGAATATGTGTTCCTGATTGCATGCCTGGTCAGTATTTTTACCACTGTGCTGTCATCATTGCTTGTTTCATTTAGTAATTTTTCGAAGTAATTACTCCATACTTCAAGGATATCTTTTTCTCCTTGTAGGCGTAGGTTTCTGTGGTTTAGCATTTCATAAGAAAGATTCCGGTAATTGGACCACATGTTTATTAAGGTAAATAACAATGAAAAATAAAAAAACCGACAAGTCTCATAAGTGGTTTGACTTACGTCTTCAGGGGTCAAAGGTAACTAAAAGCTTAAACACAAGAAATGCAAAATTACTCAAAATAGTTCATTCTATGAAGTTGTGGCTGTCTAACTGTTCATTAAATTAAATATCTAAATGCAGATTCAGTGCAATGCTAAGTTTGAACAATGCTGGATGCTGTCACGTTCTGTTGTTCACATTTACATTGTCCGAGATCTGACTTGGGTATATTTTTTATCAATACTGACCAAACTTGGTATAGGATTAGGCCCTGGTTTTTGTTGCATTGTGTTAGAATTCTAAGCATGTTTGCAGCTTCTTGAAATTTTCTGATGTAACAATTTTTTTCAATGTAAGACATGTTTGTTTTTTTCCAGAGTACATTATGGCTGATGGAAGTTATATGGTGTGCTAGGCCTGATTTGTGCTCTCTTCTTTTTTGCACGTCTTTTTGGTGTTCGTTCATGTGAATTTCCCCTGATTTTCCAGTCTGGCCTATGTAGCAGATGCCACAGGAATTTTATAAACACCTGGTTTTTTTAAAGGATGATGTGGAGGTTTGGGGGGATGTAGAAATCTTGAAATTTTTTCCAGAGGTAGAAAAGCAACTTTGATGTTATGTTTATTTAGTAATTTGGCCATTTTGTCTGAACATTCTTGATGTATGGAAGCATGATTGCTTTTGTGAGATGCTTGTAGGAGGTGTGTTGAGGATTCTTTTTATTGTCTTAGGTTCATAACCATTTTTTTTTTAATGATCTGTGTTAAATATTGAAATTCTTCATTTCTCTGTTTTTCTGTGCTGGAAATATTATAAGCTCTCTCCCTCAAGGTTTTAATTAAACTTATTTTTTGCAAGGGATGGTGGTGTGAGGCCACATTAAGAAATCGTCCTGTGTTGGTGGGTTTTCTATAGATGGAGAAGGGTAATTTATTATCTTTTTCATTGACTTCTATTAGAATATCAAGAAAGAGAAGTTTTTTATGTTCTTCTTGTTCCAGAGTAAATTTTATGTTGTTGTGTATATTATTCAGGTAATCTTTGAAAGCAGTTAGTTCTTCTGTTGTTCCTGGCCATTTGATGAAAATATCGTCTACATAGCATAGCCAAATTTTTGGTTTTTTATGATAATTGTTTAAAGCATTATTTTCAAAATGTTCCATATATAGGTTAACTAAAGCCAGGGAGGGGGGGGGGGGAGCCCATAGCCAGTCCTTCTTTTTGTTCCCAAAATTTGTTTTGATACATGAAAAAAGTATTTTTTATGCAATGTTTGTAAAATTCTACGATGTCCAGAGGGAAAAGGTCTTCAAGGAGATTCACTGTTTCATTTCTGGGAACATTTGTAAACAGCTTTGATTACATCCAAACTTGCTAAGATGTCTGAAGGTCCTATACATATATACAGGGTGTTCGGGATAAATTTGACATATTTATAATTAATTATATTTTTCCGTAAGTTACATGTATTAACACACACTTCTCTTCATTTAAAAGTTTGGACCCTTCTTCATTCATATACAAGATGTCAGAAAGGATGGATAGCTGGAACCCACCTGAATCATGGAAGAGAATAACTTGTATCATGATGATTCGTGCCCGCCATCAAAATAAGGATATTACGACTGTTGCCCAATGCTCCCTGAATACAGTAAAAACAATCAGGCATGAACTAGAGACTTGCAATGGTGACTACGAGGATGTAGCAAGAAGAAAGATCCCTAGCAGACGATCTGATTGCGTTCGTACAGCAGAATTCCTCGCAAATCTGCAGGAACAGGTGTTGAAGAACCCTGGCATTGGAATTCGGGCTTTGTTCGTGGAGTTGCTAACTGTAGTCAAGCCCTGGATAACAAGGGTAGCCAATGGTAGGCCGTATGTATGGCAGCAGGATTCGGCCCCTTGCCACACCTCTGGGAAAAGTCAAAAATGGTTGTCTGAAAATTTCTACGACTTCACCAGTCCAAATGTTTGGCCTCCAAACTCCCCAGACCTTAACCCCATGGATTATTTTGTATGGGGCGCAGTTGAAAAAGACACCAATCGCACTTCCAGTAATACAAAAGCCCAGTTAATGGATAAAATTAAAACAGTTTTTGCGGCCCTTCCCAGGGAGACTGTAGCATCAGCTTGTTCGAGGTTCCGAAGCAGAATTGAAGCTGTGATCGATGCTAATGGTGGTTATTTTGAGTAAATCTTGTTGATAGTATTGTAATTAACTCTGCCTGTAATGTTTTTTTGTCAATTCATTAAATTTAATAGATACAAAGAAGATTTTCTTTTTCCTTACTAAACTGTCAAATTTATCCCGAACACCCTGTATATATATATCTTTTACCTTCTCAATAAAATGTGCACTGTTCTTAATGAAAGATGTTGTTTTTCCTATATGTGGTAAAATCATGTTGGTGAGGTGTTTTGCCAAATTCGAGGTTGGAAAGTCTCTTCCATCCACTATCGGTCTTAAAGGAATACCTTTCTTGCGTATTTTTGGTACACCATATATTCTTGGAACTAATGGGTGTTTTGATTGTAGAGTTATTTTTTAGTTCTTCAGTCAAATTGGGTATCTTTTTAACTAGATCATTGGTTTTATTGTGAGCTCACCAGATGGGATCTCTGTCTAAAGGTGTATAGGTATTAGAATCTTCAAGAAGAGTTTAGATTTTTTTGTTATAATCCTCAGATTTCAAAACTACCATTGCATTCCCTTTATCCGCCTTAATTATAACGATATTTTTGTCTGATTTTAGTTCTTTGAGGGCTGTGTATTCTGTGTAAGGTAGGTTCCTGGGTGGTAAATTGCTTTGTAATAGCAATGCTGAGCTTTGTATACGGATGAGATCTGATGTATCACCTGGTATATTTCATATTCCTTTTTCTATTTGAGCTATGATGTCAATTTTTGGTAAGTAGCATGGCGTTAAAGCGAAGTTATAACCTTTCAGAAGTAGATTTTTTTCTGTTCTTGATAGGACTCTTGAAGAAAGGTTAATTACTACTTTGGAGTAATCTAGATGTTGTCACAAAAGCAAGATTGTGAAAACGCAATCACGCTTCCATACATCAAGAATGTTACAGAACAAAATGGGCAAATTACTAAACAAATATAACATCAAAGTTGCTTTTCTATCTCTGGAAAAAATTTCAAGATTTCTATATTCCCCAAAACCTCCACATCATTCTTTAAAAAAACCAGGTGTTTATAAAATTCATTGTTCCTGTGGCATCAGTTACGTAGGCCAGACGGGAAAATCAGGGGAAATTCGCATGAACGAAAACACCAAAAAGACATGCAAAAAAGAAGAGAACACAAATCAGGCATAGCATACCATACAACTTCCACCAGTCATAATATACTCTGGCAAAAAACAAACATGTCTTACATTGAAAAAAATTGTTACATAAGAAAATTTAAAGAAGCTGCAAACATGCTTGGAATTCCAACGCAATGCAACAAAAACCAGGGCCTAATTCTACACCAAGTTTGGTCAGCATTGATAAAAAATATACCCAAATCAGATCTCGGACAACAATGTAAACGTGAACAACAGAACGTGACAGTATCCAGCATTGTTCAAACTTAGCATTGCACTGAATCTGCATTCGGATATTTAATTTAATGAACAGTTAGATGGTCACTACTTCATAGAATGAACTATTTTGAGTAATTTCTCATTTCTTGTGTTTAAACTTTTAGTTACCTTTGACCCCTGAAGATGTAAGTCAAACGACTTGCGAAACTTGTCGGGATTTTTTATTTTTATTTTTTATTGTTATTTACCTTAATAAACATGTGGTCCAATTACCGGAATCTTTCTTATGAATCTTTTTCTCCTGTTTTCATGTCACCTTTATCATCTCTAATTCCTTTTACAGCACTCTTTCCTCCATTTCTGAGCTTCTTCAACAACCTCCAGAATATTTTGCTACCTTCTTGATATTTATTTTCTATGTTCTTACTTCCCATGACTTTTGACTTTTGTTTAGCTAGTTTTACGCAGTGTTTAGCTTTCTTACATTTGTCTCTTATTCTCTAAGAGCACAAGCTGACTTATTTGCCAGGAACTTTTGATATGCTTTCTTCTTTTCTTTCACTGCCTCATGATGGTAGCTAGGAATCTTGATATTTAATTATTATAGCAATTTCAAGAACATACATAGAGATTTTACTTATCAAAATTTTAACAAATTTTATTCAGTATATTGTCAAAATTTCTTGTGAACTTATCAGAAATTCATTGTTATAAACTGGAATACTAGTCAGACTAACCAATTCCTCAACCACTTATCACATGGAATGCATGCGCGCACACAAAGATGTTTCCAACTCATTAGCCATAAGATATTGCTGTGTCCAGAAAGAAATCTGTTTTATAGTTTAATTTTAAGGGAACTAAGTTGAAGTTAAATCAGTATACGATCAGCCATTTAATTTAACAAAACAACAATGTTTTTCATTATGTTAAATCTGTTAAAAAATTCAGCGTAGTATATGAGAAGCATAAGTAAATTGAACTAATATGAATTGTTAATTAAACATAGACATGAAAATGGCATTTTCTCTAGTAGATACTCTACAGAAATGAGCAAGTGCATAAAAATATTACAAGTCAAGGGTGTAGAAGAAGAAAGATTCAAGCTTCCCTTTAACATTATCAGATAAAAAAAAAAAAATGTTAGTCCAAAATGTGAATTGTAATTCACATTGGTTATAATTCAGGCCTGTGATGGGAGTTAAGATTATTCAGAGGAGATTAAGTGGGGGAAGAAGGTGCTAATTTTATGAATTTTATTATAATCCTAGGAATTATAAGAATAATTTGGTGTGAATAATAATAGTTTATTGACTAATCTGAATAACAAGATATTTCAATCTGAAACTTGAAGATCAGATTGAAATATAGAGTTGTCATAGTACAGTAGATATGAAATTGATACCTACATACACGCACACACTACACATTGTTCACAACTTATAAGGATAAGTAAGACTTTTGCAAATTTTTGGTAGGGAAAGACGGCCATTATGGTTCATGTTGGAGCAGTGTGGAAGTGCTTCAGTGCTCTCTTTGAGCAAGCACTGAAATGTGAAATACTATCTGCATAAAAGGTAAATCCTAAACAAGAAGACTGTGATTGGTGTTGACTTCATGACCAAAACTTATGGAATTGTTTAATAGAGGTTGCAGGAGTGATGTTTCTATAGTTTCTTCTTGACAGAGAAGGAACTGTTTATTTAAAACGTGAGAGAAGACAATCACCAGAAATCTGGGAGAGAAAGAGGAGACTTTGTGGAAGGTAACATGGAGAAGAGTTCATTGACAGGAAAGAAAGTGGGCATTAAACTATACTTTTTCAGATTCTTGAAATTTGAGACATAGTCTCTTTCTGCTGTTCTTTGAATAAACACATTATTGTCCTTAACTTGCAGTTTGATTCCCTCCTATCAAAACAAAACTTTGCACAAATGAGTAATCAGCATTTCTGTGGGAGTAAGACCCTCATCCCCATTTCTGGGGATGAGGGTCTTACTCCCATATTTACTTGAAGAAAAAGCTCTTCAAGCCAAAGACTTTGTTGCTATGAATATTCTTTTTTTAGTTTTCCTGCATAATTTCTCTTTTTTTTCAAGCAATTATGCCAAGAAACTACAGCGCGAAGTTGCTTCTGTACTATTCAAAGACAAACTTCCTCTGCTGGCCATTTCTCCTGTTGAGTTTAATATAACTCCATAACTCCACAAACTGCTGAATCAAGAAACTAAATTCAATACTGAGTGTGATGCTGGGATTGAAGATACTGCCAAGAAATTGAAAACTCATTTTGGTCGAACTCCTCATTTATAAAGTAGGTATTCCTCTTAGACTAGTTGTAGACAATATTGATTCTCCCACTTATTGCATAACAAAGTTTCTTTAAAGCTGGCTATTCCTGCTCATTTATAAAAAAATTGTAATTGCAACTCACATATATTATGGTCATCTTCAACATTCCATTCCTTATTTTTTAATGTTTCAGTTTCTGAAACAAACTCCTCAGTTGTTGTCACAAACTCTCCCTAATGATATAATGAAGTTGTTTAATTTCATCATACATTCAGGCTAATTTAGCTATAAACAAAGTGTACAAGCAGATCGAGAGTACCATAGGGAGTCGCTTTCTAAATTTCTACCAAGAACATCTCAAAGACTCTTTGTCTGCCTCCATATAGTCACAATCTTCTTTCTGGGTGTGCTGTGTGGGTGATGTTTTTACCATATGACCACAACAAAGCTTATCTTTCATTCCTAACCAAGGTTGGCGGCCTACACTTTCAAATCATGTTCACTATGAAAAAGTGTGAAAAATTAGTTTTCCCAGACATCATTCTCTCCTCGCATGCTGACAACATTCAGTATATATTGTAACTATACCTTCAATTTATATTTCAATAATATTTCACTGATACCATAAAATTGGTATTATTGAAATACTTCTCAATGGAACAGAGCATGGCTTCAACACAAAGAAGATTTAGCACATAATAGAAACAAGTCTGTTCATAAGAACTCTGACTCTGTGGATAGAATTCCTATCCTTTACATTATTGCAATCTCTGAACCAATTGTAAGGATCCTGAAAAAGAATAACTTAGTACCTACTTTCTTTCTTTGTCAATTAACTCTCCTCCATGTTACATTCCACCAAGGATAAGGAATCCTCTCTTTCCATCCCTAGGTGTTTACGTAGTCCTTGTGATCATATTTTGGACCAACAAAGCATTTTGTTGAGAAGAGACTTTTGGAACATCCGTCCTGCATCCTCTCTCTCTCTCTCTCTATATATATATATATATATATATATGTGTGTGTGTGTGTGTGTGTGTGAACAAAAAAATTTAAAAAATATATGTGAAATATGGGAATTGTGGGTATGTGAAAAATGGCAATCCGTTCAATGTTATAAATGTATAATCATGTACTTTGGTGTAGTAAGATATACAGTGTCATATTATATTTATGATACTAGAAGAAACTGATCTGGCTAGGGATCATGAATTTTAGTAGATAGGAAGTTGAAGTTCAAGGGTCATGTAGCAGAGATTACTCAGAGGATAATTGGATTGCTGAAAGGAACTTTGATATGCAAAGATAAGGATATCGTTTTACCTCTTTACAAGGCATCACTTTGACTATTTCAGGCAGGTCTGTTCTCCTGGTCTTTGTGGGGATTCTGATACATTGGAGAGAGAGAGAGAGAGAGAGGATGAAATATAGAGTGGTATGAATGATATTGAGCCTCTTTAGCTATCTCGGTATAGACAAAGCCCTTTGGTTGGACAGACCTAGGTTTAATTCCTGTCAGTGACGTAAGGAACTTTTATCTGGTCTCTTTCGATGAAAGGTGAGTTAGCCGGTCTCGTCTATTTAGGTAGAGGATTTTTTCGCCCTGAAACTCTGGTTTTTCATGTGAACATACACACAGATTACAGTCATGAATATCGACCTTAGAGGATGCAGTAGAGGAGTGACAAACCAGCTGCATTATTTTGTCATGTCTCTCATTGGTGTGGGGGAGGGGGGGGGGGGTGCTTAGCCCATCCTAAGGGACAGATGGGAAGGATAGGATAGAAAAATGATATCAGTATTCTGAAATGCAGATTATGAAGGTGGATCAAAGATTTGTGGACTACAGATAGTAGCAAACAGTATAAAGGGGGGGGAGTGTGATATGATTTAGACTTGCATACTTCTGAAAGGGTCATAAAGGATATCAGTAGATGGAATTTTTCATTTCATGGAGTGTGGAGAAAGGAAGAGGGGGCATCACTGAATGTTAAGAATCAACTTCCAAGAAGGGGTGAGGGAAATTTTTGATTTATAAAGTGGCCTTTAATTGGAATGGATCTCCACTGGAGATGGTGAGTGCAGCTAATGTGAATGAATTCAAAAACAGGTAATACAGTTGATGTGGGCAATGTATAGCCTCTCTCAATGAGCCCCTGATTCCATGAAAGTCTTTGATGATAATAATAATAACCTTTATTAGTCATCGTTGTATACAGAAATGGAGTATATGCGAGTAATGCTAATAAAAAAAAAAGAACACTAAGCATTACAGTAACAATATTATTAATTACAAATGCACATTAAGAAATTTCCAGTATTAACAGAGGTAGCAGGACAGCATATTGATGCACAATAATATGTGCATTTTAACTTTTATATTGGAAATTATACTTATTATTTACATATTCACATATATTAAAATTGTTAATTTTTAAACTATGATAAAAGATGTTATCATACTATTTACATATATACAGTTAACAGATACTAATTAGTAAGGACATACAGTAGAGATACATTCAATGTTTGGATAAATATATAGCCTACTACTACTAGTATTAATATAAATTTATTAATAATGACAATAATGTTTACTAATTTTTATTTCTTTTCCTTTTTTTTTTTTTATTTATTGCGCTTTGCAATATTTACAATAGCCTTTAGTAACTCCAAGTTGTTCTTTTACAGAGTTCCAGAAGTGTTGCATGTAGGGTCCATTGTTTGCAATAATTAGTTTTATTTTTAATTTACTCTTTCTATGAGTCGTATCTGTGAATTATTTATTTTATTTTATTTTATTAATATTAAGGAAGTTAATCAAATATGTCTTAAGAGATAACAGTCAAATATTATCAATAATAGTGATTTTGTATGATGAGAGCTTTTGTTATCATCTATATAAGCAGTTCTCATATCTTTGTTTTATTTTTTACGGATTTCATACCGTTAATATTTTGTTAATGTTCAACTAACATAGTTACAGTTCAAATTACCATGAAAATTAGGACCTACTATTAGAAGTAGACCATGAGAACATGTGACAACATGATGGGCATATACAAATGCAACATGGGTGATGGGTGAAGCGAACCGCTTTTCATATTTCCCTTTATCTGTTTAAGAAATCATGGTAGTATAGTTTGTGAACTCTAAGCTCACCTTGTGAGGGCTGTGGGATTAAATATACTCGGATAGTAGAATTTCTTTAGGTCTTTTGTGCTTGTAGTGATCAAATTCATTCTAGTCAGCAGCTTATTTGATCAGTTAATGTGAGTGCAGTGCTGCATTTGAAAAGATCTACTGCTAGAGAAAAGAAAAGAAGAGATATATAGAATACTGGTATTACGGTGAATCTGATTATTTCTGATGAACCATGGTACATCTAGTATCATCCGTAAGCATTTCTTTTGTATTTGTTGTATCAGTATGTTAGCGTTGGAAGTATGGCTCCAATCTGGTGAAGCATAAGTGATTATGGGATGTATCACCATCTGATAAAGTAACAGTTTATTTTTGTATTTAGTTTACTATGACGGTTAATCATGGACTAAAGTTGACACAGATGAGTCACTTTCACACAGATGAGTTTGATGTGACTGTTGAATCGTAGTCCTTGATCTAATTGTATCCCAAGATATTTTGTTTCTTTTTCCCATGAGATTTTAGCATGAAAGAGCTGGATATCTCCTTTTAGGGATACTAGCCTCCTGGTGAAGAGTATGGCTATGTTTTTTTGAGGATTTACTTGAAGTCTCCAATCAGAGAACCATTTTTCCAGCATGGAGATACTGTCTTGTAGGTTACCAGGTAAAGATGCAGAGATCTTGTTAATATTGCAGTATCGTCTGTGTATAGAGTTTTGATGGTCATCACAGGATTTTGTGGGATATCCGCCATGTAGACCGAGAAAAAAATTGGAGGCAACAAGGAGCCTTGTAGAACTCCAGCTAAAATATTACGTTTGGTAGAGATTATTTCACTGATCTACACCTACATTGTTCTGTCACCCAAGTATGATTTAATTACACGTATTAAATTTATCGGTACATTTGTTCTGATAAGTTTGTAAAGAAAACTTTGATGTCAAAAGCCTTTGCAATGTCTAGGAATACATCACCAGTGTGCTGTTTCCAGTTATATCCTGTAGTAACATATTCAACAAATCGATGGATTTCATGAACTGTACTATGGCCTTGTCGGAAACCGATTTGTTCATTTGGAATGATGTTTAATTTATCTGGTGATTCTTACAATCTGGATAGGATGATTTTTTCAGCAATTTTTCCTAGATTGGACAGTAAGCTGATGGAGCAGTAGTTTTGAGGAAACAGCAGGTCTTTACCAGGTTTGTGTATTGGGATAATGTCGGAAATTTTCCATGTTGTAGGAAAATACTGCAATCATAATATTTCATTTATGATGTTGAGAAGATGCTATAGCTTTGTGTGGGAGAAGTTTTGTGACAACTAAAAATCGTGCCTAAGTAGCTGAAATGTTTTACTTGTTCCACAGGTTCTCCATTCATAACACATTTGACATTTTCAACAATTCTACCTATTTTCATTGTCTTTGTGTTTTTATTGCTGACCTTCATACCATATCTATTACAATAGTTATTCAATTTAGTCAGAGAATCTTGCAGACTTGTGGCGGACTTATTTAGAAGTATAATATCGTCAGCATAAAGCAAAGAGCTGACATTAACATCTCCAATTTTGATATCATGTTCAATACTACTTTCCTTCATAATGTGATCCATGTAAATAATGAATAACAGAGGGGATGATGTACATCCTTGTCTGACACTAGATTTAACATTAAACCATCTTCCTGTACTTCCATCAATTCTAACTGCTGACTTACAACTGAAATAAAGACTAAGTATTGCTTGATATAATGCCCCATTGACACCATATAACTGCAGCATATTGAATAGCTTCTCTCTTGGCACCTTGTCATATGCCTTTTCCAAATCGACAAAACTTAAATACAGATCTTTGTTATATTCCCATGCTTTCTCGACTATTTGTCGTAAAGTGAAGATCTGATCCTGACAGCCTCTATTTGGCCTGAATCCAGCTTGTTCCTCACCAAGCTTTTCTTCCACAATTCTTCTCAACCGTTTTTCAAGTATACTTGCATATATCTTACCAGGAACACGCAATAGGGATATACCTCTGTAATTCTCACATTCAGTTTTATTTCCCTTTTTATATATGGGAACTATGAGAGCTCTACTCCAATCATTGGGAATTCGTCCCTCTGTCCAGGCATTCTGAACTATGCAGTGCAGCCACTGTAAGACTTTTATACCACCATACTTCAGCATTACTGGTCGAATATCATCTACTCCTGCTGCCTTTCCACATTTCAAGCCTTTGATGGCTTTTTCTACTTCAAGTATGGGTATACATTCCTGACTGCATGCCTGGTCAGTGTTTTTTTATCACTGTGCTGTCATCACTGCTTGTTTCATTTAGCAAATTTTCAAAGTAATTAATCCATACTTCAGTGGTGCACCCAGGGGAGGGGGGCAAGGGGTCCAGGCACCCCCCAAAGAAAAGGAAAAAACACTAGAAAAATTTCCAAAAATCTTTTCCTAATTCAAATTCATTTTTTTTTATTTATGTTGTGTGCTACTTATGAATTAGCGATCACTGTAGATGCTCAGTTATAGGTCATATGCTATGTGTAGTGTGTATTCGCAAAACGTCTACTCAACTCACCCCCTGCCCCAAAGGTTAAATCCTGAGCGCTCGGCCCCCTCCAAGATTAAATCCTGAGTGTGCCACTGCCATACTTCAACGATATCTTTTTCTCCCGTTTTCATGTCACCTTTATCATCTCTAACTCCTTTTACAGCACTCTTTCCTCCATTTCTGAGCTTCTTCAACAACCACCAGAATATTTTTCCACCTTCTTGATATTTATTTTCTATGTTCTTGCCAAAGTCCTCCCATGACTTGTTTAGCTAGTTTTACGCAGTGTTTAGCTTTCTTACATTTGTCTCTGTATTCTCTAAGAGCACAAGCTGACTTATTTGCCAGGAACTTTTGATATGCTTTCCTTCTTTTCCTTCACTGCCTATTTAACTTCCTGTGTCCACCATGGAGTTCTAATTTTTCTATACTTGCAGACAACTTCACCACATCCCTCTCTGGCTGAATCAATCAGGGTTTTCTTCAAGGCTTGCCACTGAATCTCCAAGGTTTGGTTCCTGTTCTCAAACTCTTTCATTTTTCCTTCAATAATCTTTGTGTATTTCCATCTACAGTTCACATCTCAGAGCTACTCAACTTTTATTTGCTCTAAAACTTTCTTACATATCGTTCTTTTCAGTATGAAATTCAATTTTATCCTGCTCAAGACTAAATAATGATCACTTCCAATTTCAAATCCTCTGTACACTCTGGTGTCCTGCACCATGGAGAAAACATCACTATCAACAATAACATAGTTAATGATACTTTCTTATTCCTTGCCTGTTATCTCCATGTGAATTTGTGCACATTTTTATGTTGGAACATGGTGTTAGTAATAACCAGTCCATGTCCTGAGCAGAAACCCAATAGGTATTTGCCATTATTATTAGCTTTGCTCTTTTCTCCAAATTTTCCCAAAACATTTTTGTATGTCTGACAATCACTTCCTACTCTGCTATTTAGATCCCCAACAAGGACCAACTTTTCCTTTTTCATTTGTGTCAGTAGCTTTCTCTAGAGCCTCAAAAATTTTCCTCCACTTCTACCTTAGTGGGACCATAGGCACAAATAAGTCTTTGTCCAGTTCCCTATTCTGATATTAGCTCAAATCACTCTACTTTACACTGCCTGCCATTCAAGATGAGCCACGTATTTTGTGTTGAATATTATGGCTACTCCTTTTCCTTGATTGTCATTGCCTGAATATAACATTTTGTATTTATTGCTCAGAAAGATCTCACCAGTTTTTGTCTTTTTTGTTTCAGTCACCCCTATTATGTCAATCTGGTACTTATCTAATTCCTCAGCTAGCTCCATTTCTTTGCCATTCAGGCTTCTTATGTTAGTTCCGATCTTTAACTCTGGTGATGTTGAGTTGGGGTGTGTTTTCAGATTTGTTCCAGTAGCTGACTTTTCGTTGTTCGCCCTGGTTCCCTGTCGAAAATAACGGGGGCCTTGTTTAATTGGGCGACGCCCCAGCCAGCATGAAATTTTGTCATGTTGTACCATCATTTTGTATTTTGGTTTAACCAATAGGAATACAATTTGGTTGGCTAAATCCCAAATTGGCATCCCGTCGTCGTTTGTTCAGTATCCTGGTAGATACCCAACAGGGTGCACCACAAGAAGGTGAGGATTGGACATTAGGTCAGAAGCCCTGGTCGATTCTCTGCATTCCTTTAAAAGCTATGTTGGAGGTCTCCTCTCAGTTATACAGCTTTGACCCTTAGGCACCCCTATTATTATTGTTATTTGACACCTCCAGGGAGTCCAAAGGCTCATCGAGGGAGAGCAACTGCTCTACAACTCTGTCTGCACTACTCAATCCACCAACTGACCGAAACTACATCAACGCCATCTACCGCCGACCACCACCACTATTTGTTTGTTTTTTTTCCACGGACAATCGCATTGTATGTTTCATAATCATAATTATGTTTAAGGTAGTTTTTAATATAGATGGCGGTACCACCTGTGGAAATGAGTCTATCATTTCTATACATAGTGTATCCTCGTAATTGCGGATTGTTTGCTGGCCGAAAATGCGTCTTGCTGATTAGAATTGCATTTAGGTTGTATCTGAGTGTGAATTCTTTCAGTTCAAGGATTTTGTTGATGAGGCCGTTAGCATTCCAAGCAGCGATCAGGAGAGTGTTTTGATAGAATTTTGGTTCTATTAATTACTAAGTGCAGTTAGAATGGAGTGGATCTCCTACAGAAATATTTTTGTAAAAATCGGTGATAGGGTGGATTTGCTGTACATAGTGTATAGCATTGAAGTGGTTATAACCACAGCTAGATGGGGATTTATTTGTTCATGGCGTGTCGATTTATTGAATGTACTGCATTGGCATAAGTTTTGTACCTGATTTGTAGAGTTTATTTGAAATGGAGGATTATCAGGATGATTGACAAGGGTGGACAAATGGGAGGAAGACTGCATATCTTCCCGTCCATCTATTTTTTTTGGACAAACTACATCACTTGTAGTTGGCAGGATGAGGCCCACTGCAATTGGTGCATTTGGTAGGTGTGGTTATAGGCTTGGCACAGGAGTGAGTTGGTGATTTTCGCCATATTTCATACTTTTGCATACACAGCATTTGACCGGCCGAAGATTGACCTAAATTCACTTCTAGTCACAGACGAGGAATTTTCTTTCTTTGACTGGTTCCCAAGTTAGTCGATCTATGCAGAGGCAAGCGTTTTTTTTTTTGTTGTTGTTGTTGTTGTTGTTGTTTGCTTGTTTTTTCTTTTTCGGGAAACGGCTTTTCATCCTAAACGCATCAAAATAATAATAAAAAAAAGAATGAATATTACAATATCAATAGTTAAAAAGGGAACAAAAACTATCGAGGAATAAAGTTAATGTAACACCTTAAAATATGTACATGACTTATCAAAGAAGAATCAGAATGGAGAATAAATTATAATGATGAACAACAAGGATTCCAAGAGAAAATCATGCATGTACTGGTGCCATATTTGTTATAAAGGAAATAACAGAAAAAGCAGTAGAATTTAACAAACCACTATTTTGTTTCATTCACTTAGAGAATGTTTTAACAGAATCAGATTACAGAGATGTTCTGAAAGTACTAGCATTAAGAAGATATCACTGCAAATCATCGAAATGATCCAGGCACAAAACATGAAGTATAATAAGATACCAGAACATAAATATACAAAATAATTCCTATAAGGAAAGAGATCAGACAAGGTGATTCTTTAAGTCCATGTTTAATTAACATAATGGACGAAATAATAACATAATTTAAGAAACAGAAATGAATTGGGATAAAAAATTTAAAAAATAAAATTTTAATTTGATTATGTATATGCAGATGATATAGCATTACTTTCAGAAAATGAAGATGATCTTCAAAAGCAATTATTTAAACTCCAACAGATATGTAGCAGTTTTAACATGCAAATATTAACATAGAAATTATAAACAGTGGGAACTGCAAAAGAACCATCAAATGTAATTTGCAACTGAATGTAAATATACTGGAGCAAGTAATGTAATTTAAATACCTGTTTTACTGTCTGAAAATAGTGTAGTTTCTATGGTCGATTTTCTTGAGTTTACGGGACAAAAAACCCCTTGCCCCTGGCAGAGATCCATTAATTCGGGAACCGGTTGAAAAAAGCTTGGTAAAAGTTCCTCTAGTTGTTGCCAAGAGTTGATGTTACGACACTTTTTCCTGGGGCGATTTAGCGCCGTGGACAGAACACGCCACTTCCACTAAGCTACACGATGAAGTAAACTAATAATCACTGAAGACTAATAAAATATCAGAATGTCTAAATTCCACTATACAGAAAATTAAAGATCTAACAAAAGAAACAAATGTAAGAATTTATAAATTGGTAGTCCAACCAATGTTGACATGAAGGTGAAACAAGAACAGAAACATCAAAATACCATGATGAATGCATAAAATATTTATTTAGATTTAGAAAAATTATTATTATACAAGTATTTCCATGTAGTCAAAGGACCTATCATGGGAGATCCATTATTCACACACTAGCCATCATTTACACAATAAATATCATACCTCTCCTTAAACTCATTCCCTGATGTAACACCCATAACCATCTGGCAACCCATTCACTACCATCCAAACAAAATATCTAGTTCTAACATCGTACTAACCACACAATTTCCACTGGTAACCCCTTGTTCTCTTTGCTATGTACTGAAAGTCTTAGTGTTGATTCTATGAAACTTCTTTAATAACTTAAATTCTTCTATCATGTCTCTTTTTTTTTTTTGCCTATCAGCTAATGTCCGAAGTTACAGACTTTCAATCTATTCTCATAGGGATTATTCCACAGACGCCATAATCGTTGTCATTCTCCTCTAGATCCCTGCTTGTGTGTTCTTCATCAGCCACGTAATCTGGTGTGCTGTTTTGGTCGCCTTCACAATATGCCCTCTAAACTTCAACTCCCTGTCCACAATTATAATGAAGTCCCCGATTTCATCAGTTTCCTGCAGTTCAGTTCCATCAGTATAGTACACAGCATCTGATCTCTTCGCAAAGTGGTAACCTTACACCTGGCTAGATTAAACTGGCAGCCATTTACCTTTGTCCATACAGTTAGTCTGTTTAAATATTCTTGCAAGAGCTCTGCATCCTTTCATTCTTTACCATTGCTCTTCCCAGTTTAGCATCATTAGCAAACAACTGAATAGTTCTCAGATCATTTCCCATATCATTGATATACAAATTAAAAAAGAGCACCCAAAACAACTTTTGGAATACTACTGGTCATTTGACTTCTCCTGGACTTAACTCCATAAAGTACTCTTTGAAAGCTTCCCATCAGCCACTCTCTAATCTGAATCACCAGATTCATATTCATTTCTAATTGCTGAAATTTATGCAATAGAGTTCTATATGGAATATTGTTAAATCCTATTGCAAAGCCAAGCAATATCACAGTAGCCATTTCCCTTATCCAACTCTATTGTCATTTTATTATAAAAAGTTAAGCAAATTACTTTGCTTAACTTTTTAGTTAAAGAGGCAAGCCTGACCATTCACAAAACCACATCCCTTATAGAACATATTCCTCTCCACCCAGTTCTGAATTCTGTCTTTCACCAATTTCTCCAATACCTTAATCACCAATCCTGAGATGCTGATAGGCCTATAATTTGCTACTTCTGTCTTGGAACCTCCTTTACCAATGGGACTATTTTTCCCTCTTTCTACTCCACTGGCACTTTTCCGTTACTAACAAAACTAAAATGGTTAATAAAACAAAATTTGTTAGAGTAAAAAACGAAAAGATTTGCGAATAACATCACTAGTAACGTAAAAACACATGGATAAAAAAAAGATAAGCTTGGAATGGAATCAACATGATAATCGGAATGACCTTAAAAAGAATAGCCAAACTAGCCAGAAACTGGATACCAAATATGAAAAGACCAATTGGTAGGTATACAAAAAAAAAGAAATAAACGATGGGCAGACTGCCTGCAACAAGCTGAAGCCTAAAGCAAGAAGAATTTTGTTATTATTATTACCAGAACCCTTCACGGACTCAGGAACTCATTGAGGAAGGTCACCTATCAAATGTCATACTTTCTCTTAAAGTGATTCGCTGTACCTTCAATCACATCCTTTAGTAATCCAATTCAACCACGTACCCTTCTACTGAAAAAAAAAAAAAAAAATTAGCTCTCATTTTCTGACTGTGTGTATTCTTAACTTCAAAGGTTATTCTTTTGTCTTCTCCCAACCTCCATAATATGTAAAATTATATCTCCTTTTATGACCCTCTCAAATGTTTTCAGATCTCTATCATATCACTCCTCCTGTTTATCAGTATCTGCAGTCCTCATATTCTCAATCTGTTCTCATAATCTATAATCCATAATTTTTATATTCTTTACACTTCCACAGCAATGCCATCCCTTCTAAGATCAAGAGACAATATCTGTATCTGTATACACAATAATCCACGCGAGATCGTATCAAGGTTTTGTTAAAAGGCAAAACAACTTCTTTATATGAAGTGTTCGTTTCAGCATTGCAATTACCCTTTGAGTTGTAATGCAGTATTTGTAGTTGTATTCCTATACGTCCCTTAAATTTCGACTTACTATCAAAATTAAGATCAGTTTCTTCTAGCATAATACCACCAATATAATACGCCATTAGATATCTAATTACCCCAAAGTTCATGATATTTATTAACATTGACTTGATCGCAATTTTCACTTGCCAACAACTCGAGGATATTCAAATCGTTCTAGAGGCTTCATATCAGTCACGTACCATGATCCAGCTGTATGTCTCCTGTCAAAATTTCTGCAATGTTATTAATGCAAAGACTGAATAGCCATAGACCAAAGACATCCATGGGGACCACCACTGGTTATTTTATATCTTGCAGGCTCACGTCTTTAAAACACTACTCTCTAATATGTCACTCGGCTATCCTCTTTTCCAAGTTAATAGTTTACAATCCAATTACATATCCTCAAACTTGCGTAGCAACCTTCCATGCTGTATTATCTTAAATATGTTAGCAATCTCAGGTAATATCATAGGTCCGTTTCCGGGTCCAGACAAAACCCATCTAGGATAAAACACCCTCACTTAAAGTGCAGAGTAGGACAGAAATCCCTTATATTTCGAAATTATTAAATCACGATTTTCATTCTTATTATTATTTGTGGCTCATGAACACTTCCCTGACGTAAAATATTACATTCATTATACCAGAAAGCTGTAGTGAGGATGGTATAATTATTGCAGCATAGCATGCATTAACGTGTGTTATAAATTTATAGCTCATTGTTCTATGGAAAATTTAACATAATAAAGGAAACATCATACCGTATCTTTAAAAAATCAAATAAAGAACAATATCGAATATTAAATATCTCATTAAGCATTAAAGTTCACGGTCTTCCTCCCATTCACTTAGTCTGGACAGGTTCTTCAAGCTCTTGATGCTCCTTTGAGACATTTTGACTCGTTTTCTTTAATGCTCACCGCAAGAAGTCTTAATCAGAGCTATTGATACAAGAACCTGATCTTTTCCATTACTTTCAATGGCCTTCCAGATGGTTAAGTGGTCATGCCCAACAAGTCCATGGAAATAAAATTTCAACAAAGTTGTTGATGCGATTCCGCTCATCAGTGGTTACATGATGGACATTCCAAAACTGGTAGAAACAAAGTGTCCCAGCAGGTGGCGTCGCGTGCTCATTTCGGTTCGGTGTGCTGCCGTGGCTTATGCAGCCCGCGCTACAAAATTCGCGTCAGTTTGATCTTATGATTGCATTTTTATCGATGTATGAAAGGCTTAAGTGCATAGCACATCAGTGCTAATCTTAATTGGTCTAATGCAATTAATTGCATTAGAACGATATTGATTGTTCTAATGCAATTTATTTTTTAATTCTTTAATTTATCAATTAATTGTAACCAAATCTGCACAGAGGGGGGACAATTTTTTAAGATACTGTAGCAAAGGTTGGTCGATTGGTAGATCCTCTGCTACTAATGGCTCACGCAAAAAGTTAAGCAAGTTTGAGCGCGGTTAATAGTTGGAAGGGAATAAATCGTTCGATGCTGTTGGCACACTCTAGCTCGGTGAGTCCTTGGGCTCCCGAGGTGTCACATAATAATAATAATATATTAGAAAACAATAATGAAGGAGAATGCAATATTTGGTTGGTATATTTGAATTACTCAAAGGTGTAAAATTTGCAAGGGGAGGACGAGGGGTTACCTCCTTCGACTACAGTACTGTTTCCCATTGTAAATGTAGGCAAAAAAGTTATACATTTATCGAAAATTATATACTAAAAACTTGTCCGTATTATATAATGTATTATAGACAAGTTTTTAATATATAATTTTCGATAAATGTATAACTTTTTGCCCATATTTACAATGGGAAACAGTACTGTAGTCGAAGGAGGTAAGTCTCGTCCTCCCCTTGCAAATTTTACACCTTTCAGTAATTCAAATATACCAACCAAATATTGCATTCTCCTTCGTTATTGTTTTCTAATATTTTATATATAAAAACTTCCTTACCACGTCATTTCACGATTCACGCACGCAAAACAGATGAAACTCAGAAAACAAAAACAGCAACACATGACAAATGGCAACGTTCAATTGGATTGCTTGCCAATAGTCAATCACTGCATCTAGGTGCTACTTTCTCAGAGCTCACTAAGCCTTTCCTTCTGAGCGGTTTAAAACTATTAGAGCGCTAAGAATTTGACCCGCTGCGCCATCTGCATATTTCTTCAAAGGGCTGAAGGATGGATGTATTTTGAACGCACAATCAAGCTATTAACGCAAATGTGATGCAATGTTTACGCATCGAAAGTGTCTGCTTCATGAAGCATTAGTCTATAGTGTTTACTTTTAGGAATCACGCGAAGTTTGATAACTATTATGGGAATCTTAAATGGGAATAAATGCAAAATATAATATCGGTGATATTGCTAGTCGGTAGATGAGCACCTCACACATGGAATATTCGCCCCAGTTGCAACAGTAGCAGCTATGTGCGCGACAAGTTCTGAACACATACTCGTAAGTGCTACTGAAATATTCTGCAGGGGCTTCCAGTCCTTCGACATCGGGTATATTCTTCATCAGATAATCCATCCTATTGGCCACTTCATCTCTTGGTAGAAAAGCCAGTCCATCCAACATTCCACAAAAATGTTTTACCTTCTCATCATTCCTATATGCCAGAGTTGGTCCTAAACTTTGCTCCTGCCTCTCTCTCTCTCTGGATCAGGATAGAAACCGCCATGAGATGAACCATGCGATCCAAGGAATGTAGAAAGAGTACTGATCAAAGCACTTTCAAAATCGACCATCATACATCAACGATCATTATTGAATCCTAGATACTCAGACTTATCCAAGATTTCCCGGAGGAGTTCCTTATAGGTTGCTCGGCACTCTGTAGACCGAAAGACTTACACACTATTACAGTAAATAGCCCAATGTTAGATCGGATGATATATAATTGATCTAATAGTATTGGGGGATGTTGCAAAAGTCCCTTCTGTAAACCATGTATTGTTTAGGGCCAAATATTCAAGTGCCTAGTTTGTTGCTAACACCATAATTCTTTATGTGGACTCAGATCCATTGTCATTCATTAGAAAATTCTAGTGTTCTGGACCCCACGTAGTTAACCATTCATCACCGATAAGTTCCTGTTCTCATAATATGTTGGATATATTTTGGCAATGGTTGTTTCTGTAGACGAAGAACATCGTATTCAAAACCTCCAGTCGGTCAATAGCACAACGGACTTCAAGTGGTTGTTGATATATTGCATCTGCAATAATATGTGCAATAATATATGCCCTGTCGGCCAATGCAGTTGCCTTTATAGTGTTCTTTACTTTGGCTGCTTCAACCTTGTGGATCTGGATCATCGTGTGTGTGCAGTCACAGAAAGTAGTTGTTTTTCCTCCGCAAATCAGTACTAGTGGAATAATCAGTACAATCTTTGCAAGAGGATGTATTCCTGGAAGGAACTTTCCCAGTTTATACCGAAGCGCTTCTTGGGCTACAAATGGTCTTCTGTACGCAGTTTAAAACCTCCTTTGTTGTTTTTGATCTGCAAAACGGCTGTAGCTAGGTAGCTCGATTTTTTCGGCCTCTCAGTGAATATAACAAATTAAGTACAGTGTAGAACTCACAACAACAGTATCTTCCCACAAACGTTAATATCATGGTGATTGAAACTAATGTCTCTGATTATTTCTAGCAACAAGTGACTTCACCTGGGATTAATTCTTATTTAATCATTGAATGACTACAACTACTACGCCTCCGTAGCGCAATTGGAAGAACAGCGGAACATTGCGCCATTCGATTGGAAAAGAATTGGGTTCGATTCTTGTCGTTACGAGAGGATTCCTTATGGGGCTTTTTCAATTGAAGGTGAGTTAGCCGATCTCATATGGCGGTAGCAGGGGGTTTTTCATCCCGCGCACAAACTAATCGGCCTTCAGAACCTACGCAATTTACACACAAAAAATACTGTTGTTGACAATGATGGGCAGATGACGTTGACGATAGTAGTGTGGTAGTAGGAGAATTAAATAGTAGTGGAGAGAGTGAGATGTATTTAGCAGTGTAGAGTGTCCTCCCACGATGAGTCCTTGGACTTCATGGAGGTGTCATGTGATAGTAATAATAATAACTACGATATAGGTCTACGTCACATGATCAGTAAATAGTAACTGGAATGCGATATTGAGACAAGTGAGACAATGATTATAATATTTTTCGGGATAATTTATTACATTGACTTCAATCTTAAAAACAAATCAACTAACGACTTTTATTCCCTTATAGAGTAGGACGTTTGCAAGGCCGTTTTACCCCTGTCTAACTTGACTGGGTGTGCAGTTCAATCTCCACTGGTATACAATCAGAGATGGCTGACCCAAAGCTATCACCAATTAAGCAGCACGCAGTGAAGAGATAGCTAACACTATTTTATTGCATTCCAGAAAAAGAGTTCCAGGCCTGGTTTCAAAAATGGAAACACCGTCTAAACCAGTGTATAAATGCACAGGGGGACTACTTCGAAGGCGACAGTAGCCACTAATGTATAGTTCCGTTTTTCATAGGTGCATTGCGGAAATTAAATTGCCACACCTCGTATTCAACGTTGTTAATTCAGAACACACGCAATTTAAGACAAAAAATCTGTTGGTAGTGTTGATGGGCAGTAGATGGTGTTGATTGCAATTTTGTGTAGTAGGAGAATTAAGTGGTAGGGAGACGGTTATTTGAGTGGAGTAGAGTGCCCTCCCGCGATGAATCCCTGGACTCCATGGAGGTGTCACATAATAATAAACTAAAAATTAAGACAGTTGTCATTTGGTTATTAAATTTGATTATAATCACTTAGATACTCTAAGATTCCTGAATTCTAATCGCCATTTTTTTCCAAAATTTTGACAATCATGCCAGAAATATTTTCTTCTTCCTCTTGGACCTTATCCCATCTATTTGGGGTCAGCCTTGTGAGTTCTCTTTTTTCATTCTTTCCTATCTTGTGCCATTTCTTCAGTTGCTCCACACTCTTCCATGAATCTTCTCATCACTAATCTCCATGTCTTTCTTGGTCTACTTCTTCCCATCCACATTCAGATTCATAGTCTTATTTACACTTTCAACTGCTGAGCCCCATTCAACATGTCCAAACCATCTTAACATATTTTCCCTCATTTTTTCCACTATTCGTACCACTCCCAAACTACCTCTGATAAATTCATTTCTAATTTTATCCTTCCTCGCCTACAACCTATATGGGAATAAAAAGGCATTAGCTGATTTTTTTTTTAAATTTTTTTTATTTTATCCTTTCTCGTTATTCTGCACATCCACCTTAACATTTTTATCTCTGCCGCATTTATCCTTTTCTTCCAACATTCTGAACCATACAACATGGCAGGTCTCACAACTGACTTATAGAACTTCCCCTTTAGACGAATCGGGACACGCTTATTACATGAAACATTACTGGCTTGTCTCCACTTTAACCATCCAGTGCTAATTTTAACAGTCACATCTTCATCAATCTCACCATCTCTCTCTCTCTCTCTCTCTCACACACACACACTGAACTTAAACACCTAACATTTTCTTTCCCCTCCAAAATATGATTTTCAATCATTACTAACGTATTCTCTTCATCATTTCTTTCTTTACTAAAACAGCACTCCTTATATTTATTGTTTTTGTCCTACACAATCTTAATCCGTTACATTCCTAGGCCTTACTCCACATTTCCAATCTCGAATCTCTCTTGTATATTCAATCAAAACATCGTCTGCAAACTTCGTATACCATGGCGCCTCTCCTCGCACCAATTCAGTAAGATTATTTTAATATCAATGAGAACAAATATGGATTAAGAGCAGAGCCATGGTGTAGTTCAACTCTCACCGGGAAATAATCAGTGTCACCACAGGAACTTCTTACAGATGTTACTGCCTCATTGAACATATCTTGAACGTTGTAGATATAGTTAAATGGGACTGATTTTCGTTGGAGATTCTCTCCAGAGAACTTCTCTTGGAGCTCTGTCGTATGCTTTCTCAAGATCTATGAATATCATGTGCAGTCAGCAAAGGTTGGTCGATTGGTAGAGCCTCTGCTTCTAATGGCTCGCAAAAAGTTAAGCAGGTTTGAGCGCGGTTAGTAGTTAGAAGGGGACCAATCGTTCGATGGTGTTGGCACATTCTCCCTTGATGAGTCTTTGGACTCCCTGGAGGTGTCACAATAATAATAATGTCTTTTTTCTTTCGCTATACTTCTCCATTAGTTGGATGCAAAAAATTGGTTCAGTTGTTTATCTTCCAGGCATAAAGCTAAACTGATTTTCTGATATTGAAGTTTCCATCCTAATTTTCTCTCTATGACTTTCTTTCACAGCTTCATCGTGTGACTCATGGACTTGATACCTGTGTAGTTTGTACAATCTTAAATATCTCCTTTATTTTTATAAATTGGTATCAAGTAGCTTTGTCTCCAAGAATCTGGCATCTTTCCGTCTTTTAATATTCTATTAAAAAGTTCAACCAGCCTAACAATTCCTGTATTTTCCATTATCTTCCAAACTTCTGCCAGGACTCCATCTGACCCTAAAGACTTAAGGTTTCATTTTCTTTAAAGCTGCCTCCACTTCATGTGCTGACACTCTGTTAATTAATCCCATATTAGGTATATCCCGTTCCACTTGTTCTCGTGGAAATTCTTCCATTCAACAATCCATTCTAATACCTTCCCCACCTACTTTTTATGTCATCCTCACATGTTTTCCTGTTTTCATCTTTGATGCATTTAACATGTGGGAAGTCTCTTACCTTTCTTTTTCTTGCTTTTGCCAGTCTATGTATATATCTTTCTCGGGTTTCTAGTCAATTATGTAATTCATCAAACTTGTTAAACTTTGCTTCGCTGATGGCCTTTTTGGATTTCTTCTTAGCCATTTTATATGCTTGTGAGTATATAAAATCTCTGTCATATTTAGTTCTCTGCCATTGTTTGAAAATATATCTTTTCTCTTTAATTGCCTCTTGAACAGCCTTACTCCATCACCATGCTTCCCTTTGATGTAGTCTTTTCCCCTTTTTTCTCCAATAACCTCTTTTGCACATACTTTAATATCCTTGACCATCTGCACCCACATTTCATTAATTTCCATATCCCAGTTCCACATTGCATATAACATATATGCACAAAATATTAACCTACTTATAATTTGCTTCTCTCTGTCTCGAGCAAGCGGGCTTTTTCTCCAGGAAAAATCGGTTTTTTTATCCCGTAAACTCAAGAAAATTGACCATAGAACCCACACTATTTCAGACATAAAAAAATATTGTGTTAGGGTTAGGGAAATGGTGAGACTTGTTTAGCCATCTCTTCACTGCAGGCTGCTTAAATTAGTGATAACCTTGGACCAGCTATCTCCACTGATTGGCTACCAGTGGAGATTGAACTGTCCATTCAGTCTCCAAAATTTAGAGTTAGATAGGGCTAAAATGGCCTAGCCTACTCACTATAAGGGAATAAAAGATGTTGGCTGATTTTTTTTTTTTTTTAATTTGCTGCTTCCGTTATGGCACTTTTGTACAATGGGAATGTCTTACTTGGGGTAAACAACTTCGTCAAAGATACTTACTACCAGTCTGGTCTTGTCAAAATATATTGCAAGAATGCTTTTATTGTGTATCATCATTATTATTGGCCTGTGTAGTTTAGTGAAGTGCACTTGCATCCTCTGTGCTAAGCTCACGAAGATGGACTTATAGTACGAGTCTAGTCACCTACTGGAGAAGCTATTTTTTATATGCCTTTCCTTGACCGTTTCCTGCGTTAGTCGATCTGTGTCATGGGCAAGTGGGTTTTTTCTCCCAGAGGTACCAAGAAATGACAACACTTCTTTGCTGGTCCCTTTATCAGTGGTTGCCTATAATGAATGATAGACGTGAACCAGGTATCTCTGATTGGCTACCGGGGGAGAGTGAATTGCCCACTCATTCTCCTTAAAGCTAGATAGGGTTTAAAAGGCCTTGCCTACATTCTATAGGGGGAATAAAAAGGCATTAACTTATTATTATTATTACTGTTCACAGTACTTTATTTCATTTCTAATTCGACGTTCTTCTGAAAAATGTTCATTTGCTAGCTTTAGAATGGTCGAATAGCAGAAGTATTATTAGCATGCAGGGTGGGGGGAAGGGTATCATAAAAAGTCATGGCATTCCCTTCAGGGTTTTGTTACCCTTTCATATTAGGAGAGAAACACCTTTAATGTATTTACTAAAATAAAGGGCCAAAAGGCTTCAGTTCGGCGTTGCAAAATTATATAAATCAAGTGGATATTAAATCCAGCATTATTTTCAAAGCCGAATGTAGAAACTATGAAAGTTTCGTACGAAACTGACCAGAGAGCTTACGGGAATACACTCGCCGGCATTTGCAATTTGCTCTTGCGCGGACCTTAGAAAACATGATCGCTTGCCCAAGCGTCCATATATTTGCCTTTTATTGGTCCATTTTGATAAGGTTTTACTAGCCTGACAGCTGTTTTGAACTGATTGGTTCTCCTCAGATACCAGGCAGAAACCTTCAGAGAGCAAAAACTCTCGTTCAGTACCAAGGAACTCGAAGTGTCTGAGAGGTGTGTTTTTCGTAAGCGAACTCTCGAATATATGGACGCTTAGAGCAAATCATGTGTTTTATAAGGTCCGTGCTAGGGCAACTCGTAAATGCCGGCGAGTGTATTCCCGTAAGCTCTCTGGTCAAATTGCGTACGAAACTTTTATCGTTTCTACATTCGGCTTTGAAATAATGATGGATTTAATATCCGCTTGATTTATATAACCTTTTAATGTATTTTAAAAATCTGAAATATCGTTAAACAGTTTATATATATATATATGTATATGTATATATATATATATATATATATATATATATATATATATATATGAAGTAGAAAGTTTTTTTTTTTACCTAGGGTTTAATATACGTTAAAGATACCAAGCTGTTTTATATATATAAACTTGGTTTTAATCCTATTTCCCAAGAAAGCAAACAGACAGGTAAGTCAAGTTTGCACCTGCACGTAGTGTAAATCTAGGCAACTCCACACGTAGTGCAAGTCTGGGAGACTCCGCACGTAGTACAAGTCTGAGGCAACTCGTGGTAAAGGTGGAATAAGATCTGATCACTATTCTTAGTATTTACCCCTAATGCAAAGCACATCTCCTGGAGGAGATGTATGATGCTATGTATTAAAAGCAAGGGCCACTACCCAGACCGGTTTCGACCTTTATTGAGGTCTCATCAGTGGGAGCCAGGCTTAGAAATACCAATGTTTAAGTAATACAGAGCTTATAAATTTTACCCAAACAAGTTGCCATAAGCTGCTTTGACTTTATTAAGTAAAAATCTCAGGATGAAAGATAGATGTAGAATTTTGTTTTTTACCTTGGGTTTAATATACGTTAAAGATACCAAGCTATTTTACATATGTAAGCTTGGTTTTAATCCCATTTCCCAAGTGAGCAAACAGACAGGTAAGTCAAGTTTGCGCCTGCACGTAGTACAAGTCTGGGAAACTCCACACGTAGTGCTGCAAGTCTGGGCTACTCTCTTTATTACTTAAACCTTGGCATTTCTAAGTCAGTCTCCCACTGATGAGACCTCAATAAAGGTCGAAACCGGTCTGGGTAGTGGCCCTTGCCTTTAATACATAACATCATACATCTCCGCAAGGAGATGTGCTCTGCATTAGGGGTAAATACTAATATTATATATATATATATATATATATATATATATATATATATTAGGGGTAAATATATATATATAATAGTATTTAGTATTTAGTATTTATTTATATAATAGTAAATAGTATTTACCCATAATAATAAATATTATATATATATTATTAGGGGTAAATACTAATATTATATATATATATATATATATATTAAGGATACCAAGTAATTTTATAAACTTTTTTTTTTTACTCCTTCTCCCAAGTAAACAAAACAGTTAAGTTTGCGCCTGAACGTAGTTCAAGTCTAAAGGTAGTGCAACATCAGAGCAACTCGTTGTAAAGGTGGGTAAAGTTCTGATCACTATTCTTAGTATTTCCCATAATGTAAAACACATTTCACTAAGAGATGTATACTGTTATACATTATGGGTGGGGGGATCACTACCCAGACCGGTTTCAACCTTTTTTTGAGGTCTCTTCAGTGTGTAGCTAGATCCTGAAATACCAAGGTTTTTAGTAATACAGAGCCTTATCAACTTTACCTATACAAGTTGCTACAAGGTGCTTTTACTTTGAATAAGAAACTCTGGATGAGATAAAGATGTCAAAAGTTTTTTACCTTGGGGATAATACATATTAAGTATAACAGTATGCATAATGTATAACAGTATACATCTCTTAGTGAGATGTGTTTTACATTATGGGAAATACTAAGAATATTAATTAGAGCTTTAACCACCTATATATATATATATATATATATATATATATATATATATATATATATATATATAAACTCTCATGATATATATATATGTCATGAGAGTTTGTGGAGGGGAAAGAATAACCCAAAAATAACGATGATATTTCAGGATGACAGGGTAATCATTTCGTCGATTGCTACTGCAACTCAAGTTCTGAAACCGTTCGTATGTGGGATTGAGAAAAAAAAAATAATGATGATCAACAGCTGTATTCAGTCCGTTGCTGGACGAATGCCTCTCCATGTTGCTTGCATTTCGGCCGGTCTTGTGCATATCTCCCCACCGTAGATCCATAGCATCTTGTTTTCTCATCCTATGACTGGTCTATCTGGTTTCCGGTAACCAGTTGTTAGTGTCCATTCTGTTATTTTCTTTGTTCATCTGTTGTCAGAACCTTCTCATGTCATATGCCCTGGTCACCGCCATTTGTTGCCTTTATTATACTAATGCAATGTTCATTACCTTTGTTTGCTTCCTTATCCAAATATTATTATTTTTATCTAACAATTGATTTCCAAAATGGCTCTTTCTATGTTTTGTTGTGTCGTTTTCAGTTTCTCTAGTTTTTTTATTTTTTTATTTTTAATCCAGGTTTTACTACTACTATCGGTTATTGTTGGGAGTATACACTAAGATTTTTCTTTTTAAGTAGTTTGGTAAATATCTTTTAAATATATCTCTATAATGGCTAAAAATTTTCCATCCTATTGTTATTATAGCAGAAATTTCATTATCATGTTTATGGTTATTTGTAATGATTTGTCCTAGATATTACTATGAACTCACTATTTCAATCTGTTTCGATTTTGTTTTCATTTCAATTTTTCTGGAGTATTTTCAGTAGACATTATTCTTAATTTATCAATATTTATTTGTAGGCCTATATCCAGACTTACTTCATTTAATTCAATAATCACATGTTCTACTTCTTTTGGTAATATTGCTATTAGAATGATATTATCAGCGAATCGCGAATTGCTAAAGCATTCTCCATCACTATTCAGTCTTCATTTCTCCCAGTTCAATTTTCTCATAGCATATTCAAGAACTGCAGCAGATTATTATTATTATTATTATTATTATTATTATTATGCCACACCTCCAAAGAGTTCAAGGACTGATCGCGGGAGGTACTCTACTCCGCTACACACACTTTAATGACACAGAGTCTCCCTTGTCTGACTCTTATTGTTATTTCTATTTCTCTTTCTTTTCCATTATATATATATATATATATATATATATATATATATATATATATATATATATATATATATATATATATATATATATATATATATATGATCAAATGTGATAATATAAAGATCGTCTATTCTGATATGCTTTAAACCTTCAAGCATTTTACTGTATATAGGTCTACTGAGTCGAAGGCTTTTTCATAATCTATGATAGCCAAAGAAATTGGTATATTATATTCTTTCGTTTTTTCCATTACTTGATTTAAGGCTTTTGAATGATCTAAAGTTGAAAAGGATGTTCTGAAACTTGTCTGCTCTTATGGTTAATAGAAATTTAATGTATTGTTTATACTTCCATCTATAATTTTCGTAAAAAGCTTATGAAAGACTGCGAGGAGGGTCATACGTAGGTCTATAATTTATGTCACTTTTATCACCTTTCTTATACAGAAGAATGATTTTTCCAGTATTTCAACTTTTAGATGTTCTTCCCGTTCTTAAACACCCAGTATACAATTCTGTTAGTTTTATATGTAAGCGAACCCCTCCATTTATTTATTTTATCATTTCGATTAGTATTCCATCAAGTTCAGGCACCTTTCCATTTTTGTAAATGCGTGTTTTACCTCATCATCTTTACTTTATATTCATTAAAGTTTTCAGCATCCTTTTCTCTATTTTATTCTCTATAACTTTCCCCTTCGTATATATTTCTTGATAAAATTTATCTATAATCGTCAACATATTTATTCCGTTTGTAATCAAGCATTCCATTTTCATCTTTTAGACCTGTCATATAAAAATGACCTGCATTATCTAGAAGTTTTCCTTATACTATTGTTATTTGCTATTGCTGTTCTTATAATTGTTGTATTAAAATGTCTCATATCCCCTCTTAGCTTTTTCGCTATTGTTTTGCAAAGTTCAGTATATTCTATGTTATTATACTGTGTGCGTCCTGGTTCAAGTCTCTTCTTATTTTCTATTGTCTTTAGTTTCCTTTTTTTTAAAGTTTATATAATTTGTACAATAAAAGAAAGTGGCAGTCACCACCTTGTGATCGAAGGAATTATATAGAGTATGGTATCTTGGACATTTAAGATACAAGACGATTGTTGTTATAGTTACCATTAGAAGTTGAGTCAAACCCAGAAGGTTTGTATGTCGTGGTGGTGCATCACTTGCATTTGCGCCAAAATGTTGGTATTTATATATGAAAATGAATTTTTGATCATTTTTTTTCAATTTCAGTGAATAGCTTGTTTATTTTAACTTCAGTGTCGCTATTTGTTTCGACTTTGATATTGCGCAAGGACAAAAAAAGTTACAAAGTAGAAGAAGATGGGGGGGGGGGGAATTGGCCATGTCTTGCATCTTGCATACAGAGAACCCTAATCTCCTTGCAGAAAGCTAGCTTCGTCATTATGTCCAACAAGTACAGTCTGGCAAAGTACAGTAGGTGGAAGAAGAATGTCAGTTCATCAGGAAGCCTACTGATGCATTGTTATTAGTTTCTTTGCCCTGTATTGTCTACCAATCTGTAGAAAACTGCTTTTCGGCCGCATCAGAAACCTTCCAAACAATAATTTTATATGCATTGTTGATTTAGACAAGGGTAATAATTGAAATTGCTTCCAGTGATAAGTTTACAGGCATTGTTGCACTAAACGACAGTTGTCAGCAAAGCAAATTTCTCGTATTCATCAAGGAAAGGTAAATTTCTTAACATTTCTAGAAAATGCTGCAACTTTATTTTCTGTTGGCGTAACATCAATAACTTTGCTTGCCCCATCAAGTCTAAATACTAAAAACTAATACCTTTCCGGTTTTAGTCTACGTTCTATCGGAAGGTATAACATATTAAAACAGATAGCTTCAGTTGTCTTACGTGAAATATTTCTTACGACAAAATAACAATACCAAGATGTATTCTTTAGAATATATCTTCAGAAAGAGAATGTATTCTTATATATTCTATTTCTGAAATCTATCTGTTCTATTTAATGGTATCCATCTAATGTTATATTTTTACCAAATAACATGTGCTTATTTTCACTTAATTTCCGATAAGTTTCAAAACAAAAGATGTCTATTAAAGTAAACAGTATAGCCTGGTTTCCAAGTCGTAGGAGTTACATTATGAGTTTATCGTTCATGGACATCTTTATGAAAGTATCGGAGGAAGAAAAAATATCTTTTCAGTATATATATATATATATATATACAGAAAACCAACCACAACTGGAATAGCCTCCGTAGCGCAATTGGAAGAATGACGGTACATTGCGCCCTTCGATTGGAATAAGCCTAAGTTCGATTCTCGTCGCGACGGGAGGAATCTTTATCTGGTCGATTTCAATCGAAAGTGAGTTAGCCGATCTCATACGGGGGTAGCAGGGTTTTTCATCCCGCATACAGACAAATCGGCCCTTCAGAACACACGCAATTTACAGACAAAACATACTAGCTGTAGTAGTGGTGGAGGTGGGCGGTAGATGGCGTTGATTCGTAGTAGTGGTTCGGTGTAGTGGTTGAGACAGTTGTAGGTGTCTTCCCGCGATGAGTCTTCGGACTCCTTGGAGGTGTCGGGAATAATAATAATAATTCTTACACTGCATGGGACAGAGCACACAATATTTCCAGTACGCCAAAAACGGCAAGAAACCGAAATCAGAAATGCCGTATGTTGATCATACCGTTTTATAAGAAAATTTAAAGAAACCTCAGAAATGCTCTGTCTGCATTCATCAAAAATCTAACACCACGGAACTGGCATATGGCCCATTATGACAAAGAAGTGACAACAAAGCGACACCTAGTATTGTTTTTCAAACGTTTACATATTACTTAAATTAGCTTATTAGCTCTTTATATTTAAGTTTACATATTAGTTCTGAAAATAAACATGAGCTCTGAAACTGTTCAGAACGAACAGTCTTTCAGATCCCAACTGTACATCTAGAAGATCGCTCAAAATTTGCCAAGGTGTGTGTGTGTGTGTGTTACTTTGTTTATATGTATTAATGTTGAAGATCTGATAACATTTACCGTGTGTATTTTCCTGTGTGTGTGTGTGTGTGTATATATATATATATATATATAGAAGTCTTGTAACCCTACGGACTTAGTCTAACGACTTACGAAACATGTCGGGTTATATTGTCTATTTTAATAAACCTGTTTTATGTTTAGAAACATATGGTCTCCATGCATTTTATGTGTACCTTCTAGTAATTCTGTTTATATATATTGCTAGATTCTGTTTATACTGCATTGCTAAATTTAATTTTCATCCATGCATATTGTACAATAATTCCTTTTTGCCTATTTTCCCACTGCTGTAAAAGCATCTGTTATAATTTTACATATATGTAGATACTGCATTCCTTGACTTGGTGTTGCGTATTTTGTGTATTAACTTATATTGTTAACTATTTTTTTACTACCGTAATAACCTCTGACCTTGTGTGCTGCTGTGCCCTCTGCAGCAGTTCTGTTTATCTGTAGATGTTGCTTTGTGTAACTAGATTTTTGTACAGACATATTGTTTACAATCTTCTGTTTATGTATAGTTGTAACCTTTAGTATGGTGCATTATGACCTGTGTTGTCTTTGTGCCAAATAAACCTAAACCATACCGGAAATTAAATGAAGATTTTCTAAACCACAGAAATATTCGTGTTCAACATGTGTTTATCTCCGTGCTAATTATAATTTTCCACTTCATATCCCCCTCTTTCAATATTTTGAGTTTTTGAAACGGCCTTATAAACTCAAGGAGCTATACAAGCCCATCCAGAGCAGGCTTTTACAAACATCTATGCTCATGGCGGGATTCGAACCCACAGCCTGTTGTTTGGAGAGCGAGTATACTATCCACTGGGACATCCGGCTGTAAAGAAGTAATTATTCGAAGCTAGCTTCTGTTTTCACTCATTTATAAAGACTGAAATTATTTTAATCTCAGTATTTGAACGTAAATCAATTATGAATATATTATATTAAAGCCTAAGAACAATAAAGCTGAATCCTGTGATATTCCACTCCTAACTTGTACAAATGGATCAATAATGTCACCAATAACCATTGATATACGAAATATCCATATTAAGTGTTTCCAAAAACTAGAAGCTCGAGTGACATATTGTAATAATAGGTTTTCTAAACTTCAGGGAGCAAAGTCAAAATTTAGTACCATTATTTCTATTTAATACCATTAGCTCTATTTCACAAAATTAATACCATAAATGGTTATATCACAGTTTTGCTTTTATAATATAAAATATCGTGTGTTTCGTTATAATGGAAAGTCAATTTTTCTTTTTTAGTTTCCAGACATACCGGAGACGCTTTCCTTGAAGATACAACATGAAAAAGATTTTAGCTGTACCCCGTTGTGGGTATAGTAAATTGATGAACGACTCAAATATCCACTGCATACCTAGCAGTCGTCAAAATGAGTCCTTCTTTATGCGAGATCAACCGTTCAGATTTGGTAACTACTTTGGCCCGAACACAAGCCCTTATCTAGACACAAACGCAAGATATAGAGAATATATGCAGTTATTAGATGAAGAAAGATTGTCTTCAAAGTCCAGCTTGAACAGATTTCATGAGTTTTGTTTGAAAAATCAACATATGAAGACTGAGCCAGGATCGGATACTTTTGAGGTAACGAGTGTTTTTGATGATGAAGGTTTTGTTACCACAGTTAACTTAGCTGAAGTTAGCACGCCACCTGATAATTCGAGGAGTTCTATTACAAATCAAGAAGATGATGAGGAATTCTACACTTCCTTCGACTTAACATTACCGGAGACATTGCAAACAGAAAATAAAGGAAACAGCTCATCAGCCAGTCACCTTCCACCATCTTCTACAGAGAGTGTGCATTCCACTATGTCCGCAATGGAACCTACAGTGGTATGCGACATCTCATCAGGGAATGGTGATAATCAAATATTATCTATGAAAATAGGCAAAGTCTTGCCATTGATCACTTGTGATATGGGAAGCAGTGATGCTGATGTCAAACATTTTGATGTGGACAACTCAAAAATCAACAATGAATTACGAAGTTCTTTAGCAACGAATGCTATTAGACGCGTTAAAAATTCTGGAGAACCATTCTCTTCTTCTTCGACAGCCTGTTTGTGCCCTACTGTTATTGCTCCGACTCACCTAATCACCCCTTCATTTGAGAAGCAATTTCGGATGTTTGCCAAAATAGGAAACTCTAGGAAAACGGGTGTCGTGATTACAAAGAAATGTAGCGACATTTGGTTGAGACAGGCGGGTCTAATAGGAATGTGTTTATCAGATACTGTTGTGATCTTCACTCAGATTGCTAAGTGAGTATATCTATCTTTTAGCTTTTTTTCCCTCCTTTCTGCTTCATGCTTATTTGACTAAATCTCTATGGTTGTTTAACATTAAATTTTAGGTGTATAAGTATTATTCTTCTGTACTCGGGAAGAAATACCTATATCCATTTCAACGTATTTAATAACTTTAAACAAGGTTTGAACTTTCAAATATCTGGTGTTCAAATTGATACTAGAGATATGTGGGTATGGGCAAATCCGACCACGCTGCAAGAAATAGATCAGTAGAATAACAATGATTAAAAAGACGATACAATATTTAAGTTATCTGCGAGGTTAACTTAAATATTGAGGAGAAATATTATTAAATATTTCTCTCTCCCACTCCTCAAAATATGTAATATTTTGAGGAGGGGGGGGGGAATTGTTTTCAAATGTATGCGTATCAGTCAGGTATCTTCTGGGCAATTCTCTACTTGATACGTTTTATGTTATTTATTTTTTATAAAGTGTTACCGAATCAGTGCCGGGACCAAATAATAAAAATAGCTTGAAGAATGGTGGTTAATAACAACTTATTAATTCGTCCATCTTCGTCTCTAAATCTAAAAGTATTAGTACACAACATGGCACAAAGTAGAAGGAGTTGGCCTGCTTCATGTCATTCGAACATTAATAATAATAATTATTACTAGAATAAAATTTTCATAACCATAAAGCATCTTAGAGTGAAAAGTGCAGCTGATGATAGTAGGGAAGCAGGGCCGCATTTATACTTTTGGAGGCCCTAGGCGCAACATCATTGTGAGCCTCAAAAGAACAAGTCTATTTTAGTTAATCAAATTCATACTCATTTTTTTTTTAGTTAATTGAAAATAAAAGTCCACATTTCCATAATAATTCATTTTAATAAAATAAAAATAACAAACATTGGTATACATATACTATATTTGCATTTAAAAAGTATAAAAATAAATCAGTTCAAATTTAAATTTAAAAAAAAATAACTAAAAGTTGTTTTCTCCCTTTGGTTTTAGCAAATATATCTATAATATCATCATAATTAATTGAGTCCATTATATTTGATTCAATGCATATTAACGACAGGTCACTTGTTTTATTTTGTTGCAAGTTGCTTCTTAAATAATTTTTTTATTCGTTTCAACACTGAAAATTAACATTAAGCACTTGCATTTGAAATAGACATCGTCAAAAATATTTCTAAAATTGTTTCTACGTTCGGAGAAGTAGACCTTAACCCATCCTTTATAAATTTGTACATATTTTTACTTGAAGAATTTTCTTCCTTTATCATTATTAAAAATTATTTATTTTCATTCTGAGTCAATATTAGTCTCATAAGTTTGTAAAATTTTGTTAATAATACTAGTCTTCTACTTGTCTTGATTTATATCTTTCCTCAAAAAAAAAAAAGAAAAATAGACAAACATATCTAATATATCTTAAATAGCTTTTTGTGCTTTCATTAATTTCCAAAATTAGCTTATCCCAAATGACATTAACAGTAATAACGACAAAAACTTATTCTGATTATATACTGTCTAGCTTTGTCAAGACTAAAAAAGGTGAAAAAAATAATAAATAAAAAAAAAAGAAAGAATACAGTAACCTTTTACAACGGTTAGGCGACCAAATTTGACAGCTCGCGTGACAATGTGTGCATGTAGCGAGATGCTTCAGTCATTATTGTGAATACGCGTTACATAGTTTTTAGCGTACTGTAGTTCCGCCATACTTAATGAATTAATCAGATTTCTCCATGTATCTTTCAATACTGCTCCTTGATTTCTGTTTAGGTTATTTCCTGTTCGTAGGACCACTGCTGCTTCTTTGAATATTCGGCATCTGTAATCATCCTCTATATATGGCATTGAACTGTTTTCCCAATCTGTTGCGTGGTTAGAAGTGGAGAAGTGATGCGCCAAACCTGAGCTATCCGTTCTGTTGTGATGTACATCTCCAACGTATTCCTTCCGTTTATTCTGTTGAACAGATACTGGACTGTATCTGCATTTTACTTCCAGTCATCATCATTCAAAAAAATAAAGCATCATCCATATGTTACGAAATAGAGCCCAAAGCATAGTCACAGACGAAGATGTACGTACAGAACTTTCTCAAATATCGAAATCGCTATCTCAAAATGGTTATCCTCCAAACATAATCAACAAATTGCTTTATAAAAATAACCTCCAACAACAAAGGATAGCTACTCAGTACGTTTCATCCGTAGTCATCCCCTGTTTGGTTCAGTCTCCACTAAAATAGCTAGAATTTTCAAGCCTTACAACATCAGAGTTGAGTTTAAACCGACTGCAACTATTAGACAGTTTTTAAGATCCCTTAAAGACAGCGTTCCATTTTTCAAATATGCAGGTTTCAAGTACCAGGCACTTGTGGACTTTCCTACATAGGCCAAACTTCAAGAAGCCTGGAAATTAGATAGAAGGAACCCGTTGGAGATATAAATCACAACAGGTCAGATAGCTCCGGTTTGGCGCATCACTTCTCCACTTCTAACCACGCAACAGATTGGGAAAACAGCTCAATGCCATATATAGAGGATGATTACAGATGCCGAATATTCAAAGAAGCAGCAGTGGTCCTACGAACAGGAAATAACCTGAACAGAAATCAAGGAGCAGTATTGAAAGATACATGGAAAAATCTGATTACTTCATTAAGTATGGCTGAAGTACAGTACGCTAAAAAATTATGTAACGCGTATTCACAATAATGACGGAAGCATCTCGCTACATGCACACATGTCACGCGAGCTGTCAAATTTGGTTGCCTAACCGTTGTAAACGGTTACTGTATTCTTTCGTTATTTTTGCATTTATTATTATTTTTATCACCTTTTTTAGTCTTGACAAAGCTAGACAGTGTGCTAGCGAAACTAGTCGGCGTTCTTGTACATATGTGTATTAAACCGGTGGTCTTATAATCAGAATAAGTTTTTGGGTTTATTACAGTATATAAAAGACCAAATATGAATAGTCTAAACTGACATTACAAGTATTAACAATGAAATTTTCTATCCCATTTAATATAATCTCATCATTAAATTGTGAAACTTCGTCATACGTTTTTTTTTCTTCCGTTTTTTCACTCGTTCCTTCTCTAAATTTTGTCTCATTTGTTAATAAATTCTCTTCATTTAAAGCAGCATAATTATTTCTTATATCTAAAATAAAACCAATTAAAGACTGTAACAAATCCATATCGGAATCTTGTAGAGATTTACTAATAGCATTTATTCGTTGTAAAATTTTGTCCCACATAACTGTTAAAATTGCTGTTTCTGAATGGTCAAAATATTCTGCGATGATGAGTTCTATAAATTAGAAATATGTTTTTCATTAGGAGAAATAGATAGTTAGAAATAGAAAGTAATGTCTCTTTAATTTGTTTATATCCACATTTCGAAGTCAATCGTTAGCTCTTGCGGACCACCTCGTTTCACTTAGTCTTTTAACTGTTAAAGATTTTTTTGCTAAATGTTTAAGGAGTATACCCCATCTTCTTGTTGAAGATGAAAATTAATTATATATACATTTTGAATAAAACAAAAATATTGCACTGCTTCCGGACAAGATTTCACAGCATAGTTGCCAATTAAATTTAAGGAATGACTTACTCACTGTCCTTTTCCGTCGAGGACGGGTTGAGTCTTTCATGTTTCCACAACAATCTCCAGGAGTCTCGGTTTCTTGCGTGGCTGGTGAACTGTCTATAGGTTTGTAATCCGGAGTTGACCTTTATTGATGTTATCCATTTAGTTACTGGTCTTCCTTTTTTTCTTTTTACTTCTCGTCTTACATATATAGAGCGAGGTTGGGTAGCCTTTTTGATGGCATTCTCTCGACATGTCCATACAACTGAAGTTTTCTTCTTTTGATCTTTTCTATTAATGAGTCTGTATAGTTTAGGTCTGGTCTTACAGTTTCATTTGTTTTCTTTTCTGTCCATTTTATTTTATTTATTTTTCTGAGACATTTCATATCGAAAGCCTCCAGTTTTAGTATCTCTGTCTTCTTGAGTGTCCAAGTTTCTGAAGCATATAGCACAGTGGGTATTATAATTGCTTCATATAATTTTATTTTTAGAGGTTTGGAGATTTTATTATTTTTCCAGATTTTACCTAGCTTATTAAATGATGACCATGCAATTGATATTCTATGTTTGATAGTGGTCATGGTATCTAAGCGTTCTGTTATTACTGTTCCTACATAGTTGAATTGTTCAATTGTTGATCCATTTAAGGTGAAGTTTACTTTTTCTTAGTTTTTTTCCCAATTACCACGATTTTTGTTTTGTCCGTATTTATGGTCATGCTGTATTCTTTAGCCAATACGGCTAAAGTATTTAATAGCTAGTTTAGTTTAGTTATTAGGTTCACCATTTTTTCTTTTGTATCTGCTATCATTACAATGTCACCCGCATATTTTATGCTATTAAGGTTATAACCATTCAGGTTGATCCCTTTTTCTCTATCCAAGGCTTGGTTAACCATATCCTCTAGGTAGATGTTAAAAAAGGTATGGGGAGATGGGACATCCTTGGGCTACTCCTTTACTGATGCTTATTTTATCTGTTGTTATACTATTAAATTTAATTATTGCTTCTGTGAGACTATAATTTTTCTAAGAAGTCTAGGGTATCTTCATCGATTTGTTTCTGTTTTAATATTCTTAATAAAGTTACTCTATTTATTGAGTCGAATGCCTGTTTAAAATCTATAAAACAGTAATAGATATTTTTGTTATGTTCCCAGTGCAATTTTTTTCTGAAACCTACCTGTTTAGAATGATCTCATATGTGCTCTTTATTATGTTCTGTAATGCTCTTGTAAATATTTTGTAAGCATGGCTGAGTAATGTGATTGGTCTGTAATTTTTACAATTTTTATTATCACCTTTCATGTAAATTGGTATGATAATTCCGATTCTCCAATCTTCTGGTATTTCTCCTGATTTAATGATTTTGTTGAAAAGTGTGGTAAGGAATTTTAAAATTGTATTGAATAGCTAGAGCATGGTATATATAATGTGCAGAGGGACTGTGTTTTTTCAGCCTAGCTTGTAAACCGGTATAGACACCTTTCATATTGGCAGCATTATCATAGCTTTTCCCTCTGCACATTTTTATCTCCAAAGATAATTCTTCTATTTTTTTTAAAATACTATCTCTTCTGAATATAAGGAATTATGTTGTGTAATACTGATGAACCCGATAAATGTTTCTCTAATGTCAGAATTTGCGGTAACATACCTAAATATAATAGTTGTCATTATGGGCAACGTCTGGCGTTGAATCGAGTGTTATTGCAAAATAAGCAGCTTCCTAAATTTCTGATATTAATATTTCTCTTGTTTTATTAGCTATTAACACTATGAATTCATCACAAGTGTGATAAGAAAGATAATTTGGTGTGCCAGAACTACAGTTGGCGTACATTTTCATGTGATGTTTTTTAAAAAAAGCATCAAATTCACTTAAATAATGTAAACACGATAAATCATTTACGCAGTAATCCGGAAAAATATATATTTGTATTGCTTCTAAATCCTAGCCCCAGTTTACTCAGTAACTTAAAGGTAGATATTATTCTTTTTAAAGAAGAGAAACTTAAAAGTGAGGAGAAAGAAAAAAATTCGAATCTAAGAGTGAAAGGAGTAATGATAAACTTCTGGTACTGTTTCTTCTGCGACGGAAGACGCAGAAGAAACAGTACCAGAAGAAAAGATCAAGAAGAAGTGGATTAGATAAGAAACACTAAAGTTAGTACAGGAGAAGAGAATGTTGAAGATAAGAAGGGATACATTAGAACAGATAGATGAGTAATATAGAAGAAAGTGTAATGAGGTGAAAAAAGCAGTCAAAATGGATAAGATGAAATGGTTAGAAGCCCAATGCAAAAATATAGAACAGCACTATGGAGAGCATAAAACTATGGAGGTGTACAAAATGATTAGGAGTATTAATAGAAGGTGGCAACCAAAACAGACCATAATTAAAGATGAAAAAGGCAAACCTATTGATGAATAAAGGTAAAATTGTACAGCGTTTGAAAAGATACTATAATGACTATATGAAGAAAAACTAGAATTAGATGAAGTTGGGAAACTGATTGAAGAATGAAGCAGATATCACCAGCAGGTAATGAGTATGACATGGACATTTTAAGAGGGGAGGTAGAAAAAGCAATAGAACGGCAAACACAACAAGAGTCCTGGTAATGATCACATATGACTGGAGAAATAATTAAATATGATGGCGAAAGTGTAATTACAGAAATGCACCAACTATGTAATATGGTATAGAATGAAGGGGAAATGCCAGAGGAGTGGGTAAAATCGATATTAGTGACATTATACAAGAAAGGAAATAAGCTAGAATGTGAACATTATAGAACAATTGCTTTGATAAGTGACCTTGATAAGGTGGTGATGATAATATTGACAGAAAGACTGAGAACACAATTGGAAGCATACCATGCAGATGAGCAAGCAGGATTTAGGAAAGATAGAACTACAGTTCAACAGATTTTGACAACACGGTTAATAGCAGAGAAAGCTCGGAGAAAAAATAAAAACATATATATACTTGCTTTGTTGAATTTTAGAAGGCATTTGACAGTATCGACCAGAAAGTGACATTAGCAGTGCCAGAATCCTATCGAATTGATAGAAAACTAATAGCTATATTAAAAGTATAATAATAATAGTAAAATATTAAGGTGTATAATAATGCATTTGCAGCAGTTAGAATAGGTGATGATTTGAGGAAATGGTTTAGAACAAGCAGAGGTACTAGACAGGGGGACCCAATATCACCAAGCATTTTCATCGCACATTTAGAAAGAGCAATGGATAAAATGAAGATGTAAAAGGAATATCAGTACATGGGATGATAATTAACAATCTGAGATTTGCAGATGACATTGCTATTATAGACTAAGATGAAAGAGAACTACAAAAAACATTGAAACTATTAAATGAGGAAGGGAAAAGATTTGGACTTGTTATGAACTTGGAAAAAACAAAGACAATGGTATTTGATGAGAAAAAGATGAAACAAAAGACAAGTGGATGGAATTGATATATAAAATGTAGAACAATTCACATATTTTTGGGAAGTAAAATGACATATGATTTGGACTATAAAAAAGAAATAAAGATCAGGATTGTAAAGGGAAGAACAAATCCGAAGGCCATGGATAACATCTGGAAAAGTAAAGCGATCAGTCTGCAAACGAAACTAAGAGTACTGGAAACATGCATCTTCAGCGGTGTACTATATTGATCTGAGACGTGGGTAATAAATAAGGAATCAAGAAAATAATTTTGACATTTGAAAAACTTGTTACAGAAGATTCTAAGATTAGGATGGGTACAGAAAATCACAAATGAAGAGCTCTATCGGAAAATGCAGAAGCTTATACAATGGAAGCTGCAATTATTTAGACACATCTGCATAATGAGTGAGGACGGGAAGATAGACTTCGTATTATGGATGGTGTAAAAAGAAGATGAAGATGGCGTTTGATCATGTAATGGAATGTTTTTATTCCCACCTCTTCCCCAAAATAAGTAAAGTGAGAAGGGTTTTCCTCCTCCTCCTGTAAGAGATAGACCATACAGAGAATGGATAGACGACATAAAGGACTGGTGTGGAATGGGTTTACAGAAGCTGCTACACTGTGCACTGGACAAAAAAAGGTGGAAAAAGATAGTGGAGGCATCGGACACCAAAGGACAGTGAGTCTATGGTTTGTGATGACGATTCTTTTTAAAACCTTTCTCCAATTTTTCTTCAGATTGTATTTGTTTCATCAATTCATAATCAATTCGACTATTAATTTACAGAACTTGATTTTCTTTTGCGATATGTGCACATCACTCGTATATGCTCAATAGAACGCTCATGATCACATAACGTTTGTGTTATATTTCTCCAATCATTAAACCCCTTCATTAAGCTATTATTTGACTCAGAAAACAATTTACGAACAAAGCAATACATTTCTTGGCTGGTTTCTCAAAAAAATAACCACTCTCGTTTCTCCTTTGTTCCATTCGCTTTTTTTACAGTAAAAAAAAGTGATACCTTTACATTTCTGACATATATTCTATTGCGTTCTGTGTATTTTGTTTTTAAATTTTCGATTTTACCAACATTCTGAGTCATATTTATTAAAATATGCTCGATAAATTGTTCATTAATACTAATTGGCCAAACTGTTATATCGGTAGGATAAGAGATAGCTTGCTTGCTGGTAAGTACAGACTCCGATTGAAATTTTTTTCTTCAAAACCCTCTTGATTTGTTTCATTTACTGTACTTCTTCCTCTCCTTCTTGATGTTCTTCATTTTCACTTTCGTCTTCTCCTGATACAATGTTTCGCTTTCATTCCGAAAATTTGAGGTACAACTTCAGCTCTATGAAATTCTTCACTTCCTTCATTTTCAGAACGTAAGAAAGACAAAATTGTCCCCTTTATAATTGCGTTTAAAGCTAGAAAAATACAAAAATAGAAACAGTAGTATCTTAAATTTTTTTTAAAAAAAATAAATGAGGAACAGTTAAATAAGAATAATAAATTCATTGAAAAATATATTCTTACTGACTGCGATAACTACTTTAACCGTGTAATTAGGTATATACACACTTGTATACTGCTTTACAAATACTAGCCAAATAGCGGTAACAAAACTATCAATTGTTGAAATAGCCAGACCATCCTAGCATTTTTCATGGATCAAAACTTCATCCGCATTCTACTGTTTATTCATACAATCAGCCCCCCCCCTCCCTCCGTCGTTAATCCCTGAACGACGATTTTAGAGCCGTTAACGGATTAACTGTTGTGGGCCGATCTTTGTGTCATTGTCTTTACGTGTACTATGTTAATTGGAATTTCCTTTACTGTCTTATGAAATCTGATCCTTTTTTGCTGCACAACGTATTTATTGTGTCTCATCCCAAAAATAAAAACGAATTTCACGTGTGACATGTGCGAAAATAATCAACCCTGAAATAACCAGAAATCAGTCTTTGCAATGAATCTATTTAGTAATAGTAAATTTGCTGTATTTTATTCTTCAAATCAGTGAAACGGAACAAGACAACTTTATGTTCTTTCACTATACTGACTGTATAGAAGAATTTTTTTTTTTCGCGAATTTTCAAATGTTTGTTCAAATGTTAAGGTTTTAAAATGTGGCCCCCATAGAGCCCCAGCTTGCGCCTTATGGTAAATGCGGCCCTACGGGGAAGTTATTTCTGCTCAGAGTAGAGATGTGAGAAACAATGGCAATGGTTTTGAGGCAATATAGTGTGATGTGGAGATAGGCAGGAATAGATTTAGTCGGATGTTGCAATAGGTCATGGAATGTAGAGAGTGATGATGAAGAAATGAAACTTGGGTTAGTGAACAAGAAAAGAGTAATCGTCACAGGTGATTTTAATTAGGGATATATGGAAATCTTTATTAGATCTTTAGTATGTCAGATTCAGTTTTTCTAACAACTACCTACAAACTCTACAGAGTGACAACTGACGCACCCCACGTGACATTACATTGTTTAATATGAATTGGTTTCTTTCTACTTTAATGATTAATTGTTTTAACACTATCTGTTATTATTTATTTCTTTATGTAAAAGAAGTTGCTAGTTTGGACGTTGGTGAAACTGGTTAGTGTTGTTTCAAACCTAAACAATTAATAAGGTTTCTTCTTCTTCAAGTGTCATCCCCCAAGAATAGGGGGGTCTCAAACTCAAACGCAGCAAAGAGACAGTCAATTAGATGTATATCAGACGCGGGCCGTATTCTGTGAACCAAAACATAAACTAAAAAAAAAAAAAAAAAGGCTCCAACAAAGGCCTTTTTGTTGCCGGGCCTTTACGACTCACGTAAACAGCTACACCACCATTTAAATTTTAAATTTGTCACCATTTTTATTTTTAAATTTTAAAAAAATAACAAGTTTAGAAAATATGAGTTCAATTACATTTTATTCATACTTTAAGAAAATTATATAAATACATAATTTTGACTTACAAAAATAAAGATTTTTATCTACAAGTCCTTTTTTGAAATTTCATTTTGATCCTGAAACCTGACATCTTTTTGTCTCTACTAGCATGTCAATATCTGCTTTTTCGTTTCGTGTTGCAATATGAAATATTGTATTTAATCTTTAATCTAGAATCTTTTATCCGTGAGCAGAACTTTGACTTATTAAGTTTCATAATTGAAAATAATTGCTCCCATACATAGGTGCTTCCAAAGATTGACAACATTTTTGCACAATAAATTTCATATTTGCACAATAAATTTCATATTTGGGATATTTACTGTCGAGGTATTTATAAAAATTTGGTATGCCAACTTCGTTATATTTATTTTTTAGTTCAGTATTGCACTGGAGTTCAATTACTTTCATTTGTAATTCTTCGTCAACATTTGCAATATTAATTTTAAGAAAAGTGAACTGAATAATAATTTATTTTCAAACGGGTTGAAATCAGAAAATCTTTTTTCAAATTCAATACAATTTCAATTCTTCAATTTGAGGAATATAATTTTCAGCATCATTATTATTTCGAGAAATCGATTTAAGTGTAGGAAAGTGGGCTAAATTATTCTTTGCCAACTGGGTTTGCCAAAGATAGAGTTTTGCCAGAAATGACTTAATTGAATCATACATATCATATCAACTGTTCATATCCTTGCAGATCAACAATGGCTTATGTCAACTCAAAAGCCCTAATCTTTTGCATCAATCTTCATCGGTGAGCTAAGGAATCAATTTTCCTTTGGGTGAAATAAACATGCCAATTTCATTTAAGAGTTCAAAAAATCTTTTCAGAACGATGCCACGACTAAGCCACCTAACCTCCGTATAATATAGCAAACTACTATATTACTTAATTATTAATTTTTATTACTTAATTAGTTTTTAACAACTATGCTTAGAACTAAAATAAACATTAACAATGTTTTAAGTTATTTCGCTATACGTCATTTTGACTTTTTGTATTTTTAGTGTGTATTGAGAGGGGCGGCAAAAGCTCTAGCTACGTCACTGCTGTATTGTGAATCCATTTCATCCAACAAAGCATTGAATTGTTGATGATTCAAGGCGTAAGAGCGTATCCAGTTTACTGTTTTAATTACTACACTCATGACGTGTTCCATCTTTAGTTTTTTAGCACAAAGTAAATCCTGGTGTATTATGCAATGAAACGATTTAAGTTTGTCCTTGCACAACATTTCCTTTTTAGTCTGCGCGGTTAGCCTAGTGGCTATGCGCTTCGTAACCATATGCCTGGGGAGGGAGTGTCCTAGGTTCGATTCCCGTCGACGACCTGAAGAGGAGCTTAAGGATCTTCCTCAACCATAGCGGAGTTAGCCGGTCTTGGGCGTGGACAGCAGGGTTTCCCTCCCATTTTATCTGGGGGTTTTCATCCCGCAAGCAAGCTAACCGGTCCCGTGAACACACACGAATACAGTCAGGAATACTTAAGACAATCCCTCCAGCCATAGGCTGAACTGTCAGCTATGCCGGTCCCGAGCCCGGATAAAAATAGGGGTGGGTGGGGATTGAGGTGGTGCTGTACCTCCCCGTAAAAGAGGCTCACGGCCGTTGAATCACCATACGAAATGAATGAATTTCATTTGAAGTTTTGTAACAAGTCCGACGTTAACAACAACCATAGCAGGATCCCCATCAGTAGTCACGCTAATTTTGACCAGTCCGCGTGAGCATTTTCAAGACTTTTCTCAATCCACAAATATAAGTCATTTCCTGTCGTTGTTTCTGATATAGGCACTATAATCCAATAGTTCTCCAGTCACATTCATATCGTCATCAACGCCACGAATAAATATTGCTAACTGGGAAGTATTAATAATGTCTGTATATTCGTCGACTGCAATGGAATACGCTACAAAACTCTTTATTCTTTCACGCAATATATCTTGTCTTGGAAGTTCTCCTGTATTTTTAACACGCTCCGCAACTATATTTCCTGATAGGCTTATACTTTGAAATGCTTGCTTTTTTCCGGACATATGACTTCGACTGCACTTAAAATATAATTTTTAATAAATTCTAAATCAGTAAAAAGTTTCGAAGCCCGAGCATTTTTTTTTTTTTTTTTTTTTTTTGCTTATGACATAACTACATTTAACAGCAGCATCACTTGTTGTGATAACATTCGAAAAAATCCTCTGTTGAAACTTCAGTTCATTTGTTGAATTTTTAAGTTTGTCATAACGCATCTTTTTGCATATTTATCACAGTTCTTATAGTTTGTTTCATAATGGCGTTTTAGGTTATATTCTTTCATCACGACGACATTTTGTCATCATCATACGTATCAAGGATTTAGGCCTAGTATGGCCTGTTCCGGTTTTAGAAGTCATCGTTGAATCGTTTAAGAGGACGTCCTGCTTTTCTTTTTCCTAATGGCTTGTACTTTAAGGCTTGTTTTGGTAATCTTTCTGTTTTCATTCTTTGAATTTATGCTTATATTTTTTAATTTTTTCAATTACTGGTTCTTGGTTTAATTCTTTCATAATATCTTCGTTTCTTTTGTGATCAAATAGGGTTTACTTTTCAGTTTTTCTCATAAACTTCATTTCTGCTGTTGTTAATCTTTGTCTTTTTGTTTTATTGTCCAGATTTCGCTTCCATACATTAAGACCGGTAGGGCTAATGTATTGTATACTTTTAGCCTGGTTTGTTTTTGAACTAGGTTTGGTTTAAATATAGAGTTAATTACTCCTGTTATTTTTAAATATTTTGCAATTTTTATGTTTATATCTTTTTCATTTTCATAAGTGATCATACATCCTAGGTAGTTAAATGAATTCACTTGTTCTAAGATCTTGTTATCTAATACTATTTTAGTTCTTGCTGGATCTTGTCCTTTAAAGGCCATAGTTTTTGATTTTTCCGTTGATATTATCATACCATAATCTTTGGATATCTCATTTAGATTTAAAATAGCTTTCTGTAAGTTATCTTCAGAATTTGTAATTATTATTTGGTCGTCTGCAAAGAGGAGAGTGTTTAAGTTAACTGTAGGTGAAAGTTTAATTCCTTGATGTAAATTTTTACTCCATTTTATTATTATTTCATTTAAGTAGATATTAAAAAGAGTTGCTGAGAGGGGACATCCCTGTCGGACCCCTTGGTTTATCTCTCTTGTATATGATAGCTCATGATTTAATCTTATTTGTATTTGATTATTTTCATATATACTTGTGACAGCTTTTAGGATATTATTTGGTATTTGCCTTTCTTTTAATATGTTAAATAATATGTTTCTTTTAACTTTGTCAAATGCTTTTTCAAAGTCAATAAATGCAATATGTGTTTCTAAATTATATTCTCTTCTTTTCTCTATTATTAATTTTAGGCAGAAGGCTGGGTCTATACATGATCGTCCTTTTCTAAATCCATTTTGTACCTCTAGAATAAAGTTTTCGGAATATTTCATTAGTTTGTTATTTAAGATTCTGCTGTATATTTTGTAACATGAATTTGGTATACTGATACCTCTATAGTTTTTAGGGTCATCTCTATTACCTTTCTTAAAGATAGGAATCACAATTGCTTTTTTCCATTCTATTGGGGGGATACCAGTTGAGTAAATTTTATTTAAAAATAATAAGAGTCTTCCTTTGAATCTTGTTCCTGCGTATTTATATAGTTCTGAACCTAGCTTATCTTCTCCAGGTGATTTTCCGTTTCTTGTTTCTTTCAGGCTGATTTCTAATTCTTCAGTTATTTCCTTTTCATTTTCGTTAAATTGTTTGCCAGTTGTCTTTTTTAAAATATACATTTGGCGACATTTTGTCTACATATCAAACATGTTGGAATATTTTTTACTTCCACAAAGAAATATGCTTCCTCCCATTTTTCTTGGAAAGTTCTGCCTTCTTGATCTATTTTACTTTTTTTAACTTTAAATTCAGACATTGTTATGGGCAAAAAAAAAAAAAAAATGTATATATATATATAAGTGAGCCTGTGTAGCTCAGTGGATGTGGCGTTTGCACACCATCGCGCTAGGCCGCACGAAGGAAGTCTTGGTTTCGAGTCTAGTCGGCGACTAGAGGAAATTTTTCTAAGCCTTTTTTCGACCGGTTCCCGAGTTAGTCGATCTCTGGCACGGGCAAGCAGGTTTTTCCTCCCGGAAACTCGGGTTTTTCGTCCTGTAAACTCAAGAAAATCGACCGTAGAACCCACATTATTTCAGACATTAAAATATATTGTGTTAGGGTTAGAGACCACGAGATGGCGGCACATTTGAGCCGTCTCTCTTCACTGCGTACCGCTTAATTAGTGATAGCCTTGGGCCATCTGTCTCTGATTGGGTACCAGTGGAGATTGAACTGCCCACTCAGTCTCCAAAAGTTAGATAGGGCTAAATGGCCTCGCCTACTCCCGTATATACGGGAATAAAAAGGCGTTAGTTGATTTTGATTATATATATAAGTTATTGAGGTAACTTTTTATTAACACACCATCATATTACAATGGTAACCTGTAATTTATTGACATTGTATCACGTGGCTTAAAATGATAGCGTTACAAGTAACTTACATACAGTGTTGCCAACATTTGATGATAGAAACATGGTACAAAGAATTGTAGTAATAAGTTTTATTTTTGTTTAAAGCTGTCATAAAACATTTAGAAATTTGAATTTTTTTATGTTTTAATCCCCACAAAATGTTAGAAACATTGCTTTTATGAAAAGAAATTATTAAGGTCGCGGGCCGCCAGTTTGCGACCCTAGAATATTGGTTCCCAACCGATGGTACGCGTACCCCGGGGGTTACGTGCTGGGCCATTCAGTAGTACATGAAAAATAATCAGTAATGGCGGAAAAACAAGTAAGGTAAACAAAATACAAAACTGTCAGTATTTAAAAACAGCTATTTTAAAAACAAGGGGTACACAAGCGGAAAAAGGTTGGTAACCATGACTTAGATTGTTAATAATGCATCATCATCTGCGCAGGTCCGCCACCAGATTAGATCGCGCCCTGAGGCAAACAATTAAATATCACCCCTGGTGTATTATAAGATAAAAATATAAGAAAATCTCCAATTGCTATTTTGTTTTTATTACAAGAGAAACATTAATGCAAAACGATTACATAATAATATTAATTAAATGTTTGCTCTACAGGGATATTGCACAATAAAGATGTTTATAAGCTTGGAAAAGCTTCTTTCCGCACTTGCTACACTAACAGGAATTGTTAGATTCCTGTTAGCGTAGCGACGGCGCCTACCGCAATATGGCTGAACGAGCGCCCTTATTAAACCGCGCCGTGAGGCAGGCTGCCTCTATGCTACACCCTGTCGACGGTACTGCATCTGCGCATTGGTATATTTCGACTTCGTGTGGACCGAATATTATTAATGTATATCTGGATAATAATATAGTGCCATGATGGACTGCATGTTTTATCTCTAAGCCCTGGCTGTGATTTCTGCCTATTTTTATTACTTGTGTTCTGTTCGAAATATAATTCCTGAATGAGGTATGTGTTCCTCTTATTCCAATTGAGTATAATTTGGTCAGCAGTGTGTGTGATGGTCGAGTATGTTAAATGCTTGACACGTAAAGAAGTACAGATAACACTTGTAATACACGCTTTCGTTATCCGTGTTTTGCGTATAACTTTAATTTGGTTTTAATATAAGGAATATCGCAATTTCCTGTCCAAAGTCATTGAAGTTTTCATGCATGCTCCTTGTTTCCTGCCTCCATCCGCTGTGCTCGGTGGCTGTTTCTCTCCTACCTTATTGGTCTATGCGGCATTTTCTTTATCTGTAAGTAACGTTTGCTGCCTGAGAGCATGACGTCTGGCAAGAGAAAAAAAAAAGGAAACAAAGAGTGAAAAGACGAATGTTAATAAATTCCAAGTGAACGAAAGGCCTAGGAAATCCCATTTAGAGGTGAAATTGGAAATGCTGAATCGATTTGATAGAGGTGACGTAGCATTGACATTCAAAGGGCCATTGGACTGAATGATTCTACAGTAAAAATCATTGGTGATAATACTATAATTCTTAAGAACATTCAATCGTCGTCAAGACAGATTAAAAGTTCCATTAAATACTACAAAAATATCTACAATCAGAAATTGAAAAATGTGAAAATCAGGTTTCCATTGAGAGATTATTAAAAGAGCAGCCTTCAACTTCAGCATGCCAGCTAAAGACGATATAATTAAGATGTGCCTTCGACGTGTTAATCTTGAAAATACAGAACTACAATACTCTACTACTTATTTGTTTTAAATATGCCGAATATTTTATTTACTACTCTTATGCCTAATAGGTACGAAAAACGAATTTTTCAGTTCATTTAATCTTGAAAGAATATATCATAATCTCACTTGTTTGGGAATTCAACCGTTATTATCCCATGTTATAATAATAACATGCATAAAGACGTCCACAAGCATACCTGGAGATCGCCGGAACAGCTGACCAAATAAACCATGTACTAGTGTATCGTCGTCACCACAACTCCATCTTGGATGTGAGAAGTTTCAGAGGAGCAGATGGAGATAGCGACCTCTATCTGGTAGCCTACGATTTCAGGCACAGAATTGTAGTTCAGAAGCCCGCGTGTCATACGATCGTCATGGGACCTGGACAAGTTGAAAACAGCGGAAGGCAAGCGGGCTTTCCAGTTGCAGAATCGTTTTGGGGAGTTACAGGAGGAAGAGGATGATCCGGATGGGATGCTGGACACCATCAAAAATACGGTCGCGTTAGCTGCCTCGAGAACTGTGGGAAAGAGGAAGAGAAAAGCATAGTTTAACAGACAGTGTGAAGAAACTGTAGCGAAACGAAGGGAAGCACTATTGAACTACCTAGCGGATAGCAGGAAGAAAGCTGCATATGAGAGGGTGAGAAGAGTGGTGAATACATGTCTACGCAGGGAAAAGCGGAAGTATCTTAATGAGAAAGTGGCTAGTATAGAGAGAAATAGGGTGACGAATAATGGACGGGAGATGTACCCGATGATTAAAGCCATGCGAGGTGCCCAGACACAAGAGGCAACCATAAGAGATGAGAGTGGAAATCTATAAACAAACTCAAACGATGCTCTCGCTCGGTGGCGTAGATATTTTGCGAACTTGCTGAATATCAATGCTGGAACGTCAATATTGGAGGATTATACTCCTTATCAAACTGCTGAACCATTTATTGAAGAACCGACATTTAGTGAGATTACTCGTGCTATCTGCATGCTGAAAAATAATAAGGTTCCAGGAGCGGACTGCATACCGGCGGAGCTCCAGAAGAATGGTGGGGACGTCCTGCTGGAGCAGCTGCACCAGCTCATCTTGATCTGGTGAGAAGAACGGCTGCCGGACGAGTGGAAGGAGTTGCTGATCACCCCTGTATATAAGAAAGGAGTTAAGGCTCAATGCGGCAACTATAGGAGCATCTCACTGCTGTCAACTGGCTACCAGGTGCTGTCTAACATCATGCTAATGCGCCTCACACCATATGCAGAAGAGTGCCTTGGTGACTACCAAACGGGCTTCAGGAGGAACTGTTCTACAATAGCCCAACTCTTCACGCTGCGCCAAGTTTTTGCAAAGTGCTGGGAATATAACCGGGAAGTTCATAGAAGATTTCATAGATTTTTCTAAAGCCTATGACTCAATGATACGCCCAAAAATATGGCAGGTGTTAGAAGAGTTGGGAATTCCTCGGAAACTCCGAAAAATGGCGCAGGTGTGCGTGGCTGGTTCGAGAGCAAGAGTGAAAACAGAAAGTGACCTTTCGGACCCGTTTCAAGTACAGACCGGTGTGAAGCAGGGTGATGGGCTTTCTCCGATTCTCTTCAATCTAGTGTTGGAAAAAGTAATTAGAAACACATAGCAAGTGGCAGGTGGAGTCGACATGGGGGTGCAAGTTAGGATTCTTGGCTACGCTGATGACCTGAACGTTATGGCGCATCAACGGTAGGACATGGCGGCATTCGTTACTGCTATTGAAGAAGCTGGCCTGAAAATAAATGCCGAGAAGACAAAATACCTTTTTATGAGTCGCCATGCTGTTCAAGATCCAGAGGGAACTGCACAGTTTGAGAGGGTGAAGGTATTCAAGTACCTGGGTTCTTTCGTGACTGAAGACAACAAAGTTGAGGCTGATGTCCAGAGTCGGGTAAATGCTGCGAATGTGGCTTATTATCAGGTGCGTCCCCTTTTCGCCTCGCGCTTGCTGTCTTTGGACTACAAAGGCGGGACTATACAAGACTTTGATCAGGCCTGTTCTCCTCTATGGTGCTGAAGCGTGGACTCATGGCGAGACAAGCTAATCACCTGAGAGTATTCAAGAACAAGATGCTATGACATATCTATGGAGGGGTCATGGCAGACAGAGTCTGGAGGAGGTGGTCCAATGCTGCCATACATGCTTTATACAACTCGGCAGACGTCTTGATGGAGCTGCGAGCCCGGCGTCTTCAGTGGCTGGGCACCTTGTACTGTATGGACCCCGAAAGGACTGTGAGACAAGCGTGGGAGGCCCGACCCCGATCAAGGAGGCCAAGAAAGAGATGGGCAGATCAGGAGAAGGAAGACCTGCAGGCTGTCGGTCTGGAGACCAGAACATGGTGGACAGTCACAGAGTTCCGTGCCCAGTGGCAACGTGTGGTGCTTGAGGCCAAAAGTCCCCCTGGGCTGATAGCACCTGACTAATGTAAATGTAAATATTGTTATCATTATCAGACCTCTATGGAGTCCATCATTGGAGGTCCCACTATCACACACACAACTCATCATACCTTGCTTTAATGCATCCGCCATCTCTGCACTCACCACACTCTTCACCCCTGTCTCCAACAATTCTATGAAAAATCTCATCCACATTAATTTGGTAATTATTCTTTACCAACTTATATCTTGTTCATGTTCTCCCCCCCCCTTCTCCAGTAAGCTCTGCAATTTGTATTCTCTCAGTCTATCTTCATACTCCATATTACATAGACCTGAAACCAACTTAGTCAATCATCTCTGAATTCCATACAATTCATCTTCCTTTTGAAAACCAGGCAAACAAATCTGTGCACAGTAATCCATATGCCGTCTGATCCAAGCTTTGTACAATGGAATTATAACATTTTTCTTTTACATGTTAGTGTTCTCCACATCAATGCCTTATTCACTGTACTGTCCTCACAATTTTAACAAAATTTTCCCCAAACTTTCAGGTCCCTAACCACCATCATCCCCAGATCTTTCATCTTCTCCACCTCCTCTAAGATATCTCCACCAGTCTGATACTCTACATTCATTTCTGCTTCCCAAATTTTAAAACCTTACATTTTTGAAAGTTTATTTTTCACTTGGTTAGACTAATAAATTTAGTTTAATAATTAAACTAAATTTAAACTCGTAGCAAAGGTCCACCTTTGCTACGAGTTTCCTGGTGTTGTACTACCTTACCCCAGTCCTGGAGATATTTTCAGGTGCAAACTTTGTTTGCTCACACTTGAATAAAGGATTAAACTAAAAACCTTACATTTTGCTACATTGAACTGGTATCCCCCCCCCCACAAGCTTGCCCATTCATCCAGTCCATCCAAGTCCTGTTGCAAGGCAACAACATCTGTTCTACTTCTCATAGCTCTCTCTCCCTAGCTCTACACCATCTGGAAACAACTCTATATAACCATTCAAGCTCTTCCCAGTATCATTTAACTAAAAATTAAAGATTAATAGCCCCAAAAGAGACCCTATGTGTGCACCACTAGTGACCTCCTTCTTCTGGGATACCCCCCCCCCATACATAGCCTGCTGATACCTATCAGCCAGCTAATCTGCAATCTATCGCACTACTCTACTCTCTAAACCCCCATCTGTTCTAATTTAATTACCAGCTTGTCATGTGGCAATCTATTAAAGACATTTGCAAAATCTACTGTGTGTGCATCCCTCTTGTCCAATACATTTGTCACCTTGTTATAATACGAGTATAATAAATTTAGTTTAATCCTTTATCCAAGTGTGTGCAAACAAAGTTTGCACCTGAAAGTATCTTCAGGACTAGGGTAAAGTGGTACAACACCTTGCAAAGGTGGAGCAAGATACCAACACTCCTATCTCAGTATCTCCTATAATGCAAAACACATCTCCTTGCAGATATGTATAATGTTATGCATTAATGGAAGGGCCACAGCCCAGTTTAGTTTCGACCTTTATTGAGGTCTCTTCAGTGGGAGCCAGGCCCAAGTGGCAATACCAAGGCAGAAGCATTAGCAAGGTCATTTCCTCCTATAGGAGCTGCCAAATGGTGTGCCACCTTTTTATTAAATTATTCTGGATTTAGAGAAAGATGTTGAAAGTTTATTTTTCACTTGGTCAGACTATAATACATTTAGTTTAATCCTTTATCCAAGTGTATGCAAACTTTGTTTGCACCACAAACAAAGTTTGTGGTGCAAACAAAGGTAGCTTGCTCCACCTTTGCAAGGCATTGCCCGGTGTTGTACCACTTTACCCCAGTCCTGAAGATACTTTCAGGCGCAAACTTTGTTTGCACACACTTGGATAAAGGATTAAACTAAATTTATTATAGCCTGACCAAGTGAAAAATAAACTTTCAACATCTTTCTCTAAATCCAGAGTAATTTAATAAAAAGGTGGCACACCATTTGGCAGCTTCTATAGGAGGAGATGACCTTGCTAATGCTTCTGCCTTGGTATCTCCACTTGGGCCTGGCTCCCACTGAAGAGACCTCAATAAAGGTCGAAACTAGTCTGGGTAGTGGCCCTTCGCTTAATGCCTAACATTATACATATCTGCAAGGAGATGTGTTTTGCATTATAGGAGATACTGAGATAGGGGTGTTGGTAGCTTGCTCCACCTTTGCAAGGAGTTGCCCGGCGTTGTACCACTTTACCCCAGTCCTGAAGATACTTTCAGGCACAAACTTTGTTTGCGCACACTTGGATAAAGGATTAAACTAAATTTATTATAGTCTGACCAGGTGAAAAATAAACTTTCAATATAATACGAGTAAGCAAGCAGATTGCTAAAACATGCTCTTCCTTTAGCCAACCCCCTGCTGTTCATCAAAGAGAATTCTGCTGCTGTCAAACCAGCATATAATATTGCATTGCAATATGGCATATCACATTGCAACATAATAGGTATATAATATTATACTCTTAATAAGTTATGCTGCTATCTTTATATCAGTTAATCAGAAGCAAAATTTTCTTGGTCAAGTAGATAGATATTAGAACACTGCATACATTTTTATTATTGAATTTGAATCATAATAAAATAATTTTATTCTAAATTTCATATTATAGTATGAAATTTTCACATTATATGATAATGCAAAATTCATCATATGTGTAACCTAAGAGTAACAGCTCATACTGTGTGGGTGGCAGTGGTGCATAAAGTTAAAGACAGCTATATAATCATTATATACACATATGTACAGAGCAGAAGGGCACCACATACTGCTATGCAGAAAGAAGTTACACTTAAGTTAACTTGATTTTGGAACTAAATAGCATTATTTAAATTTTACACACAAGACTCAAATCCTTGAACATAACTAGTCTGCTCAAAAACCCTTACCCTCAATCTAATAATTTACACAATTATTTTGAAAACTGTGTGCTTTGTCTTGTCTACTAAAGAGAGAATCTTGTGTAATATATATATATAGTTCTGTTCACGCGGTTAGCCTAGTGGCTATGCGCTTTGCAACCATATGCCTGGGGAAGGAGTGTCCTAAGTTCGATTCCTGTAGATGACGTGAGGAGCTTAAGGATCTTCCTCAGCTATAGCCAAGTTAGCCTGTCTTGGGCATGGACAGCAGGATTTTCCCCCACAGTTGATCTGGGGTTTTTCATCCTGCAAGCAGGCAAACTGGTCCCCTGAACACACACAGATACAGTCATGAATTTAGGGGATGCAGCAGAAGAGTGGCGAACTGGCTGCATTAATACAGCCATCTAACAGATAAGCTTAGGTGTTGATGGTTATTCATGACTTATTTTTCACGGTATTAACAACACCACACACACTTTTATCACAAAGATGTTTTATTAACGCTTATATTTCGCTGATTTTCAACTCAGCATCATCAGAGCACAACACACTTGTATACGCGACAGTGAGTGAGTGAAACAATATAATTGCAAAAGACAAAAGATCTAAAGTCCTATTTTTGGCACCCTCTAATGGGGGGGGGGAAGCAGCTATCCAGGAGTTTTTCTTAGGATTCCAGACGGTTATCCTAAGAAAAAACTCCTGGATAGCTGCTTTTTTTTTTTTTTTTTCCCCCGTTAGAGGGCACCAAAAATAGGACTTTAGATCTTTTGTCTTTTGCAATTATATTGTTTCACTCACTCACTCACTGTTGTGTATACAAGTGTGTTATGCTCCAATGATGCTGAGTTGAAAATCAGCGAAATATAAGCGTTAATAAAACATCTTTGTGATAAAAGTGCGTGTGGTGTTGTTAATACCGTGAAAAATAAGTCATGATAAATACAGCCAGTTCGCCACTCATTCCCCTCATTAGGAGGTGACTCAACCTGTCCAATATGGATGAGAAGGATAGGATAGATAGTTCTTCTAGTACCGAGACACTGTTTTGTTTGCCAATCAGACCATTACTGCAGTATCATCTGCATATAGGGCCATTGTGGTGCAACTGTGTGTGTGTGTGGGGTGTCATCCAGATAGATAACAAAGAGCAGAGGTGAAAGCAGGGAGCCTGAGGGGGGGGGGTAAGAAACCCTGCTTTCAGTTGCCAGTCCAGTTACAAGAAGTGGACCATTATTGCAGTATCATCTGCGTACAGACTCATTGTGGTGTACCTGTGCTTGGGATATCATCCACATAGATAGCAAAGACAGAGGTGATAGCAGGGAGATGCATTCAGATGATTCAATTCCTTGTAGCTTTACTTTGAGTTTGCGATCGCTGAGGTACAATTTGATAAGTTTGACCAGTCTTAGTGGAATTTGTCCTGCAGGCATATTAGTGAATAGGAAGTTAAAGCATAGCAAAATTGGCTAAAGCAGCTCATCAGATTACTTGATTACTGAAGAATACCTTGACGAGCAGAGACAAGCAGGTTATTGTTCCTCTTCATCGAGCCTTGATAAGTCCCCATTTTGACTGCTGCATGCAGATCTGGGTGCCAGGGTTTCTTGGTGATGAGGATCCAGAGAGGTGGAGAGGATCCAGAGGCGAGTGACCAAGATGGTAGCAAGTCTATGAAATGAACCTTATGAAAACAGGTTGAAGATTTGTGGGTTACAGAAACTTGTTGTAGTTGGAAAAGGGGTGATATGATTGAGACTTACAAATTACTGAGAGGTTTTTACAAGATTAATTCAGAGGAAATTTTTCAGAACAGGTCTGGTGGTGGGAGAATTAGGGGCCATCCATGGAAACGGAGTAAGAGTGTAATTAGCAAGGGCATTAGAACCAGGTTTTTTTGCTTGAAGAGAGTAATGAATGAGTGGAATAGGTTGCCAGAATCTGTTGTGGATACCATGACTGTGAATGAGTTCAAAGCAAAGTATGACATATGTTTCACAAATGTTTAATAGTTCTTGATATGTTTTGGGTCATGAGTCTAAGAACTCCTTGGAGTAGTCCGTAATAATAATACCTTTAGTCTTTCATTTGAGAGATATTGGAAGAATCCTAATTAACCTGAACACCAACAAGTCATCTGGTCCTGCTGATATTATTATCAACAGACCTCCATAGAGCGAAGAGACTCATCATCGGAAGTCCCACTCTCAGCTCATCATATCTCGACTTGAATGTATTCACTATTCCTGCATGCACCACACTCTCAAGCAATGCATTTCAATCATGAACCACTCTCCTTTTAAAAAATCTATTCTCACCTCCTTGCTCACACCGACCTGATACAGTTTCCAGGGATGGCCCCTCATTCTACCCCCGTCTCCACAATTCTATGAAAATGAAAATTCGATGAAAATCCATGTTAATCTGGTAATTACCCCTTATCAACTTATACGTCTTGATCATATCTCCTCTCTTCCATCTATCCACTAAGCTCTGTAATTTGCATTCTCTCAATCTGTTCTCATTCACATTCCAGAAACCAACTTAGTCATCTCTGGACTCTCTCCAACATCTCATCATCCTTTTGAAAACCTGGCAGTCAAATCTGTGTACAGTAATCCCATCTACGCGGTCTAATCCAAGTCTTGTACAATGGAATCAAAACATCCTTACTTCTATATGTCAGTGTTCTCTGCATTATTCCCATAATCTGAGGTGTCATCCTCACAATTTTAGCAAAATGTCCACAAAATTTCCAGTCTTTATTCACCCCAACTCCCATATCCTGTATTATGCTCCATCCAGAATTAACACTGCCTTTATATTGTCTATTCTAGTCTATTCACTACTCTCAAAGCAAAAAAAACCTGGTTCTAACACCCTTCCTAACTACAGGTCTGGTGGTGGGATGGTCCCTAGTTCTCCCACCACCAGACCTGTTCTGAAACATTTCCTCTGAATTAATCTTGTAAACACCCCTCTGTAATTTGTAAGTCTCAATCATATCACCCCTTTTCTGCCTATCAACAAGTTTCTGTATCCCCATCCCACAAATATTCAACCTGTTCACGTAAGGTTCATTTCATAGACCTGCCACCATTTTCATCACTCGCTTCTGGATCCTCCACTTCCTCCTCATCACCAAGAAACTCTGATGCCCAGATTTGCATGCAGTAGTTAAGATGGCGACTTATCAAGGCTTGATAAAGAGGATCAATAACCTGCTTGTCTCTGCTCATCAAGGTATTCTTCAGTAATCAAGTAATCTAATGCTTTAGCCAATTTTGCTATGTGTTTGCCTAAACTTTAATTCCTTATCCAATAGCAAGTGTTTGACTGGAAAAGAGGAATAGAAGTCATGGGATCATTTCAGTTAACATTCTTGTAATATTACCATTCTTCATCTCATGTAAACAAGAGACCAGGAATGGCTAAATGAAGGTGTTCCATAGTGAAAGAAACTTGGATGGTCTGAGTTACCAACAGAAGAACTGACATGTATAGTGTATTTGGAAGGAGCTCAAGGAGTGTTAGTAGGATTACAAAAATTATGTGCTATTCTGGCAGGTAGAGGGACTAGATTGTTACTAGTGGTAATTATCTTGGCATCCCTGCCTGCTGGATCAGTGGAGATAAAGTAAATTTAATTTTAGTTGTGGACATTGATGTACCCAAGGAAGATGACCTCACTATTTGGGTATTTTAACTGCAAAAAATGAAGCTTTAGAGATAGTGATAAACAAATATATAGAAAAGCCAATTAATGCAACGAAGTTTAAAGAAGTTTTTGAGTATATCAAATGGAAAGGACTTTTGTGGTTTTGCATTTTCTGACATCAGTTGTCAGTTCTGATGACTGAACATGAATTGTCCTTGTGACTGAAGGAATTATATAAGGTTGTAGTCTGGGCATTTTAGGTGGAAATTAGGTACTTATTGAGGTGAACAGCTGGAATTCCATAAGGAATAATAGGTTGGTTAAAGTAAGACAATTGGTGGTGCTTACCATTTATGTTGACGCTAATGTTGCAAATTATGGTAAACTGGATATAGAAGTTTTTTTTTCTTTGCAAGAATTATTAATAATTGTGTTTTTATTAGGTTTTGTTGCTTTTGTAGATGGATTTTTTTTTTGTCTTACTAATTAATTTTTTTTTATTATATGGTTTTGTTGTTAACTTGTTAACTGAAGTTACAGATAACAATATAAAGTTATTGTTCTAGGAGTCATATACCTTGATGACTCATTTAAGGATTGCTTAACTGAGGGTACACATATATAAAATGAGTTGGTACAACTGAGCTGGCGGTAAGTCTGTAAGTAGCAGTTATGGTGAAATAATCATTATATTTATTTGTTTTGCAGGCAGAGGCTTGTGCTCACAGTATATGACTATATCCTGTTTCTGTCCCAGTTAGCACAGAAAGAGAAGTGGGACATACACAAAATGGTAAAAAAACTTTCACAGTGTGGTCAGCCTCGAGTCACAATGGTGGTAATTATATTTAATAATCTGATATTTTTTTAACTGTTACTTTATTTTTCTGGGAAAATTGCAAAAATAGACATTTCATTCTATCTTTCATTAATGCATTATTCCAGGGACAATAAATGACAGAATTCAGAAAAGCCAAGCAACTTCGTTATGATGGGAATGATTACTCCTAGCCACACACACACCTATGCCTATTGATGTATGTGTTTTTTGAGCAGTTCATCTGTATTGCAAGAGGAAAAAAAAGTTCCTGGAGTTAAAAAGCCCTTGTAAAGATTCCTCACATCCTACAGAAAGTTTTCACTTGCTTAGAAAACACACTGTAATGTTCTTTCTTGTTTTAGTCCTTTATTCAAGTGAGTGCAAGTCAAAGGTTGTGCATGGAGCATCTTTGCAACTAGTCTATTTGTATATGGAAGTAAATGCAGGGCCATCATAATCCACCATTATCCACTAAGCTACTAAGGTAGTGCCCAGTGGCAATTTGGAGGGCAGCAAAAGTGGCAAACTTTTATCTTAATCATAAAATTACCATTTTTGTTTTTAATTTTACATATTTTCTTGAATTTATGTGTGGCAAAAGAGTGCTTGCCTAACAGCAGGATATACCCTAACAATGTTCCAGGCAGATGGCATCAAACTGCTCTAATATCTCTTATGCAGAGCACACTCCACTTTTCCTTTTGAATGTGTATATTATTATTATTATTATCCAACAACTTCAGACAGTCAAGGACTCATTGAAGGAGGCTGTAGATCACCTGCACCAGCTGTCGTAACTTCTGTTAAACTCATTCACACAGATGCACTCACTACTACAACAGGCAAAACTGTTCCACATACTCACTGCTCTGTGACAGAAAAATCTAGCTCTCATCCATCTGTGGATGAACTATTCATATAAAGAAACATTTCATCATTCAATAACCTATACCACCCTTTCGGTTTAGAGACCTCTATCATATCACCTTTCTTTTTACTTTTTATCAGTGTCTGCAGTCTACATACTCTCAATCTGGCCTTGTAATCTACATTCCGTAATTCAGATATAATGTCGGTAGCCTTTGTATCCTTTCCACAGCTTTATCCTTTCTGAATCCAGGAGACCAAACCTGTAGTGCACAATAGTGAAAGTACAGTCATATCACAGCCTTGTAAAGAGATAAAATTACTTCCTTATCCTTACACATCAATATTTGTTTCAACTTCAAAATTATCTTGAGTGGTATTTTTGCAATGTGAATGTCAAACTTCAGTTTCCTATCCACCATAATTCCAAGAACCCTAGTCTCATCAACTGCTTGTAGCATAATCCTACCAATATAATATGTTACTGGAAATCTCATCATGCCAAAGTGCATGTGTTTACACTTACTAACATTGAACTGATAGCCATTATCATTTTCTCACTGTTCCAGCTTATCCAAATAATTTTGTAAGCACTTGATATCAGTAGCATAGCATAATCAGGGATGATTATGCTGCCTACCTATGCATCATCATCAGCAGCAAATAACTGAACATCCTCTGTAAGGTCATTCTCAGTATCATTAATGTTTTGACTAAACAACAGTAATCCAAGGACTGGTCATACCACCTTTGGCATACTACCACTGGTCATTTTATAAATCTTCACACTGAAATGCAGTACTACATACTATGGTCTGCCAGAGCAAAGGCTGATGCCTCTGCCCCAATAGGCCAGAAAGGCCGAAGCCAAAGCTCTAAGTGACAAGATCTTAATGTCTACCGAAGTAATGCCTATAGAAGTCAAGTCTTTGTAACTCTTATTGCACCATACATCACGAAGGGAGATGGTAGTACTAGTGAAATGAGGAGCTGCCCCAAACTCTTCAATCTGTTGAGCAAGATCTATATTCTGTCCATAATATGGGACCTTGTTCCTATGCCTGAACAAGGTCTCATATTATTCCTAAGTGGGCGCCCACTACCCACTATCTGTGCATCAATAACCCAAACTCTTTCATTCTTCTTTGCGATTAAATCGGGCTTTCTAATACTAGCTATAGTTCTATAGTGTAGTTCAACTGCAGTCTCCCAACCTTTGTTTTTCAACCAGTTATTTAATATGGAGACCACAGCATCATGCCGCTTCACCTGAATACCACGAGTTCAAAAACAACATTGGTCAATATGAGAAAGGGTTTCACTGTATTAGCAACCTACCTTACAACTTATGTCACCTCTGCTGCTGCAGGTTGTGCAGGCCCTCTTGGGCAGGGCATTGATCCTAGCCCTGATTAAGTCAATAAATTCATAATCAGGTAGGAGTCTAGTACTTTCCCATATCCATAAAGTGTTGCACCACTGACAGAGCTATATAGCTGTGTAGCCCATTTCTTATGCTCTGTCGATGCAGTCTCTATCAATTAACCTTGATACTTGGTCCACCCAGTAGTATGGCGAAAGTCTTCCTGGATAATAGGACAATGAAATTAATCTCTGCAAATTTGGGAAGTGGATATTTCTAATTTTTTTAATTCTATTATAATGAGGTGTGGGATAAGCCAGCAGAGGGAAGGAAGCCTAATCCATGAATGAACGGCAGAGCGAATAGTCCTATCCATATGAGATAGTACTGAGACATAGGTATGCCAAAGTATCAACTTATGATAGTACCTAGGGAGAAAATAATTTGAAAGGAGGAAAAGGCCTTTGCTGGGGTTTGAGAGGAGTTTTTCTTAAAGATTACAAAGCATTTTCTAAAGAGAAGGGAATAGAAGACCATCCTTTTGGTGAAAGAAGATACCAAGGTATCTCCATTCCTTCAGGCAATGCAATGGCCTATCTTGTAGGAAAAACTCAATATTTTCTACCTTTAGCTTCTTGTCACATCCTGAAGGGACAAGTGCTAATGAGCAGGACTTCTCCACATTTATGGTAAGACCTCTAACATGAAAGAAGTCTACTGCCCAGTCAAGGAGTTCCTGCAGGCCTACCTTAGTGGAGGCCATGAAAATAAGGTCATCTGCAAAGGTCATAGCATTAAAAGAAGAAGCATCAAGAGAGTAACCAATATGGTTAGGTAGAGAACAAAGAAACTCATCAATGATGCAGCTGAAGAAAAGAGGGGGGATAGAGGTCATCTTGGTGAACATCCTGAACTGCAGGAATAGAATTCACACAGGCTCCCCTATGTTAACAGTTAGAGAATTATTAGAGTATAACTCTAAAACATATGACGGACAGCCTGCAATTGATAGTGCTCTTAAAATAGCAGGAAGAGAAACACTATCAAAGGTTTTCTGAAGGTCCAGGGAAGCTATAAACAAAGAAGGTGGGAATTGGAAAGAAGGGCAGAAAGAATACAGATGTTCTCAGCACAGCCATTTGAAGGGACAAAGACTCTCTGCCGAACGTCATGTTGGATATACTTTTGCAGTCTCTTAACTAACACTTTATGATAAAGTCAAAGAAGAATAGGAGAAACTGTAATAGGCATGTAATCCACAGCTCTACTAGCAGTATCCTTCTTTGGTATCAATATAGTTCTTGAGTTCCGTAAATAAGGTGAAATAATTTTAGTTGATAGGAAAATGTTTAGATCTTGAAGGATCTGAATAGGCACTTTCCTTAATGTGACACCGGAAAGCCATCAGGGCTAGAAGCCGGATTACTAGGAGGGTAAAGCTGATATAATTTCTTCATGCAATACAGAGAATAAATGGCTGATTAAGGAAAAACCCAAGCACACAAGGCTGGTCTTGATCAGGTAAATGCAGTGGTGGAGTGGAGAAGACAGTACTCCAAAACTCCACAAAATCTTTGTGCTGTTCTTTAGAGGGGAGGTGGAGATACCCTATCTAGTATAGTCTTTGCACACATCCCACGATTCTTCTTATATAAGGCTTGCATTTCTGCATAAGCCCTCTTCCTCAATCGCCTACATGAAGGCAAACTTCAAGGCTGGGGATGTCTTGGTTGTCGAGGCCGATGCTGCTGCTTGGAAAATACATTTTCGAGATAATCCTGAAGTTTGTTGGTGATGTCAGGCCCATCAAGATGAGCTCGAATGATGTCTTTAAGAGTTGTATGATTATATTCTGCTAAAGGTTGATGGTCTAAAGCTGATGCTAACTTGGAAATCTGTTGCTAAATCTGGTTGTTGAAAATCAACTTTATGTTGAGTAGGAAAGGAAGGCAGGGTGGGAGCATGGAGATATTACCCATCCCACCATTCCTAGAAAGTTCTATAAGCTCATTAATAAGCTGTTTGTAGCCTGCTAGTCTTCGATGACTTTTAATAGCACAAAAAGTATGATGTGGCAGCACATCAGCCAAAGCCTCATTTAAGTTCCTAACACCTGCTGCCACCAAACGAATGTCATGGGCAGCAAGAATACGCTCTTCCTCTGAACTCCAGTGTGCTTTAATGCACTCAGTACAGATAGCAGCATTCACTTCAACAGGATGTTTAGAAGAATGATGCACTCCAAGTTCAACAGCAGAAGTAAAGGCACTATTACATTCAGGGCAGATAAAATGACGAATGTCCGAAATTACCGACCTGCTGATGACTTGTACCGGTAGAAAATAGTTGATTACAATCCTTGCTGGCACGTCTACAGCGTTTAGAAACATTTAAGGGATGGGAGATAGGCATGTCGTCAAATAAGTCCCGAATGTTGGAATCGGGCAGATTTACTCCCCGCCCCCCCCATATACCACCTTTTGATGCCTGTTCAGCAGCCACATACTTATCCAAGCTAATAGTTTATATTACAGTCCCATATTGTCCAGTTTATGCAACAGAATTTCATGTGGTATCCTATCAAATACCTTAGAAAAGTCCAACAGTATCATAGTATCCATTCTCTTTATTCAACTCAGCTATAACATGATTATAAAATAAGCAAATTGCTAAAACATGACCTTCCCTTAGTAAAGCCATGCTACTGGTTGCAAAGTATAGCTTGTCTGTCAACCCATTTGTACAGAAGTTCTTACCAACATTTCTAAGATCTTCACCACCACTCCAGAGATACTGACAGGTTAGACACATTGGTTTTTGCACCACTTATGGAGGTATGATAGTTCCCTTGTATAAGGGAACTATCATGCCTTCCTTCTGTTCCTGTGAAATCTTTCCTGTGCTGAAACTTGGCACAGGAAAGATTTCACAGGAAGTTATACAAACATGTCAAGAGCTAAACATTCCTTTAGCATGTATGCTGATATCTTAGCTGGTCCCATTTCTGAATTGATTGAGGTTATGCAACAGCTCTTGAATGTCATTCTTATGCACCTTAGCCTCTTCATCCAGTGTAGTGGCAGCATTGTACATCATGTTACATACACCTGCTTGATAAATTTTAGCACAGTGAGCATTCAATATTTGAGCAATCTTATCTGCTTCTGACACAAGGGTACTGTCCACATTTAGTAAAGTTATTCTTCCACATTCAATTTTTATTTTATTAACAGCATAGTGATAAAATTCTTTAGCTTTAGGATTATCTTCAGCCTGCACATCCAATTTCTTTTCATACTCCAGTTTAGCTTTCCATACAATACTTGATACTTTTCTGGCCTGTGATTATATATTTCATAACTCCTCTCGCTCTTATTCTCACAATATTCCTTCCACATCATCTTCTTCTTCTTATGGATCTGTTGCTTAATAACATTGCACATCCATTTCTCCCACCCTGTTTACCCTTCAAATTCTAGGGACACATTCAAATACTACCTCATTTATGCGCCTTTGAAAAGTAATTCATAAAAATGCATAAGTGCATTGAAAATGCACGCATGCATTTTCAATTGCTGATATCCTTCCTAAATAGGAAGGATATCAGCTGATGTCATTGGACCAAAGATAGTATTCTCCTGAGTTTGTCATAATGTCCAACTTTGCAGTTCAGCATGTAATCTGGCCTCATTGGAACATCCATATAGTTAGCTGCTTCCCAGGACAGTATGGCATGATCATCATAGTCACCAACTGGTAGCAAAACATTCTCTTTCTTAACTGCAACCCCTTCTGAAGCTATGATCAATTTTAATACTCTTTGACCTCAAGATCGTTCTTTCACATGCTGCTTGAGAAAGAGGTCTTGCAACAGCTCAATAAATTATTCTTCATTCTTATCATGAGATTTCTCTTCTGTCCAATCAATATTTGGATAATTTGTGTCACCCATTATGAAGAATGACACAAAGTACTTACTCAGTACCCACGATGGTAATTTGTCGATGCATTTAATCATCTTGAGCTGCTGAACCACCAAGTCTGTAGCACCACTCCACCATATATTTCATCCTCTTAACTCAACTTCACACTAGATAGCCTCAAACCAACTGCTACATGGGACATTATTACTATTATTCCTTTCATGAGTTTCTATCCTAACTGGACACAAATCATCTGATATCATTATTAGTACCCTACTGTCCTCTTCTATCTCTTCTGTCCTTTCTAAAACTACTTTTGCCCTTTACATTGATTCCAGTTACTACATCTGATTCTGACAGTCAGGTTACACTAATTCCAATAATCTTAGGGCAGGACATATTCAGCAAAGGAAACAAACTCAGTCACTTTGTTCCTGATGCTCCTGGCATATGATTATTATTATTATTAAGAGAGACCCTCTAGGGAGTCAGGAATTCATCAAGGGAGGCCATATTATTCGCATCAGCTGTCATACCTGTTCTTGAATTCATTCACGCTACTTGCACACACAACATCCAATGGCAATTCATTCCAATCATGCACTACTCTATGAGAGAAAAATCTAGCCCTAACCCCCTTCTTGAGAGCATTCATTCTCAACTTCCATGGATGCCCTTTCATCCTTTTCCCATCCTCCATAAAATGAAAAATTTCATCTACTGACATTCTATATAACCTTTTCAGAAGTTTGTAAGTCTCAATCATATCATCCGTCTTTCTCCCGTTAGTGGCTGCTGCCTACAAATTCTCAATCTGTCTTCATAATCTGCATTCCACAATCCTGGTGTCAATTTTGACACTCTTCTTTGCACACTCTCTCCACTGTATCAGAATCACCACATAAACCAGGAGACCAGACCTGTGTAAGCAGTCCAAGTGAGGTCTTATCAAGGCCTTGTAAAGAGGCAAAATTACTTCCTTATCTTTATATGTCAAGGTTTGTTTCGGCATTGGCATTATTCTCTAAGTTGTATTTACAATTTTTGCTATATGATCCTTGAACTTCAAATACCTGTCTACTGATGAGGCTAGGGATCTCCAAGATCACAAGCCTCATTAGTTTCTTCAAGCATAATCACACCAATATAATATGACATTGGATATCTAATCACACCAAAGTGCATGACTTCACATTTATTAACATTGAAATGAGAGCCATTTTCACATGCCCACAATTACAGCCTTTTCAAATTATTCTGCAAGTACTGAATTTCAGCAGTTCTCCTCCTGATTACCTACCTATCTTTGCAGCTTCAGCAAATAGCTGAATGTCATATGTCAAATGTCATTAATGTACAGATTGAATAACAGTGGACCAAGGACTGATCCTTGAGGCACACCACTAGTTACTGTGAATCCTGAAGATTCACATCCCCTAATGTACTACTTTTTGATATCTGTCAGTCAGCCATCCTCGTATCCATGCCAACAGTTTATAATCCAATCCCATATAGCCAGCCTGGCTAGCCAAGTGGTTAGTGTATCCGCTCCTGAGCCAAAAGGCTGCAGGTTCGAATCCCGCTGTGGGCATGGATGTTTGTGATTGTCTGTGGAAATACCGGTGGTGGTCGGCGATAGACGCCGTTGGTGTAGTTGCAGTCAGCTGGTGGATTGCGAGTGGTGGAGACAGAGTTGTAGGGCAGATGCCCTTCCTCGATGAGTCTTTGGACTCCCTGGAGGTGACAAATAATAATAATAATATCCGTTCCTCTTGTCTAACTCAGTGGTAGCATTATTATAGAATGTGAGCAAGTTGCTAAAATATGATCTTCCCTTAGTGAACCCATGCTGTTCATTGCAAAGTAGAGATTTTCTGTCAACCCATTTCTGAATGAGAGCCCTAATCAACCTTTCCAAAATCTAGACATAACAAGTTACCACCCAGCTTTTTCTTATACTTACATCTACAGTCTGCTCAGCCAAATTAGACAACTTTCTGTTTGCTGAACCACCAACTTTTATTTGGAACATCTAGAAGACGTCCTGTTTTCATCTATAATCCCTCAACCATCCTTTTGGGTTAGATATAGACGACATCTTTGCTGTATGGCCTCATAACAGAGACTCCTTACCTTCCTTTTTAAGCAGTATCAATTCCTTACATCCTCGTATAAAGTTTACCATGGAGATTGAAAAAGACAACGAGTTAGTTTTAGACGTCCTCCTCATCCGTTCACCTTCACGTATTCTTACAACAGTTGACAGAAAACCAACTTTCACAGGTCGTTATATTCTCAAAGAATCTGCCCATCATCCTTGTCAAAAAACAGGAATCATAAAATGTTTAATCCGACGAGCCAAAACTAATTGTTCAACTTCTCATTTATTACAGAAAAGAACTTTCGACTATCAAACATCACATGAAACTAAATGGCCTCTCCGAAAAGAATACACATCTTTTCGATTCATACAATCCAACACAAAACAGCAAAGATCCAATACGTCGAGTTCCAATTCCTTACATTTCCAGGATTTCAGAACCAATTTCAAGAATTCTGAAGAAATATGATTTAATAGCCACTTATACACCTGTTAGCAAATTATCCACCCATTTTCCTTCTTCTAAAGATAAATGCTCAACTATGTCTCTACCTGGTGTGTATCAAGTTCCGTGTAACTGTAATCTTTCCTACTTTGGACAAACTGGACGCTCTATAGAAAAACGAATTCAAGAGCATCAATCATCCATTCAACACAACAAACCTGAGAAATCTGGATTAGCTCAGCACGGAATAGAAACAAGCCACAACATCCTTTGGTCCAAGACTCACCTCCTACACAGATGTCGCTATAAATTTGAACGTTTATTTAAAGAAAGTGTGGAGGCCTTACTTCAACGTCCTAACTTGAATCATAATGACTGTATATCTGTATCAAAAATTTGGGAAAGTTTAATCAGGATAACATATTAATTTTTTTTTTTTTAATTTCCTATATTAGTCTAATGTTATTTAAGATTATTACATGAATTTCTGAATTAATATCTTTAATTTAATCATAGCTCTGATAAAAAAATGTTTACTCTTTTACTTAAATTAAGGGGATATTAAATCCCACATAGTTTTAAAACCGAATAAGAAACTCAAAGATTGGAATCAGAGAGTTTCTTGCCGAATATAGTAAACTATAAAGTATTGGCGAACACTTAGCGTGAGCTAATGCAAGTGACCCTAGTACGTAGTACAATACCGGACGACTCGTTGCAAAGGTGGGGAAAGTTCAGATCGCTATTCTTAGGTATTTTCCATAATGTAAAAACACATTTCCTAGGAAATGTATGCTGTTATTACATTATGGAGGGAGGTCACTACCCAGACCGGTTTCAGCCTTTTTTGAGGCTTCATCACCGGTTTCAGCCTTTTTTGAGGCTTCATCACTGATGAAGCCTCAAAAAAGGCTGAATCCCCTTAATTTAAGTAATGTTTTCATTGCCAAAATGAAGCTTATTAGCTCTTTATACTTAAGTTTACTCTTTTAATACTTAGCGATATTACATCACAAGGCTCGTTCTATTTGTGAATGATCAAGGTGGAATAAAAAATGTTTGTATTCCACCTTGTTTTTTAAAACTATTCCTATGTAGCCACTGAAGATGGTCTGTAATATTCAGACTGAAATATTTGGAAAATTAAATAATATTCTTGTGTAAACGTGTATATATTTTATAATCCTAATGTTACAAGTATCTTTAAAGAATCAAAGCATTATTATGAGTAGCAGTCTTTGATTTAAGTATAATCTGCCTATTCAAGTACTTGAACAGTGGTACTTGAAGAAGAGTCTAATGTAGTATATAGGAACATCTCATTTCTTGGGGTAATGTATATAGGAACATCTCATTTCTTGGGGTAATGTAATTTATTTATGATAGACATGTTGCTGGTTAAGTGATCCACCCACGATGAAATAATGATTTATTCAAAAAGCAGAGATGAAAACCCAGGACGTACCAGTGAAAGTCTGCACTTGCGTATTAGTCAAATATTTTATGGATTTTTGAGGACTGCTTAAATTACATGTATTGTAATTTAAGTAATTGCTTGTATTTTTTGTTTTGCTCAGTTTTGTTGTATTGCTTAAATTACAGAATTTTAATACTGGAAGTCCTAAGCCTCAATGCTTCTTTGATAGTTGACAAAATTCTTTTTTAACTTCTTGATATTGGTTAGACCAAAAACATTGTTATTATTATTGCAGTAACTTCCATGAAGTCGGTAATTTCATCGTGGGTAGATCACCTAACCAGCAACATGTCTATCATGTCAGTCAAGTAGTAGTGAATGCATATATGTATGGAGATGATCAGCATAGAAATGGAATAGATTGGGATGTGAGTGGAATAGTTGAGGCTAAACTAATATATGTTGTAAGCAGTGATAAAGGTGATTAGGTAAGGGCAGGTGTTAAATTAGGTAAGGGCAGGTATTAAAATTACAGAATTTTAATACTGGAAGTCCTAAGCCTCAATGCTTCTTTGATAGTTGACAAAATTCTTTTTTAACTTCTTGATATTGGTTAGACCAAAAACATTGTTATTATTATTGCAGTAACTTCCATGAAGTCGGTAATTTCATCGTGGGTAGATCACCTAACCAGCAACATGTCTATCATGTCAGTCAAGTAGTAGTGAATGCATATATGTATGGAGATGATCAGCATAGAAATGGAATAGATTGGGATGTGAGTGGAATAGTTGAGGCTAAACTAATATATGTTGTAAGCAGTGATAAAGGTGATTAGGTAAGGGCAGGTGTGGTGGGGAAATCACAACCAACAATTGGCTTCGGTAGGTTTGGTTACAGAAACTAAAAGTGAACTGCTCTGTTTATTTGCAAATACCAGGAGTATCAGAAATAAGGGAGATGAAATAGTTTCGCTGATTGAGTTTGTTCATCCAACAATTGTTGGAATAAGTGAAACATGGTTGAATGAAGGTGATATCCTAACGATATCCAACAGAAATGGAAGGGTACAGTGGTTTTTTGCGAGGGTAGAAAATACAAGAAGGGAAAGGGAGTGCTGTTGATGATAGCTGGGGGATTATGTCCACATAAGGTAGATATGAAAAAGGAATAGTGGCAGTGATTTTGAGGCAGTGCGGTGTGAGGCTGAGATTGACAGGAAGAGATATTAGTACAATGTTGCTATAGCATAGCAAGGGAATGTGGAGGGTGGTGATGAAGAAATGTATAAGCAACTTGGGTTAGTGAGCAAGGGAAGGATGATTTTATTTATGGTAGTATAGATTGGAATGAAGAGATAATTTGGGAATAAGGAAAATGAATTTCTCAAGTTTTTGAGCAACAACTACCTCAGGCAGTATGCAAAGGAGGACACATGAGGATTGAGAGTTTCAGATCTGATCATTTCATCAGAGAATGTAATTGTGAGTGGGGTTTTGCGCTTCCCTCCAGTGTGAGAGTGATCATGAAGTGATCACCTGAGTTGTGATCATATGAAGACTTCTATGAAGAAAGGATATATGTACAAGGTTAGTGATTGTGACAAGCTTATGGTGGGAGGGGGAGACAGCCTTGGAGCTATAAAATGGAATGCGGAGTTGAGTGGTAAGGGAATAACTGCTGCCTGGGAATTTGACAAAGAAATACAGAGCAGCATCAGTGTGTGAATGCATTCTGAAGGCCAAAAGGCTGAACAAGATAGATGCAAAATGGATGAATGAGGGAATAAAGCATGAAATCTTTAAGAAGAAGAAAGCACTTTGAAGGCAGCATAAGATGAATAATGGTAATAATCAACTGCACAATGAGCAGGCCAGGAGAGTGACTCAGTTGGTAAGAGCAACAAAAGTGTAGCATGAGCAGAAATAAGCAAATCAGGCCAAGAAAAATCCTCAAGTTTTTTTGATATCTGGCAAGTAGAAAGAAGAAGAATGATTATGATCATTCATTAACATCATTAAGATGACGTCATCATCATCAAACTCCTGATATGTACCCTCAAGGGGTGTACAGGATATGATAGTACTACAAGAAAGATTTTCATCATTACTAACTTCCTATCTACAATTTTCCTCCAAATCAGTCTGTTAATTGTCAAGACTCCAACATTATCAGATCTTATATTTCTATCGTCTAAGGCACTTTGTACCATATCAACCCACCTATATCTTGGTCTTCCTCTAGGTTGTTTTCTTGCCAACCCGGCAGAGAACACTTGCTTTGCTAATCTTTCCTTTCCCATTCTGTTTAAGTGACCATACCACCTGAGATTAGCTCTGCTAACACATTCCTGGATGCTGACAATGTCTAGCTCTTTCCTAATGTCCTCATTTTTAATATGATATTGCCATTGATGCCATCTGTTCACATCTATAATCTTTCTCAGGACTCTCATATCTGCGGTCTCTAGTCTTTGGTCAAGTGTTTTACTTCTGAATCAGCTCTCAAATCCATAAGTTAAAACTGGTTTGAACACTGTCTTGTGCTAATTTAGTGTTCTGACTAATTTCTCTCTTATTCCATATGAATTTATTCAATTGACTCCCTACCATACCAGCTTTGTTGATTCTGTTGTCTATTTCTATATTTAATTTACCATCTACACTAAAAATCGTGCCTAAGTAGCTGAAATGTTTTACTTGTTCCACAGGTTCTCCATTCACAACACAGTTGACATTTTCAACGATTTACCTATTTTCATTGTCTTTGACTTTTTGTTGTTGACCTTCATACCATATCTACTACAACAGTTATTCAATTTAGTCAGAGAATCTTGCAGACTTGTAGCGGATTTATTTAGAAGTATAACATCATCCGCATAAAGCAAAGAGCATACATTAATATCTCCAATTCTGATATAATGTTTAATACAACTTTCCTTCATAATGTGATCCATATAGATAATGAATAACAGAGGGGATAATGTACACCAGATTTAACATTAAACCATCTTCCTGTACTTCCTTCAATTCTAACTGCTGACTTGCAACTCAAATAAGGACTGAGTATTGCTTGATATAATGCCCCATTGACACCATATAACTATAGCGTATTGAATAGCTTCTCTCTTGACACCTTGTCATATGCCTTTTCCAGATCGACAAAACTTAAATACAGATCTTTGTTATATTCCATGATTACTCAACTATCTGAAAATATATATCTGATAATTTTATGAGATATATATGAAAATGTATCTGATAAAATTTTTGTAAAGTGAAAATATGATCCTGACAGTCTCTATTTGGCCTGAATCCAGCTTGTTCTTCACCAAGCTTTTCTTCCACAATTCTTCTCAACTGTTTCACAAGTATACTGGCATAAATCTTGCCAGGAACACTCAGTATGGAAATACCTCTAAATAAAACTGAATGTAATTCTCACATTCAGTTTTATTTCCCTTTTTATATATGGGTACTATTAGAGCTCTACTCCAATCATCAGGAATTCTTCCCTCTGTCTAGGCCTTCTGAACTATGCAGTGCAGCCAATGTAAGACTTTTATACCACCATACTTCAGCATTTCTGGTCGAATATCATCTACTCCTGCTGCCTTTCCACATTTCAAGCCTTTGATGGCTTTTTCTACTTCAAGTATGGATATGTATTCCTGACTGTATGCCCGTGGGGTGTGTTTTTACCACTGTGCTATCATTGCTTGTTTCATTTAGCAATTTTTCGAAGTAATTACTCCATACTTCCAGGATATCTTTTTCTCCTATTTTCATGTCACCTTTATCATCTCTAACTCCTTTTACAGCACTCTTTCCTCCATTTCTAAGCTTCTTCAACAACCTCCAGAATATCTTATATTCTGCAGGTCTTATATTCCACCTTCTTGATATTTATTTTCTATGTTTTTGCCAAAGTCCTCCCATGACTTTTGTGTAGCTAGTTTTACACAGTGTTTATCTTTCTTACATTTGTGTCTGTATTCTCTAAGAGCACAAGCTGACTTATTTGCTAGGAACCATTGATATGCTTTCTTCACCACCTCTTTAACTTCCTGTGTCCACCATGGAGTTCTGATTTTTCTATCCTTGGAGACAACCTCACCACATGCCTCTCTGGCTGAATCAATCACTGTTTTCTTCAAGGCTTGCTACTGAATCTCCAAAGGGTTTGGTTCCTGTTGTCAAGCTCTTTCATTTTTTCTTCGATAATCTTTGTGTATTTTAGTCTACAGTTCACATCTGAGAGCTGCTCAACTTTTGTTCGCTTTAAAACTTTCTTACATGTTATTCTTTTCAATATGAAATGCAATTTTATCCTGCTCAAGACTAAATAGTGATCACTTCCAATTTCAAATCCTCTGTGCACTCTGGTATCCTGCACCAGGGAGAAAACATCACTATCAACAATAACATAGTCAATGAGACTTTTCTTATGCTTTGCCTGTTATCTCCATGTGAATTTGTGCACATTTTTATGTTGGAACATGGTGTTAGTAATAACCAGTCCATGTCCTGAGCAGAAACCCAACAGGTATTTGCCATTATTATTAGCTTTACTCTTTTCTCCAAATTTTCTCAAAACATTTTTGTGTGTCTCATAATCACTTCCTAGTCTGCTATTTAGATCCCCAACAAGAACCAACTTTTCCTTTTTCATTGTGTCAGTTGCTTTCTCTAAAGCCTCAAAAAATTCTTCCACTTCTACCTTAGTGGAACCTTCTGTGGGACCACCATAGGCAAATAAGTCTCATTGTCCAATTCTCCATTCTGATATTTGCCCACATAACTCTACTTGAGACTGCCTGCCATCCAAGAAGATTAGCCTTGTATTTTGTGTTGAATACTATGGCTGCTCCTTCTTTTCCTTGATTGTCATTGCTTGAATATAGCATTTTGTATTTATTGCTCAGAAAGATCTTGCCAGTTTTTGTCTTTTTTGTTTCAGTCACCCCAATTATGTCGATCTGGTACTTATCTAATTCCTCAGCTAGTTCCATTTCTTTGCCATTCGGGCTTCTTATGTTGATAGTACCGATCTTTAACTCTGGGGATATTGAGTTGGGGTGTGCTTTCATATTTAAGATGATGTTAATGGGTGAAAGTGGGAGATTGGTAACTGCTGCAGAGGACATAGAGTATTCAGTGAGCAGTTCATTAGTTTCATCTTTTTCATCCTCAGTGTGAAATCAGAAGCTCAAGTGTATAAAGAGTGCAAAGATCAGGCCAGGAGAGTGACTCAGTTGGTAATGGCAACAAGAGTGCAAAGATCAGGCCAGGAGAGTGACAGTTGGTAATGGCAACAAAAGTGCAGTACGAGTAGAAATTAGCTAATCAAGCTAACGAAAACCCTTGCGAGTTTTTTTCGATATGTGGCATATGTGGGGGTTGTATATGAAATGAGAGAAGACCTAATGGTGAGCAAGCAAGAGATATACAAGGAATTAAGTAAGAAAGATATCAATAAGGCAATAGGACTTGATTACATATCTACTTGTCGTAAGGAAATGTTTCAAGAAGTTAGCATCAGCCTTGGACTGTCTGTTTAACAAGAGTCTTGTAACAGCACAAGTCCCGAAGGAGTGGGAAGGTAAGCAAAATTGTTCCACTGCACAAAGGTGGTGTTAAGGCTAGGAAGCAAATTATAGGTCGATCTGTATATCTGGAGTTGTAGTTAAGGTAATGGAAAGGTTGATGAGAGATAGGATACAAAAGTGGATCGATAACATGTCAGCGTGGTTTGTTAAAGGGTGGGTCGTGTTTTACCAACTTGCTTATGTACTTATAACAAGGATATGAATGTATTGGACAAGGGAGATGCATAATACACCAGTCGTATACTTAGATTTTTTAAAGGCTTTTGATAGCTGGCCGCACCATAAGTTGGTAACTAAACTGGAGCAGATGAGCTTAGATGAGAGATTAGAGAACTGAGTAGACAACTGGCTCTCAGATAGGTATCGGTAAGTTGAGTATGGGAGTGTAATAGAAGAGGAAAGTCAGTAGTGGTGTGCCACAGGGATCTGTTTTGGGACCATTGTTATTTAATTTGTATATTAATGATATTCGGATATACAACTGTTGCAGATGATGTAGAACTGGGAAGAAAGTGATCAGGAATCAAGCAGATGTTGCAGCCTTACAGGAGGACTTGAATAGATTGTATGAGTAGGCAACCGTATGGAACTATCAATTCAATGTTGCAAAGTGTAAAGGTTCTGAAATTTGGTAGGCAACAATGGGATGCAAAGTATACACATAGCAGGGATATTTTGGAGAAAGTTGGGAGGGGAAGATAAGAGACCTTGGAGTGGTGGTGGCTATGGATCTGAAGTTCAGAGGTCACATTGCACAAGTTGTGAAGACATCATATCAGATTATGGCAATGATGTGGAGGACCTTAACTTGTAGAAACAAAGAGGTTCTTGTTACATTGTATAAGGCCTTCAGGCCTTGTATGGATTATTGTGCACAGATTTGGTCCCCTAGTTTTCATGGTGATATATTGGAAAAGATCCAGAGAAGACTAAGATCGTAACTGGTCTTTGGGATGTGAGAACATATTGAGAGAATGCAGTTTACAAAGTCTTGTGAATAGAAGGAAGACAGGGGATATGAGTGGGACATTTAAGTTAGTAAAGGGTTGTTACCAGGTTAATGTGGATGGAATTTTTCAGAGAATGGGCTAGAGGGTGTCATTTGCACGGAGAGTGATTGGTGAGTGGAATGCATTGCCTGACATTGTGGTGAATAAAGATACATCGAATGAATTTAAATCAGAGTTTGATGGGCTTTGTGTGTGATAGTGTTTGCCTCCTGCGATGAGTCTTTTGACTCCATGGAGGTTTGGTGTTAATAATCATAATAATAATCAATATTGAACCACGAAATCATTTATACTCGTTCTCTGCATTTACAAACACTTTCTGGCAATGTGTTCCACTCACCAACTCCATGTAAAAAATCTACTCCTCACACCCTTCTTCACCACATTTCTACACAACTTCCAGGGATAACCTCTCATTCTTCCCCATCTCCCTTTGGTTCCAGAACCAAAGCAAAGAGCAATGGACTAACAGGGCCACTAAAACCAAGAGAGCTAAATAAAATTCATTAGTAGCAGTATGGTGTGTCACCACATTATTAAAATACTTTGGATCAGGGATCACTGTAGAAAGATTTTTCACTTGGTTACAAAATAAATTATAACAGAACTTTTCAAGCTGCTTCAGTCATTCAAATAAGCAGATCTCCTACCAGGCAATGTAAATTACCTACATAACATCCACTCATGAATGTGTGTGGATGTTAGGCGTTGGTAATTTACACAGAAAATCTATGTAACTACTCCGTTTAAAATATTTTATTTTAACATGTATTGGTAGACTTCATGGAAGAAACATCAATAATTTAATAATTCACTTTTAACTGCTGTACCAATTTAAAACAGAGCAGGGATGGTTAAGAATTCACCATTTGAGGGTCAAAATGATTGAATTATTTTCATTACTGTGTATGTTTAGTATAATTGTTGAAAATTGAAACCAATACCTTTTAATAACAGAGAATTCCATAGCAAATAAGAAAGTTACATCCTTTCTCTGCTATATCACTGATAAAAAAATTTCTGTATCATTTATTATTATAATCATCAGCCTGGAAACTCATTATAGGAGATCCCATTGTCACGCACATGCACAGAGCTCATCATATCATGCCTTGCATTCACCATCATCACACTCACAGACGATGCAGTCTAATCACCTACCACTCTCTGTGCAATAAACCTACTCTTCCCTCCCCCATTTACACTCTCCTTATACAGCTTCCAAGAATGGTCTCTTATTCTCTTCCCTTTCTATGAAAAAACCTCATTCACATTAATCTGGTAATAACCCTTTACCAACTTATGTTTCTCAATCATATCCCTCCTCGTGCTCTTATCCACTAGATTGCAAATTGCATTTCCTGAATCTTTTTTCATACTCAACATTCCAGACACCAGGAACCAACCACTTTAGTCAATAGTCTCTGGATCCTTTACACCATAGCTCTTCATTCTTTTGAAAAACCATATGACAAAATCTGTGCAGGGTAATCCATATGTGGCCTAATCACAGCTTTATACACTGGAACCATAACATCCTTCTTTTACACATTAGTGCCCTTCTGCATCATTGCCATAATTAACTGCATTGTCCTCACAATTTTAGCAATGCATCCTAGAAATTTTAGGTTCTTGTCAACCATCACTTCCAGGTCTCCCTTATTTCCTTCACCTTCTCTACAGTATCCCTACCAGTTATACACTCTGCATCCAATCTTTCCCAAATTTTAAAACCTTACACTTTTCAACAGTGAATTGACAACCCCACTCACCAGTCCTTTGTCCTTTACCCAGTCTATTCCAGTTCTCTTCCAAAGCTACATCCTCTACTCTACGAGCAGAGTGGAGGTGCTAGATTTCCAGTTTGGTAGTCCCTACAAAAACAACTATATCGCCATTCAGACCTTTTCCAATATCTAACATACAAGGTAAACAGTAACATCTCCAAAACAGACCACTGGGATGCATCGCTGTCACTTTCTTCTTATTATTCTTCTGATATATTGCCCCCTTCAGACAGCTGAATTGAAAATTAAACTGGAACGGATGACACTGTCATCCATTCCAGTTTAATTTTCAGCTTGTTATGTGGCAATCCATCAAAGGTCTTTGTAAAATCTAAACCACTGTGTATGGATTTCTTGTCCAATACATTTGTTACCTTCTTGTAATAAGTAAGTAGATTGCTAAAACATGATCTTTTAGCAAACCTATAATGTCCATCAAAGAGAATAATACTGTTGTCAACTCAATTCTAAATCTTGGTCCTCACTGATATCTTTAACACTACTATAACTCCAGACAGAGATGGCGCTGTAATTCAGAACATTAGTCTCATCAGCTTCCTAAAGAAATGGGACAATTTTGCCTTCTTTTCCACTATTTGGAACTTGGTCCGTTTAAGGCTCACATTAAAAATGTATGTCAAAACTGTTATTAACTTCCTGGAACTTCCTTCAAAACGTTTGGGGGGTATATATCATACTCCAGCCTTTTTCACATCAAGTTTATTCCGTTCCTCATATACCGCCTGCTCACTTACCCTTGGTTCCCCCCCACCCTTCCCCACTACATTGAAACTCTGCATGATGTCCACTCACAAGAATGAAATACATGAACCTGGTATATGTAACATTGAGCTCACTGCTACCTCTTCATTGGATGAGGAAGTACTAGAGCTGTTGCATGAACTGAATAAGAATTTGACAATAGGAGCTGAAGGGATATCAGCATGGATGCTAAAAAAAGTGTTCAGCTGAACTGGCTGTTCCTTTGACCAAGCTGTCTAATTGGAGTCTCAGCAAAAGGAAGATTCCGTTGTATGATAATCCCATTGCACAAGCATGGTGCAAAGACTGATGTATCCAACTATCTATACTTTGCAATGAACAGCATGGATTTACTAAGGAGAGGTCATATTTTTTTTTTAGTAACTTGCTCACATTTTATAATAATGCTACCGTTGAGTTAGTTAAGGGGAATGGATACACCATGATACTTTTGGACTATGCTAAAGCTTTTGCCAGGATACAACATGGAAGACTAATGCATAAATTAGATATTAGATTATAAAACATTAGTATGGATAAGATGGCTGACTGACATATAAAAATGTGGTATATGGGGAGAAGTGAGTCAACAACATGTAAGGTGACCAGCGGTGTATCACAAAGATCGGTCCTTGGTCCAATGTTATTCAATATTTACATTGTGAATTATCTAGAAGAAATTGATCAGGCTAGGGATCTCGAAGTTTTAGTAGACAGGAAGTTGAGAGGCCATATAGTAAAGATTGCAAGTATAACTCAGGATAATTGCAATGCTGAAACGAACCTTGACATTTAAGGATATAAAAGTTATTTTGCCTTTTTATTACAAGGCCTGATATGACCTCATTTGGCCTATTTGTGGTTTGGGCTCCTGGTTTCCATGGTGATACTAACAGAGTGGACAGAATGCAAAGGATAGTATTAAAGATGATATCAGGACTATGGAATACAGATTATGAAGACAAACTTCTGAAAAGGCAATTGGATGGAATTTTTCATTTTATGGAGGGTGGGGAGAGGAGACACGAGTGCATCTGTAGAAGTTGAGAATGAATGCAACGAAGAAGGGGTGAGAGCTAGATTTGTTTCTTGTAGAGTGGTATGTGATTGGAATGGATCACTGTTGGAGGTTATGAGTACAGGTAGCAAATAAATTCAAGAAAAGGTATGACAAGTGATGTGTACTTTTTGAGTACACAGCTTGCAATCTCTTCCTCCCAAAATTCATGACCTTATACTTTTCCACCTTAAACTGGCAGCCATTTACCTTGACCATACTGCCAGTCTGTTTAAGTCATACTACACGATCTTTAAACCGTCTTCATTAACTATTGCTCATTCTCTTTGCATCATCAGCAAATAACTGAATATTTTCCCTTAAATCATTTCACATATCATTGATGTACAAATTAAACAACAAAGGAATAAATATGAACTGTTAAAAAGAAATGTTGAAAGTTTGTTGTTAGTTGTTTGTTGTTAGTTTGTTGGTAGTCTGTTGGTAGCTTTCTCCACCTTTGCAACGAGTTGCCCTGGTGTTGTATCACTTTACCCTAGTCCTGAAGATACTTCAGGCGCAAACTGTGTTTGCTCACACTTGGATAGAGGATTAAACTAATTTTACTATATGTTAAAAAGAAAGATGAAAGTAAAATATACAAGCTGCAGAAATGAAATTTTTTACGAGCAGTTACAGGATGCACAAAATTAAACCATATAAGAAATGAAGACGCCAGAAGAGAGCTAGATATTTAGTGTAAATGAAAAGATCGAGGAATGTAGAGAGAAATAAAAAGAGCATCTGCTTAGAATGGAAAGATATCGGCTCCCAAAAGAAGTGGATAAATATAAACTGAAGGGAAGGAGAGAGAGAGAGACAGGAAGACCATGCCCAATTCTTGAGGAGGAGGAGAAGGAATAAGTTGTGAACTCTGCAGTACTCCACTAATCACATATCTTTTTCTTGGACTCAAGTTCTCCATAGTCCACTCTTTGATATCTGTTCATCAGCCACCCTTTTATTCAAATAACCAGCTTTATATCATTCCCATTTGCTCCAATTTATGCAGCAGATTGCTATGTGGAATCCTCAGAGTCAATGAGTAGCCCTTTCCATTGTCTAATTCAGTTGTTATAAAAACGTAAACAAATTACTAAGGCAAGATCTACCTTTCACAACACTATGTTTTCCCCTATAAAGTATTATCTTATTCCTCTCTCTACCTATTTCTGAATTCTGTCTTACTAATTTCTCTAATACCTTAACCACCACCCCTAAAATACTGACTGGCCTATAATCTGCTACTTCTATTTTGAGCTTCCTTAATGTAGTAGAACTGTTTCTACTCCTATGGCAGCTTCTTAAAACTAAGGCTCAAATTAAACAGCCTAGTCAGAGGGAGTGCCAGAAGATGGGATGATATTCCATCAAATTCCATGGTCATGTTTACATTAAGGTTCAGCAATATTGTAAGCACATTCCTCTTTTTCATTTAACAAACTTGTTAGTCCTCAAGTATTAGAATCCTTAAGATCTACCATGACCAGGGACCTGAACTCAGATCTCCTAGCTATATCCCAGTGGGGCAAGGACAACCTTGTAAATTTCAATGCCACCAAAACTCAGTTTTGTCTGATCTCTCATAAGAAAGAGCTCGTATCTCTACCCTTTATCTTCAGTAATACTGAGATATCTAAACACGATCAGATTTCTCTTCTTGGACTGAATTGCACCTCTGATCTTTCCTGGTGCAACCATATTTCAACTATAGCTTCTGCAGCCACCAAAAAGTGAAATATGATGAGTCTATGGGCATCTTGGCATTATCCATGTCATAATAATAATAAATGTTTACATGGTAGAAGTCTTACCAGTGGTGGCTCGTGGCTTGAAATCGTGGGGGTGCTGCAACTTTCAAAATATACATACACACTGTAAGTACAGTGTGTACGTGTTAGGATAAAATAACAAAATTATGGTAAAAATTAAACATGAAACAATATTGTGTCAATAAAGGTCGAAACCGGTCTGGGTAGTGGCCTTTGCCTTTAATGTATAGCATCATACATCTCCGCTAGGGGATGTGCTTTGCATTAAGGGTAAATACCAGGATAGTGATCAAAGCTTATTCCACCTTTACCACGAGTGGCCTGGACTTGCACTATGTGCAGGCCCAAACTCGACTTACTTGTCTGTTTGCTTACTTGGGAAATAGGATTAAAAACCAAGTTTTATTTTAAAATGTTTGGTATCTTTAATATGAAACAATATTATTTATTATCGATAAAATTATACAGTTTGCTATAATTCAAAATTACTTAAAAATAAAATATATTCTTCTTGTTTTGTTTCATTCATGAAAAAATATTGTTTATTATCGCTAAAATTATACAGTTTAGTATAATTCAAAATTACTTAAAAATAAAATCCATTATCACAACCCTAATAATGTTATAAATAAAAACTATAACAAATGCTATGTCTTTAATTGTAATGTCCAAATATTTAAAGAGACGGAGTAAACACGATAAGCACTACGAACACTCTACTACTGGCGCAAACCGCATTTAAAACAACAGTGGAACTGCATGATGGACAGTGCCGCATTATGCTAATAGCTCACATCTCAATATGATGCATATGCTTGCGTGCGTAGCAATATGACACTGTGGTAAACATGGTGCTGCTAGCATCCTTCGCCCTCCTAAGTGCTACAAGATGGATTTATATTATTTTTTATACAAAATAAGAGAATTGTATAGGATTGTTGATGATAAAATTAAATATTACAAGCAAATATAAATAAATTAATAAATATATTTATATATCAAGAAAAATTGGGGGTGCTGCAGTTCCGCAGTGCCTATGCATGAGCCGTCCCTGAGTCTTACAGTATTTTCACAGGCTGGTACAAAATAGTACAGGGTGATCAAAATTAAAATATCCTTATTTAAGGAGTGCCACCCAGTTATTCAAATGCTACAAAACTTTGCAGGAATACATTCTGCATCATGCAGAAGCTATATTTGAGAAAAAAAGATTGAATGTGGAATGTAGGAATTTTTCTACTTATGTTCCATTATGCATTCACAGGCTGTACTATTCAATGTGCTGCCCTTTCTGGTATGCCACAAACTGCATTCTTTGCATAGTTGTTCAATGGCAGAATGCAGCTGCTGGTTGGGGCTGATGTTGTGCACATAATGTGTTATACTGTCTTTCAGTGCTGTCAAGTTATCAGGATGATCCTAGTAAACCCAGTCTTTGAGAAATCCCCAGATCTAGAAGTTAAAGAGTTTCAGATTAGGTGAACAAGGCAGCTATGCAGTGGGAAACACATGGCTGATCACTCCAGCTTCTGTGAAATGTTCTCGAAAAATCTCCTGCATAGATTGATAGATGCATGGAGCCGTCTGCATGAAAATAGCTGAATACATGCATAGCTGCTGTAGCTGTGGAAAAACAAAATTGTTGATCATACTGTGATACCGCTCAGCAGTAACTGAGCAGATCATAGGACCTGAATGGCAATGTCCTCAAAGAAGAATGGTCCAATGATAAATGAAGCTGTAAATCTGCACCAAACAGTAATTTTAGGTGAATGCAAAGGAATTTGTTGGATTGCATGCAGGTTTTACTTAACCTATACTGGAAACTGAGGGGGTTTTTCACAACTCCATTCAGGTGAAAGTGAGCCTCATCTTCCCACAAAATCATCCACGACCATGCAGCATCCAACTGCACTTGAGCAAGGAATGTTAAAGTGAATGTTAGTCGACTTTCAAAGTCTTCTAGGTGCAACTCCTGTGTCAGGGTTATCTTGAATGGGTAGAAATGCAGATTTTCTGTAGAATTTTCCAGACAGTTCTGTAAGGCACATCCATGTGTCTTGATGCAACATATGCGCTGCAGAACCTTGTTATTCATAGCCTACTTCACAATGGTAGTAGCAACTTCATTCACTTGTTGTGAACTAATTGGTTTTGTGACCTCTGTCAGGTCTACCTTCCAACAATCCCGTTTCTTCAAAACAACTAATCATTCATCACAAAGCACATGGAGATAATGGATCTGGTCGATATTTGTTCAGGTAATGAAATTCACCGAATGCATCAGCAGCATTACAATCGTTTAGTACAACTTCACGAGCAAAGCACGTTGGGGCAAGGTTAGTGCCATCACTGTGGCTAGTATTAACAACCAGAATGAAGGGAAAAATCCCATGTCCCTCTTTTTTCAAACCCTCTTAGCATCTAAGGAGGTGCATAATATGCAATTTTCATGCATTTAGTGTTTATAAGTTTTTTTCTCCTCAGACATTGCTTTTGCATGAAGCACAATGCATTCCTGCAAAGTTGTACAGCATTTAGATTGCTTATGGCACTCCACAAGGCCTTAAACAGGGATACTTTAATTTTGATCACCCTGTATATTGTCATATTATTACAATACCACACTTTAGCTATACTTTGCCTTTCAAATTAATTTGTAATTAATTTGATAATTCTATTTCTAGAAATCTAATGATGACAAAATCCACTCACCAGCTTCCTACAGATCAGAACGATTAGCAACAGAAAAAAATAGTAAACGTCAGGAATGGTTAAATCTAAGTCAAAACAGCCACCATATCAACTCAACTATGTGAGAACTTTCAGTGTAAAGAGGTGCTCAGGAAAAAGAATGCAGCCAAATTAGCAGTAGAAATCATATTTAGGCCCTGCAAAATTTACTGTATATTTCATAATGCAGTAGAATTGTTTTCTGAATTTAAATACTTTAAATTGTATCGAATATTATCATTTCCTTGGTGAATGAATTAAATGTACTTTTTAAATATTCTTACATAGTATCTTCAAACTTAGATAAGAAAGAAAAACAACAGTGTTTAGTATTACTACATATAATATAGTGCCCATAATTTAAAAGAAAAAAAAATGGGACATCAACTGTGTCTGGGGAGGAGAGTTGAGTTTCTTAAAAAAATTTTTTTAAATATTTTCAACAACCTAAAATTCACTATTTTAACAAAAAAAAAATTGTTAATGCCAACTGGGGCAAAACAAGGTGTTTAAAAAGAGATCATTGTTTGCTTTTTATATCCAAATTTTAAAAAGCATAAGGTGAAGAGATGACAGACAAGTACGGCCATCTTATTGTCCCTACTCTTAACACAGTATATCATTGTTTGAAATAGTATAGATTCTACAGTCGATTCTCTTGTGTTTACATGGTGAAAAACCTGAGTATCCAGTAGAAAATACCTGCTTGCCCATGCCCCTATTTAACTTGTGAACTAGTCAAAAAAAATTAAAAAAGTTCTAACCATCAGGAACAGACATGAAATTTCCTATACACAAAGGATTTGGACAGGGAGATGCAATTTCACCTAAATTATTTTCAGCAGCCATAGAAGAAATTTTTAAAAACCTGGATTGGAAAAACAAAGCATGATGGTAAATGGGAAAGAACCAAATCACCTATGATTTGATGATGATATTGCTCTTTTAAGAAACTCTGCAGAAGAACTTCAAAAAATGATCACTGAATTGAATGCAGAAAGTAAAAAAAAAAGGGTTAAATATAAACAATAACAAAACAAAAATAAATATAATAAATACATTACCCAAAAAAGTCAGCACAAATGGAACACCAGGAACTTGATATAGTAAACCTCCTCTTTTTATCTAGGACAAAAGATCACAGTAGAGGGTGAATGTAAAGAAGAAATTATATGTAGAATTCAACTTAGTTGGATAGCCTTTGGAAAACATCGTGAAGCACTCAAAGGTAACATCCCAATTTGCTTTAGAAGAAAAATAAATTAAAAATACAAAGAAATTATATTATTGGTTTTAATCCTTTATCCAAGTAAGCAAACAATGTTTTGTGCATGAAGCATCTTCACAACCGAGTTACTTGTATATATATAGAGGCTAATGACTTCACATCAGTTGTCTTAGTATGTATCCCATAATGCAAAGCACACACCCTTATGGATGTGTATAATGCTATGCATAATAAGAAGGGCCCAGATGATCTCTCTATCATCCAGAGTATTTTTTTAATAAGGTCTGACACCTTTTGACTATTTATATATGACTTCTGCATTACTTGGTATCACCTTGGTATCTCCTTCCAGGTCTGGCTCCCACTGATGAGACCTCAATAAAGGTCAAAATCAGTCTGGGTAGTGACCCTTCCCATTATGCATAGCATTATACACATTATACACATCCATAAGGGTGCATGTTTTTTCATCACATAGATATTATGATGCGAACATACATACAACTGATGCGAAATCATTAGTCTCTATATACAAGTAGCACAGTCGTGAAGATACTTCATGCACAAAACATTGTTTTGCTTACTTGGATAAAAGATTAAAAAACCAAGAATATAATTTCTTGGTATCTTTAATTTACGGTAGAGAGAGGTTAAAAACTTTTAATAAAAGAAAAATATTCAGCAATGTATACTTCCAGTCATGGCATATGGAAGTGAAACATGGACTTTGACTAAAAAATTGACCAACAAGTTGAGGATTACCAGAAGAAAATGGAAAGATCATTACCAGGCACGATACTTTGGTCAGAGTTTAGATTAGGGTGAGAGACATAACAGCCATTAAAAGATCCAAATGGCAATGGGCAGATTATATTGCATGAAGTAACACTCAAAAATGGACAAAGTTGATATCAGAATGGTATCCTAGAGATGGAACGTGAGCTACAGGAAGACCAAAGAGATGGTAAGAACTCAGTGGCACAGAAAGGCTCAAGATAGGAATGAATGGAGGACTTTGGGGAGGCTTTCATCCAACAGTGGACAGGAAATGGCTGATAATGAGCTATGTGTATAACAGAGGAACTTCTCACATTGAGTACATGATTCCATTTAGGTCTGAAGATAATGTTCCATAGCATATACAGCACATCACTTATTTTTATTTTCATTGCATTTCACATAGTGTTAAAACCAGATTTTAAATAAGATTAAATTTAAGACTATTTAACAACTTTACTATTGAAAATGGTCTGTTCCTATAAATTGGACCTTGTGAAGAACTAGTATTGAACATTCTAGAGCAGGGCTGTCCAAAGCACTGCCTGCAGGCCACATGCAGCCCGGGGTGCAGTGCTTTGGACAGTTTTGTGTGGCCTGCCTGTGGGTTTTGATTTTTATGAGTGAAAAAATAAAATAATTTGAATTAAATGCATATTAGATATTTTAATTCTATCACTAATCAATAATCTCGATGTTGGTAATTTTATTTGGTGTTTTTACATCACTATATACCTATGTGTTTTTTTTTCAAATATTAGATGTGTCAAAGAAGCGGTCTTATACTGTTTTGTTCCAACAAGCATGCTCTGGGCTCTCGCATTCCTCGTGAGCGCACACAATTAATGTTGTTCGCTTGTTCAGCTATCAAGGTTGTGTTGCTGCTGCTCACCAAATTACTATATACACATTGTGATGTGGCCCTCGGATTACCTAAGGTTGGACAGCCCTGTTCTAGAGAATATTATCATTGAAAGAAGCAAGCAAATTCAACTAAGCTCTAGTTAAAACAAATGCCCAACATTGTAAAGAATAATGTGAAAGAAAGAACACTACTAGTGGTAGTGGATAGGAATATTAATATTGATTGTGAAGTTAATAATAAGAGAATCCAGTGTCATCTACATTGGGTTTAAATAATACTTTTGAAAATCCATTTACATCAGGTTTAAATAATGCAACCATTTAAAGTGTTAGTACTGAGCCATTCTACTAATAGAATACAAAATTGACAATACTTATTGAAATTAGGTGAAGGTAAACATGCATTCAGCTACCAACTTACATTAATTTCACCAAAAGATATCATGTCAATTTGTGAAAAGTTCACCAAAAAAAAATTTATTCTATTTATATTAAAATAAGTCAATTCAAATGTTTTCATTTTATACTAGACAGAATTCCTGCAAGTCACTTTAAAATACAGACAAATTCACACAAGGCGTGTTGGAAAAAAAAAAAAAAAAAAACTGAACTTTTGCTATAGACTTGATTGTTCATTTTATAACATTTTAAGCACTATCCACCTTCAAAGTAGTTCCCTCTATTGGCGATCCACTGCTCCCAACATTTAGTGTTTAGTTTTTCTTGTATTTGTCTTCTCCGTATTCTCTAAGAGCACAAGCTGACTTGTGCTCTTAGAGAATACAGACAACCTCACCACATGCCTCTCTGGCTGAATCAATCAATGTTTTCTTCAGAGCTTGCCACTAAAATCTCAGGTTTGATTCCTGTTCTCAAACTCTTTCATTTTTTCTTGAATGATTTTTGTATATTTCAGTCTACAATTCACATCTGAGAGCTTCTCAACTTTTATTTGCTTTAAAACTTTCTGACATGTTCTTCTTTTCAGTATGAAATTCAAGTTTATCCCGCTCAAGACTAAATGGTGATCACTTCCAATTTCCAATCCTCTGCACACTCTAGTGTCCTAGACCAGAGTGAAAACATTACTATCAACAATAACAAAGTTCAATGAGTCTTTTCTTATTCCTTGCATCTTCTTGCCATAACAACATTCATTATCTCTTTCTTAAAGTTTTAAACTTTTTTTGTGTACGAGGTACATGCAAAACCATTTAATTTATTTTTTCATAAAGTAAAATCAGGGGTGTGAGATATATTTGTGGGCGAGTTACATTTGAGTAAATACGGTAATAAATCAAAGCTTTTCAGGATTAAGTACAATACACTTAACTGTAAGCACCTTCCTGTCATAGTAGTATTTAGCTTGACTATTAACAACTTTTATACTATCTATTCGCTGGATATCATCAGATGCCATCTGGTCACTCAGTTGCTTGGTGATGTGCTTGCCACACCAGTCCTTGACAGGTGGTTCTGTCATATGCTTTTCTGGAGGCTTCAACTCTCTGAAGATCAGTCACTCCAGACATGCTATTCTGTCCACCTCACTGACGGTCTACTTTTTCCTCTATTTTTCCAAGAACTTTACTTTCTATTACTGTTTGGAGAAGTCATCCTTCCATCTTTTCAATGTGTCCAAAGTATTTCAACTTTCTTCTGTCAATATCCTTAAAGTTCTACCAATCCTTTCTAGTACCCATCCCGTTGTCCGCCTTTCAGTATATGATATCCTCAATAGCCTTCTGTAACATATCTCAAAAGCAGATATCCTTTTCCTATAAGACTTCTTTAGGTTCCAAGTTCATCCAAAATCATCAACCATGTTCTTGTGGAGATAGATCCAGATTTTAGACAAGTCTCTGACTGTTGTTTTAGCTATTCCTAATCTTCTTCTGAACAGTAATTCTTCACATAATAATGGATTCCCAGGTACTCGAATTTGCTGACTTCATTGATTCTTCTTCCATTAAGGTGCACTTGTTTCTCAGGAGCTTTCATGTCTGTATTTCCTTTGAGAACTGCCTTGTTAGGATTGAGCTGAAGTTCTTACTGATCTCATTAACTTTCTTAAAGATTTGTCCTAGTTCTTCCTTGTCATTACAAAGGAGTATTGCATCATCAGCATACCTCAGATTACTGATCAATCTACCACCTATTCCTGTCTTAAGCTCATCCAATGCTACATGCATGATATCCTCAGCATACATACTAAACAGGTGAGGAGAAAGTAGGCAAAATTAGAGGAACCATTATTTAGCCATAATCAATTATTATGTATGGCTTTAATTCAATATTGGCTGATGTCAAACATAAATAAGATTCATATTTCTAAATTTAAGAATAATATGAGTCTAACATGATTTGAAGTTTTCTAATAAAGACTTGTTATTTCCACCATTGCAATAGATATTTCAATTCTAATAGAAATAAATACTCTCTTCTGATTTAAGTGAATTCAATTCATTTAAACTTACTGAATTAAGTTCAAATGAATAATGGTGTAGTGCAGGGATCGGCAACCTTTTCAGACTCGCGGGCCACATTCAACTTTTATTTTTAATAATCGGGCCCGCAAGCGTTTAATTAAGAGAAAATAGTGAGTGAAAAAAATACTTAAGTTATCAATTTTTATTATCTCAATTAAAAAAAAAAACAGAAATATTTAAAGTACGAGATATGAAACAAGCATGAAAATGAAACTCAAAAAATTATCACACAAACAAAGTAATATAGTTTATGCATCACAATGTGTGTCTCCCTGCTTAATGTGACTTTTGTGGTTGTTTTCCCTTAGCCAAGTTATCTAGATCCACTTTATAACCTGAGGTGCAAATTTGAATCGAAGCATGCAAATGTTCAGTCAGTCAGCCGAGAAGAAAATTTTTTTCTCTAAAACTCATGGCAGAAAATGCTTATTTGCAAATGTATGTACTTCCAAATGCGACTATCATCTTTTTTGCAAAACTGATTAATACTTCAAATTTTTTTAGTAAGCATCGATAAACCTTTTGGATATTTTCTAACGAAAATGCATTCTTTAATGTTTCATTGTGTTGTAATTCCAAAACTTCCATCTGTAGTTGATTTGGTAAGTTATCAAAATCGACATTAAAAGGGTTCAAACATAATGGCATTTCGATGCTATTTTTATGAAAATCAACAAGATTTGTTGTACGGACAATATCATGAAGTATAGGTATAAAATTATTTTAAATTTATTATTCATATTATAAAATGTGTTATTTAAATAATTCAACATATACCGGCCACATGCCATGTAAGTATGTCAACCTTTTATGGGCTGCCAAAAGTGTACGTTTGGGCCGCAGGTTGCCAATCCCTGGTGTATTGTATTAGTCATTCATATTATAACATCAGTAACATTAACAATAATTTATTTCTTTGAACTATATGCAGTGACATCACCTTTTAATATTGAAAAGTTAAAAGACAATGTCAATGAACACAGCTCATTATGGTGTTTTATATTTGCACCATTATCATTGATACTGATAGAACTGAATATATTGCAGGACAATACTTGGCAAGTAAGCAGGGGGAAAGAGCTTTCTAATTTTTAAATATATTCTTGCTTTCATTCATATTCTATTCTGATGTACAAACAAAAATTTGTGTCCTAAAGTATCATCACAGTTCACTTGCCTGTATTTAGAAAACATCATCACCATCAAATTCCTGCCATGTACCCTCAAGAGGTGTACAGGATATGATACTGATGTAAGGGGTGTACAGGATATGATAACGATGTAATTTTTTTTCATGATACTACATGAAAAAAATTACATCATTACTAACTTCCTATCTAGATTTAGAAAACAGATGATTTCATATTAAGTTGTGCTTTATATCCTGTAACTTACAGCACTCTTGTTGTTGAATATATACAATGCCATACATGATGATGAGAGTCACTTCCCAGACCAGTTTGATCTTTATTGATGTTGCATTAATGGGAGCTGACTGAAATGCTGAAAGCTTTCTTGATGGAATAAGTCATATTTCTCATATACAAGTAGCAAAATGGTGTATGTTTTTTTGTCACTATCACTGTATCATTACCTTATTGTAGATGTAGATAGCAATAAGTTTTTTGAAATACTGAATTGGAAAGTTATATTCTTGTTTCATCCCTATTTTACTTTGGCATAAGCAAACAAAAGTCTGCCAGTGATGCCAAAGTATAGTAATAATATATCAACACTTTTTTTTTTTTACTTATATGAGAAATAACTCCTCATTGAATAAGTTGTCTGTGTATCCTTGTGGCAGTCACTTCTCTAACCTGAATCTTGTATTGTTCATGCAACTGTTCTTCATCATCATCATCAAATTCCTGCCATGTACCCTCAAGGGGTGTACAGGATATGACAGTACTACATGAAAAAATTACATCATTACTAACTTCCTATCTACAATTTTCCTCCAAATCAGTCTGTTACTTGTCAAGACTCCAACATTATCAGATCTTATATTTCTATCGTCTAAGGCACTTTGTACCGTATCAATCCACCTATATCTTGGTCTTCCTCTGGGTCGTTTTCCTGCCAACCTGGCAGAGAACACTTGTTTTGCTAATCTTTCCTCTCCCATTCTATTTAAGTGACCATACCATCTGAGATTAGCTCTGCTAACGCATTCCTGGATGCTGACAATGTCAAGTTCTTTCCTAATATCCTCATTTTTTAATATGATATTGCCATTGATGCCATCTGTTCACGCCTCTAATCTTTCTCAGGACTCTCATATCTGCGGTCTCTAGTCTTTGGTCAAGTGTTTTACTTCTGACCCAGCTCTCAGATCCATAAGTTAAAATTGGTTTGAACACAGTCTTGTATACAGCTAATTTAGTGTTCCGACTAATTTCTTTCTTATTCCATATGAATTTATTCAATTGACTTCCCACGATACCAGCTTTGCTGATTCTGTTGTCTATTTCTATATTTAGTTTACCATCTTCAGTAAAAATTGTGCCTAAGTAGCTGAAATGTTTTACTTGTTCCACAGGTTTTCCATTCACAACACAGTTGACATTTTCAATGATTCTGCCTATTTTCATTGTCTTTGTCTTTTTATTGCTGACCTTCATACCATATCTATTACAACAGCTATTCAATTTAGTCAGAGAATCTTGCAGACTTGTAGCGGATTTATTTAGAAGTATAACATCATCCGCATAAAGCAAAGAGCTGACATTAACATCTCCAATTTTGATATCAGGTTTAATACCACATTCCTTCATAATGTGATCCATATAGATAATGAATAACAGAGGGGATAACGTACATCCTTGTCTCACACCAGATTTAACATTAAACCATCTTCCTGTACTTCCTTCAATTCTAACTGCAGACTCACAACTCAAATAAAGACTAAGTATTGCTTGATATAATGCCCCATTGACACCATATAACTGCAGCGTATTGAATAGCTTCTCTCTTGGCACCTTGTCATATGCCTTTTCCAAATCGACAAAACTTAAATACAGATCTTTGTTATATTCCCATGCTTTCTCGACTATTTGTCGTAAAGTGAAGATCTGATCCTGACAGCCTCTATTTGGCCTGAATCCAGTTTGTTCTTCACCAAGCTTTTCTTCCACAATTCTTCTCAACCGTTTCTCAAGTATACTTGCATAGATCTTGCCAGGAACACTCAGTAGGGAAATACCTCTGTAATTCTCACATTCAGTTTTATTTCCCTTTTTATATATGGGTACTATGAGAGCTCTACTCCAATCATCGGGAATTCGTCCCTCTGTCCAGGCTTTCTGAACTATGCAGTGCAGCCACTGTAAGACTCTTATACCACCATACTTCAGCATTTCTGGTCGAATATCATCTACTCCTGCTGCCTTTCCACATTTCAAGCCTTTGATGGCTTTTTCTACTTCAAGTATGGATATGTATTCCTGACTGCATGCCTGGTCAGTGTTTTTTATCACTGTGCTGTCATCACTGCTTGTTTCATTTAGCAGTTTTTCAAAGTAATTACTCCATACTTCAAGGATATCTTTTTCTCCTGTTTTCATTTCACCTTTATCATCTCTAATTCCTTTTACAGCACTCTTTCCTCCATTCCTAAGCTTCTTCAACAACCTCCAGAATATTTTGCCACCTTCTTGATATTTATTTTCTATATTCTTGCCAAAGTCCTCCCATGACTTTTGTTTAGCTAGTTTTACACACTGTTTAGCTTTCTTACATTTGTCTCTGTATTCTGTAAGAGTAAAAGCTGACTTATTTGCCAGGAACTTTTGATATGCTTTCTTCTTTTCCTTCACTGCCTCTTTAACTTCCTGTGTCCACCAGGGAGTTCTGATTTTTTTATCTTTGCACACAACCTCACCACATGCCTCTCTGGCAGAATCAATCAATGTTTCCTTTAGAGTTTGCCACTGAATCTCCAAGGTTTGATTCCTGTTCTCAAACTCTTTCATTTTCTTTTCAATAATATTTCTGTATTTTAGTCTACAGTTTACATCTGAGAGCTGCTCAACTTTTATTCGCTTTAAAACTTTCTTACATGTTATTCTTTTCAATATGAAATTCAATTTTATCCTGCTCAAGACTAAATAGTGATCACTTCCAATTTCAAATCCTCTGTACACTCTGGTGTCCTGCACCAGGGAGAAAACATCACTATCAACAATAACATAGTCAATGAGACTTTTCTTATTCCTAGCCTCTTCTCTCCATGTGAATTTGTGCACATTTTTATGTTGGAACATGGTGTTAGTAATAACCAGTCCATGTCCTGAGCAGAAATCCAACAGATATTTGCCATTATTATTAGCTTTGCTCTTTTCTCCAAATTTTCCCAAAATATTTTTGTATGTCTCACAATCATTTCCTACTCTACTATTTAGATCCCCAACAAGGACCAACTTTTCCTTTTTCATTGTGTCAGTTGCTTTTTCTAAAGCCTCAAAAAATTCCTCCACTTCTACCTTAGTAGAACCTTCTGTGGGACCATAGGCACAAATAAGTCTCATTGTCCAGTTCCCCATTCTCATATTTGCCCACATTACTCTACTTGAGACTGACTGCCATTCAAGAAGATTAGCCTCGTATTTTGTGTTGAATACTATGGCTACTCCTTCTTTTCCTTGATTGTTATTGCCTGAATATAACATTTTGTATTTATTGCTCAGAAAGATCTCACCAGTTTTGGTCTTTTTTGTTTCAGTCACCCCTATTATGTCGATCTGGTACTTATCTAATTCCTCAGCTAGCTCCATTTCTTTGCCATTCAGGCTTCTTACGTTGATAGTACCGATCTTTAACTCTGGTGATGTTGAGTTGGGGTTTGTTTTCAGATTTGTTCCAGTAGCTGACTTTTCGCTGTTCGCCCTGGTTCCCTGGCAAAAACAACGGGGGCCTTGTTTAACCGGGCGACGCCCCAGCCGGCATGAAATTTTGTCACGTTGTACCATCATTTTTTATTTTGGTTTTTTTTTTTGGCAACTGTTCTTTGCCCCTTTCTTTATACTTTTTTTTTTCTATGACCTCCCTTTCATCTGCAGTTAACATTTAGTCACTGTATACCTAATTCACTTGAGGTATACAACTCACCATTGCTGCTAATAAATATCTCTCCCTTCCAATTCTTCAATCCACAGACCTGCTCCAAATTGATTTCTAAGATTATTATAATGACTTGCCGGCCTGGTTGGCCGAGTGATCAGCGTATCCGCTCTCCAGCCAAAAGGCTGCAGGTTCGAATCCTGCTGTGGGCATGGATGTTTGTGATTGTCTGTGAAAATACTAGTGGTTGTAGTGGGTGTAGATGATGAGGTTCTCTGTAGTTGGTGGAGACAGAGAGTTGTAGAGCAGGTGCCCTCCCTCGATAAGTCTTTGAACTCCCTGGAGGTGTCATGTAATAATAATTCCATATTAATGCTTTTTGCCTTAAAACTTTTGTGTCTATTCATCCTCTAGGCCTCTCTTTCGACACATTTCTCGCTCATGTCCTTTATTACTACTGCTCTTCTCAACTCTGTATTATCATCTGGGTAATATGCTCACTATTCTCTTTCTGACATTCTTCTGCAGCACAATCTCTAACATTAACCTCAAAATCTCTCACCATTTGATTCACACTAGCTCTTAAGTCATTTCTCCCCACTGTTACTATCATCTTGTCCACATTTTCACCTCACTAAATTACCATTGGTCCCACCAAAGCTGTATTTGTCTATTTTTATTTTATTTTCATTTGTTCGTTTAACTATTCTGATTCAATAAGCGGTTAGTTTGAGCTAATACTCAGTTGTGCACCAATGCTCTGTTTAAGTAAATCATTACTAAATTCTGAATGCATGAGACTACTTGAAATTAATGCTGTGAATGCTAATACCTTGAGAAAGCTGCTATGTCTGTATGAGATAGCTAATTCAGCTTTGGTTAAGTTTGTTATGCTGAATTACAGGATTCACACCAAGCTTTCCAAACTATATGTTACTTTTCCAATTTCAACACAGGTGGGAAAAATGAGAGTGAACTCAATCTACTTAAAATGTGAATAATCCACACATCAATGTCTTGCATCTTATTTCTAAGCTAACTGATATGAGTGGTTTGTATTCATATTTCAAAATTGTTTATGTTTTGTTTTTAGAATAAACATGGTAACATCATGTTTACCAATTGCATATGTTTACTGCCTTGTAGTTGCTGAAGGAAAAAAAAAAATTTATAGAAATATCAATTTAATTATATGAAATATGACACATCAGTTGACATCCCTTAGCACATAATATGCTATCTCTTAAATTAAAAGTGAAACATAAATTGCATATTCTATAAAAAAAAAAAGACATAAAACAACTTTACAGTTGTATGTTTGAAAAAGTTCATTGAAAACATTTTTTATAACCCTTAACTTTCTATGAGCTTGAATATTGCTAAGCAGAGGATGAGGAAATTGCCCATGAGGAATTCGTGTATCATTTTGAATATGGTTAATTCTATTTACTTTTATGACACCTGGTTTATATTATATATACACATACAGTGGCGTATTTAGGTATAGGCCCGGGCCTAGAGCAGCAAATTTTGAGGGACAGCGGAAATTTCCGGGCTCTCATTTTTGTAATTATATTTATATTACGAATTTACAATATACATAGGTTATGCATGTAAATCAACATGTTCATTAAATATGGGGGGGGGGGGGGGCAGCACTTTCTGCGGGCCTAGGGGCGGAAAATACCTAAATACGCCACTGTATATATATATATGTATATATATATATATATATATATTATATATAATTAAATAAATTTAAGGACTCAAAACTGAGAAATACCAAAATAGAAAATTACTATTTATTATTTGAGCAGACAACTAGTTTCATCTTAGACTTCATTGAGTGCATAACATGAAAAGCGAGGGGGGGGGGAATTATTTTATCTCTTAGCTTCTAGTCATTAAATTATGTCATATAGCCGAGTAAATCCGTTGCATTAAATATATATATATATATATATATATATATATATATATATATATATATATATATATATATATATAAATAAAGGGGGAGGGACAAAAAGGAAGGATTTTAGAAGGTGCAATATTACTGAATACTGTAGTGTAATTTCTACACTAAGCATAATACAAGCAAATTGGCCATGAAAAAACACAATTTATATTAAAAAAAATTACTGCTGTGGTGACAGCAGGCAGTAGATGGCATTGTGTGTCCATGGTAGTAGCAGCTGGAGGATTAAATAAGGAAGATGGCGAGTTGTGTAAAGTTGAGTAGAGTGCCCTCCTGCAATGAGTCCTTGGAAGTGTCAGATAAAAATAATTCCAAACTTAACATTTGGTATTAAAGCTAGCTAAAAATACATTGTTTTTTTAAGTTAAAACAGAAACTTTCAGTAATTATATTTTATTAACAATAACATGAAATTAACTGATTCATAACATTTAATTACATTATAATTGCTACCTCCAGTAAACAGAATGCATACTTAGTTCCATCTAGCATGTAAATGTTTGTGAACAGCAAATCGCCTGACTTGAGAGAGGATCACAGATGCCATGTACATTAATACACAGTATCTGCTGAATTAAAAATAATAATTTTAAATAATGTATCAATTAATGCAATGATTTGACAATAAAAAGTTAAGTCCTTTTAAGATGACAAAGAAGCTTCTTATTTCCCTTTATGCACAGGATTTTTCATTAGGAAAATCCAGTGCATGCCACACACACACACACAATGCTGGTCAAGGTGAAATCAAGTTCTGAAATGCTTAGGATATATATAAAATATGTGCAGAGTTCACTGTATCATATCCAAATTAACAATAATTAAAATTTCTTACATATTAAAAACATTCATTACAAAATGAATATGTAATTAAAAAATGCACTTAAAAGCACAATGCATAAAAATAAACTGTGGAAATCAAATACATTTCCACATAAAAATATAATATCAGCATGTTAAAAGATAAAAATAATTTTCAACTAGAAAAATTTCCTGCTAATAAATAATTCTTCTTCTTACTGATATACTTTGATACTGATTTGCAAACTGGAAACCAGCTGTTTTTTTGCTTATGGTAATATAGTATAAAATAATTCTTGATACCAAAGTAATTTGGTAATATTTGTTTACCAACATGAAGTTTTAGTACAAAATTGAATTAAATTTTTTTAAAGGTTCCTTATGAATTTCTTGCAAAGCACAAAAAAATATTCACCTATGAAATAAAAATTAACTGCATAATAGGAAATATTAATTTAAAAAATTTATTTAATAGTATCATTTTCGCCTGTGTGTCACAGGCATCTTCAGTACATTTTCAGCTCAAATTAAACAATAACGGACAATTCCAAAAAGCGCCACCTAAGTAGCTGGTGTAAGATAACTAAAAAGGTCAATAAATTTCCTAACAAAAAACAACAACAAAAAAAAATGTCCACAATAAAAAGTTAGGAAAGATTAGCTGATTTATAAGGTACTATCTCCCATAAAGGGGATAGACATAAGCTGTTGGATCTGTTTAAGTTAGGAGAATGAAGTAAAGTTTCACATGTTTCTTTATAAAGGCGTTCTATGAGGAACAGACTTTTGTGAAGGGCTCGTCTTTCTCCAATGAACTCTATGTCTAGTGAAGATGGCATGTTCTGCAAGTCCAGACTTTTCAGGTTTAAAGTAGTCAATATAAGATTGATGTTCTTCTAGCCAAATAGAGGCAGATCTTCCTGTTTGTCCGAAATAAGATAATCCACAAGAGCACGGAATCTGCTAGACACCTGGATAATTAAGATGTGGAAGCTTGTCCTTAGGAGAAGTGAGAAAGGTGGAAATTTTTCTAAATGGTTGAAAAGCAACAAAAATATTCAGTGGTTTTAAAACTTTTGCTATACGTTCACTAATGCCGTGAACATAAGGGATAGGAATGTGTGTTATTTCTTCTGTATTTGAAGAGGAAGACATATTAAAACTACTCAAAGCTCTTTTAATGAAGCAATTCTTATAATCATTAGATAGAAAGGAAGAAATTATATATTGCAGTTCTTTCTGTAAAAGATCATCTGAAGAACAAAGGGAGTGGGCCCGATGAACCAGTGTTTTAATAATTCCTGCCTTTTGACTGGGATGGTGATGAGATCTTATATTGAATACTTTAAAACTGAAAAGTCTGGACTTGCAGAACATGCCGTCTTCACTAGACAAAGAGTTCATTGAAGAAAGACAAGAGTCCTTCACAAAAGTCTGTTCCTCATGGCCTTTATAAAGAAACATGTGAAACTTTACTTCATTCTCCTAACTTAAACAGATCCAATGGTTTACGTTTATCTCCTTTATGGGAGATAGTACTTTATAAATCAGCTAATCTTTCCTAACTTTTTATTATATACATTTTTTTTTTTTTTTTTAAGAAATTTATTGACCTTTTTAGTTATCTTACACCAGCTACTTAGGTGGCGCTTTTTGGAATTGTCAGTTATTGTTTAATTTGAGTTGAAAATGTACTGAAGATGCCTGTGACACACAGGCAAAAATTATACTATTAAATAATCTTTGTACGTGATTTTTCCGTTATTAATTTTGTATCGATATGTCTACTCACGGTATACCTCTTATATAACTAATGTGTTATAATATTAATTTATTATAACACATTATAAAAATTGAACTGAACATCATCAATGTGATTCAATGAAAATATAAACTAAAATACAAATTTTTATTAACTTGGTTAAGGCCAAGTTCATAATACAATTTCATTCAAACATTTTAGACAATTTTAAATCTCATTATTGAAGCAAAAATATCCTTTAAATGTAAGCACTGATCTTGTTTTCATCAGGATGTTGTAACAAAGCGGGGCATGCACATTCTATGAGAATATTTTAAAATGATTAAAAAAAGGGACTGTGTGTTTATTCATTCTCCAATAATTCAAGGATTTTATTAAGTAATCACATCCGTAAACAGTTCTTTCTCTCCCTCTCAAGCACAAAGTGAACAGATAAAGCTTTGTACTTAAAGGGAGTAAAGAAACAGAAAACAAATTATCTTTCCTTTGCCACTAAAGGCTGTGAGATACTGAATCCCAATGTGACATGGATCTATTTTCATCACTTAGTGTGACCACAATCACCTTGCTACAAAGGCTGAATAACCGTCTCAAAAAGCAAGGGTTCTAGATTATTTAGTCTGTGGCTTACCCCATGCTGCCAATGTTCTATAGCAGTGCTTCCCAATCTGTGGTCCGCGGACCCCCCCGGGGGATCTGCGAGTAATTCAAAGGGAGTCCGCGGGATAATTTATTTTCATTAAACTTTATCTTATCATGTTGCTCACACCTGGAAGAATATGAACATAAATGATATGTTCATATTCTTCCGAATATCTCCATTTATAACAGTATTACATTGTCATAAATGACACATTCAGTGTTGTAAAACTGTAATTTATTACTTCATCTTTATGATATGTAAAATATAAAAAATTTCCATTTTGGATTTTATGGGATCCACGGTGAATTAACATTCACTACAGGGGTCCGCGACATCAAAAAAGGTTGGGAAACACTGTTCTATGGTATTCTTACCATTCATGAGTGAAAATGTCAAAATCAGAAAACAGACCTCCAAGCATAAAATCAATTAGAATCTTTCATTCAGATTTTTGAAATGAAAATATTCATTCTCTTATCAGACAAGCATAGCCTACCAGCCCATTATTTTATTTCAGTTTAAAAAAGTAATGGATATCTTGCAATGCTAAGTATGTAATAATACTGTTAAATTCAGTGTTGTTGATTATTTTAATGATATACCAATTAATACATCTCTCTCATATTTTAAATAAGATTTAAATTCAGGCTAATCAACTTTTATCCTGAATTAAAAAAATCCCCCTCACACGCCCGTTTATTTTAATAAAAATCAATAATTGGTCTGTTATGTACACTGTTAAGCTCTTGCAGACCAAAATATTTTATTTTCATCATACAATGGATTGGCGTGAAGCCACATTTTTTTTAAATAGTTTTTTTCCCTTCTTTATTTGACCCTACCTATGAAAGGTTACAAATCTATGGTACATTAATACTATGGGTGGGCTATGAATTTTTTGAAATATTTTTTATTAATTTTTTTTTACATAATTCTGGAAACCCTGCTAAGGAGACAAAACATGGAAAACTTTCAAGCCATTTCGGCTTTCAATAAATGGAGCAATGGTTTTAGAGTGAGCAATGATATTAATCTCTTACCTAAAGACAATGACAAATGCCCATGTTCACAGTACGATTTGAAAACTGCAGCCTCCTGGTTGGAGAGTAGGTACCAACTAACCAGGCTAATACTCTTAAAAAGGAATAATTGTGAGCTTCAAAAAAAAAAATTAATCTTTAACTTTTAGATAAAAAATACTGCATAAATATAATGAATGTCAATATCATTGTGCCAAATGGTGCTGCAAAACTGTGTGTATTGTAACATTACAATAGTACAGATTGTAAGAAAAACACATCTAGCACAATCCCAAAGGAAATTAAATTTGCAAGTTTTTTTGTGATTATTTTTTGTATTTCTTTATGTAATAAATGTTCTTGTTTATTAAAATATAAAAAGATGCTTGCATGCATTTCACTATATATCAAAAGCAAACTTCAAAAATTTACTTCTAATGCTACAGGACAGTATAAATAAATGTAATTCTGGAAGACACACTGTAATAAATGTTACTATCTAACTTTTTTTTACAAAAACTGACTACTTAGTGAAAATATATCCACTAAAGAGGAAATATATCTTTCTTCAGATAATTTTTATGTTCTACAGCAAAATTTAGAAAATAAAGTGTATATTAACCTCTATTGTTAACATTTTAGGGAAAGCTCATATCTGAGGGCAGTGTTTGGTAGTTTTAACTACAGTACCATTAATATAATGGAAGATTTTTTCCTCTACTACTAACAATCACTGGAATATTTACATTGCAGTTGTTGGCATAATCTTGTTATGTTCTTTTGGCATTCACTTTCTTTTTAACATTACAGTATTTCATTTTGTGAAAAAGATTATGCTGAAGTCAAGTTACTGTCATTCGAGAAAAGTATGACTAAATTCCACTTAGCCTTATAGTGATGAGTATAATAGTACTGACAGAAATTCACACTCTTATTACTTTAAACACTTAATGATTAACTTAATCTTTCCAATTCTATATGCACATTACAATAATTTTAAGATGCCAGCAGCCTCAAAAATGGTTATCTTTTTAATAACCATTATTTCTATAACATAAGAAATACAAAAGTCATCATCAGTTTCCTGATATATATATATATATACCCTCAAGGGATGTTCAGGTAATGGAGAAGTAAGAAGAAAAAATTAGTAACTTTAAATAATATATATTATTAATCTCTTATATATTTTTAATAAAAGTAGTTCTTAGCTCTAAACTCATAGCAGAGCTCTAAGAACTAGTTTTATTGATTTTAATGGAATTTAAACAATACATCATTAATCACCATGTACTTATTAATGTAATAAGTATTTTATTTTTTAGCACTTATATTTAAAAATGTCATTTTTTTTTTTTTTTTTTTTTAATACTGAAGTAGGTTATGCTTATCAGAATAAGATTTCAACTATGAGATCAATGATATGCTGAGAATTCCTATTTGGGACAGAAATTTGAGACAGTGCAATGATTGATAAGTATGGATATTGTACAGTTAAGAGTGGGAGTAAGAGTTAAGGAGATACCCGACTGGGAGAATGTTTGCTTGTTTAGAATTACAGCTGAAGTGATTAAGGCTATATAAAAGTGTGAATTTGCCACCAATTTACCTGTTTTGCAGGATGAAAAGCTCTGCCACTTCCATATGGCATGAGGCATTCAATCTCAGCTGATCTTTATAGGTTCTTTTGCACATGGAGCTTTCCAATCAAAATAGAGAGAATAAAATAAGATGATACAATGGTTAATAAGTGGACTCAAAGGGTGATATGAAAAACATGTATTAGAAAATTAGCACAAACGAGTGCAGGTCATGTAATAATAATAATAATAATGTGGAAAAGTATAAAGCTATGCATTTTGGGATAAAAAAAGATTACAAGTTGTGTACCACATTAATCGAACTGTACTCCAGAAAATTAATGAAGTTGGGATATGTGGATGTTAGATTGCAAAGGTGTCAAGATGGCTCAGCAGAAAAAAGTTACTTTTCCTTTTTATAAGGACTTTATACAGCCACATGTGAATTACTGTACTAAGATCTGGTCACCTGGGTTTTGTGGAGATGAGGAATTGGATACAGAAGCAAGTGGTTTGTTGAATGTGCTCCCTATATGACAGACTGAAAAGTTATGGGTTACAAAAGTTGGTTGGTTGATAGGAGGAAAAGAGGAGACGCAACAGAAATACTGAAGTTACTAAAAGAGTTTAATGGAATGATGCAGAAGACATTTTTCAGCATTGCTGAAGAATGGAAAATGAGTAATGTTGCCTGAGTCTGTTGTGAGTGCTTATTGGTGAATACATTCAAAGAGAGGTATGAGATACTGTGTGAATAGTACAGATATCCCACTATGAGTCTTTGGGCACCATGAAGGTTCCTGCTTAACAATAATTAAATGAATATGATTCATTTGCTATATATTTAATAAAAAAAAGTATTCATAATGATAAAAAAAAGTGACACATACTAGTTCTAGTATATCATATGATTTTTGTTCATTTAATGTTCTTGTTCTCTACTGTAATATTTCTTACTGGTATAATTATGGATAATAAAAATCCAAAAGAGAGACAAATATTTTAATTGGCTGTCAAACTTCGCTCAGTTGTCTTTCTTATATATCACAAAGTTTTATGAAGTGCTTTCATTCTGTTGTTCTTAATTTCATATTTTATTACTTTGCACAGATTAAGATTAAATCTTTGCTTTGTATTAGGCCTCAACAAAACTCTAGTTTTATTCTTGTCGTATAGCTTAAATTTAATTAGCTCAATTTATTTAGTACCTAGAAAAGAACAGCACAACTAAGAGAAAAAAGAAGTGTGTGTTTGCCATTTTGGGAATATAACAAAGATCTGTATTTAAGTTTTGTAGATCTGGAAAAGCATATGACAAGGTTCCAAGAAAAAAGCTATTCAAAATGCTATAGTTGTATGGTGTCAATGGAGCATTATATCAAGCAATACTTAAGTCTTTATTTGAGTTGTAAGTCAGCAGTTAAAAATGAAGAAAGTACAGGAAGATAGCTTAATGTTAAATCTGGTGTCAGACAAGTATGTACATTATCCCCTCTGTTATTCATTATCTATATGGATCATATTATGAAGGAAAATGGTATTAAACCTGATATCAAAATTGGAGATGTTAATGTCAGCTCTTTGCTTTATGCAGACGATGTTATACTTCTAAATAAATCCGCTAGCAGTCTGCAAGATTCCCTGACTAAATTGAATAACTGTTGTAATAGATATGGTATGAAGATCAGCAATAACAAGACAAAGACAATGAAAATAGGAAGAAGCATTGAAAATATCAACTGCATTGTGAATGGTGAACCTATAAAACAAGTAAAACATTTCAGCTACTTAGGCACATGTTTTTAGTGAAGATGGTAAATTAAATATGAAAATAGACAACAGGATGGATCAACAAAGATGGTATGGTAGGAAGTCAACTGAATAAATAAATTCTTTCTTATTCCATAAACTTATGGAATAAGAGAGAAATTAGTCAAAATGCTAAATTAGCTGTATACAAGACAGTGTTCAAGCCAATTTTAACTTACGGATCTGAAAGCTGGGTTAGAAATAAAACACTTGACCAAAGACTAGAGACCACAAATATGAGAATCCTGAGAAAGAATAGGGGCATGAAAAGAAACGAGGATATTAGGAAAAAACTTGACATTGTTAGCATCCAGGTATGTGTTAGTTGAGTTAATCTCAGGTAGTATGGTCACTTAAACAGAATGGGAGAGGAAAGATTAGCAAAGCAAGGGTTCTCTGCCAGGTTGGCAGGAAAAAGACCCAGAGGAAGACCAGGATATAGGTGGATTGATACATTAAAAAGAAGACCAATAATGTTAGAAGACCGATAATGTTAGACTCTTGAGAGGTAACAGATTGATTTGGAGGAAAATTGTAGATATGAATTTAGTGGTGATGTAAGTTTTTCATGTAGTGCTATCATATCCTGTATGCCCTTAGAGGGTACATGTCAGAAATTTGATGATGATGAATATCCAAAACAGAGACAAATATTCTAATTGGCTGTCAAACTTTGCTCAGTTGTCTTTTGTTATATCGCAAAGTTTTATGAAGTACTTTCATTCTTTGTATTAATTCTATTGTTCTTAATTTCATATTTTATTCCTTTGCACAGATTAAGATTAAACCTTTGCTCTGCATTAAGCCTCAACATATCCCTAGTTTTATTCTTGTCATGTAACTTAAATTTAATTAACTTAGTTTATTTAGCACCTAGAAAAAAACAGTAAAATCAACAGAAAAAGAAGTAGGTTTCCCATTTTTCAGAAAACAAAAAAATATAATAAAAAATCACCAACAGGAACTAAGCAACAAGAAGGTAATGTTGAACATTATCTATGATTGTGAGAATATTCTTTGTCACAAGCTATTCTGCAAGGTACAATGGTCAATAAACAGAGAAGTACATAAAGATATCTACTGGCCACTAATCACATGTTGTAACAGTGCCTGAGACTATATTGCAAAACCAGCTGAGTGATATCTCAATCAGTGGTATATTAGACTCCATCTTGCTCTCCTGATAAGTTCCTGTATGCAATCTGGACTGTTTCATTAAGTAGCAGGCATTTTCATGAAAAACAAGATATCTTTTGAAGCAATGACATCCGTTTGTAAATCTTTGGAAGCACTTTGCAGATGGACTTTCCCAGAGAAGAAATGTAGTTCATAATTAATAACACCTCAAAAAATTAAATTCAGATCACATCTAAGTGGAGTGGAGCACTTATTATATCAATTTATAAAAAGAAAACTGAATGTGAAATTTATAAAGGAATTTCTCCAAGGTACTCCAGGAAAGATTTATAAGAGCATATTAGAGTTTTAAAAATGTTAAGGAGAATCACATTTGGGGAAAACTCATCAAGAGCAACCTGAGTTCAGACTAAATAGAGATTGCTAACAAGTTTTGTTGATCCTAAAAAGGTGGTACAAAGAGTCATCTTTTGAAACCATTAAAAATTTATGGCGCAAATGGAACAATTATACAGTGTGATATGTTATACTAGCTCATAAAATCATCACAATGCATATGTAAGGTTAAATAACATGATGCTTTGATGTGCATTATCCATCTTTAGTAATAATAATAAATCTGCTACAACAAATACATATGAAATGGCAAAAAACAACTATGAAAATAGGTAACAGATAACAGAATAAGGCTGTTAATGGGGAACAGATGAATAAATATATATATGAAATAGAACAAATCAGATGAAGCATCCAACCATCGATCTACAAGGCAGCATTCAAATTAATTTTAACATACAATGTTGGATTAAAGACAGTTGCAATAAGACTGCAGAATGACAAGTCTGAAAAACATAAATAAATAAATAAAATAAGGAAGTGAACAGACGAAATTATGAACAAAACCATATTAAAATTTATAACAGAAAAGAACTTGACATCTGTTTGAAAATAGAAACATAAGTAGATAGGAACTAAATTAAAGATACAGCAATCCCTTGATTAATGCGCTCCCGATTAGGGCATCATTTTTTTTCTATACCCAAATTCAATTAGTGCGCCTACATATATCTTAAAAATTTTCTATCTATACATTTTTTATGAGTAACTATTTTAAAAATTGACTCACCAGGATGAAATAATTTAGTTAACAATTTAAAACATTTTACAAAGTTATTTTTAATGACAGAGTACTACACTATTTCATGTACATTATGTTCCAAATTTACCGCAAAAATTTATGTCTTCTGCGAATTACATAGCATTTTGCTGATCCTATTTCGTTGTCTCCTTTGCAATTATTTTCCTTACTTTTTTACTTTAATATATTTTCCCAAAATGATTCGAAAAGTAATCTCATTGGAAGAAAAACTTGAAATAATAAAGAAAAACAAACAAGGTGAGTCCAGAGCAAAGACAGGACAAGAACAACACAAAAATGGGTGAATCAACTAAACGAGCAATTTTAAGCAAAAGCTGCTGAATACAAAGAGAAAGGTAAGACCGCATCAAATTCATCATGCATGCACTCATCATAATGCAAAGTATTATGATGATTGAATTAGAGAGACTTCTTTCTACATGGATCGAAGATTGTAACCAAAAACAGATCCCACCTAAGCACTTTCCTTATTAAATCAAAAGCATTGTTTGTAACTCTTTGTAACCTTGAAAGAAAGGGCTATCGATGATGGAAAAAATGAGTTTCATGCTAGTGGTGGGTGGTTTGAGCGTTTCAAGAGAAATAGCCTACATAATGTTCTAATCACAGGCGAAGCTGCAAGTGCAGATAAGGAGGTAGCCCCAAATTATCCAGAGATTTTGAAGAAAATTGCGTAAGAAAGGGGCTATTGTAACCAACAAATATTTGATGTCGATGAAACTGGCCTTTTTTGGAAGTGAATGCCTTCCAAGACTTTTCTGGCCAAATCAGAGAAATCTCAGCCTGTCACAAAGTCAAATGAAATTACTGCTAGCAGTATGCAAGCAGTTTGGAAGCACATTCTTCCACATTGCACAAATTATTTTAAAGGCTTTTCAAATGAATCTAAGTTAAATAAATCTCATTCTGAGAAATTGAGTGATTCTGACCTGCTAAATTTAGTTGTTCAGCGGGAAGATCCTGAAGAATATGAAGAAAATTTAATCACTGACAAGCCCAAAGAGTTTTCACAGAAACAAGGTGAAAATATTTTTCATACAATCAAAGTTTTTAAGCAGCAATGCTCAGAGGCTGACCCTGATGAAGAGAGAAGAAGTAAAATTTGCAGAAGTAATAGAAGAGGCAATAAGACCATACCGTCAGTTATATGAAAAAAAGAAAGAGCATGTCCCCCCCCCCAAAGTATGTTAACTCAATTCTTTGTTAAGAAGCAGAATAATAAATTTATATTGTTTTAAAACAATATAAATTTATTGTTTTAAATTTATATATTTTATTGTCTTTCAGCTTCATGGTTTTCCTTTAACTAGGCCCTGAGATATACCCTAGGTCTTGTATAAAAAATTAAGGGTCAAAAAAGAAATTTGAGGAATGAAATATACTTTTTCCCATAGGTTATTATATTCGATTAGTGCATTTTCAATTAATATGCTTGTTTTAAAGAACGCATTAATCGAGAGAATGCTGTATATATAACTTACCTGAAAAATAATTTATCATAAAATTTTTGCTAACATAGGCATCCTTAGGATGAAATCCCTAAAACAAAGTGCATGCTTTCATAACAGAAAGTTCAAACAACAAGTCCAAATACTGTAATGTAAAAAAAAGAAAAAAAAAATTAAAGATAAAAAGCAATTAAGATGACCATAAAAGATAAACATAATCACTGTAGACTTTCTACAGCATAACAAATCAAGGGATGATTTTATATCAAATCTGGTCTTCCTTAATCCATCGTGATGCACTTGTATCTACCAGCAGTATACAGCAACCCAGAAAAAACAGTGTAACAGCGAATGCATGCTTTCCATTGTTTAAATGTTTGGAAATATTCTTCACAAGAAATGTTAACTGTTATTATTTTGCTTGTAGGTTTTTTAATTTATTCATGATATTTCCTGACAAAGTTTTTTCATGACACTAGTCGAATTGAAACAGTTTCTTTTTGACTTCTTTGTGTGCTTTAATACCAAAAATAGTGATTCCAATATGCCTTTGAAATCAAAGCTTTCTCCACAGAAGCCTACACAATGACAGAAAGTGTACTTGATAACTGAAATCACTTGAATGCCCCTTTTCTAGTCACATATCTGGGTAGCACTGCAAAAATAATTGATATCAAATCATAAATTCAGAATTGTATCCAGATATCCTTGAGAAGAATTACTTGTTAAAAGGACACTGCACGATTAAGGTGAAATCAGTTAAGACAAATGTGCATATCTTTTTATGAAGAGGTCAAAAGGGGAAATCAACCACAATGATGAATTTGATGCAGTTACTTGAACTGGCAATCTTTGATGGTATTGCTCATAAGAAAACCCACTAATAATGCAAATAGGTATTCATGTTTCCTCCTATTAATATGGAGTGGAAATTGACATAACATGAATAGAGGTTAAGAAGGACGTTTAGAACTAGGAGCTAAGTGATTAGGAGTGGGGTATCTTCAAGGTTTGTGCTAAGGTGCCTACTGTTCACAAGGTATTCACAGATGATTCAGGTTTAAATATTATGAGTAAAGTTGCTCTCTTTGCTGATAATATTATGTTGATAGATTTTACAAAGATGTGAGAAAGTAAGCTAAGCACATATATACATAAGCCAACCTGTATTTGCAGTGATAAATCTTGTATTACATCTATGTTTAGCCACAATGGTAACTATTTGGCATATAATTCACCTGCTGTTTGTTTTGTTTGTAGCATCAAGCTAATTTATCTCAGGTTCTATGGGAACTAGCTTTCTTCTAGTCGCTCTGGTTTTCCTCTTGAAACATAAAACAAATTCGAATTACTTTGGTAGTACATGTACCAAAAAAAAAAAAATAAATAAAAAAAAGGAATTTGTGTAATTCATGGTCCACCCTTCGTGGGCCATGAATTACACATGAATTATATTTTTGTAGAAGGAGATAATAATAATGTAACAATAAGAACATTGTTTATAAACCAGTTATTCATAATAAATCTGCATGTATTTAATCAGTAATAATAGGATGATCACTAAGCAACCTTCAGTTTAAATTCAGGCTGAGGGCAACTTAAGACAATTATACAGCTACTTAACAGTCAAAACTTAGCAGCAATTTTATATATATATATATATATATATATATATATATATATATATATGTATGTAGAAAGTATTTTACCTTGGGTATAATAAATGTTAAGAATACCAAGCAATTTTTAAACCTGATTTTACTCCATTTCCCAAGTAAGCAAACAGACAAATAAGTCAAGTTTGCGCCTGCAAGTGATGCAAGTCTAGCTGATCCTACAGGTAGTGCAAGACCAGGGAAACTCGTGGTAAAGGTGGCATGAGCTCTGATCACTAATCTTTATATTTACCCTTAATGCCAAAAACACAACTCCAAGAAGGAGATGCATGATGCCTCTTGCCTTTAATACAAAACATCATGCATCTCCTTCTTGGAGTTGTGTTTTGGCATTAAGGGTAAATATAAAGATTAGTGATCAGAGCTCATGCCACCTTTACCACGAGTTGCCCTGGTCTTGCACTACCTGTAGGATCAGCTAGACTTGCATCACTTGCAGGCGCAAACTTGACTTATTTGTCTGTTTGCTTACTTGGGAAATGGAGTAAAACCAGGTTTAAAAATTGCTTGGTATTCTTAACATATATATATATATATTTATTTATTTTTTTTTTTGGCAGTCATTTTAATCCAACAGTCAAACTTTTTAACCAATATTTGAGGTTAGCAAAACATCAGATCTCCCTCTATTCCAATTTGAATTATTTTCAATACCACTTAATTGTTAGTGCTCATATAAAGAGAAACTGTTTGTGCTCTGAAGATACTGGTTTGAAATCCAGGGAAATATCAGCAACTTAATAAATATCTTATTTGTTTTCGTAGTGTTAAAAAGTTATTTGTGGTTATAAGAAGAATAAATGACAATCCCTTATCCTGTCTACACACACCGATGAAAAAGAACGTACTTTTAAATCATTGTACAGAAAATATTTTTTTTTATAAATCATTGTATATGGAAGAATTATTAAGGAAATGCATGTTGAGAAAGAGTAGTGTTATTTCAACAAATAAATGAATAAATATTTCAGACAGAATCCAGAACAACTGCAGTAGTCATTTGCTTTCATAACAGTTAATGGCACTACTTCTATCAGGTTAGGAATCTGAAACATTTACTCTGAGGTACCATTTGCTATTATTATTTCGGTTTATTTATTTATTTTCCTGACCTATGTGGAGGAAAACAGACTGCTTGGTACATGTAGGCATCATGGAATTTTATTTATATCAGGAGAGAGAGAGAGAGAGAGAAGTTAGTTGCCAATATCTTTTTCTTAAGATATTGGCAACTAACTTTAATACAGCTACTTAATAGTCAAAACTTTAATCTTTACTAGAATTTATTACATAGAAGTATGCAGTCAGTTTTTGTTAGCCTTAAAGTAAATAGGAATTGCTACTGGCTCAATCTAAGAGATTTTAATTAGTGTAATGTGCTTAGATTGGTTTGATAGTTTAAAAGTATTTGGTATTTAAAATTAAAACAATTGATAACACTAGAAAATTAAACAACTTATTAGCATCCCACCCACACACCCAGTGATGTAATGTTGAGTTGAAGCCCACAGACTTAATAAATGCCTAATGTTAGTGTTTTGAAGGGTTTTTTTTTTATTTTATTTTTTTTTTTATATATATATATATATACACCTATTATGGACAAATAAAGCTCAATGACAGTAACAACAGCAAAATTGCACTTTCACTTCTGTTTACTTATTAGGAGTCATCGTGAAAAACCGTGATAGAAAAAACATGAGAATTAGAAACCAAGGTAATATAACACATACTATCCCAGATCTATATTACATGCTACTGATTAACGGCATCAATTGTCAAAGAGTAATACAAAATATTTGGTTTCAAACTGTTCTCTGTTCATTTCCAAACATATAAATCTACTGTCTACCATCCTAAAAAATGATTTTAAGTTTACAAATCAAGACAAATTTGTTTCTACAATATGTAAATAAATAAATAACAGTGCATACTAAGTGCAGCCTAACAGGTGCATTTATGAACTCTATTAATACACTTTATATACTGTACAGACTATATACACGAAAATGCAGGTATCAGTGAGTGTCCACCATATGGACTTGAACAGGAGCTAAAATGTGTCGCGGAAGCTCAGGCACAACAGTCTGTGATAGATCTCTATGTGAAGTTAGTCCCCATGGTGGAATTCCACTTATCAATGCTGCACTTGGATATGGTGTTGTACCCTGGGTAAGATAAGTAATGGGTGGTGTTACACTGTGTGGATGAGGATGAGGTACAGGTGATGAAGCTCTGCTACAACTACTCACTGACTGTTGAGAGGTAGGGATACGGTGGCGATCTTTGCCTATTAACAAAGGTTCAATATATGGCATGTGCTCAGAGTCATCATGTGGAGTCATAGTACTATATCCATGATCACTGTCTCCTCCTGGTGGCCTACGATATGCTGTATTCACTCGATATGGGGAAACAGAAATGTTTTCAAAGGTGGGTAGCATCATGTTGGAATGTCCCACTAAAAGAAAAAACAACAACCTTTTATGGATTTTTTAAAAATTTTTAGCAGTTTATTATATATTATAATAAAATTAATCAAAAATATAATTTGATCGTAAGTATTTTCAATTGTTTTCTACATAACTGCTGAGGGGATTCCATAGTTTTTTTTTTTTTTTTTTTTTTAAGAAACACAGAGAACTGACTGGAGCCAGCCTGATGTCAGATCATTACATCTACTAATTATGGAACACATTATTTGTATGAGGAGATTCCCAAAAAGTAAGATAACATGCGTTTTTTTTTCTTGGGGATATTTAATAATAGGAAGTTGAAATTATACACCAAGAAATAAGTACCTTCTCCACAAATCTCCAAATTTATAGATGCACTTCTCCCAACAACAGATCACTTTATCAATACCAGTACTGAAGAAGTCCGTTCCCACACCCAGTAACTAATATTGCACCACCTGATGAGGAAGTTCATCCATAGTCACATGCCTTCTGGAAAGGTGTTTCTTGAGGGGGAGGCAAACAAATGGAACTCTGAAGGTGTTAAGTCTGGACTGAAGGGGGGGGGGGGTGCTGGCAGTGCTTAGTCATGAACCAAAATCGCACTCCTTGTCAGGAGTCCTGGTTCTTTGTGTTGAATGTTGGCTTTCGGTTTGTACAAAGTTGCACGATAAAGTTCCGTATCGATTGATCCTTCCTTTGGCAAGAAGTCCACCAACAGAATGCCTTTGCAATTGCAGAACATTGTGGCCATGACTTTTTGGACAATGGGAACAGTTTTGAATTTTTTGTGCACAGGAGATCTTGAATGTTTCCAAGTCATGGAGTCTTGTTTGCTCTTTGGAGTCAAGTTATGAACCTACACTTCATCTCCTGTGTCTAGGCAAGCAAGAAGATCCCTGCCTTTGTCACTGTACTGCAACAGATTCTCTAGACACATCCCCACGTGTATTGCCTTGTGTTCCTCCAACAATTGTTGGGGCACCCAGTGGGAGCACACCTTTCAAAAGCTAAAGGACAATGTGAACAATTTTGTAAACAGTGGAATTACTCAATTCACCACTTGTGCACTTTCAGGCAGTTTCACTCACCAGTCTTCAAGAACAATGCCCTTAATGTGCAAAATGTTGTCTTCTTATGTGATGTTGGCCTGCCCACCCAATGTCACCACAGCCCGCTTTAAATTCATGCACCAAAAACACACCTTTGACCTCAATTTTTCCCATACACAGCAACCAGTTCATGATGAATGTCACTTGAAGTCCTTTTGCTTGCAAAAACAAATAACTTCACAGACACCTGTTTTGGACTACACTCACATGGTAGCCACCATCATGCAACTGGAATTAGCTGTAAGGTGACAGTAGTGCTACACTACAATGGCAGTCTTTTTGAATGTTATTAAAGTTTATCTGTCCACAATGTCTCATCTCATTCTCTTTCACTATTATTAAGAAGAAAAATGTGTTGCCGTACTTTTCGGAAATACCTCATAGATATTGGCCTAAATGCCGAAAGAATGATGTCAGCTGGAAACTTCGGGGTTTAGACAACCAAAATGTATTCTGCACTGGCTTAAACCAAGAGACAATAGCAGTACAAATGAAATGTCCATGTCACCCCTGGGCCATCACCAGATAAACAAGGCTCCTGCAATTTTTGCCAGAAAACTTGGAAAATCTGATTACTGGAACAAGCTCATGCTCAACATCAAAATAATTCAAGACAGGCACCATCAACCTGAGAAGCAGCAATGATGGAAAATAAGTGGAACTGGCAGAAGAATTAGAGAAGTACCACATTGATATAACTGGTGTTAACAGGTGAGATTCCTCTAAATAACAACCACAAGATGCTACATCAATGTATCAGGAAAGGAAGGAGAAAAATTATTATTATCGCGTAACACCTCCAGAGAGTCCAAAGACTCATTGAGGAAGGGGCACCTACTTTACAACTCTCTGTCTCCACCAATTACCACTACCTTCATCATCTACACCAACCGCATTATCTTCATATTTAGTGTTGAACACTAAACATGAAGATAATTTCTTCAACAGCAGGCAATTAAAAATGAGTAACAAGAGCGAAAGCAAACATTGCAATGCGGGAATTGAATAATGAGACTTTTTATATTTATTCTAATTTATATCTATTATAAGAGAAGAAGCAGAGAAATTTGGAATGATTAGAATGCAGATGACAAAGTTAGTCCTTGTTAGAGACCTAAATAGTAGAGTAGGAAATTATTACTAGACAAAGAAATGTGTTTGGAAAATTTAGAGAAAAGAGCAAAGGTAATAATAATAGTAAGTATTTCTTAGATTTCTGTTCAGAACGCAGACTAGTTATCACCATTTGTGCACAACAAAAAGATGTGCACAAATTCATATAGAGAGAACACACACACACACACTACAATTAAAGTTTGGTCAATAAAGAAGGGCTTCAATACTTTCCTTGAATAAATTTTGATATTTAATACATAGATCTATGTAAAAGTTTGGTATTATCCTATTAGATCTCTTAGTGTAAATTCCATACTGTGCAAGGCCAAATTTATAAAGTCTGATTAGTTATATATATGGTCTTGATGTTCAGAAATAGAGCAGTCTCCCAATTTATCCATAATAAGGCAGCATCATTGGTGAAAGTTTTTTCTTTAGAGAAGGTTTGGTGAATTTAGGAGTTTTGACATGAGACAATGTCAAAACTCATCATTGTATCTTCAAATGACAGCTTTATGTCTTATTTTTCTCTTCATGAATATTCCTCATAATGAGATAATAGAATTTTTAGTCTAAGGATTTCCATCTAACATAATGGACTTATTTAAATTCATGATCACATCTGGTTACTTCATGTGGAAAGATAAACTATATAAACAAATTGAAGGAATGGAACTGTAATCACCAAACTTAGCTAAGAGTGCTAATCTTTAGAGAACTCTTAAGAGAGAGTGGAAAACTAGTGGAGGAAAAAGGGAACATATTTTTAATGAAAGCCCATCTCATTAAAAACAAACAATTAAGGGTGAAGAATTAAATAATCTGAAAGCTCTTATTTAGGAAAAAAAACAAACAAATGTTGTCTTTTTCCAAACTTTTTCAGGCTTCCAATAAGTAGTATTCTCACATAGAGTAAAAATTCACCTACCACCTAAAGATATTCACAAACACTCATGCAGTAGTGGAAGTTATCTCAACTTACAGGATGGAGGGGTATTTACTATCCACTCAGCCAATTAGTTTGGTATTTTGATGGAAATAATTATTGTTGCATTTCAAGTGAAAACAATATTAAAAATTCCCAAAAAAATTTGGTGTCCTCTTTCAATACACTACTTCAGTGAAAGGAAGACTACTTTGTATGCTTGTCAGATCTGGATTCCACAGAATGTCAAACCTAGAATCCCCTTTTACAATCTGCTTTGTCTTAAAATTTCCTTACCACACTTGACTGTTTTTTATATGCTGTCTTTATCACTTGGCAAATTCTGATAACTACTCTGACTTCTCTATCTCTAAAGCATGAATTTTTGCATCCAAATTACCCAAAATGTGAAGTCATTTTCTATGACGATTTCAATATGATACAAATAGATTATAGATTCAAGAATGGAAATGTTATTCACATGGCCAATTAAATTTCATGCTGGTAATAATATCCAATGCAGACTGTCCATCTGCCCAATAATACCAGATAATGCTTACCATCATCCTCTCAGCCCTTGACCTTTTCTTAACAACCTCTACTTCCATAGATCACAGCTCTCCTCATGATAACTCAGACAATAACTTTCTCTACATTTCGTTTTTTACAGCATACTTTACACGGCCATTTTCTTCTGTTTTGTATTCTCTGGCACTGCAAAATAATCCAAGATTTCTACTTCTCTCCTACTATGTTCTGATTACTGTTTCTGCCCTCCCTTCAAACACTAGCTTCAATCAAATATTGAATATTAATCCTTGCTGGAATGAGGGCTTTCAATCTGCAATCCAAAATCCAAGCTGCAGTTCTTCAAATGTTGACTAAGCATTCAAAGATAATCAGTAGATCTCAAGTGGTTCAAATCAAACCCCTCAAATTTATATTTGTTATGGACTTCAGTAAGAAATGTGTATTTTAAAAAAAAGATTTAAATCACACTTTGAAAGTTATACTAGTCAAGGCTACCAGGAAATTTCTGCCCATCTATGATTCTACTTCTCACATTCTAATGGTATTATGATAACACCCATAATCTACTCTATAATATAAAATGATAAGTTTTTTGTAATGCTTTTGTGTCAAGTTATTTTAAAACGTTTTGAAACTCGGGGGCTACCCTGAGTGTCGAGTCTTCAAAATCCAAGGAGAAATGGCCTACCAGTCCACAACTCGGGGGATGTACCCCCTTTCGAGTCTTCAATATTCGAGTCACCAGAATTCAAGGAGAATTGGCCTACCAGTCCGGAACTCTGGGGGAGGGGGGGGGGGCTTCCGAGTCTTCAAAATTCGAGTCATCAGAATTGAATTAGATCAGAATTCAAGAAGAACTGGTCTAAGAGTCCGGAACTCGGGGGGGGGGGGGGGGGGGGGCGATGTAGGCATCGGGGGGGGGGGGGGACCCTTTCAAGTTCTCAAAATTCAAGGAGAACCGGCCTACCAGGCCAGAACTTGGGGGGGGGGCACCATAGGCATCAGGGGGAAGAGCCCCCTAGTAAAAAATAAAAAGGCTAACTTTTTGGCAGCAATCTTGATACAACTCCTGTATGGATGACCAAAGCACACACTTTCCACTATATTACGAACCTTACTGCATACTTTCTCTTATCTTTTGTCATAAGAAGACACTTAAATGCTTTCTAGTCTAGATAGCACCCCCCCACACACACACACCTCACCAACCAGACTGTGCACCAGAATTAACACACATCCCATATTAATGTACAAGCTGTTATACTAATTTATCTGGTTTACTTGGCAGCATGGTTAATTAAGCCTATACCACCTTAAAAAAATCTTATTAATCAAACTATCAACCCATTTATCTCCAAATCCTTTAAAATTAATGGAGAGAGAGAGTCATTAACATCCTAAATTTCTTCAGTACCTGGAGACCAATCAATTAGTGATCATCAATATGGATTCTACTACTGTTTCTCCATAGCAGATTTTCTAGCCAACCTTCCTAACATTCAAACATAAGTCATAGAAAGGTGTGGAGATGCCCTCACAGGCCCTCAAGACATGATCAAATCTGGTGTGGATGTCTACTTATCTAGCTATTATCTTATGGCCTACTTCCTTTGAACTGGATTGCCAATTTCTTCTCATGCTGTTAAATGCATGTCATGGTAGGTTCTTTTTATTCAGGGTTATGCATGTTCGTCCTGCTATCCCTCCTATGCATTAATGATCTCCTCTCACTTACAAATCATGCACAACTCTGGCTGACAGTATTCATTTGAGAAACCCTGTAGCAAATGATACAAGCTTCAGAATCTTCCATGTTTTAAAACATTAATCCTGTTTTTTCTCTCTCTCTCCAGTATTAGATAGACAACCATGTGAACTTAATGCAATCAAAGGTTTTCTCACAAGAAAGACTATTTTGTGTCTCACATGTAGATACTGACCAGTATTAATTTTTTTCCCCCTGTATATTTCAAAAGTGATATTACTATGATCTTCAACTGAGAAAAGAACATCCAAGAAGGAATTTGATCCTATATCAAATTCCTAAAGATTAATCATCCATATAAGAACAGCAGCAATTCTAATTCAGTCTAAGTCTAGTCTGCCACTTAGAAATATCTCAAATGCTGAATATAATGCTTTAAAAGATCCTAGAAAAAAAATAAAAACACCCTAATATTAAAAGCTGACAAAGCAATGCAGCCGTAATTTTGGATTCAAATGATTATACAAATGATGATAATATAAACATTCAACTTAGACCTACAGTGGAAGCCAGATATATCTCTCTAGTCTACCAGCACCATATCTGGGAAAAACATCATCTTGTAGAAAAAACTCTAAGGATTTTATAAACAACAAAAAAAAAAGACACAAAACTTATTCCCAAAGACATCCTGGGTACTTTGAACATAAAAAGCTTATTTACCAAGAGAAGAAACAATCTTAATCTTAGAAAACATTTTCCTACCTGATACTGTTAAACTTTTCAAACATTTTCTTCAAATTCCAGGACTGCTATTTTGAACACTTACCATGGAAGTAGCAATTTCTCTACACCTAGCTAACCTATACGAAAGGTCTGAACAACCAGTTATTGAAAAATACCATACCAGACCAAGATTATGGGCAAGATATGTGGACAATGTTTTCATCATTTGACTAAGCTCAGAAGAAATTCTCCATAACTTCAGTGACTTCCTTAACAGTTTAAATCACAAAATCCATTATTTACATCAGAAGTAGAAAAAGATAGATCCATTTCCTTCTTGGATGTTCTCATCAACTGAAAATCATAGTAATCATACTTTTGAAGTATATAGGAAAAAAAAAAACACACACACACATCAATACTGGAATAGTATCTGCATGCCAGTTGCCACCACTGCCCAGCATAAAAACAGGGCACTACCACCCATAAACAGAGAGCTGTTATAATATCAATGATAAAAAGAAAGAAGAAATATCTTATATTAAAGAGATTCTTCAAAAAATATGCTTACAACATCAGAACAATTAACATCTTAAATAAATTATATATTATCACATACTCCAAGACAACAACCTGATGACAACAGAGGTGCAATTTCCTTACCTTATATCAGAAATGTTACACAAAATAACAAAAATCCGACAACAACGAAACTTTAGAATTATTAGTAAAATAATATTTGGTTTACAGATCAAGTATTGATAAAATTTATTAACTCTACCAACTAGTTTTGCCACACTTTAACTGTTAGCATCTTCAGGACACTGACATATAGGCTTAAAACAATCTCACAATTATGAGTAACTGTAAAACTGACAAGAATAATTACAAATAAAATAGCATTGAACGTGAGTGAAACACGTATTGCGTGTACAAGGTTAGCTAGCTGTTCCCCTTACATAGAGGAAAACTACCATTCAAGAATTTTCAAAGCAGCAGCCACAGTCGCTCGTTCAACTGTTAACCTTAACAGAAATCAAGGTTTTATACTCCCAGAGATATGGAAAACCCTAATTAGATCTCTAAAAATACAAGAAATGAACTTCAACACAAACTACAGGAAGTTCCTTAGCAACAGCTAGCTAACCTTGTACACGCAATATGTGTTTCACTCACGTTCGATGCTATTTTATTTGTAATTATTCTTGTCAGTTTTACAGTTACTCATAATTGTGAGATTGTTTTAAGCCTATATGTCAGTGCCCTGAAGATGCCAACAGTTAAAGTGTGGCAAAACTAGTTGGTAGAGTTAATAAATTTTATCAATACTTGATCTGTAAACCAAATATTATTTTACTAATTCATATGATCAAGAAAATAAACCTCCATTACTTTAGAATATTTTTTGACCTCTACAAAAGTCTACATGATGTTATTGTCAAAACCTCAACAACCTATGAAGAGACCAGAAATATACAAAATCTATTGTAATTGCAGCATTTGTTACATTGGACAGACAGAGCAATCTGAAGAAATGCATAAAAAAAGAACATGCTCGAGATGTGGAGAAGAAACGAGCATATAAATCTACTAGCTTTTCATGCCCCAATGAAATTAAGTCAACTCATAAATATTCAATATATAGAATTCAGTAATTATGTATGTAAATTTAAGAAAGTCAGCAAGATGATGTGATGTCGAACCCTGTAATAAACACCAAGGCCAAATCTTACATCGACTCTGGGCAGCATACATAAAAGATCTATACATTAATGAACGAGGTCAATTTTTAGATAAGGTCTGGTGTAACAATAAAACACGTGCATGATTTCTCACTCCTACATTCAACATATCTCATATGATGAATTAAAAAATAAAAGTTTGTAGTTTAGAAATCACTTTATAAATTACCTCTTTATATATATGTTTTTTGTCTCAATCTGAAGAAGCATATAATAGGGCTGTATGAAACTGGTCATTGATTTTAATGAAGCATTTTTACTTTTTTTGTCATTAATTAAAAAGTAATAATATGACAAGGTGCCAACAGAAAAGTTGTTCAAAGCGCTGCACTCATATGGTGTAAATGGGATACTGTATAGAGCAATGCATAGTCTGTATTTGAGATATGTCAGCAGTTATAATTGAAGGAGATACAAACAGGAAGATGGTTTGATGTTAAAAATGTGTGAGACAAGGGTGAACATTATCACCACGTTATCAAATTATGAAGTGGCATTAAACCTGATTTCAAAATTGGAGATGTTAATCTTGGCTCTTTAGATGATATTATACTCCAAAATAAATCCAGTACAAGTCTTCAGGATTCCCTGACTATAGTGAATAACTGCTGTAATAAATTTGGTATGAAAATCAGTAATAAAAAGACAAAATTTTCGAAAATAATGAAAACAGACAGGAACACTGAAAACATCAACTGCATTTTGAATAGAAATCTATAGAATAAGTAAAACATTTATCTGCTATCTTCACTAATTTTAGTGAAGATGGCAGATTAAATTTAGAAATAGACAACAGAATTAGCAAAGCTGATATGGTAGAAAGTGAACTTACTAAACTTATGTGGAATAAAAGGGAAATTAGTCAGAACCTAAACGAGCTGTATATAAGACCATGTACAAACCAATTTTAACATATAAATCGGAGAGCTGGGTTAGAAATAAAAACACTTAAAATCAAAGACTGGAAACCAAAGATATGAGAGTTCTGAGAAAGAGTAAGAGATTGCATCAATTGCAGTATCATGCTAAAAATAAGGATATTAGGAAAGAGCTTGCCATTGTTAGCATTCAAGAATGTGTGAGCACAGCTAATCTCAGGTGATATGTTCTCTTAAACAGACTGGGAGGAAAAAAGACCAAGATTATGGTGGATTGATACAGTATAAAGTGCTATAGAAATATTGGACAGGAATATAAGATGATAATATTGGATTCTTGACAGATAACAGATTAATCTGGGAAACAATTGTCAATTGGAAGTTAGTAATGATGGAACTCTTTCATATCTTACTATCATAATATCCCCCCAGGTACATATCAGGAATTTGATGATGAAATAATGCAGCTCTCACCCCAGCATGAAAGGCAGTAAATCTACAGTACAGTACAGTAGTTAGTGTAAGTGTTTAGATTTTTTTTATATATATTTTATTAATTTATTTTTGTACCAGGAAACTTTCCTCTCTAACAAAAACTAATACTTTTTTCAAGCCTTCAATAAGCAGGATGATGGTCTTTCACTGGATAATGAAATCCATCTTTCACTAAAGATGAATAATGAAAAATAAATAGACATTCCACAAATATTATATTTACAGGATTTGAAGTCAACTTTTTGACTAAAGAGCAGCAACACATGATCTACTGGATAACCAGAGTGGAATGAGAATTAAAGTTCTCACCTTTCCTTATGTATTAGGCTCAGTGGTTTGTTATAAACAAGGAACTTTGGCTTAAACAGAAAACTGATGTAATGTTGTAGCAGGTAATTCAATATTTATGTAGTCTTGCTATATCTGGCGATGCTTATATTCTCTAGCATTGGCCACTGAATTAGAAGCTTTTATTTACTTCACAGAAATTAGTGGTTTCTATATAAGTATGCAACTGCCCATACCAGTCTTCTTCAATTCCCTGTGCATAGTTTAGTGAGATATGGGTCAGGAACAGTCCTCATTAAATGCTTTGGTCAGTTGCTGCACATAGGAAGTTCTGTTTATCCATACAAGCCTTCTCAGACAACAGCAATCTTGTTCCTGACAGACTGAAAATAAGAAAGTAAACCAATAATCTATATTGCTTTTTCAAGCAATATGGATTATTTTTCCCACTGATTAAACACCTAGGATATCTTACCTTTTGAGAAACCAGTCAGCTCTGCTGATTTCAAAAAATTGTGGCTCCAGCCAGACAGACTCCTACAATAAGCCCTTTATTGAACTCCAAAAGATCCTTCATTTTTCCCATTGTGATCAACACTATTGATAATTACTGACCAGCAGCATTCTTAAATAGCTGACTAGAGCATGTGGTGATACAAGTGACCAAGTAGTTTTGCATATTGCTGCATAAGCAATGTTTATGCACATCTGCATAAAGGTTTCTAATTCAGTGGCCAGTATGTGTAGTTTGTCTGTCTTACATAATGAAAACCTAAGTTTCTAAATATGTCACTTTTGTAAGAGACTGGCTAACTTACTTTCACATAAAAAGAACATTAAATGTTCCTTAGATTCTAGAAAGGATTTGAACCAGTCTTTTCAATATACCATTTTGTCATAACTGACTGTGCTAGAGTCAGTTATGACAAAATTTTTAATATCTGAATAATTAAAATAAAAGAAATATGAGATTTTAATCTACAGCCTATTGGGTGGAGAGCAGAAATGCTATCTAGTTGGCAAACTAGGCTAGCAATGAAAATGAAAGTTTTTTCAATTTTTAAATATCAAAAAAGATGCAAAATACAGAGAATGTCATCCCATGTGTTGTGATTGTTAAACATATATATCAAAATTGGTTCCTTAACATAGCTAGCTGTATAAGTCTGATATTGTGGCTCAGTTGGTTATCAGGGTATTTAACTATAAGAGTGGTCAAGTTGCCTGTTTGGAATTATGACTGAAGCAACTAAGAATATGAGATCAGTGTTATCTTGGCTGTTAAAGCATGTGTTCATCTGAGCCAGTTTACCTGTCTGCAGAATGAAAAATCCTGCCACTTCCATATGAGCATAGATAATTTGCATTCAGCTGAAACTCTTACAGAGGTTCTTTGCATCCTAGATAGGATTTGAATCTCCCAGGTATAATCTGAAAATTTATTTGAAAATCATATTTTTAAACATAATTATTATTGACTGAGTTAAAGGAATTGGAGTGGTAAGGAGACAACATACTACCAAACATTAATATTAACAGTGATGCATAGAAGTATATATATTAAAATAAGTGCAATAATTTTTAGTTTAAATAAATTTAATTTTTCACCTTTTTTTTTATTCCTTAAATGAGTAAAATAGGAGTGTTATACAAAACTTTCTGATATGATATTATTCACTTTTGAAATGTAAATATTTTACAGAAGAACATACAGTATATTACCTTTATCTTCCTAAAGATATTCACGATGGAATATGAGATCAGTAAATTTCTGATCTCAAGAAATGAACTGACAGAATCTAAGCATCAAATGTTTAGATTTCATGACAACAAAAATCAGATCAAAACATTTGCAATATGGTATTATTTAATTCTGCGACTTGTTTAATAAGTTTTGTTACTACAGAAAAAATTGAGCACTCTAAAATCAGTAAGACAGCTGTTAAGTTTTCATACATGTTAGGTTGACAAGGTAAGTTAGCTAGTTCGCTCATGTATAAGATTTGTTATCTTACCGTGTTGCAACAAGAATCAAACCTGGCTCTCTTCCAACCAAATGGCGCAAAGTTTAATTGTTTCTTCCTTTATATTAAAATATTAATGATCTCAAGAAATGAACTGACAGAATCTAAGCATCAAATGTTTAGATTTCATGACAACAAAAATCAGATCAAAACATTTGCAATATGGTATTATTTAATTCTGCGACTTGTTTAATAAGTTTTGTTACTACAGAAAAAATTGAGCACTCTAAAATCAGTAAGACAGCTGTTAAGTTTTCATACATGTTAGGTTGACAAGGTAAGTTAGCTAGTTCGCTCATGTATAAGATTTGTTATCTTACCGTGTTGCAACAAGAATCAAACCTGGGTCTCTTCCAACCAAATGGCGCAAAGTTTAATTGTTTCTTCCTTTATATTAAAATATTAATTTAATTCTAATTAAAAGAGGAATGAAAAAATTTTAGCATCACCACCAAATTCTTGATATGTATCCTCAATGGGCATGCAGAAAACCATGACAATAATAATAATGTCAACTTCTTGGGAACTTAACATAAAGACATGTGCACACAAGTACTACATAATAGCAAATGAGAACTGAAGCTAGGATGCTAACGTTTTCCTAAAGTCCTGGTGGTGCCCCCCACCAGGAACATTGTGTTAGTAATAACTAGTCCTGGTGGACTAGTTATTACTAACACAATGTTCCAACATAAAAATGTGCACAAATTCACATGGAGAGAAGAGGCTAGGAATAAGAAAAGTCTCATTGACTATGTTATTGTTGATAGTGATGTTTTCTCCCTGGTGCAGGACACCAGAGTGCACAGAGGATTTGAAATTGGAAGTGATCACTATTTAGTCTTGAGCAGGATAAAATTGAATTTCATATTGAAAAGAAAAACATGCAAGAAAGTTTTAAAGCAATAAAAGTTGAGCAGCTCTCAGATGTGAACTGTAGACTAAAATACACAAACATTATTTAAGAAAAAATGAAAGAGTTTGAGAACAGAAACCAAACTTTGGAGATGCAGTGGCAAGCCCTGAAGAAAACATTGATTGATTCAGCTAGAGAGGCATGTCGTGAAGTTGTCTGCAAGGATAGAAAAATCAGAACTTCATGGTGGACACAGGAAGTTAAAGAGGTAGTGAAGGAAAAGAAGAAAGCATATTAAAAGTTTTAAGTTTTCCTGCGAAAACTTTTGATATGCAACTTCTATATATCATTTTTAATGATAAAATTTCAGATAATGTCTATTCATGTTAATCATTCTTACAATAACCACATTTACCGGCTGTTTCGATGATTCTTTATAAGCAATTTTCTTTTCTGTAATTAAGGAAATAACCTAAAAGGTTCCAATGACATTAGAACCTTAATTTTAACTAAGTAGGCAAACAATTTTGTAAATCTTATTATTTTTTCACTTTAGTAAATAACTGATATTTTGATAGTTCTGTATAACAAGCATGAATAACATCTTTGCAGCTTTTCATTGCTTGATATGTACCTTTAAGAAGTGTACAGAATACTATGAGATATATGAAAGTTTACATTACTGACTTTCTATTGACACTTTTTCCCTCCAAACTAGTCTCTCTGATCTGTCATGACTCCAATATTATCAGATTTTATATTTTGGTCTTCTAGGACACTTCTAGCTACATTAGTCAACCTAGATCTTGGTCTTCCTCTTGGTCTTTTCCTTGTCAACCTGGAATCAAACACCTGTTTTGCTAACCTTTCCTTAATCATTCTGTTTAAATGACCATGCCATCATAGATTAACTGTGAATATGGACTCCTGAATGCCAACAATATCAAGTTGCTGCTATGTAATATGTTCATTTTTAATGCAGGTGTGAATTCATTTTAATACAATACCACCTATTTGCTCTTTCACTAATTTTTCTCAAAAAAAAATTCTCAGATTGCTGTCTCAAGTCTTTCATCAGTTGCTTAACTTCTAACCAAATTCTCAGGCCCAAAATTAAAGCTGGTTTGAACACTGTCTTATGTATTGCTCATTTAGTGTTTTGTCTTTCTCTCTTATTCCATATAAATTCATTTTTGACCTCCCACCATATCAGTTTTGCTTATTCCATAGGTTCCCTATTCAGGATGCACCCAATCTTTTCAATGTTCTTACTTATTTTCACGATCTGTAAAAGCTTGCAATACATAACTTTGATTGCCTGGTGTGAATATCAATGGGAGGAATGAAGTGGCTTGAAAAAATCCCATATTTCATCTCTTGAGTAGGGTTTCTAAATTACTTTACACCCAATTCATCGATGATACTAAATGTGCCACAGATTATCAGCTTTTTGTAGAATGAATTCAATAAAAACAGTTATACATTTAAATCAAGTAAGCATTACAGTTTGGACCATAATCTTAACTGCTTGTCATCTTCAGGGACAGATAAACAGATCTAAAACTGGAGAAACTATATTTGTGATATAGTCTTCAGGTAATAGATGATGTTACTGTCTAGTGTGAGCCCCTAAACCAGCTAAACAGATAAGAAGTGTCTTGGAAAAAAAAAAAAAAAGGTTGGTTCTCTAAAGCAAGGTTTCTAAGTTATCCAATCCTTAGCCTAACAACTGTACTAATTCACATTGTGTATGTGCTGTTGACATGTCTAGCTAGGTACTAGTTAATAAAATCATTTTTTTCACTAATCAATAGGTAATTAAAATCAGGCAGTATTTAAATTTAAGCTATCATTGCAGTTGAGTTTCTAAAACACAGCAATGATCTGCTTTTCCTGCAACATTTCACTCATTAATCACACCAACTAACCCATCCATACAGCAATGTAGGCTCTCCCCCCCCCCCCCCCCCCCCCCACCACACACACACACACACACACACACACACACAGGTAGTTTTCACAAGCATTATCAAATTTGTTATATCAGCTTGACTCACCTGCATTTATTGGTTCTTCATGTCGTTCCATGTCATCGGGTTCATTATCTAACTGAGACATTCTAACCATTGTGTCAGGTGGAGATGACACAAAGTGTGCAGATGTCCCTCTGCGAACATGATTACGATAACAATAAACTCCAAGTGCCAGAACTACAAAACATGCCATAATTCCTCCTGCTACAGGACCAACAGGGGTACTTTTAATAGTAAGGAATTCTTCTGCTGGTAGACCTGGTTAGAAAAGTACAATTTTAATATACTGAATAATTTAAAGATAAGCATTTTACTAAATATCAGATAATACTTAGAACATGCTTCATCAGCTATCCGAAATTCTTTTGGACAATCTTTGATATAAAGCAATGTGGTTATCTCCCAGTTTTGTATACTTGTTTTTATTCATAGTAATCACAACTAGTAATGCTAAATTTCATCATCTACAGTTTGCATACATTTTTCACTAACAAGTGGCTTAGAAGAAAAATATTCATAAATGAAAACCAGTTTATCTTGGAGTAAATATATTTTTTTGCTGTGATAAGTACTTTATTAGATCACTTTTTATTCATCTTACCTGTTCGTCTGCAGGCATACATTTCAGTGAAATTTGGGAAATTCAATGAAATTTATCAGGCTATCTCAATTGGGTTTAAATCAGGAAGTACTAAAACTGTAAACTTATAATTCTGTGTTATAATATATTATTTTTTTATTTTATTTTGTTTGGAATTATTGCAGAAGCGACTAAGGTTATGAGGTCAATGTTTTATGCTTGTTAACTGAGTGTGCTCTTCTGGCCAGTTTGCCTGTTCTGGGAAGGATAACACCTGCCACTATCATATGAAATTGGCTAGCTCCACAGTTAGCCAAAAATGAAAACTCCTTTATAAAGGTTCTTTCTATCCTAAACAGGATTTGAACTAGGTCTTTCATCAAAGCATCTCTTTGTTACCATTTTTTTTTTTTTTTTTAAAAAAACAAACATAATTAGCAGTTTTGAGGTTTGCTTTTCCATGATATATGGTTCATTTGAAGAAGGCATGAGTTTAAATAAAAATCAGTACTTCACTACTTGCTTATAATTTGCTGATTCTTCTTGGTGACTTCAATATCAAAGGTAGATGTGATTTAACAATCTGGTGGAAAACTGGTGGGAAGGAAGCATTAAAAAATAAATTGCTCAAATGGAATTCTTCTGTTGATGAAGCATGCTGAACATGACCTTATCACCACACTCTTCTACCCTATCCTTCTTATCCATCTTAGGATGGGTTGAGTCCCTCCCATAATAGGTGTGTGTGTGTGGGGGGGGGGGGGGGGGGGGCTGACGAATTAATGCAGCCGGTTCATCACTCCTATGCTGCATCTAAGGGCACTATTCATGACTGTAATCTGTGTGTGTTCACTGGGCTGGTTTGCCTGCTTGAGGAGGAAAACCCCCGGATAAACTGGGGAGAAAAAACTCTGCTGTCCATGCCTGAGACCGGCTAACTTGGCTATGTCTGAGAAAGATCCTTTAAGCTCCTCACGACGCGAATCAAACCTAGGTTCCCAAGTATATAGTTGCAAAGCGCATAACCACTAGGCTAACTGCATGGACTACTTTTCTATCAGGAGAACAAATTCAAGACATTGTGAAAACACCCTTCTTGGGTCACCGGTATATGGTTGATTATGCCACTGTTCATGCTCCATCATTGTTTCAGAGAGAGAGAGAGAGAGAGAGATGAGATGAGATGCAAACCATAAGGACAGAAACTTCAATGATGCTGTGAAAGATTCAACAAAGTGCAACCAATTCCAACAATGTCTGAAACAGTAAACTGTCCAGCGAGCGTTTTCCAATAGTGCTGAGCAGCATTGCCAATTAGGTCAATTCTTGCAACCTGCAAAGAAATAATTAGCTACCAGTCTAAGAAACACTGAGATCTTTTCATGGAAATGACATAGAAATCTAGCCTGATAGAAGTCTTCCCAGGAAGAATAAATGATTCTATAGGTCTTTTTCATGTGCCTTTTTTCTTTTAAATCAAAGCACGATACAGAGGAGAGAGAAGAACATAACTTCTGAAAAATCAATGGGAGGCTGTAGGAATCTAAGGAAATACGTCTTATTGATAACTGTAACTACCATAACATTCTGTGGCTCTTCTACTAATGGGCAAAATCCTCTTCAAAGATACCTTGTCTTATTCAATACTCACTGGAAGGAAAAAATTTAAAGATCTTGTAAAGACTATGGAAGTTTTTTCACTTGGCTATGCTACTAATTATATATTTGGTTTTAGCCTTTATCCAAGTGTAAGCAAACAAAGTTTGCAGCCGAAGTTTCAGGACTGGGGCAACTCCTGGTAAAGGTGGTATAAGTTCTCATCACTTGCCTTAGTATCCCATAATGCAAAGCACATCTCCTTGCAGACATACATTAAGGGAAGGGTCACTACCCAGACCAGTTTCAACCTTTATTGAGGTCTCAACATTGTTTGCTTACACTTGGATAAAGGATAAAACTAAATATATAATTAGTAGCATAGCCAAGTGAAAAAACTTCCATAAACTAACCTCTAATCCAGAGATTTTTAATAATAGGGTGTGACACCCTTTGGCAACTTGTACAGGCAAATATGACTTCTCCATTACTTCCACCAAGTATCACCACCTCTAGGTCTGGCTCCCACTGATGATTCCTCAATAAATGTCGAAACTGGTCTGGGTTGTGACCCCTTCCTTTAATGCATAGCATTATACATGTTTGCAAGGAGATGTGCTTTGCATTATGGGATACTAAGGCAAGGTGATGAGAATTTATACCACCTTTACCACGAGTAGCCTGAAAGTACTTTAGGTGCAAACTTTGTTTGCTTACACTTGGATAAAGGATAAAACCAAATATATATAATCTTGTAAAGACATTTAAATTTGTTTAAACATCTTTACATAATTTGTTTACAATGTTAGTTGTTTTTTTTAAATTAAAATTATAATAAAAGGTATATTGGAGAAACATGCTATCATTCTTGACATCTCTAGAGCTTTTGATGATATCTGGCTTCAAGATCAGCTAAGGAAATTGACTTCCTTTAGTCTATCTGCTACCATCTTTAGTTCAGTAATCAGTTTTCTCTCTGGTCAACAGGTGCATGTTATGGATTCCTCTGAGTTTTACCACCAATGTAGGAGCACCTCAGGTTCTGTTTTATTACCTACCACTTTTCTCTTGTATATAAATGAAGTATTCTCACTTACTACTAATCCTACTCATTTGGGATTGGTACCATCCTTCAATAGGACAAGGATACCTGGTCACCCCCAATGCTACCAAAATGGAGTCTTGCCATTTCTCAGCTTCTAAAAAGCTTGGCATTCTTTTCTGCACAAGGCACTACTTTTGACTCATCTAGCTACTAATTCTATATATTTCAAATCTGTCTCTTCTTAGAACACTGTCTACATGTTTGGAGTGGTACACCAGAAACTTCCCTAAAGATTTTTGTTGATGTCCACAGGAAAGCAATTTGGCTCACAGATGATCTCACTATCACTGACTCACATCAACATTAGTTTGACATATGCACTGCTTCACCTTGGTCTTTCAACAGGTATTTCCATGGACACTGCTCGAAGTGAGCTGATAACTATCGTCTTTCTCTCTCTCTCCACTTTCTGCTGGGCCTGTAAAAACAAAAACAGTAGTAGCAACTGCAAACACATCAAACCCACTTCTCCTCTTTTTTAATTCCATCTATCCCCGTCTTCTGGAAGAGCCTTTCTCAAGACCTATTCCAACAACTACAAGTTCTAACACTTCACGAAAAATACTGATTTTTCCCAAACATCACCTATATATTCCACACGCAGCACTGATGTACCATAGATTCTTCTATCTTTCATATATGAGTTCATGATAAAAGGAAGAAACTTAGCAGTATTAGAATTCAGGAATGCATGAGCAGAGCTACTAAACAGAATGGAAGAGGCAAAATTAGCAAAGAAGGTGTTCAATACAGTTAGAAGTTTTTAGAAAACTTAGAAGATAGAAATATAAGATCTGATAATGTTGGAGTCTTAACAGGTAACAGACTGATTTGGAGGAAAATTGCAGCTAGGAAGTTAGTAATGATGTAAATTTTTCATGTAGTACTACCATATCCTGTACACTCCCTTAAGGATATATATCAGGAATTTGATGATGATGATGAAATATAAGAAATGGCAATCTTGGAGTTCTGACAGATATAACTAACTTAGAAGAAAATTTGAAGGAATCTGGTTATAATGCAAACTTTTCATGTTGTACAGTCATGGTATCCAGTACACTGCTTGATGGCACATATCAGACATTTAATGGCAAGGAAGATAAAAAGTAATATGAAATTGGTTCAGACACATACATATATAACAATGTGATGACAATTACATTATTTGGATGATGTAGGAGAGCCTTGCAAGATTGTTTAGTGAAGAATGGCCAGTCTGCCCATAATTTAAATTCAATTAAAAGGATTCCTATAAACTCTTGAAGAGTTTATAGCAATATAAACATAGCAGAATCTTGTTTAATGGAAGCAGATGAAAAGAATAGTTAATTTTTTTCAATATGTGGGTGATCTTTCTTGAAATACCTCTAACTCAGGGACTGATGTGACAGCCAGATTCTGCCATTGCTTGTACCGAGAGTGTAATTTGTTAATACCCTTGATTGCAGAGACATTATAGTTAAAATTAAAAGGGCACTTGCGATAAAGCATTCATATTCTTTAGATATAAGACTATTGAGAAGATTTCTTCACTCGGAACACCAGGAATTCTGTAATATAAAGTTTGTCATTATTTTATGTTAGGATTCATTATTATGAGCAATTTTCATGGAATAGTGGATTTGGCAAACAGTACAGTTGCATTACTCATGCTAAATTACAATAAAGAATGAAAATGAAAGTATACAAGTAATTTTAATTAAAGGATTAATTAAACGAAACACTAATTTTTGTTTAGAATAATGCATTTTGCTAGTTTTGGTCATTGCTCTTTCCAACTCAGAGCAAAATGGCATTTGCTTAATAGCATCAAACTCCAGAATTGCAAACTTTTCATCTAAAGTTTAGTGACATTAAATACAACTGAACAAGGCAAAATAAGATAGTAAGTTACTTATATTTCACTAGATTTCAAACTGGCACATTCAGAGCTCAAATAACTTGTCACAATATGCAGGAAAACAATCAACTAATGGTGAAAACACTTCAAAGCTGCAATGGAGACAAGATAAAAAGACTAGTGTCCCATTTTGGGACAGTTTAATTAAAGGAAAAAAAATCACTGGCTTATAAAGGACATTATAACTGATAAACTATTCTTGTTTTAATTCTTTACCAAAGTGTATGCAAAGGAAGTGTGCACATGAAATATCTTCATAACTAGTTTACTTGTATATAAAGAATGTTGACCTCACATCAATCAGTCCATTATTGCAAAGCACACTTATCAAATGTGTACATTCCTGCATTGTGAGAAGGGTTCTATAAGACCGGTTTCAATTTTTATTGAGGTCTCATGAGTGTGAGAAAGATGTGGAGAGAATGCAGACGTCATGTATATTTTTTCATCATCATATTGCTGACATGTACCCTCAAGGGGTGTACAGGATATTATGATAGTACTACATGAAGAAATGACATCATTACTAACTTCCTATCAACAATTTTCCTCTAAATTAATCTGTTACCTGTCAAGACTTCAACATTATCAGATCTTATGTTTCTGTCTTCTAAGGCAATTTTTACCATATCAATCCACCTATATCTTGGTCTTTTTCCTGCCAACTACGCAGGAAAACATTTGTTTTCTTGCATGGTTGGAATTAACCCATCCTCTCCCATTCTGTTTAAGTGACTATACCACCTGAGATTAGCTCTGCTAACACATTCCTGGATGCTAACAATGTCAAATTCTTTCGTAATATTTTCATTTTTAATATGATATTGCCACTGATGCCATTTGTTCACACAGCTAATCTTTCTCAAGACTGTATGTGGTCACTAGTCTTTGGTCAAGTGTTTTATTTCTAACCTAGCTATCAGATCCACAAGTTAAAACTGGTTTGAACACTGTCTTGTATACTGCTAATTTAGTGTTTTGACTAATTTCTCTCTTATTCCATATAAATTTATTCAGTTGACTTCCTATCATACTGGCTTTGTTGATTCTGTTGTCATATTTAATTTACAATCTTCACTAAAAATTTTGAGTAAGTAGCTGAAATTTTACTTGTTCCATAGGTTCTCATCCACGATGCAGTTGATATTTTCAATGTTTCTGCCTATTTTCATTGTCTTTGTCTTGTTATTGCTATTATTGGCCTGTACACCCCTTGAGGGTACATGGCAGGAAAATTTGATGATGATGATGATGATTGTCTTGTTATTGCTAATTTCATACCAAATTTATTACAACAGTTAATCATTTTAGTCACAGAATCTTGCAGACTTGTACTGGATTTATTTAAAAGTATAACATCATCTGCATAAAGCAAAAAGCTGAGATTAACATCTCCAATTTTCAAAAGATATATTTCGGTGATTACACCACATTTTTTTTATTATTCAGTTATACAAAATACTGAAATAATAGTTCCCAACAAGTTTCGTAAATCGTAGGATTTACATCTTCAGGGGGTAAATAGTATAACTTAAAGTTTAAACAAGAGAATTAATAAATACAAATCATAACCGTCTGGATATTCATAAACTCAAATAACAGACTGCAGATATAAAACATTATTGATGTCGAACAATACTGGACGATGTCACGTGTTCTTGTTCTCATTCATACAGTCCGAGCTCAGATTGAGGTAGATTTTTTTTTTAGAGCTGACCACACTTGGAGAATTAAACTTTGATTTTTATTGCATTGGGTTGGGTTTTTTAACATATTAGCAGCTTCTTTAAATTTTCTTATATAACTATTGTTTTCTATGTATGACATCGTCGTTTTTTGCCAGAGTACATAGTGTCCAGTGGAAGTGGTATGGAAAGCAAGACCCGTTTTTTTTGTTCTCTTTTGTATTGTACGTCTTTTTGGTGTTCAGCTATGCGTATTTCTCCAGATCTTCATGTCTGTCCTACATAGCAAATCCCACAAGAGCAATGGATTTTGTAGACTCCTGGTTTTTTAAGAGGATGATGAGGTGGTTTTGGTGGATGTAGGAATCTTGAGTTTTTTTCCATAGGAAGGAAGGCTACTTTTATGTTGTGTTTGTTCATTAATTTGGCTAGCTTATCTGAAACATTTTTGATATAAGGAAGCTATCAAAATATTAAAATCTCCAATTTTAATATTTTGACAGCGCTTTCCTTCATAATGTGATCCATATAGAAATGAATAGCAGGGGGGATAATGTACATCCTTGTCTGACACCAGATTTTATATCAAAACAACTTCCTTCAATACTAACTGCTGACTTACAACTCAAATAAAGACAGTACAGGTATCCTTTGATTAACGTGATTAATTAATCCCTCGATGTTACTGCATATATATATCAAAATTGCATTAATCGAATATAATAATCAATGGTAAAAATTACAATTCATCCATGATCGATTACTGTATTAATAATTTGTTTTATGTGGTACTCTTTTAGGAAAGATAAAAAATGAATGCAAAGTAAACATTTAATAAATACTTGTACCTACATTAGTTAATGCAATTTTTTTTATCAAATATAAAACGTTATCAAGAGTCTTTTGAACAGTTTTTGTTTTTTTTTTCTTATCAGCATAAATAGTTGGCTGAGTGGTTAGCATATCTGCCATCTAGCCAAAAGGCTGCAGGTTCGAATCCGGCCATGGCAAAGGATGTTTGTGATTGTCTGTGAAATACTAGTGGTGGTGTTCGGCAGGAGATGGCGTGGGTGTAGATGATGAATGTAGTTGTAGTTGGTGGATTGAATGGTGGAGACGGAGAGTGTGGAGTAGGTGCCCTCCCTCGATGAGTCCTTGGACTCCCTGGAGGTGTTATGCAACAACAATAATAATAAATTCTAAGATAACAAGCAAAATGACTCTCTCTAGACCTTGGCAAACAAGTATTCTTCGATTACAATGGGTTACATATCCATTACTTACTGCTTAAGCGATTCTAAACTGCAAAATATTCCATCCAGTTCTTTGATTGTTATGACCTTTGGAACCTCATCTTCACATTCCTTTAGTTCGTTGTCTTCAAATGCGAGTTGGTGTTCCGTTTCAAGAAGATCGTTGTTACTGAAATCTTTTGAATTGAATTCAATAATTCTTTAACATCTTCTACATCAACACCATCAAAACAAAGGGATTCACAAACTGCAATGATTTCTTCAAACATGTTGTTCACAGGATTTTGAAAACTTCCTAAGTCATTAGTGCATTCTGGCAAAAGGGTTTTCCAGTCTCATGCAGCTAGAAGACACTTGTCTTCTAGCTCCAAAGAGCCATGAATATTTTCACAGTTGAGTGTTTAATGTCAAAATTTTTCCAAAATTCTTGGCGCATAATCGCATTTTCTTCCATTGTTGTTTCTACTGCCTCTGAGAATGTCTTTTTAAGAATATAGGCTTTGAAAGTTGTAATGACACCCATGTCCATGGGTTGTATTTAGAAATATTTAGAGGATCAGCATGGAAAACATCTCTGAAAATACTGGAGAGAAAATTAGAGGGAAGAAGAGCTCCTGTTTAGACCAGGAATTTCTTGGGTTGATGATGTAAAGAAATGGATGGGTAACAAGAGCTATTATGAGATCAAAAAAATGGCAGAGAATTAGACACTCCGGCATACCACAATTGCTAATACACTTCCAAATTAGAGAAGCTACTTAAAAAAGAAAGCTATTGACAAGATATTAGAGAAGGTAACAGCAATACAGAAAATTACATAAATTGCAGGATATAGGATTGGATTACAAATTATCATCATCAAATTCCTGACATTTACCCTCAAGGGTATACAGGATATGATAGTACTACATGAAAATTTAAATCATTACTAACTTCCTATCTACAATTTTCCTCCAAATCAATCTATTACCTGTCAACACTTCAACATTCTCAGGTCTTATAATTCTATCTTCTAAAGCACTTTTTACCGTATCAATCCACCTATATCTTGGCCTTCCACTGGGTCTTTTTCCTGTCAACCTGGCAGAGAACACTTGTTTTGCTAATCTTTACTCTCCCATTCTGTTTAAGTGACCATACTACCTGAGATTAGCTCTGCTAACACATTTCTGGTTGCTAACAATGTCAAGTTCTTTCCTAATATCCTCGTTTTTTAATATGATATTGCATTGATGCCATCTGTTCACACCCCTAATCTTCTCAGGACTCTCATATCTGCAGTCTCTAGTCTTTGGTCAAGTGTTTTACTTCTAACCCAGCTCTCAGATCTACAAGTTAAAATTGGTTTGAACACTGTCTTGTATACTGCTAATTTAGTGTTTTGAATAATTTCTCTCTTATTCCATATGAATTTATTCAGTTGACTTCCTACCACACCAGCTTTGTTGATCCTGTTGTCAAATTCCATATTTAATTTACAATCTTCACTAAAAATCATACCTAAGTAGCAGAAATCTTTTACTTGTTCTACAGGCACTCCATTTTCAATGCAGTTGACATTTTCAACGATTTACTTATTTTCATTGTCTTTGACTTTTTGTTGCTGACCTTCATACCATATCTGTTACAACAGTTATTCAATTTAGTCAGGGAATCCTGCAGATTTTTAGCAGATTAATTTAGAAGTATAACATCGTCCGCATAAAGCAAAGAGCTGACATTAACATCTCCAATTTTGATATCATGTTCAATACCACTTTCCTTCATAATGTGATCCATATAGATAATGAATAACAGAGGGGATAATGTACATCCTTGTCTCACACCAGATTTAATAATAAACCATCTTCATGTACTTCCTTCAATTCTAACTGTTGACTTACAACTCAAATAAAGACAAAGTATTGTCTGATGTAATGCCCCACTGATGCCATACAACTGTAGAGTTTTGAACAGCTTCTCTCTTGGCATCTTGTCATATGCATTTTACAACTCTATATAACTTCAATAAAGATCTTTGTTATATTCCCATGATTTCTCAACTATTTGTCATAAAGTGTAAATCTGATCCTGACAGCCTCTATTTGGCCTGAATCCAGCTTGTTCTTCATCAAGCTTCTCCGCCACAATCCTTCTCAACCGTTTCTCAAGTATACTGGCATAAATCTTACCAGGAACACTAGTAGAGAAATACCTCTGTAATTCTCACATTTAGTTTTATTTCACTTTTTTTTTTTTTTTTTTTTTTTTTTTGTAAATGAGTACTATGAGAGCTCTACTCCAATCATCTGAAATTCGTCCCTCTGAACTATGCACTGCAGCCACTGTAAGACTTTTATACCTCCATACTTGAGCATTTCTGGTCGAATATCATTTACTCCAGCTACCTTTCCATATTTCTGACTATATAAATCAAAAAAATCAATCAGCTAACGGCTTTTTATTCCCGTATATAGGGAGTAGGCAAGGCCGTTTAGCACTATCTAACTTTTGAAGACTGCGGCAGTTCAATCTCCACTGGTACCCAATCAGAGATAGCTGGCCCAAGGCTATCACTAATTAAGCGGTATGCAGTGAAGAGAGACGGTTCAACATGCTGCCATCTCATGGTCTCTAACACTCGTATTTAATGTCTGAAACAATGTGGGTTATACGGTCGATTTTCTTGAGTTTACGGGACGAAAAATATGAGTTTCCTGGAGAAAAAAACATGCTTGCCCGTGCCAGAGATCAACTAACTCAGGAACCAGTCGAAAAAAGGCTTAGAAAAATTTCTGCTTGTTGGTGACTAGATTCGAAACGAAGAAGTCTTCCTTCGTGCAGTCAAGCGCCATGGTATGCAAATGCCACATCCACTGAGCTACACAAGCTACATTTCAGACTACTGATGGATTTTTCTACTTCAAGTATGAATATGCATTCCTGATTGCATGCCTGGTCAGTGTTTTTCATCACTGTGTTGTCATCACTGCTAGTTTCATTTAGCAATTTTTCAAAGAAATTACTCCATACTTCAAGGATATCTTTTTCTCCCGTTTTCATGTCACTTTTATCATCTCTAATTCCTTTTAAAACACTCTTTCCTCCATATCTGAGCTTCTTCAACAACCTCCAGAATATCTTGCCACCTTTTTGATATTTATTTTCTATGTTCTTACCAAAGTCTTTCCATGACTTTTGTTTAGTTAGTTTTACACAGTGTTCAGCTTTCTTACATTTGTCTCTGTATTCTCTAAGAGCACAAGCTGACTTATTTGTCAGAAACTTTTTATATGCTTTCTTCTTTTGCTTCACTGCTTCTTTAACTTCCTTTGTCCATCAAGGAGTTCTGATTTTTCTATCTTTGCAGACAACCTCGCCACATGCCTCTCTGGCTGAATCAATCAATGTTTTCTTCAGAGATTGCCATTAAATCTACAAGGATTGATTCCTGTTCTCAAACAATTTCAATTTTTCTTGAATAATGTTTGTATATTTGAGTCTACAGTTCACATCTGAGAGCTGCTCAACTTTTATTCGCTTTAATGCATTTTTATATGTTCTTCTTTTCAGTATAAAATTCAATTTTATCCTGTTAAAGACTAAATGGTGATCACTTCCAATTTCAAATCCTCTGTACACTCTAGTGTCCTGCATCAGAGAGAAAAACATCTCTATCAACAATAACATAGTCAATGAGACTTTTCTTATTCCTTGCCTCGTCTCTCCATGTGAATTTGTGCACATTTTTATGTTGGAACATGGTGTTAGTAATAACCAGTCTATGTCCAACAAGTATTTGCCATTATTATTATTAGCTTTGCTCTTTTCTCCAAGTTTTCCAAAAATATTTTTGTATGTCTGACAATCATTTCCTACTCTGCTATTGAGATCTCCAACAAGGACCAACTTTTCATTTTTCCTTGTGTCAGTTGCTTTTTCTAAAGCCTCAAAATATTCCCCCAACTCTACCTTAGCAGAACCTTCTGTGGGACCATAGGCACAAATAAGTCTCATTGTCCAGTTCCCTATTCTGATATTGCCCACATCGCTCTAATTGAAATTGCCTGCCATTCAAGTAGATTAGCCTCATATTTAGTGTTGAACTATGGCTACTCCTTTTCCTTAATTGTCATTGCCTGAATATTGCCTAATAACGTGTTATAATATCATGTTGTACCATTGCAATATTAAATGATAGTACAACATTAAAAATTATTAGCTTGGATGAAAGGAAGTCTGACTGACATAACAAAAAATGGCTTATGGAGGATGAAAGTCTCCAAGATAAGGCAGGGGTCTTCAACCTTTCAGACAGTGCGGGCCACATTAAAAATTTCAATGAGGCCAGCAGGCCAATAAGGTATAATGCGGTATTTAGAATTGTAAGATGCTTTCCAGATTCACAAGGAAAGGTGTGCATATGATACTTTACGTAAAATCCTATAAAAATAAACGAACTCAGCTTAAAGAGCGTAATCAGGAGTCTGGTTCATGATAAGTAAATACAATCAATACTTGAAAAAAGATAATTTAATGAAGAAAACATTCATTTTTTACAATGTCAATGGGCAACTTGACAATGTTTTTCCTTGACCAGCTTGTCGATGTTGGTATAAATGTTGGAAATGAAGCAGAGTATTCTCGAGATGTTGGCCTGTAATCTGAGTTCTTGTCTTGGACTTCTCATGCTTCATTCTGGAGAAGAACCGCTCACATAAGTATGTGCTTCCTAACAAAGCACGCATCTTCAAAGCATGCCGGCGAAGATTAGGGAATGCATCCTCAGAAATGTAGTCTTCGTAAAATGTAAGCAAGGGCACACTGAATAATTTTTCTCTCAAAGAAGAGCTGTTCTGGAGTTCAATTTGTACTGAGCCTGCCATTTCAGCAGCATTGCAAATAAATCTAAAGAAGACTGTTGGTTATGAAAATCACTAAATCTCTCTTCGAACTCATTTTGTAACATGTCTAATTTTGAATAGCATATTCATCAAGAGACGAACAGTTGGACTCAGCGAGAAGCTGAAAGTGAGTTAAGTTTTTTTTGCGAGTATTGCCTCCCAAAGTTTGAGCTTGGCTGCAAAAGCTTTGATGTGATCAAACAGAGTGTACACCAGTTAATCTTTGGATTGTAGCCACATATTTAGGTGATTCATATGCAACAAGATGTCGGTCACAAAGGCAAAGTCTGTCATCCACTTCGGATCGTTAAATTCTGCAGTTGGATTCCCCCTTGGTTTGCATGAACTGCTGTATTTCGCTCCTTAAGTCAAACTCTTTTTAAGAACCTTCCCTCTGCTCAACCAAAGCACATCACTATAATAAAACACATCGCGGCGATCCGCTTCGCACTCTTGGGTCAAAAACTCTTGGAATTGACGATGATTCAATCCTCTTGCCCTAATAATGTTGACGACAGTCACTATAACTTTCATGATATTCTCAAATCCAATAGTTTTCGCGCACAAATTCTCCTGGTGGATTAAACAGTGGTAATGGACGATTCTTTCCTTTTAGTTCCGGTTCTTTCTGTAGCAGTGCAACAAACCCTTTGTTCTTTCCCACCATGGGGGGGGGGGCACCATCAGTTACCACATCCTCAAGGTTGGTTAAGCTGAGGTCGAAACGCTGGAGCATTTTCTTGTCGGCTTCAAGAATATCAGTGCTTTTCGTCATTCCCTTCATAGGTACGAGTGCTAGCAGTTCCTCTCTCACATTGAATTGTTGATCAATGCCACGGACAAAGATAGCCAGTTGTGCTGTATCCTTCGCATCTGTGCTCTCATTTAAAGCAAGTGAATCTGACGTAAATTCGGACGACTGTTTTTTAAAGTTCCTTCAATGTCAATGGCAAATTCTTCAACAGGTTGTGCTACAGTTACCCCAGACAAACTTGGTTTTTTTAAACACTTCCTTATTATTTGCGCACCAAAGAGTGTCTTATCACTGCAGCAGTGATAAGACACTCTTTCACAAACTCGCTGTCCAAGAAGGCTTTTGATTTTTTAGCAAGTTTTTTCAGTTATTACGTAACTCACTTTGATGCATGCTTCGCTCTCTTCCCTCTGCCCTTTTAAACGTACCCTGCTGGCATTTTAAATCAATTTGGAGATGGTTCACTTTGTCCACACGAAGCTGCCCTTGAAGATGATCAAAATTGGATGCTTGCTTTGTCTCATAGCATCGTTTTATATTGTATTCTTTTGATACTGACACTGACTCACGACAAATTAAACACACCAGCTTATCATCGATTATCACAAAAAAGTACAAATTGGTCCACTTTTCATTAAAAACCGAACAAGAATCACTTGATTTACGCTTTTTACTCGTAGACGCCATAGTGATGGAAGGTGAACCCAAAAAATGATCCAAAATGGGTGTGTAAAGGTTATTATCCACTGAATATGTCTCACACAAATGAAAAAAAAGTCTGGCAAATAGGCTATGGCTGACACAACGAACCTGTGAGCTTATACACGAATATCACACTGTTCAAGACCGACTGACCGAGGATGAGATCCTCTTGTATTTATATGAAAATAATGAACTATTGAGAACCTTCGTGTTGTATCTGGAAGGCACTAGACAGTGCACTCGAACGAACTACTGTTTCAGCCATCTACCTGCAACGTTAGTACTAGTACTTAAGTACCGCTTGGCACTGGTAGATGGCTGAAGAAACATGTTATTTAATATTTATTTTTATAGGATTTTATGTAAAGTATCAAATGCACAGTGTTCCTTGTTAATCTGGAAAGCATCTTACAATTCTAAATACCGCAGTATAGCTTAGTGGCCCATGGCTTCATTGAAATTATTTATTTAATTGCGTTTTAATCTTAAGTAGTTATTTTTTCAAAATGGCCGGCGGGCCATGACAAAGAGCTCAACGGGGCCACAGTTGGCCTGCAGGCCATGCGTTGAAGACCCCCTGATTTAAGGCGATCAGTAGTATATCCCAGAAATCGGTCCTTGGTTCATTGTTATTCAATATTCACATGAATGACATCGTGAAGGATTTGACATGAAACATAATTATTTGCTATGATGCAAAGATAGTCAAGGTAATCAGGAACGTGACTGATATGCAGTGCTTAAAGAATGACTTGAATAGGTGAATTGTAGGTACGTGAAAATAACTGTCAGTTCAAGGTTAGTATATAAAAGTACATACTTTTATATACTAAGATAAGATAAGATATCCAATGGCATATATTATATCGGAAAGTTATACAAGAAGAAACTGACCAGGTTAGGGATCTCGAAAAACATTTAATAGACAGAAAGGTGACATTCAGGTCCAGGTTTCAACTCAGAGGATAATTGCAATGCTGAAACAAATATTGACATGTTAGAATAAGGAGATAATTTTTGCCTCTTTACTCTGATATAATCTTATCTAGAGTATTGTGAGCAATATTAGATCTCCCAGATCTCTTGGTTTTTGAGGTGATGCAAATACAGTGGAGAAGATGGAAAGGAGAATGTTAAAGATGATGCCAGGACTGTGGAATATAGATCATGAGGAGAGAATTTGTGGACTGCAGACACTAACAAACAGAAGAAAGAATGGTGATATAAAAGAGATCTATTAACTTCTGAAAAGGCCAACACCGGTAGGTGGAATCTTTCATTTTATTGAGGGACTGAGAGGGTATCCATGGAAGTAGACAATGAATACAGTCAAGAAAGGGGTGATAGCTAGATTTTTCTCTTACAGAGCAGTGCACAAGTAGAATGGCTTGCCTCGAGGCAGAGTAGGTATGCCTCTAGAGGCAATACCTACTCTTTGATGTGGGTGATTTTTAAATCTGAACATATATAGTATGATTGGTTCCTAGGCTGTATTAAAAATTTATATAAAATGGAACCGGACAGAAATTTAGGAAATGAAATTGGCTATGAATATGGACTTTGAGATTTGGAACATGGAACATACAGAGTTTGTTCCGTGTTCCAAAGGAGGTTACTAACAAAAACTTTTGACAGAAACAAAAAAGAAAGGCACCAAATGCGAGGTTCAGACTGTTACATACACATCTGGAGTGGCATGGATAAGATGAGCATAGTGAGTGCTAGAGTCTCTTTGTGGATAAAAAAGAAATGGAAAACCTCTATTAAAAGCTGGGAAGAAGTTAATGAGAGGTTATTAAAAGTAATATTCAATATTTAAGAAGTGGAATATATGCCCCAACAGAGGCTGCACCAATACAGCCGAAAGAGGAATATTTTGAGCAGGTTGAGTGAATTGGAGACATGTAGAGAGAACCAAGAGTTTTTTGTCATTAGGGACTTAAACAGTAAAACCGATCAAAGGATTGGAGATTGAACAGTTGGACCATTTGGTGAAGCTGTAGAAAATGACAATGGTAAAAGACTGATCACATTGTGCAAAACACAGGTATAGTTGATGAATACATACTTCCTGCATAAAGATACCTAAAGATTTACTTGGGTGAAGCATAAAAGAGGTCTTTATGAGCTATTACTGAACATGTGATTACAAAGTGACAGAGACACATTGTAAGGGACAAGTGAGTATTGAGAGGTGAAGAATGTGGCACAGACCACTACGTGTTATTAGGTAGTGGTCTGTGCCACAGACCACTAAGAAGGAGTAAAAGGAGAAATGAGCAGAATGGTAACATAAAACCAGATGAACCACAATATATGATCAACCTTCTTCAAGACAAGAGCATTACAGGAGGGTCAATAAAAGTAGTATCAATCAAAGACTGAATGCATGTGAGGACTGGAGTGCTAAACAAAATTTATAATTATCTTAAAGAGGTTTGTTCATGAGGCAGCTAAGGAAGCACTTGGTTTTGAAAGGAATCTGAATCATAATAAGGTGGAATGAATGATAAGCTGTTGAGACCAGCACTGAGAAGGATGCACATAAATTTTGGCTTAGTTTTGGAAGATAGGAGGATCAGCAGAAGTATCAAGTTAATAAGAGGAAAGTGAAAAAAACTGTATGAAAATGTAAGGAAGAATGGTGGAATGGAGTTTGTTTTTAGATTAATCACTCATTAGGATATAACAGGTTGGCTCAGGCATGGAATACCATTAGGCGCATGAAAACATCAAACTGTAGATCACATCCAGTGAAGTTAATATCTATGGCAGTTTGGGTGAATCGTTTTAAGGTCCTTAAAATCATTTAAGACAGTGAATAGGAAAGAATACACTGATGGTGATTTGAAGGTACAGGAGTTGATAGTAATAAGGATAATAAGAATGACCCTTCAAAATTACAGAAGCATTAGTGTGATGGCCTCCACGAGCAGGTTGTTAAGTAAAATTATAATGCAAGGTTAGAGAAGAGTACTGCCTTTTGTATATCAGATGAACAAGAAGGCTTTACTGCCAAAAAAATCTCGTACAGATAATATTTTCATTATAAGATAGATCACAAAAAAAAGGATTGCCAAAGGGCAGGAAACATTAGATTTTTATAAACATTGAAAAGGCCTGTGATTTAATTCTCATGAACAAACTGGGGAGATCGATGAGAAAGATGACTGCAAGTGAATCAATCAGCAGCTTGATGAAGAGAATACATAGAAGGTAGAGAGCAGCTGTTAAGCTGTTTTAGATACTTTGGATCTATTATTCATATATCAGGAACAAGTGAGAAAGATGTAGGTGATTGTGTCAACCAAGTCTGTAATGCTATTAAGCAACTCAATGGTTAGCTATGGAGTCAAGACATTTAATAGGAAACCAAGAAGATGATACTCAAAATGATAATAGAGAGAGAGTGTTCTGATATATGGGGAGAAGGATGAACATTAAATGCACAATAGAAGAGTCGTATAAGAGGTCTAGAGATGGTTGGCTTATAATGGTATGTGTATATTTTGCCATCAAAGAGTTCAAAATGGGATCATGATGAAGAGATTGAATTTGAAAGAAAATGTGGTGGGCCACTTAGAACGTTGATCTTTACAGTGGTATGGACACATTCAACAGAAACCACTGGAGAGATGGCTCAAGAGAATGATGAATTGGTCATCACCAGGAAGATGGAAGAAAGGTTGGCCTAAACTTACTTGGAGAGGAGAAGTTGTAGAGGTAATGCGAGCTGGATGGTTGCAAGAAGGTTCCTGGAATGATTATTTGAAGTGGAGAAGGGGAGGCTACAAGGCAACCAATGCACAGTGGAACCACCTTTAAAAGTAAGTAATTTTCAGTTACTGCAATGAAATGCCTCATGTCTACATTCAAATAATTGAACATGGAATATACTTACCTATAATTTCATCTGCATAAGGAGTTCTGGCACCTAAAACACCTCCAAAACACTTTCTTTGATCAGTACAAAATTTTTTCTTCAATGGTATCAAACCTTCAGAATCTAACTGGCACCACTCACAGGCCAATACACCAAAGCATTCACTAAAAATCATAAAAACTGACATTATACCAAAAATTTAAGCAGTTTTTAAAAGTATAATATAAAAAGTTATGCAGTAGTGAACTTCAAGTAAGCAAAGATGTTTTGTTGGAGCAGCCTGTCCAGATGACATATAATATTTTAAAAACAAAGGATGAGAAAGCTGACAGCCTATCTTAGTAGTGGTGACTCAAGCCTTTGGTGTATCTTTAGGTTATGAGGAAGGAAGAGATGGGAGGGGAAAGGGAATCATCTCTGATTAACAGGGGATTTGTTTTAAGGGAAGACATTGTCAGACAGGTTGTCTGACATGTAATATCAGACAACCTGTCTGATATTATGTTTGCTTTCTAAATTGTTTTTCTAAACATTAGAAGCCTTTTTTTTTTTATAAATAAATAAATTCAACTATAATCTAAAGACATTCAAAAATATTCATGCATGCAGGGAGATTTTAACCCATAACTTATTGGCTGGAGAATAGGAAGCACTATCCACTCAGCCAATCAGGTCACTAATGCATATATTGTCAATAAAACCTTAGTAAAAGTCATCAGCCTCTATATACAAGTTAGCAGTGCAAACTTTGCACTGTTAACCAAGTGAAAAAACTTTCTATAATGGTATTCTCATCAGTGGTGCTGAAAGATTAAATAGCCTTCTTACCTCCTACAATTAGTTCTATATTATACCTAACATGAAATTATATTCTTGTTTATATCCTTTAACCAAATGTAAGCAAACAAAGTTTGCAAGTGAAGTATGTTCACAACTAGTCTCAATGCATATTCCTATATTGAGGCTGCTGACTTCACATAAATTGTCTCAGTATCCCATAATGCAAAAACATTATGGGAAGGGTCAATGCCAAAACCAGTTTTAACCTTTGCTGAGGTCTCAAATCAGTGGCAGCTCGACCCAGGAAGATACTGAGGTTAAATCAATGCAGAAGTCAAACATTTTCTATACACATGTAGTAAAAAATGGTGTGTCACTATATTATTAAATACTCTGGATGAGAGATAGTTGTAGAGAGGACCTGGCTCCCACTGATGAGACCTCACTATCCAGATGATTTCAACCTTTACTGAGATCTGATATCAGTGGGAGTCCAACTCAGCAAGATACCATAAATTAAATCAATCCAGAATTCATACTTTCTATATACAAATAGTAAAATCACATATCAAAATATTATTAAATATTCTGGATCAGAGAAAGTTGTAGACAGGGTCTGCTCCCACTGCTGAGACCTCAATAAAGGTTGAAACTAGTCCGAGTAGTGATCCTTCCCATAATGTTTTTGCATTACGAGATACTGAGGCAACTATGGGGAGTTGAAAGCCTCTATAAACAAGGAGCCTAGTCATGCAGATACTTCATGCACAAAATTTTTTGTTTATGTTTGGGTAAAGGATTAAAATAGGAATATAATTTCTTGTTAAGTGTATTATACTTTGTAGAGTAAAAACTTTCTACAAATAACTCTGATCCAGAGTATTTAATAATATGGTGATACACCATTTTACTACTTGTATATAGAAAATGACTTCTGCATTGACTCGGTATCTACAGCTGGTGGGAACTCAATAAAGGTCAAAACTGGTATGGGAAGTGACTTCCCATAATGTTTTTCATTATGAGGTAATGAGGCAACTGATGAGAAGTCAACAGCCTCTATATACTGAAGTAGATTAATCATGAAAATACTTCATGACAAAGTTCGTTTGTTTACACCTGGGTATAGGGCTAAAACAAAAATATAATTTCTTGTCATATATAATATACTTTGTAACTAAGAAGTAAAACTTTTTACAACAATCAGTTTTATCCTAGATAAATTCTATCCTGAAAAGGAAAACAATGCTGCAATCAACTTTTAAACTTCACCACTATTATTATAAAATCTAATGTCTAAAACCAATCTCAGAGACTCACTTTTATACTTCACAAAAATAATTTTATAATGGCATAATTAGAAGAAAACATTAACACCCCTGACAAGGAAATATGAAAATATTATTAAGTATGCAACAAATTCTAATGATTTATACAATGATATATGAAACTGAATGCACGCACACAACTTGACCCCCCCCCCCCCGAAAAAAACATTCTTATCACTTTTAAGAAATACAGAACATATCGTCTTTACTGAAACCCTATTCTAACAAAACCCAATAAGACAGGTAATTGACTGTCTTCATGACAGCCATATATAGTTCTGATGTCTGTTTATTTCTAGTTTTACTGATTATTTGAACATTGAATCCTTATCAAACATTGAAAATATGAAAACTGATTATCCAAATAGTGAGCCTCCTAACCTGATGATTATTAAAACTGAAAAGGGAGGGGGGGGTCAGATGCTATGTAACTCACCCTGATATCTAGAACTTAATGTAAAAATTCTGAGAAAAGACTCCATAAAAGACCCATTTTGTGTGTATAATTGCTATTAAACATTGCTTTGCTTTCTAACATTTTTCTCTCATAGCATATGCTGTCCTTACTTGCTAAGAAGTTTTGATTTTTCTATTCTTGCAGACAACACTCATCATGCCTTTCTGGATGAAACAATCAATGTTTTCTTTGGAGTCTGCCATCCATGGTTGGTTTATTGTTTTCAAATTCTTTCATTTCTTCTGAAATAATATTTGTATATTTTGAGGCAACTATTCACCTAAGAAAACTGCTCAAATTTCATTCTTTTTTAAACTTTTATATATCTTTTTCTTTTCATTAGGAAGCAAATTTTATTCTGATCAAAACCAAATAGTGATCACTGCATATTTCAAATTTTCTGTAAACTCATGTCCTGAATTAGCATGAAGACATTCCTATCATCATGCTGGTTAATGAGACCTTATTTATTTCTTGTATCTTCTCTCAACATGAATTTGTGCATATTTTTATGTTGAAATACAATTCAGTAATGACAAGTTCATGTATAGATCTCTAGCAAGTACTTAACCATTATTATTAATTTTTCTCCATATTTTCTCAAAACATTTCTATACACTGATTGGAAAGAAGTCAACAGACACCTCCATGGATAAGGTGCATTGCGCCATGTAACAAGTCACATGTTTGTAACCAGTTTAAATTGGAAGAATATGATGCTCCCAAGTCAGTGCTCTGTGTCCAAGTGAAATGGCTGCAAGAAGAGAACTGACAAAGTTTGAAAGAGGCATTGTGATAGGATGCCATGTTGCAGGCCAATCTATTTGGCAATTTGTTGAAATAATAGGCTATCCAATGATTGATATCAGACTGGGAAAGAAGTGTAGGAGTCAACTGTAAGTGCTACCTGCAATGGACAACCAAACACACTCAATGAACATAACTACAGAGTTATGAATGCAAAGTTCTGTATTGACTGCAACACGAATTTGCACAAAAACATTCAGAACATAGGCTCACAACATGGTAGAACCACAGTGTGCAAGCTCCACGTTAATCGAGTCAACATGCAACATCGTTTTCAGTGGTGCAAAGGGCATGTTCGGTGGGATGTGGAAACTTGGAAAGCAGTTATGAAGTGACGAATCATGCCATGCTCTGTACTGAGCAAATGGACTGGTATGGACGTAGCAGATGCCCAGTGACTGTCTCTTACTTGAGTCTGTAACCTCAACTATGAAATTTGGAGGTGGCGGGGTGATGGTATGGTCCTGTTTTTCCTGGTTTGGCCTCGGACCTCTGTTGGTGATGCCATGAACACTGAACTCTGAGATATATCTGAACATTCTGGATAATGCAATGCTTCCTACTTTGTGGAGTTTCTATGGAACTGGCCATTGTCTCTTTCAGTAAGACAATGCACCATGTCATAAGGCTTCTGCTGTAACTGTGTAGTTTGCAAACATGAATGTCCCCACACTTGACTGGCCTCCACAGAGCCCTGATCTCAACCCTACTGAATATCTGTGAGATAAACTGGAGCATCAGGTGATGTCAAGGGACATCTGCCGCACAACAGTCCAAGACCTCAATAAAAAACAAATTCTTAAATCTCACAATAACAAGGAGAAACAGGCACTAAAATTTCATATATTCCACTTCCAACAATACAACTCACTGTGTGTAAAGAAATCTCTCTCACATAAAAAGGGCTATAATATAAAACTATATAATCAACAGAACTTAATGACAAACAGAATTAAATGAAAAACTTCTGTTTCTCAAGAGAAGTTATCCTCTTAAGGTGCTCCAAAGAATGAGCAGGGAAGTAAAATTAAGATTTGGCAATCAAAGGAAACTGCTGGTTATCTCATTTGTCAAGATCCAGTAAGGCATACAAATATAGATATATGCTGAACAAGCCATAAGCTTTCAATTAAAAAAAAAAAAAAATGCTATCAAACCAGTTACTTTCTCAATCAAACTTTTATCACAAGGGTACCACTGTATTTTTTTTTTTTTAATATTTTTCACTGCACTTCTTATAAGTTAAAATCTAAAACTTGTCATTAAATATACTTATTAGAACATTAGCTTTATTACAAACAAAAATGTAAAGCAAAAAATAAGAACCTTTCTGTAGCACGTGAATGACAGCGACTTTCGAAGCATGGGTCCAGTGATTCCATTAATGAAGTTTCCACCACAGGTAAGTGAGAGTCTTCAGGAAAATATGGACAGCTAGGATTCCTTTAAGAAATAAAATATATATGAGTTATTCCATGGGCAATTGAATATATAATATAGCTGACACTCACTACAGCAAATGCAATGATAAACTTGTTTACTATAACAAACTAACAAAAAGTCCCAAATGTGTCCACATTTGGGACACAATGCTAAAGGAAATTTGCTATTAGCAAATCATCCATTATAAGAAACATTCCTGTGATGCCTATAAGCTTATTATAATGAGAGTCAACTATATCAGCTCTATGTTTTAATCTTCTCATATTGTATGCAGTTAAGGTTAGGATACCCACAAAAAAATCATAGTTTTGAGATAAAAATAAGAAAAAAATTTTTTGTTGTTTTTATAAAGTTTATATACTAAAGAACATATTCTGTAATTTTCATACTCAAAAACTTCCTACATTGAGTTATCTTATCATATTATATTATTTATCATTTAAATGTTCATTAAATATGCAAAAACTTTAAATTGTTATAACTTTGCTTGTAATTGTCAGAATTAAAAAATTTAAAAAGTAAATAATGTAGATTTAAAGTCTCTATAACATCAGTTTTGTAAGTAAAATCAATTGTGAGAAGAAATTTTATTGGTTCTTGCTACCATTGCTATATTCGAGCTACCCTCGATTAGTGCGCCTAATGCGTTTTTTTAAAACAGGTGCATTAATCGAATATAATAACCTATGGGAAAATATATAATTTGTTCCTCAGATTTCTTTTTTAACCCTTAAGTTTTTTTATAAAAGAATTAGGGTATATCTCAGGGCCTAGTTAAAGGAAAACCATGAAGCTGAAAGACAATAAAACATATTCAGAATATAAATTTATTATTATGCTTCTTCACAAAGAATAATTGAGCTAACGCAGTTTTGGCGGGCATTCTGTTTTTTTTTTTTTTTCATACAACTGACGGTATGGCCCTATTGCCTCTTCTGCAAATTTTACTGGTTCTCTCTTCACTAGGGTCAGTCTCTAAGCATTGCTGCTTAAAAACTTCGATTGTACGAAAATTATTTTGAAATTGTTTCTCTGAAACCTCTTTGGGCGTGTCAGTGATTAAAGTTTCTTCATATTCTTCAGGATCTTCCCATTGTGGATCTAAATGTGGCAGGTCGGAATCACTCAACTTCTCAGAATGAGATTTAATTAACTTAGATTCATTTGAAAAGCCTCTAAAATCATTTGCACAATGTGGAAGAATGTGCTTCCAAATGGCTCGCATATTGCTAGCAGTAATTTCATTCGACTTTCTGACTTTATAACCAGGCTGAGATTTCACTGATTTGGTTAGTAAAGTCTTGGAAGGCATTCACTTACAAAAAAAAAAGGCCAGTTTCATCGACATTAAATATTTGTTGATCACAACAGTGTCCTTCTCGCACAATTTTCTTTTAAATCTCTGGATATCTCCTTATCTACACTTGCAGCTTTGCCTGTGATTAGAACATTATGTAGGCTATTTCTCTTTTTGAAATGCTCAAATCACCCAGCACTAACGTGGAATTCTTCTTTTCCATCATTGATAGCCCATTTTTTCCACGTTACAAAGTGACAATGCTTTTGATTTAATAAGGCCAGTGTTTAGCGGGATCCGTTTTTGGTTACAATCTTCGATCCATGTAAAAAGATGTCTCTCTAATTCAATCATTATAATACTTTGCTTTCGAGTGCATGCATGATGAACTTGAAGCAGCCTTACCTTTCCTCTTTGTATTCAGTTGATTCACCCTTTTTTGTGTTCTTGTCCTATCTTTGTTCTGGACTCGCCTTATTCATTTTTCTTTATTATTTCAACTTTTTCTCCCAATCAGATTACTTTTCGAATAATTTTCACACTTCTGTTTTTTGCTCACTAATTCTTTTACTCATGATTAAAGGTTAGGAAAATAATTTAAAATAAAAAAGTAAGGAAAACAACTGCACGAGTATGATCAGCAAAATGCTACGTAAAGCAGATGACATAAATTTTGGCGGTAAAATTTGAACATAGCGTACATGGAAATAGTGTAGTATGCCATTAAAAAATAACTTTGTAAAATGTTTCAAATCAGTAACTAAATTATTTCATCCTGGTGAGTGATTTTTTAAATAGTTAGCCATAAAAAAATGTATAGATCGAAAATTTTTAAAATCTGTAACATATTTGGGTATCGAAAAAAAAAATGCCGCACTAATTGGGGGCGCATTAATTAAGGGATTGCTGTACACCAATCATAGCAAGGCTTGCAACATCAAAACCGGAACCAATATGGCCGCCACTAAATCGTGTGTTTTCAAAGTTTTGTCTTCAGTCTGAGATTTATTATAAAAATTAAGTTTTAATATAACATTTAGAAACATAAATATATATAAATATGCCTAAAAGAAGAGAAGAAATAGCAGTATATGATGCACTGATAACTTTTAATAGTGGTGATCAAGGAAGATTACCAGTATTTGAAAGATTGGGACTGAAAATAGGTGAACAATGTTTACAAACATTTCAGATATTTGATAAACAGAGATGCTTAAAAGCAAAAAAAGCTGCCTTAGAAGAAGAAAAATTAAAAAGAAAGCAAAAATCTATGAATATGTTATTTAAAACACCTGTTGATAACACATATATTGCTGGTGGCTTTTAAATATTCATAGAATAATAATAAAGTATAGTTATAAACTTTAAATTGATTTTTCTCTGGTTTTTAAATTTTAACACATTGCAGTTGGTTTTGGCAAGATATCTTAAAGACTATTAGTCCTAGAATATTAACTTTTTTTTCTAACACAGCTTAATATATCCAGAATATATTGAGCTAAAATTATAATCATTGATATGTATTTTCATTTTAAAAGTTTATTTTTCAAACACGCAAAATTTGTGTAATAATCATTATATGGACAAATTAAATTTCATAGCTTTCAAGGCACTGACATTTGCTCAATAATTTTAGTTTATGTTGTTCAATATAGAATTTGAACAATATAAACAAATTCATTTCTTTCTGTGCCAGTCGGCACAGAAAGAAATGAATAATGGATTATTATTATTATTCTATATAACTTTCCATTTATCCCATAATTATAGTATTTTGAAAGTTTTTCTCTTTTCTCGATTTCTCAACTATCTGTGGTAAAGTGAAAATCTGATCATGGCATCCTCTAATTTGGCTTGAATCCATTTTCTTCTTCAAGTTTCTCTTTCAACATTTTTCTCAGCCTCTTCTCAAGTATACTTGCATAAATCTTACTTGGGAGGGACACTTAGTAGAGATACTCCGTTGTAATTCTCAGTCAGTTTTATTGGGCTTTTTTTTTTATATAGATGGAACTATGAGAGATTTAATCCAATCATTTCTAATTTGACCTTCTGAACAGTCCTTTTGAATTATGTAGTGAAGCCACTGTAAATCTTTTTTACCTCCATATTTGAGCATTCTGGTCAGATATCATCCACTCCAGCTGCTTTTCCACATCTCAGGCTTTGATAGATTTTTTTCTTCTTAAACCTAGTATGTAGTCTGTTTGCATTCCTCCTGAATATCTTCTATTACTGTTCTGTCATTGCCTGTTTCATTTAACAGTTGTTGTTTTTTTAAAGTAATTATTGTAGACGTAGAATATCTTTACCTTCAGTTTTTCATATAACCTTTACCATCATTGATTTCTTTTACAGTACTGTTTCCTTCATTCCTAAGCTTTTCAATAGCATCTCGAACATCCCCCAGTTAAACAAAAACCCCTGTTTTTGTCAAGGAACCAGAGTTAACAATGAAAAATCTGCTACTGGAACAAATTATATTGATAGTGTCAAGATAGACATTATCAATATAAGAAGCATCAATGGAAAAGTTGAATTAGCACAAGAACTAGCTAGAACCAAGTGGGCATAGCTAATGCTTTTGAGATGAAGAAGGGTGAGAACTTAAAATGGGTGAGACACTGTTAAATAATAAACAGAGGATGTTAAATTTTGGCAAAAGTGATTAGGGAAAGGAAGGAGTAGGTGCAAGCACTCAATAGCAAGTATTAAGATAAACTTCTTGATTAACAGAAAATTTCAAGTAGAGTAATGTGAGAAAATTTCAAAATGGGAAATCACACAGTGAAACTTATTTGTGGCTCTGGTTCCACAGGAGGCTCTCCTAAGGAAGAAGAAGAGAAAGATTTTTTTTTTTTAAGTCAGAAGGCAGTTTATATAAAGAAAACAGAAGGGTTCTTGTTGGAGATCTAAACAGTAGGGTAAAATTGAATTCCAAGCATGCAGAAATAGTTTGGGAAAATTTGAAGAAAAGACCAAAATTAATAATAATGGTAAATGCCTGCTAGATTTCTGTTCAGGATATGGGCTCGTCATCACTAACATGGAGAGAAGAAACAAGAAAAAAAAAAGGAAAATTTTATTGAAACCATCTTCACACTGGTTCAGGATGCAACGAGTACACAGCAGATACAAGGAATCAGAAATAAATAAATAAAAAAACCAAAATATTCTGGATATTTCTGGACTAATTAATTTAAAAGACTTAAATAGTACACAGGCCTGTACCTGTGTCCATAATGAGTCAGAAGGCTTCCCAGTAAGCTGGCATATAATCCTTTTGCCACATACTCCACATGTCATGCCTGGATGGGAAGTCTGAGTAGTGGCATTTGGGAGGCACTGTCAAGACCATGTGGAGGAGACTGGTCATTCTCTGTATGGATGCTATACAGAGACAACATACAAAACCTGCCAAAATCCTCCCTACGTTACCTTCACATCCACTTTACCAACTCCAGAAAGATGACGTTCATTGTCACTTATGGACTGATTCAGCCAGAAAGGCATGTGGTGAAGTTGTCTGCAAGAAAAAATTGGAAAAATCAGAACTCCATGGCATGTTAAAGGCTTGAACAGCCACTCAGGCCTACTTTTAATAGATACCCAAACTGAAGCTATATATCAACTATAGTTCAGTATCCATTGTCACTTACAGACATCCATACAAAACATCCTTCTCTTAACAGAAACCCAAATGGCAACTCTAGCAGCACGAGTTCACCTTCAATGTTCAAATTACACACTTTGCGATTCATTTTGCCTCAGCAATGGTTGCCAGAGAATGTCTAATTTAGTATCCCCTGCTTCTGATCTCCTTTGGCTCAAGGTTTCCTTGCCCCATTCAGTAATATTCAACTGCACTTACTGCTCTCCAAATCCCAAAAACCTCTTCACCTTTCTATCCATGAAGTTGGACTGTCGATAATCCATCTATCACACATTTACCTACCTGAATAATCCACTATACTTGATAATCCACTTCAATCTACCAACACCCTTACTTTTTATTTTTATTTATTTTTTTTTTTTAATTTGTGTAATTTTCCTGTGCACAGACCTCCCCCACTACCCATTCCCAACACAATCTCATGTCCTTTGGCATTACAAAGTACCAAGTCAGATCTGAGCAAGCTGCAAATTATACTCACTGGCATTAAGATCCTAATTCAATATTCAAACCCCAAAATTTTCACTCTTCTTCCAAGCCCTGGCTCAACATAAAATGTACCTAAGCAGTTGAAGGAAAAAACTCAGCAAATTGTACACAGCTTGCAAACAAGAACCTACATACTCAGCCTATGCTGATGCAAGCAATAAATGCAAGTGACCATCAACAAATCCAAATGTGATGTCACAAAGGTCACTAGCACGAAATTCATCTGCTGTTCAAATGGAAGACATCATGCCTTCATTGCAAAGGCCACTGGATACAACTTTTACTCACCAACACTTCTACCTCTCTCATTCAGATTGCACCACTGTCACAGTACCAAAAAATAATGATAGCCTCTTAGCATCATTCTTTTCTTCACAACTCCTTCACACACACGACCAAGGCAAATTGCTTCTTACTATACCAGAACTTCAGCAAACATATGCTTTTTTTTTTTTTTTTTCAAAATTATATCAGAAGAATTCTAAACAATTTAGAAACTAGCCTTCTCATCCCAATGGTATTTCTTGATATGGGAATCTCCATGGAGAATGAAGACTCATCACGGGAGACCCGAACCATCCACACAATCTACCATACCTCTCCTTGAACCCATTAACAGACAAGGCACACACAACTGACTCTGGCAACCCATAACTCTCCAAGCAAAAAATCTAGTCCTCACACCCCTACTAACCACACTTTTATTCAACTTCAGGGATGACCCCTTGTTCTGCACCCCCCATAGCCAAATGCTGAAACATTTCCCCCTGCATCAATCCTATAAAATCTTTAAGCCCTTAAATGTTTCAATCATATCACCTCGTTTTCTCCTATCAATCAACTTTTGCAATCCATGCACCCTCAATTTATTCTTATATGGAACAGTCCACTCACCATCTTGGTTGCTCACCTCTGAAAATGTTCTCCACTGCTTCCTCATCCCCCAAGAAACCCAGGAGACCAGACCTAAGCATAGTCATCCAGATGTGGATGTATCAAGACCTTATAAAATGTTCTTGATGTGTTCTTCAGTAGCCGAATAATCTTATGAGCTACCTTAGCAACCTAAACATTATGTCCTCTAAACTTTAACTCTGTCTACCACTGCCCCCTAATCTCTAGCTTCATCCGTTTCCTGGAGTACAGTTCAATCAATGCCATACACAGCTTGTAATCTATTTATCCCAAAATGCATAATTATAAATTTCTCCACATTAAACTGACACCCATTAACTTTTGTCCATACTGGCAGCCTATTTAAATCGTCCTGAAAGCTCTCAACATCACCTTGATTACTCTATCTAATTTCACATCAGCAAACAATTGAATATTTCAGTAATAATATTTTTGGTTTACAGATCAAGTGTTGATCAATTTTATTAACTTAACCAATTAGTTTCGCCAAACTTTAACTGTTGGCATCTTCAGGGCACTTACATATAGGCTGAAACAATCTCACAATTATGTGTAACTATAAAACTGACAAGAATAATTACAAATAAAATAGTATCGAACATGCGTGAAACAAGTATCGCGTGTACAAGATTCGCTGAATGTTGCTAAGGAACTTTCTGTAGTTTGTATTAAAGTTCATTTCTTTTGTTTTGAGAGGTGCTTAAGGGTCAAAGCTATATAACTGAGAGGAGACCTCCACATAGCCTTTAAAGGAATGCGGAGAACCGACCAGGACTTTTGACCTAATGTCTAATTGTCACCTTCTCGTGGTGCACCCTGTTGGGTATCTACTTGGATACTGAACGAACGACGAGGATGCCAATTTGGGATTTAGCCGACCAAATTGTATTCTTATTGGTTAAATCAAAATAAAAAATGATGGTACAACATGACAAAATTTCATGCCGACTGGGGCGTCGTCCGGTTAAACAAGAGCTCCATTGTTTTTGCCAGGGAACCAGGGTGAACAGCGAAAAGTCAGCTACTGGAACAAATCTGAAAACAAACTCCAACTCAACATCACTAGAGTTAAAGATTGGTATTATCAATGTAAGAAGCCTGAATGGCAAAGAAATGGAGCTAGATGAGGAATTAGATAAGTACCAGTTCGACATAATAGGGGTGACTGAAACAAAAAAGACAAAAACTGGTGAGATCTTTCTGAGCAATAAATACAAAATGTTATATTCAGGCAATGAAAATCAAGGAAAAGAAGGAGTAGCCATAGTATTCAACACAAAATACAAGGCTAATCTTCTTGAATTGCAGTCAGTCTCAAGTAGAGTAATGTGGGCAAATATGAGAATGGGAAACTGGACAATGAGACTTATTTATGCCTATGGTCCCACAGAAGGTTCTACTAAGGTAGAAGTGGAGGAATTTTTTGAGGCTCTAGAGAAAGCTACTGACACAATGAAAAAGGAAAAGTTGGTCCTTGTTGGGGATCTAAATAGCAGAGTAGGAAGTGATTGCCAGACATACAAAAATGTTTTGGGAAAATTTGGAGAAAAGAGCAAAGCTAATAATAATGACAAATATCTGTTGGATTTCTGCTCAGGACATGGACTGGTTATTACTAACACCATGTTCCAACATAAAAATGTGCACAAATTCACATGGAGAGAAGAGGCTAGGAATAAGAAAAGTCTCATTGACTATGTTATTGTTGATAGTGATGTTTTCTCCCTGGTGCAGGACACCAGAGTGTGTACAGATTTGAAATTGGAAGTGATCACTATTTAGTCTTGAGCAGGATAAAATTGAATTTCATATTGAAAAGAATAACATGTAAGAAAGTTTTAAAGCGAATAAAAGTTGAGCAGCTCTCAGATGTGAATTGTAGACTAAAATACACAAAGATTATTGAAGAAAAAATGAGAGAGTTTGAAAACAGGAATCAAACCTTGGATATTCAGTGGCAAACTCTGAAGAAAACATTGATTGATTCTGCCAGAGAGGCATGTGGTGAGGTTGTGTGCAAGGATAAAAAAATCAGAACTCCCTGGTGGACACAGGAAGTTAAAGAGGCAGTAAAGGAAAAGAAGAAAGCATATCAAAAGTTCTTGTCAAATAAGTCAGCTTTTGCTCTTAGAGAATATAGAGACAAATGCAAGAATGCTAACTACTGTGTAAAACTAGCTAAACAAAAGTCATGGTAGGACTTTGGCAAGAATATAGAAAATAAATATCAAGAAGGTTGCAAAATATTCTGGAGGTTGTTGAAGAAGCTTAGGAATGGAGGAAAGAGTGCTGTAAAAGGAGTTACAGATGATAAAGGTGACATGAAAATGGGAGAAAAAGATATCCTTGAAGTATGGAGTAATTACTTTGAAAAACTGCTAAATGAAACAAGCAGTGATGACAGCACAGTGGTAAAAAACAGGAATATATGGCTATATATTCCTGTCTGCATGCCTGGGCATGCAGACAGGAATATATAGCCATACTTGAGGTAGAAAAAGCCATCAAAGGCTTGAAATGTGGAAAGGCAGCAGGAGTAGATGATATTTGACCAGAAATGCTGAAGTATGGTGGTATAAAAGTCTTACAGTGGCTGCACTACATAGTTCAGAAAGCCTGGACAGAGGGACGAATTCCCGATGATTGGAGTGGAGCTCTCATAGTAGCCATATATAAAAAGGGAAATAAAACTGAATGTGAGAATTACAGAGGTATTTTCCTACTTAGTGTTCCTGGCAAGATCTATGCAAGTATACTTGAGAAACGGTTGAGAAGAACTGTGGAAGAAAAGCTTGGTGAAGAACAAGCTGGGTTCAGGCCAAATAGAGGCTGTCAGGATCAGATCTTCACTTTACGACAAATAGTCGAGAAAGCATGGGAATATAACAAAGATCTGTATTTAAATTTTGTCAATTTGGAAAAGGCATATGACAAGGTGCCAAGAGAGAAGCTATTCAATATACTACTGTTATATGGTGTCAATTGGGCATTATATTAAGCAATACTTAGTCTTTATTTCAGTTGTAAGTCAGCAGTTAGAATTGAAAGAAGTACAGGAAGATGGTTTAATGTTAAATCTGGTGTGAGACAAGGATGTACATTATCCCCTCTGTTATTCATTAGCTATATGGATCACATTATGAAGGAAAGTGGTATTAATCATGATATCAAAATTGGAGATGTTAATGTCAGCTCTTTGCTTTATGCGGATGATGTTATACTTCTAAATAAATCCACTACAAGTCTGCAAGATTCTCTGACTAAATTGAATAGCTGTTGTAATAGATATGGTATGAAGGTCAGCAATAAAAAGACAAAGACAATGAAAATAGGCAGAATCATTGAAAATGTCCACTGTGTAGTGAATGGAGAACCAGTGGAACAAGTAAAACATTTCAGTTACTTAGGCACGATTTTTACTGAAGATGGTAAATTAAATATAGAAATAGACAACAGAATCAGCAAAGCTGGTATGGTGGGAAGTCAATTGAATAAATTCATATGGAATAAGAGAGAAATTAGTTTGGAACACTAAATTAGCTGTATACAAGACAGTGTTCAAACCAGTTTTAACTTATGGATCTGAGAGCTGGGTCAGAAGTAAAACACTTGACCAAAGACTAGAGACCATAGATATGAGAGTCCTGAGAAAGATTATAGGCATGAACAGATGGCATCAATGGCAATATCATATTAAAAATGAGGATATTAGGAAAGAACTTGACATTGTCAGCATCCAGGAATGCGTTAGCAGAGCTAATCTCAGGTGGTATGGTCACTTAAACAGAATTGGTGAAGAAAGATTAGCAAAACGAGTCTTCTCTGCCAGGTTGGCAGCAAAACGACCCAGAGGAAGACCAAGATATAGGTGGATTGATACGGTACAAAGTGCCTTAGACGATAGAAATATAAGATCTGATAATGTTGGAGTCTTGACAAGTAACAGACTGATTTGGAGGAAAATTGTAGATAGGAAGTTGGTAATGATGTAATTTTTTTCATATAGTACTATCATATCTTGTACACCCCTTGAGGGTACATGGCAGGAATTTGATAATGATGATGATTCTTTTGTTTTTAAAGATCTGATTAGGGTTTTCCATATCTCTGGGAGTATTAGGCCTTGATTTCTGTTAAGGTTTTGACAGTAGAACGGGTGACTGTGGCTGCTTCTTTGAAAATTCTTCAATAGTAATCTTCCTCTAAGTAAGGGGAACAACTTTTGTCCCACTCGATGACATGGTTAGTTGTAGAGAAATGAGACGATAGGCCAGAAATGTCTTGTCTGTTGTTTTTGAAATAGCCAATGTACTCTTTTTGTCTGATTTCAAGACTTCTCGAAGTCTGTCCAATGTAACTAGAGCCACACGAGCATGGAATATTATAAACTCCAGCATATTTATAGAAAGGCTAGTTGTCTTTTGGAGATCTTAGTAGTTTACGAATAGATTCTATTGGTTTAAATGTTACTTTTATTTTGTGTTGTTTGAGGAGGCTGGCGAGCTTGTAGGAGATGCCACGTACAAATGGAATTGCAATAGTTTTTATATATTGAATATCTTCTTGTTCTTTTTGTGGTGGTTCCGAGAAAAGGACTTTACTGACTAGTCTTCTTGGATAGTCGTTCAAGTACAGATTGTTGGAAATGAATGTTTGTAAGTGGCATCTCCCACAAGCTCGCCAGCCTCCTCAAACAACACAAAATAAGAGTAATATTTAAACCAAGAGAATCTATTCGCAAACTACTAAGATCTCCAAAAGACAACCACCCTTTCTATAAATATGCTGGAGTTTATAATATTCCATGCTCGTGTGGCTCTAGTTACATCGGACAGACTTCGAGAAGCCTTGAAATCAGACAAAAAGAGCACATTAGCTATGTCAAAAATAAAACAGATAGGACATTTCTGGCCTATCATCACATTTCTCTACAACTAACCATGTCATCGAGTGGGACAAAAGTTGTTCCCCTTACATAGAGGAAGACAACCATTCAAGAATTTTCAAAGCAGCAGCCACAGTCACCCGTTCTACTGTCAAACCTTAACAGAAATCAAGGCCTAATATTCCCAGAGATATGGAAAACCCTAATCAAATCTTTAAAAACAAAAGAAATGAACTTTAATAAAAACTACAGAAAGTTCCTTAGCAACAGCAAGCTAATCTTGTACATGCAATATGCATTTCACACACGTTCGATACTATTTTATTTGTAATTATTCTAGTTAGTTTTATAGTTACACATAATTGTGAGATTGTTTCAGCCTATATGTAAGTGCCCTGAAGATGCCAACAATTAAAGTTTGGCAAAACTAGTTGGTTAAGTTAATAAAATTGATCAACACTTGATCTGTAAACCAAAAATATTATTACTAATTCTCAGGATCAAGAAAATAAACCTTCATTATGAATTGAATATTTCCTTTCAGATTATTTCCTATATTATTTTATATACAAATTAAACAGTGGTGGTCCCACCACTGAATCTTGGAGTGGATCACTTCTTCTTCAGTGGTCCTAACAGGCACTTAAGCACTCACGATCTTCTATCTGTACTTGGACTTTGCAACCACAACCATAACTTGTGGATAAGGTGGTTAGGTTTTTTGGGTTTTTTGTTGAAGATGATATTTTTACTTGTCCAGCTGTGCAATGTATACAAATTCCACCACCCCCAATACTGTTTACATGTTTGGATTAGTGCATCTATAACCTTCCTAAAAATTCTTGATCACATCCAGAGGAGAGCAATTTGGCTCCCTCAATGACTCTTCTTCAAACTACTTCCAGATGTAATGCTACAGTTTGTGTATTTTCTCTGAGTACGTCCATGGTCACCGCTCCAGTGAACTGGTAACCATCATTCATTCCACTGGCTTCTGTTGAGCTTGTTATTAAGAAAATAGCGGCACATTCCTTTTCAAAACAACTGCAAACATATTGAACCTGCTTCTTCTCCTCATTTATTATATCTACTTCTGTCCTCTGTATCAGCTTTCCTCATAAAATAGAATGTCTTCTTACAATGATAATAACAACCTTGAACTCTCCAAGAACAATGTCAACAGATTTCATCTTTCTCATTCTTTACTTGCACCCCTACCCCACACATAGCAATGCACTCCTACAGGGTTCTTTTACCTGCAATGTGTGATAGAAGAAAAAAGAAGAAAAAAAAAGAGGGTGAAAGAGAAACAAGCAGTGACAGAAAATACTCAATTGAAATGCAATCAGGAATATATATATATATATATATACACACAATTTAGATCAATATTTGATGTAGACTATCAAAATCCTGAATTTTGGAAAGCTAGCTGGAGTAGATGATATTCAACAAGAAATAATACTCAAATATTGAGGTTTCTAGAGTGGCTGCACTGCATAATTCAGAAGACCCAGTTAGAAGGTCAAAAACAAATTATTGGAGCAAAGGCATCATAGTTGCTACCTATAAAGCTTGAAATAAAACAATGTGAGAAATGCAGTAGAATTTCTCTAAGTATTCCAGGTAAATGCAACAAAAAAATAATTTTTTAACTTGTAAAATGCAAGATATAAGATTAACTTTTCCATATAAATTTCTTACATGATCAGGATTAAAGAGCAAATTCAAATTGTAATTGCATAGAAATAGAAAAAATGCAATGTAATAATTTATTTAGAATTAAAAATTGATTAAAGTTATGTTAAAAAGATTCTTAAAATCAAAAATATCTTCCATGTGGGTATAAAATGTTTGGGTGCTGTTGATTATTCAGAAAAGCACTTCATGGTATAAACAACAAAAGAGAGGAAAAAATTAATTTAATGAACTTACTAATATTTTGCTGGTTTTCTACCTAGCATTTTCAGAGAACAAATAATAATTGTGATAAAACTAAATTAGAAACCATTCTAATTGTAATAGAAGTAATGTCCTAACATGGTGCCCTTGATGGATCAGATTACTATCAAGTTAATTTGGAGAAGTCAGACCATCAAATCTCAAAATGACTGTCTCCCAGATTTTTGGCAAATCAATGCAGCCATACTTGCTGAGGTCAGGAGAGTGTTTCATAGAAGATGCTGATGTTAAAAATAGTCTATCAGACCTATAGTGACTTCTATTTAAAGACCGATGTCTTCTATTTAATCTTATGAGGAGTATCCAAAGCATAGTCTGTTAGTCCAGACTTGCCATACAGATGATCACATATATTATTTGTGTTCTTCAAAGCCAATGTTAACTGATCTACCAGTATATCCAAAGAGGCTAAATTGCAGGCATAAGAAACTTGACACCCTCCAGGATGTGCAAAAGGATGAAGTTAATCATTAGAGGAACAGAAAAAGATAATTAACTTCATCCTTTTTATTCCCTTTGCCACTTTCAAACCACTGAATGAGTGGTTTAAAAGTGGCATAGAGATTATATTTACAGAGAAATTTATCTTTTCTGGTGTACCCTTAATATATGGAATGGAATAGTTTTGCTGTGATCCTATGTGTTGGCTGCAGGAAGGATAAGGGTGGATACAATATTTTATCTATTTTATAGAGTTATAACCACTGGCCAAAAAGGTGTTATAAAGATCCCCCTGAGTTCAAATGAATTGAAGGGCTGCACCATTTAAACAAACAGTGCTGGCTTACAGAGTAGAAGTGTGTACATATTTACATGCAAACAAGCTTAACACTTATCTGAAAACAGATCGGCACCACTTTGTTGAGCAAGAAAAAATTCAGTGCTGCCATCACCAGCTTACAGGAAGAATTTTCCAAAATACTTATTCCAGAACAGTGGCCTATCCTGTATACCATCTCAGAAAATGCTGCTACTAAATCATTTTTTAAAAAGTTAAGGATTGCTATTTGAAAAAATTCAAAGCTCAGCTCTTCAACAACATAATATTTCATGACCACAAATTTGGCAAGATCTATTGTCACAGGCAATCTCAGAAGATGCTGTCGACATGCTCAGTTGAGGGCAAAATTTTGCCATCACTCAAAAAAAAAAAAAGAAGTACCGGTTTTGAAAATAATGAAATTAAGAAATTATATTATTCTTGCACCTTTAAAAATTAGAATGTTACTCTTGGCTCTTGTTATTCTTTTAACCCTGTATCCAAGTAAGCTTGTTCTGCACAAGAAGTCTTCACAACTGAGCTACTTGCATATGGAGACTATAATTCACATCAATTGTCTTAGTATGTATCCCCATAATGCAAATCACACACCCTTTTGGATGTGTATAATGCTATGCATAATGGGAAGGACCACTACCCAGACCAGGTAGTGACCTCAATAAAGGTCACATCAGTGGGAGACAGATCCGGAAGAGATACCACGGTGAGACCTCAATAAAGGTTGAAACCGGTCTGGGTATTGGTTCTTCCCATTATGCATAGATTATACATCCGAAAGAGTGTATGCTTTGCATTATGGGATATACACTAAGGCAACTGATGTGAAGTCATTAGTCTCTATATACAAGTAGCTCAGTCGTGAAGATATGGGCAAAACATTGTTTTGCTTACTTGTAGAATAGATGTTGTAGCCTTGCAAGAAGACTTAAATAGACTGAGTGAATGGGCAAGTATGTGGGAATGTCAGTTCAATGTACCACAGTGTAAGGGTTTAAAATTTGGTGGGAATATTTTAGAGTTGGCTGAGGACAGCACAGCAAATTATGCCAATGGTGTGCAGACCAGCGATATATATAAGTAAGATGATGTTATGATTCCACTGTACAAGACTTTGATCAGACTGCATATGGATTACTGTGCACAGATTTGGTTGCCTAGTTTTCGAAAGGATTATAAGTTGTTGGTGAGGTTTCCGAGATGATTAACTAAGTTGGTTTCAGGTCCAGAATGTGAAATATGAGAATAGACTGAGAGAATGCAAAGTGCAAAGCCTAGTGGATAGGAGAGGAAGGGGGGAAATGATCAAGACATATAAGTTGGTAAGGAGTAATTACCAGATTAATGCAGATGAGATTTTTCGTAGAATGGATGGGGATGAGAGGGAGAGAGAGAGAACAAGCAGCCTTACTTGGAAGCTGTGAGCAAAGGAGTTAGGAGAGGGTTCTTTGCATGGTGAATGGTTGACAAGTGAAATGATTTGCTTGAAAATGTGTTGAGTGCAGTGACAGTGAATGTATTTAAGTCAATATATGATGTGGTTCTTGACTCCATGAAGGTCTGATGATGATAATAATAATAACAATACCTATCTTCATCCAGAATATGTCCTGTACAAAGATTCATTTCTAATGGACACTCACAAGGGCACTCACATTCAGTCTGCTCCATACGATGGCAGTTTAAGCATAACCTATCAGTCTAAACAAAAACATAAAATTACCAAACACATAATATGGGTTATTTCTTTCATTAGTGAAATAAAGCATAATACTGTCATATATTAGAAATGCTATTAGCAAAATGTTTCTGTTAAAATTATGTTTAACAGTAACCATGTAGCATAATAGAATATAAGAAGCTCAATAACAAAAAATATCTGGTACAGTTCACAAGCACTTTATTAGATTGCTATATGCCCTATCCTTGAATTTTCTGTAACTGTATCAATGACAACACTTTCACACATGTTAAGCACAAACACTCTAAACTGCACTACATTGGAAAACAAAACAACTAACATATGATGACTGAACAATACTAATTTGTTGTTATGGAATATCTGCTAAGCTTGCTATTGTATCCACCTTCATTAAAGTCAACTTTTACTACAGCAAATCACTGATTGACCTTGCTCCCGATAAACAAACTAAAAAAAAAAAAAAGGTCTCAACCACACTCTTTGTGCATTTGCGATGCTACACCCAAAGCCCAAAAAATGCTTGATAGTATATCCAAAAGAGTCAACCTGAGTAATTGATGACCCCTTTTTCATACTCACTGCAATCACTTTCTCACAGATGTTCTGTTTCTGCATTGTGGTATTTCATGGATATTTTCTAAAAGTCACTTAATGGAAAAACTCTGCTGAATTGGCCACAATCATTCTTACATCTTCATTATGTCTATACAAACACAAGAAGTTGCTAATCAACATCAATTTACTGTCCAGGTTTAAACTTATTGAACTAACTTCTTACTCTCCTCTTTCACTCTCATCTATCTTTGTTCTTTGGGACAGTCTTATTCACATTCTTTTCCCTAAAGACAAGCACCTCAAGTTAATAACAGTAAGTTAAACAACTAAAATGTATACTTCTGTTTTTTTTAAATATTAGCAAAAGTTGCAAATGAGTAAAAAAAGCTTTTTATTCTATCATGCAAGTAGTCCAATACCTGTGCCTCCTAAAATCCTCACTTGACAGAAAAATCTGAGAGCATGTGTGATCTGGTGTTCCTGCAGTGATGTGTACATAGGAGTGACTAGACACATGGTAGAAATCATATGGGAGAGAGAGAGATTCATTAAAAAGAAAATGAAACTTAAATTTATTTAAGTATTTATCCTGAACAAAGTGAATCAATATTAAATTTCATAGCATGGAACAGTATATGAAACATTTCAAGGAAGCGACACAGATGTAGTCATTTTGTGGACAAATTTTATGTATAGTCTGACTGCTGATGCCATATATTGTAATAACAAAAAAACCAGATATATTCACCAGTTTAATAAATAAATGCCCTAAACAGTGAACTGAAATTGTATATGAAATTACCTTCTTGTTTAATAATCAAGTGAATAAAACTGCATATTTTTCAAAGATCAGTTATAATTTATGTGAATAATCACATGCATTAAAAATTGTCAAACTACATTGCTATATGATGGAGTAGACTATGGGTTAAATAATCTGGAAATCTTGCCCATGAGAGTAAACATGAAACTTTTTCAAACTATTTCTGGTCCCAAATTAAAAATTAAAGTTAGTTTTAAAATGTAATGCAGTATCTGTCTTTGGGATCAAGTGCTCAAACGTTTTCTCTTGATAAAGCTCCAGAAACTTAAGAGCAAACTATATACAGGGACCTAAGATACATGTGAATATTTTATTGAACATACATGTGAATCACAGAAACCAGTCTCAAAGAACAAAGAATATTCTGCTATGCTAATCTTAAAATATAACTATCTCAAAATAGATTTAAATGCTTTCTTTCCTCCAATTATAAGTTATTTTAAATTAAAATATTAAAGTGTGTGTAGCTCTAGATATTAATGTTGATTCAAGATACTGACTTTCGAAGCCATTTATCTTTCGACCAGCTCCGGAGTCAGTCAATCTTTAACAGGGCAGCAGGATTTTTTCCCTCTGAAAATTCTGATTCAGTTTTAGAGCTGTTGCAGAACTTGGGGGGAGAAAAAAAATAAATAAATAAAAAATCCAGCAACAGGGACAAATGCGATATATCAGCATATATGCTAAAGGAATGTTCAATGGAACTGGTAATTTGAGTATAAATCTAGGAAAACTTCCACAGGAGTAGAAAGAATGGATGATAATCTGGTTGTACAACAATGTGCAAAAAGTGATGTGTCTAATTACTGACCTATCAAAATCTCTGAAGTGGTGGTAAGGATTTTAGAGGAATTGACAAGAACTTGCATACAGAAATAGGTTGATAGACAAACTAAACTTTGCAAGGAACTTTTTACTAAAGAGAGGTCATGTCTTAGCATTTTGCTCATTTGATGGTTGAGTTGGGTAAAGAATGTATACAACATGATGCTTCCGGACTTTTGCTAAGGCATTTGATATGAAGCATAGTTACTGATCACTAGTATTTTATTAGACCAAGCAATAACTGCTCTGACTCCAGCATTATGATGGAAGCAGGTTTTGTAGCAGCAACAGCGGCTATCAACTATATGAGGGAGGGGGGGGGGGTATAAGTTGATCTCTATTGTCATCTACCAGTGTGCTATCACTACCAAACTTCCTGCAGTGATGTGTGATCAGAAGAGGTGGAGTTCCTTTATACTTCACTGAGATTCAATGTTGGACAACTGTCATCATTACTAGCTTGCAACTGGCTAAAATCACGATCCTCAGACAACAATGCATGCCTCTGCTTTCCACCATAAGTGTTCTTACACCATTTACTTGCATAAGCTGTTTTAGCAAGTACCATGTGCCAGTATAAGCAATACTATATAATACATTTTTTTTTTTTGGTTTACCAATTTCCTGTATATATACACACACGGACAAAGAAATTAGCGCACCTGGAAGAAAACATGGTACAACGGCGAAACTACGCAAATAGCTAGAGTGCAGGGTGGTATGCAAATGATCCAAGTTTGGTGCAATTGCGCATGCCCACACACACCCTGTGGTGGTGCTGCAAGCATGAACCGGCGGCCTTATTGATAGCTGATTAAAGCGAAAGGCACCGGCCGACACAAGCTAGAGTACAGAGTGACAATAATGCTGGGTAGATGCCAGAGACGTCGATTTAAGCAACTTACAAACTTTGACAGAGGCTTGATCATCAGCCTGAAAACCGGAGGGTGGTCGGCCCGCCGTATAGGTGTGCACATGAAACATTCTGACCATACTGTCCGACAGTGTTGGGAGCAGTGGACACGTTCCGGCACTGCCACACAGCATAGTGGCACCGGTCGGATCAGGAGGACCAACGCAAGAGAGGATCGACGGATCGTGCGGCAAGCACAGAAGGATCCCAAGGTGACCCGGTCCACTATACAGGCAGATGTAGGGGCTCCTGTGTGCCCACGAACCATTTCCTGACGGTTCGTGGAGGCGAATCTACGTTCCCAGCGTCCCTTACGTGTGCTCCCATTAACACCGCAACATCGCCGACTCTGTTTGTAGTGGTGCCAGGCGAGAGCGACGTGGAACGCCACAGACTGGCGAAATGTGGTCTTCAGCGATGAGTGCCGCTTCGTCTTGTGGACAGGTGATCATCGTGTCCGGGTGTGGAGGACCCTTGGTCAAGGACACAATCCCGACCTCGCTATCGAGCGCTACACCTCCCACACTGCAGGCATTATGGTCTTGGGAGCCATAGCCTACAATAGCCGATCACCCCTCGTAGTGGTACGTGGCGCATTGACGGGGCAGCGGTATATGGACGACATCTTACAGCCCACATTCTCCCATTCCTGGCCGGGACACCAGGAGCGCAATACCAGCAGGATAATGCCCATCCGCACACAGCTTGGGTTGTCCAGGCCTGCCTACATTGTGTACAGATACTTCCATGGCCAGCCCACTCCCCGGACTTGTCCCCCTATTGAGCATGTTTGGGAGCAGCTGAAACACCAGCTCCCACTGTGCCGCAACATCCGAGATTTGGAGCACAGCGTCCAACACGTGTGGGCCAGTCTGCCACAGGACAACATCAGGCGTTTGTTCACCACCATGCCGGACCGTATTGCAGCATGTAACACCACACGAGGCAGTGTAACGCGCTATTGATGATGACCGGATTGCGTACCACAGATCCCTTTGTAATTGTCCTTCAGCTCTGTTTTTGCTATCATGTGCATCACTCACCTGTATCATTACACCAATAGTTGAATCCTATGCTTCCTTCTTGGTGTGCTAATTTCTTTGTCCGTGTGTGTATTTATTATTTAATTGTTCAAGTTTGAATATCTAATTTTACAGACAACGTAATTTAATAGCATTCATATTTCCTATTTTGAATAAATTATTGTGTTAATCAAAAGTTAGAAATCTTTCCTCTGTCTTAATTGATTTTCCATTTTCACTTTAGGTATATCATTCACTGACAGGCCTCAAATGAAGTGAAGTGATTCATAAACAATTGTTAGCTGTTCATGGAGCACTTCTTTTTTCTATGTAAAACCACCTCAAATTATGCTTCCAGTTAATATGACAAAGCAAGTAACAAATTTTGTTGTTCATTGAGCACTGACATAGTCGATGCTCAATGCTGACTGCCTGAGCTCCATGAGACTCCAAAATTTATGCTGAACGCAATTATCCTGTGGAAGAATCCTAATGATCAATGTATCCCCCCCCCTTCCCCGTTTCTTATGAATGTGTGTCTTTTTTCAGGAGATGGTGAATGACAACAAGTACATATCAGTTCATTCATATTAAGCATGTTTGCTAAAAGCATGATGGATTGGTTGGTTTATAGGAACAAAAACAACCAAGGTTATACTGCACCATAGTAAAGGTCACAGCAATATACAAGGTAAAAGATTATAGCTATACATAAACAGTCAAAGAAAAATTGTAAACAATATGCATGTACAAAAACCAAGCCAAGCCAAGCAATGCAGCATATACAGTCAAATAGAAATTAGTAAACAATATGCATGCACAAAAATTAAGTTCCACAATGTAGCATCTACATACGAAGTGGTATCAAAACGTTTCGAGACTAGGTTTGTAACACGTCAACAGATGGCAGCACAAGGCTGCATGCACAGTCACAGGGAGCACCTATCTTCATAAGTCAGTGTGCCAAAAGCCATCGTCTTGTGTACATCGGGAGCTGTGCAACCAATGCTATTCTGACCACCTGCGTTACCACATCTGCGATTTCATCATGGACAGCAAGTTAGAACAAAGAGCAAACGTGAAATTCTGCATGAAACTGGAAAAATCTGCCACAGAGACGTTTGACATGATTCAGCAAGTTTACGGCGATGCTTGCTTCAAGAGCGGAAGAACACCACTGGAAGACGATGAGAGATCAAGAAGACCTTCAACGAGCTCAACCCCAAAAAATGTCAAAACCATTCGGCAACTTGTGCATGAGGATCATCGGAGAACACTCCACAACATTGATGTCATTGTCGATGTGTCATACGGAACAGTCCAGGCAATCCTTATGTGTGATTTGAACATGCGACGTGTTGCTGCCAAGTTTGTCCCCAGGCTGCTGACCCAGGAACAGAAGAAACACAGCGTCGAAGTCTGCAAAAACTCCATCAGCATGCTGTGGATGATCCATCCTTCACGTCGAGGATCATTACCGGTGACGAAACTTGGATGTATGGGTACAACCCTGAGATGAAGCAACAGTCTTCACAGTGGAAGAGCCCATCATCTCCATGACCGAAAAGGGCAAGACAGGTCCACAGCTCGACCAGGTGTATGCTCATCGTCTTTTTCGACATTCGTTGCATTATGCATCAAGAATTCGTCCTCAGGGGGCGAGACCGTCAATGGCGTCTGAGGGAGGACATTCGGCGAAAGCAACCAGATCTGTAGCAAGCGAAAAACTGGATGCTCCACGACGACAATGCACCCTGTCACCAAGCTCTCCTCACACGTGAGTTTCTCACCAGAAACAACATGATCTCACTTCCGCACCCACCCTACTCGCCAGATTTGACTCCTGCAGACTTCGCCCTCTTCCCGAAGATGAAGAACCAGCTCAAAGGTCATTGTTTTGACACCACTGCAGAGATCCAGTGCGAATCGCAGAAGGTGCTTGACATGCTTCGAAAAGAAGACCTCCAGGACACATTCCAGAAGTGGCAAGAACACTGGGAGTGCTGTATTAATATGCAAGGGGACTATTTTGAAGGTGATAGTGTGTAAACGTAGATAAATAAAGTAATTTCTCGTAAACAGAGCTAGTCTCGAAATTTTTTGATACCACCTCGTATAAACAAAATTACTGCAAAGGTCACAGCAACACACAAAATGCATGTACAAAAACTAAGCCAAGGAATACAGTATCTACATATAGATAAAATTACAGCAAACGTTACTACAGCAGTACATAAATAGTCAAAAAGGAATTATACGATTGCATGCATAAAAATTAAGTTTAGAAATGAAGTATCTACGCATAAACAAAATTACAAGGTCAAAGGCTACAGCAATATATAATTAGTCAAAAATTAAACTAGTAAATAATATGCATGTACAAAAGTTAAGCAGTGCAGTATCTACATATAAATAAAATTACAGTCAAATGTGTTTGTACAAAAGTTAAAAACATCATGCAATCTGCCGGAGTATATATGGCTTTGCTAGATAGGTAAAAATTTCATTCCTCTCTCGTGTAAAGTGCTGGCACTCCATCAGAATATGACAAATAGTGAGATGTGTATTGCATTTTTCACATATGGAAGGGTCATCAGCCCTCAGTAAATAAGAATGTGTAAGACGACTGTGACCTGTGCAGAGCCTAGCAAGAACAACTTCCTCTCTTCTCTTTATATGTTGACTAGAATACCAATAGTTAATTTCAGGCTTAATGCCATACAATTTGTCTGTCAATGCTTCCTGCATGATGACTACCATTGAGCATTTAGCTTTGATCTTATAAACTGTCTGTAGTCTGTATATGGTACTATCAAACAGTACATGTAAAAGTATGTGAGCTGATTTAGCAGCTGCAGTCTCATAAAGTTCCAATGATTTTTGATTCCAATGTGGCTGGGAATCCAGCACAACAGGTATAACACCTCATACAGCACTGGATGTGGATTATATATGGGAGAGGAGATAGCCTGTAAAGAGCTCAATGAGTCTGTATAAATTACATATATTTGATAGCAGTTTTCTTTTATATGCACAAGTGTAAGCTGGTATGGAAATCTGCTGTATAATTACTGCAATCAGGTGGGATCTGGTTGATATAATGTCAGGAAACAAAGCAGCACAGCCAACAGAGGTATCAGTTCTTGAACCATCAGTATAGATGGGCAAGAAATCAAAGTGGGCTGCTCTGTGTGCATTAAATAATTGCAGGTAGACAGATGGAGTATGAGATTTCTGTGTGACAAAGTGAGAGGTTGCAGGACGGAGTGCAAACCTACCATGGAGGGATGCTGTTATGTTTAGTATAGGCAATGTTGTGAACATTCATACAAATAGCTTGCACAGTCTCTTTAAGACTCATACCAAAAGAACACATGGCAGTTTGAAGTGTGTAATGAGCTTTCCAGTGCAGAGAAAAGAGAGTAATCCATGTAGGATGATCCGGGAAAGACTGTCTTTAGGACATAATTAAGAGACAACTGCTTTTTCTGTCTAAGTGATAGAGCTAGTTCATTTGCTTCAACATAAAACTTTGCGTGGGTGATGTGTGAAAGGCACCAGTAGCTAACCGTATACCCTGATGATGGATGGAATCCAACCATCACAGGTTACTGTCTTGCAGAACCACAGACTTGTGACCCATAATTCAGCTTTGAATGTATAAGTGCATAATAAAGATAGAGCAATGAAGATCGATCAGCACCGCACCCCACTCAGTAGAGGATAGAGTGTGAAGGAGGTTCAATGAGCTCTTGCACTTTTCTCTTAGTTGACGAATACATGCAAGTAATGTAAGTTTTCTGTCCAAGATGAGGCCCAAGAACATGACTTCTGTAGCTACTGGAATAACAGATCATCCCATTCTTAATCCAGGATCTGGGTAAAGAGTGCATTTTTGACAGAGACACAGACACTTTTTTCTGTTGAAAACCTGAAACCAGTACTAAGAGCCCACAGAGAAACTTGATCGATTGCTTTGTCTTTCAATTACCCTAATGTTACAAGAGGGACAGTAAATTGTAAAGTCATCAATATATATAGAGCATTGTCTACAGTGGGAGGAAGCGATTCAGTGATTGAGTTAACTTTGATAGCAAAAAGCAAAAAGGTGTCACACTTAAGACAGAGCCTTGGAGAACACCCTGTTCTTGATGATATGGTTGAGATAGTGTACCTCCCACTCTGACTTGGAAAGTTCACCTGGACAGAATTTTTAATAAATACAGGAAGGTGTCCTTTGAGATACACAGGTTACAGAGGTCTCTTAATGTGCTATATCTTCAGGCTGTGTCATAAGCTCTTTCCATGTCAAAGAAAACTGAAAACGGATGTTCTTGCTTCAGAAATGCATCTCTTATACACATTTCTAAATGAACCAAGTGGTCAAAAGTTGAACAAAGTCTACAGAACCCACATTGTGTATTGGAGAGAAGATCGGTGCTTTCTAAATACCAGAGTAGTCTGGCATTAACCATTTTCTTTAGTATCTTACAAAGACAGTTGATCAGAGAAATATGTCGATAATTATTTGTTTGTGTTGGATCGTTTCCTGGTTTTGGGAAAGCAGTGACAACTGATTTATGCCAAGAATCCAGCAACTCCTCCTCTTCAAGTATTCTGTTGTATATTAAGAGGAGATCCATAGAAGATGATGATAGATGTTTTCATTATTTCATAATGAATGTCATCAGGCCCTACTATGCTAGGGTGAGAGAGTAGAGGTGCTCTTTCCTCCTTAACAAATGGCTTTGTATGGCTCAAACCCATTAGTAGAAAAATTTAGCCTTTATTTCTTTTGCTGTTCTTTCAATATTAAAAATTTAGGAGGATATGAGCCGCTGCTGCAATTCTGGCAAAATTTTCTATCCAAGTATCTGTAATAGAATTGGGATCAGCAATAATACTTCCATTATGGTGTAAGGTAAACCAAAATGGTGTGTTTCTATATCTACCTTTCATTTTCTGAATTTTAACCCATACAATTTTTGGACTGGTCATTTGATTAGTTGATGTGGTAAATTGGATCCATGATTGTTTTTGACTGTGACTTCTCACATAATATGCTTTAGCTTGAGCATGCTTAAAAGCTATTAAGTTTGATGTGGTGGGGTATCTACAAAATATATCCCATGCTCTGTGTTGATTTTTTTTTTTTTTTGGCGGTCGGGCATTCTGGCTTCCACCAAGGCATTGGATAAAGTGGAAATTGAGATGATGTTTTCAGGATGGAGGCTGTTGCTGCCTAGATAATGCACTCTGTCACATACTTCACCGCTTTATTGATAGGTGTCTGACTGATGGTATCAGCATTGCATTTTGCAAGATGAGAAAAAGTGTTCCAGTCAGCCTGGTCCATTTTCCAAATGGGCATATCCATGTGGATGAACATGGTTCCTGTGAAGATATTGTGCAAAGAACAGGACAGTGATTGCTTCCATATATGTTCTCTTCACTGTCCCACATGAGCAGTGGAAGAATGAAAGGGAAGCAGACTGTAAGATCAATTGTAGAATACGAACAGGTAGGCATATGAAAGGAAGTATTGAGTCTACTATTGAAAAAGGAGAGGTCATTATTATCGAGGATTCTTGCAATGATTTGACTTTGCCTATCAGTGTTGGCACTACTCCACAGAGTATTGTGACCATTAGTCAGTCATGATCTTATAAACATATGTGCTCAGGCAGTTGCAAGATAAGATTATCAAGATCGATTTCATTTAACTCAGCACTTGGCGGTAAATAAACTAAACATACTGTAAAAAGAAATCCCATGGAGAAGCAAATCACTACTGCTTCCAGAGCAGTATTGAGTTGGACATGATGGAAAGGGATATGACTGTCCACTAGGATAGCTACTTCTCCATGAGCAAGACCACCTCCAGTTCTGTCTTTGTGCACAACAGTGAAATTCCTAAAGATAGGGTCCTCATTAGGTCTTAAGTACATTTCCCGTAGACAGAGACAGAAAGGTTTCTGCAACAAAATCTTGATATCATCAATATTCTGGTGAAACCTACAGAAGTTCCATCATAAAAATTTTTCTATTGTTTTGGCTTTATAGACTTGACTAGTTTTTGGGATGATGAGGGCTTACCTTTGTCAGGTTTTTATATTTACCTATTGTTTTTGGGAAGTATGGATAGCTAGTGTCCATCTCTTCCTCTGGTAAAATATTCAATACATCTGATGTGTTAGGGTCAGTTGGCAAGTTTAATTTACTTTCTTGCTGAGAGGCTTATACGCTGGTTAAACATGATAACTAATATTTAAGGAATTGACAGCGTATACTAGAAATATAAATTAAATTAAATAAACTTTAATATATACTTTCCGATATTTTGGCAAACGTCACGTTGCCATCTTCTTGGGAACTTACTACAAAGACATGTGCACACAACTACTAATAACAGCAAATGAGACTGAAGCTAGGAAGCTAACGTTTTCCTAAGGTCCTGATGGTGTCCCCTGGCGGGCTATACTGGTAGTTCTTGGCCTTTGGGCTGAAGTTCTTCTGATAAAATTTTCCCAAATTTGGGGCAGTCTCATGCATCCAAATTTGTTGAGGTTTGGCATGTTCCTAAGGGCCGAGGCTGATTCCATGAATAGTCTTTCATACTCGAACTTGCTGCAGTGTATTACTGTGGCTTTCTTCCATCTTATTCTGTGGCGAGTATCCAGAGCGTGGTCTGCAAGCCCAGAGTGGCTGTACTGGTGAAATCGGATGTAATCCTTGTGTTCTGAGATTCTGATATTTGCTGTCCTGCCTGTTTGGCCAAAGTAGGACAATTTACAGCTGAAAGGGACCTGGTATACACCAGGTAGGTCTAGGGGAAGTGGTTGGTCTTTAGTGGAGCGGATAAGGGATGCCAGTTTTCTATGTGGTCTGTAACAAGTGTACAAGTCATGTTTTTTTAAGATTTTATTGATTTTTTCCGAGGTGCCTCGGATGTAGGGAATGGTGATGGATTTAGAGTAATCTTTTTTGTGAGGGGGAGGGGGTGGTGGGTTGTGGATAACTGGGTTAAGTATTTTTTGGAGGGGGTAGCCATTGGCTGAGAAAGTGTCACGGATGTGATTTAGTTCAGTGGTTAGGGCTTGATCATTTGAACAGATTATTTTTGCCCTGTTGAATAATGTCTTAATAACTCCATATTGTTGTGAGGGGGGGTGATGGGATTGTTGGTGAATGTATCTGCCTGTATGGGTGGGTTTTCTATAAACTGAGAAAACCAAGGTTCCATCAGGTTGGCGGGTGACTAGTGTGTCTAGGAAAGGGAGGTTATTGTTTTCCTCTTTTTCCAGGGTGAACTTGATTCTGGGGTGTTGGTTGTTTAAGTGTGTTAGGAAGGAGATGAGTGAATCCGGGCCACGTAGCCAAATAGCGAAAACATCATCAACATAGCGAAGTCATATGGTAGGTTTTACTGGGGCTGAGTTTAAGGCTTTCTCTTCAAACGTCTCCATGAAGAAGTTGGCCAAGGGTGGGGAAAGTGGTGAACCTATGGCTGTCCCCTCTATCTGTTTGTAGAATTTTTCCTGCCAAACGAAATAGCCTGAGTTCATTGTGAACTGAAATAGGGCTGAGATATCAGGAGGAAATTTTGCTTGGATTAGCTCTACAGTTTCTTTGAGGGGGACATTCGTGAATAGGGAGGAGACATCAAAACTGACCAATATGTAATTATGTTGGAGTGTAAAGTTTTCTATACTGGCTATGAAGTGGGCTGAGTTTTTTATGTGTGATGGTGTATTGCCAGTATAGTGTGAGCCTCTCAACAAGAATAATGATCATCCACGGGGATCTCTTCGCACGCAAGGCCCGCCATTATGGCAAACTGAAGCTGAAGTTATCCAGACAACTTAACCGTCTGGCTTTCCTAAAACGCTGCCGGGATAATCAAGTCATCCCGAACTGTGTAAAATTTAAACACCGCTTCGTCTCACAGAAAGCTCTCCATATTTACAACCGGGATAGCCAGGCATTACTTCGGGAGCAAATTACCGCTACACGCGGTTCCCTAGCCGACATTAACAGAGCTATTTTAACGCTAGAAAATGAGCTGTCACTTACGCTCAATCACGAGCTTTGGTCAATCTTACATGACGTCTTGTGTACAGCAGCAAAAAAAGAATTTGAATGAATACGGAGCCGACATATCTATAAGTTTGAAAAATTAATAAAGAACTCGGCGTCCAAACCTAAGCTACAAACCAACACTGTAGTTAACCTTTCGTCAGCTACCTTGAAGCCTGAAGCACTCAACGCTCTGTCACGTGGTCACAACTTCACCATTGCTCCTAAGAAATTACCGGCCGAGGAATTAATGATCCAAATTGAACGCGGGATTCGCCAACTTCCAAACCACATCGCCAACGATATTAGATTGGATGTAGCCTGTGTTCTTCATAAAGCAAAACCTCCAAAATCCAACATATCCATTAGTAGTTAATACAAGTCACTACAAGAATTAAAGAGAAACAAAGAAATAGTGATCACCAAAGCGGATAAGGGGAACGCCATGTGGTACTCAATCTTAAAGACTACACAGGTAAGCTCAAGGCTTTATTATTAGATCGTTCCACTTACCTCCCCATTGATTACAATCCCACCAACTCACAAATTAGAAAATTCCATAGGCTCCTTAAGAAGGTCACTTCTTGGCCTGTGGAGATTACCTATAACTATACATATAACTCTAGACCCCCCCGCATATATGGGCTCCCAAAAATACACAAAGAAAATGTGCCATTATGTCCCATAGTGGATGGCATTGATTCTCCCACCTACAAACTAGCCAAGCATTTAGCCAAAGCGCTCTCACACTATACTGGCAATACACCATCACACATAAAAAACTCAGCCCACTTCAAAGCCAGTATAGAAAACTTTACACTCCAACATAATTACATATTGGTCAGTTTTGATGTCTCCTCCCTATTCACGAATGTCCCCCTCAAAGAAACTGTAGAGCTAATCCAAGCAAAATTTCCTCCTGATATCTCAGCCCTATTTCAGTTCACAATGAACTCAGGCTATTTCGTTTGGCAGGAAAAATTCTACAAACAGATAGAGGGGACAGCCATGGGTTCACCACTTTCCCCACCCTTGGCCAACTTCTTCATGGAGACGTTTGAAGAGAAAGCCTTAAACTCTGCCCCACAAAAACCTACCATATGGCTTCGCTATGTTGATGATGTTTTCGCTATTTGGCCACATGGCCCGGATTCACTCATCTCCTTCCTAACACACTTAAACAACCAACACCACAGAATCAAGTTCACCTTGGAAAAAGAGGAAAACAATAACCTCCCTTTCCTAGACGCACTAGTCACCCGCCAACCTGATGGAACCTTGGTTTTCTCAGTTTATAGAAAACCCACCCATACAGGCAGATACATTCACCAACAATCCCATCACCCCCCCTCACAACAATATGGAGTTATTAAGACATTATTCAACAGGGCAAAAATAATCTGTTCAAATGATCAAGCCCTAACCACTGAACTAAATCACATCCGTGACACTTTCTCAGCCAATGGCTACCCCCTCCAAAAAATACTTAACCCAGTTATCCACAACCCACCACCCCCTCCCCATCACAAAAAAGATTACTCTAAATCCATCACCATTCCCTACATCCGAGGCACCTCGGAAAAAATCAATAAAATCTTAAAAAAACATGACTTGTACACTTGTTACAGACCACATAGAAAACTAGCATCCCTTATCCGCTCCACTAAAGACCAACCACTTCCCCTAGACCTACCTGGTGTATACCAGGTCCCTTTCAGCTGTAAATTGTCCTACTTTGGCCAAACAGGCAGGACAGCAAATATCAGAATCTCAGAACATAAGGATTACATCCGATTTCACCAGTACAGCCACTCTGGGCTTGCAGACCACGCTCTGGATACTCGCCACAGAATAAGATGGAAGAAAGCCACAGTAATACACCGCAGCAAGTTCAAGTATGAAAGACTATTCATGGAATCAGCCTCGGCCCTTAGGAACATGCCAAACCTCAACAAATTTGGATGCATGAGACTGCCCCAAATTTGGGAAACTTTTATCAGAAGAACTTCAGCCCAAAGGCCAAGAACTACCAGTATAGCCCGCCAGGGGCACCATCAGGACTTTAGGAAAACGTTAGCTTCCTAGCTTCAGTCTCATTTGCTGTTATTAGTACTCGTGTGCACGTGTCTTTGTAGTAAGTTCCCAAGAAGATGGCAACGTGACGTTTGCCGAAATATCGGAAAGTATATATTAAAGTTTATTTAATTTAATTTATATTTCTAGTATACGCTGTCAATTCCTTAAATATTAGTTATCTAATTTACTTTCAGTGGATACCAAAGTATCCATTTTTTCTGTGGGAATGTCTAGTGGTTTATCTTAAAGTAATATCTTTGCCATAATTTTTTTGACAAGTGGGTTCTCATCAAATGATACCATTTTTGGAGTTGTCTCTGGAGTAAGCCCATAGGTCATGTGATTGATGTGCTCAACAGAGAAGCACTGACGATCATAAAGTTTAAATATAGTGAAATTATTAGATGGTGGAATAGACATACAAGTTTCAGTTGCTGTTGGCATTTTCTTAATTGTTACCTTCTCAGCATACGAGGATCTCAGAGCAGGTGCGATGGTGGCTAGCTTTCTTTTTGCATTCTGATATGATATGTTTTGTTCTGATTTCATTTTTTGTATTTCTTTTTCATCTTTCCACTTCTGACATGCACAAGAGTAAGCTGGACCATTTCCCTGACAGTTGACACATTTAACTTTTTTTTTTTTTTTTTTTTTTTTTTTGCAAAGCAAGATTTGTTATCATGCTTTTTACTAGCATATTGGGTAGAACCACGGCAGGAAGTTTGGGCATGCCCATGTTTCTGATATTTAAAGCATCTTAGTGTATTACGAGTGTACATTCTAACAGGGCAGCTGGATACCCTGCTTTTACAGATGTTGGAGGCTTACCTGTATCAAAAGTAAGGACGATGTTCCTGGTTGGAACCAGACGACCATCCCTACATATCAGGATGCACCTTACACCCATCAACTCCCTCAAAGAGATCACACTCTGATATCACTCCTCTACAGGAATTAAGCGTTTTATGAAGTTTTACTGTGATTGGTATTCCATCCATTGCTGTTGCCCCCAGCAGTTTCTCGGAATATTGCCGACACAATCTTTCAACAAGGATATCACCAGAATGTAATTTCTTAACAGTTTTGGGAGGTCCTGCCAGTACTTCTAAACCCTTTTGAATAAAGGATGACATTTCCCTATTGACTTTCCACCTGTTGCATGAATGATCAAAAACACTGATACATTTATACTAGTATCATATATCTTTTGTTTCTTACTTCTGTTACCAAATGCTGTATCTCAGGTATCATTACTTGTTTGGGACTTTGTTAGGGCTCCTGAAATGTTTGAGGATGAAGAATTCATGCTCAAGGAGTTTTTGGTTCAGTGCCATAGCTCCCCACCCACCACAGAACCACAAATGGATGCCCATTGATCACAAGCAAAAGCAAGTAGCCAAAAGGTGTCACACCTTATGGTGTGACACCTTTTGACTACTCGTATATGAAATTATGACTTCTGCATTACTTCAACCTTAGTATCACCTCTGGGTCTGGCTCCCACTGATGAGACCTCAATAATGGTCAAAACTGGTCTGGGTAGTGACCCTTCCCATAATGCATAGCATTATACATGTCTACAAGGAGATGTGCTTTGCATTATGGGATACTAAGACAAGTGATGTGAAGTCATTATCTTCTTTATATGAGTTGCCCCAGTTCTGAAAATAGTTTCAGGCACAAACTCGTTTGCTTACATTTAAATAAAGGGATTAAAGTATATAATTTCTTGGTATCTTTAATTTATAGTATAACCAAGTGGAAAAACTTCCACCTACTCACTCATAGCTCTGTGAGAAAAAAGTCTAGCTCTCAGTCCTTTCTTAACAACACACAAACTTCCCTTCTATGGATGCCCGTGTTTTCTTGATAACGAAAATTTTCGCCAATTGATATTCTACACCCTTCCAGAAGTTTATAGGCCTCTTATCATATCATCCCTCCTTTCTTACTTACCAGTGACCACATTCCATATATCCTCAACCTGCCCTCATAATCTACATTCCATAATTCCAATATCAGCTTAGTAACTTTTCTTCATACCCTTCTAATTCTTAATCTTCTTGCTACCCAGGAGACCAAATCTGTGCAGTCTCATAGAGCCATATGAGACTACTATGGTGTGTATGCTATAGTGCATATGACCATACCTAAAATTTAGTAACATGCACATATACACAGAAAATGCACACTTAGTTAAGGCCTATTGCCTAAGTGAAATCAGAGACCAGTAAAAATATAACATTTATCATACGACATATCTACTTCCTTAATTAGCAAACTACATATATATATATATATATTAGTGATCAGCCACAAAAACATTATGCTGGGAATACAGTAGCTGGCTATGTAAAATCTGGGAAACATTGGCTTCTAACATCCCACTATGATCACAATATAGCTGGTCAGCTGGTCCATTGTATGCTCTAATGTTCTTATTGAACTTCATTGAACATTCAGGTCAATATGTGAGAAGAATGAAAAATCTAAGTTATTTGAGAAGAAAACTTAAGCCATCTTTGCAAGAAACTGACAAGCTTACTTCAGATGAAAAAGCACTTTTACTCTGAAGAAAAGTTGTTTGCATCAGTGATAGAATCAAAACCAAGACTGAAATATACATTTTTCCAAATGAAGAGAACACATCATAATTGCACAACAACAAGCACCTTTGTGTGTGTGTGGGGGGGGGGGGTGTCAAAGCTAATAACATGGCCTGAATTTTGGAGGGTGACATTTCTGAACTAATTTTAAAACAAAGTGAGCTTTTTTTTTTGTTTAAAAAATAAATAAAATAAAACAAAGGAGATAAGGTGCTGCCTAGGAGGGTAGAATGAGAGAAAGCCATTTGGAAAATTTATATTTACAATTTACAATACCTGAAGATATTTCATATCTTTATGAAAAAATATTATGATTATGCTAATGAATGCTTTAAACAAGTCCAAAGGATGCATCGCCAGAGGACCAGTTAAGATATGCACACATAAATTCCTATCATATTTATCTTCGATTTATTGAAGATGCATTCACAATATCTAATAGTCCATTCCACACACCATAAGATGAACCTGATCTCATGTTTCCTAACAACACTCTGGGGATGACCAAGTTCTACCTCCACACCATAAGTTTCAAAATCTCACTTGTGTCTATGATGTAAGATGCCTTTACTTTGACTCTATGATATCTTCTCTCAGTCTGAAGCTAATAACTGAAGATCACATTCTCTTTATCTGTCTTCACATGTACACCCAAAATGCATAAACTTGCACTTGACAAGAGTGAAATAGCAGTGATTGTCATTTGCCTATAGAAACTATCATAGCTAAGAATTTATGGAGACACAACACACATGTTAAAATAATTACTTTACTTAATATTAGGAAAGTAACTTTCGATGTTTCGACATCTGTATTGAGGATCATCATCAGAAAAATACATATGTATAAGATTCAATAAGAACTTACATCCCTTCTATGAGAATTGCCAAGAGGTGTCCTATTAAATTATTAATAATAATTTAATAGGACACTTGGCCGAATAAGAAACTCTTTGAGTTTCTTATTCGGCTAAGAAACAATATGGGATATAATATCCCTTAACTTAAATAAGTTCATGTCGCCTAATTGAAGCCTTTGGCTCTTCATTATTATTAATTATTAATTTAGTTTTCATATAAGAGGTCAGGCAAGGCAAAAAAAACTAGTAAGCAGTTAGATTCATTTTATCTTTGTAAAGTGCAGTAGCATGTAGCTTGGATCTTATATATATGTATTTTCCTGATGATGACTTCAATACAGAGGTCAAATCATGGCAAGTTATTTTCCTAATATTAAGTAAAGTAATTATTTTAACATGTGTGTTGTGTCTCCATAAATTCTTAACTATGAATGCTGACCACTGTGTAACCTTAAAAGAAAATATATCAGCTATCAATCTGCAGGATTTTGTAATAACTACATTACTTATTGCTCTCTCTAACAGCATCATCAGCAAATTACTTATACAGTATTTCCTTAATTTACAGTTCTAAACAGAACAATATCAACTCATGCCAGCTTCATTATTGGGACACTCCCCACCCCCACCCACACACACACATACACCAGTAGGAAGGATGGAGAGAAATATGTAATGGATGCTACCAATTAGAAGACTGACTTTTGTACACACACTGTCCATCCATTTCCTCTCCTCTCATGTATGATTGAGGTCACCAATTTAAGAGGCTGCAGAAATAATGCTAGTTGTTCTTCGCTTGTGCCTGTGTGATTAAGGCTATCAATTAGTGTGCAAAGTTGACTTATTGCTCAAGTCAGTTGCAGACACACGGAACAGGATTTTCTACCAGCTCATTTCTTGAGTTGTGGAATCTTGCAAACCAGAATAATTTTTCAATAAAAACTATTTAGTCAGAATAAGAATAACTTATGTATGAAGAGCGAAAATCTAATGCATTTTGTGACGTGCATCTAAAAAAGCAAAATATGAATAAAATATGTGATCAAAATGATAAAACATATGTTGCAAATAAATTTATAAATTTTAAAATGATCTTTTCAGTTGAGCTGAATACTTACCATGCTGCATGGGCAAAATGCTGTAACAGTATCACATGTCTGATTTACAATTCCAAGAAACACATTGGTTCCAGGAACGGATGTTATCTATTGAAATGAACATTCTCTTAACGATTTTATATAATAACTAGCCTATAAAATATGCAGATGAAAAAAAAAATATATATATATACATATATATATAAATATATACGTGTTGGATTTCTGTTCAGGACATGGAACTGGTTATTACTAGCACCATGTTCCAACATAAAAATGTGCACAAATTCACATGGAAAGAAGAGGCTAAGAGTGATTTGAAATGGAAAGTGATTTATGATCCTGCTCAAGAGTAAATGTGATTTACTCTTGAGCAGGATAAAACTGAATTTCATATTGAAAAGGAGAACATGTAAGAAAGTTTTAAAGCGAATAAAAGTTGAGCAGCTCTCAGATGTGAACGTAGACTAAAATACACAAACATTATTCAAGAAAAAATGAAAGAGTTTGAGAACAGGAATCAAACCTTGGCGATTCAGGTTTGTCTGCAAGGATAAAAAAAATCCGAACTCCATGGTGGACACTGGAAATTAAAGAGGTAGTGAAGGAAAAGAAGAAAGCATATCAAAAGTTTTCCTGGGAAATAAGTCAGCTTGTGCTCTTACAGAATTAATAGACAAATGTAAGAAAGCAAAACATTGTGTAAAACTAGCTAAACAAAAGTCATTGGAAGACTTTGGTAAGAACATAGAAAATAAATATCAAGAAGGTGGTGGACCAAGATATAGGTGGATTGATACAATAAAAAGTGCCTTAGAAGATAGAAATATAAGATCTGATAATTGATTTGGAGGAAAATTGTAGATAGGAAGTTAGTAATGATCTAAGTTTTTAATGTAGTATTATCATATCCTGTACACCTCTTGAGGGTACATATCAGGAATTTGATGATGATATATATATATATATATATATACACACACACACACACACACACACATACACATTTGTGATGTAAGAAGGAATCATGCAGAATATATGCAAGTAGTAGCTGTGGACACAGTTTCCAATCAATGAGTCATTATAAGAAGATATGTATCAGGCTGGAAGAAATAAAACTATTCTATTATTTCATCTCATTTTTCTCTTTATATGTTACGTTCAATAGTCTGTGACAATCAAGCAACTTGGTTCACAGAAACCTAATTAATGCTGTTTATAGGGGGCAGTTAATCCTGTCTGCATTGTCTATGCCTGTCACTTGCATGCAGTCTCTGGATGGTTTATTTTGTGGATGAAAATTGTTGTATACAAGATTTGTATGCAAAACTCAGATCTTTCCAACCAAAGGGTATTATCTGCTTTGTTATATAAAGATAAACATGTATACCTGACAAAGTGAAAAGTGTTGAAATAATTGTTATCAAAAGGTCTTTGATTATACCAGCAATTTAATTCTGCATGTATTTTACTAACTCTGCAGACCTCCACAAGTGTGAACCTACAGAAAAGAAACACCCATTTCTAATGTCAGTTTTATATCTCTATAATTAAAATATCTTAATTGCACACTATACCAATAAAACATGTACTGATAGCTGTATAAAGTTTCTAAAAGCCAAAGTGAAGAATCAGAGTTATATCATTAATAAAAAAAAAAACATACTGTCTAAATTGTCAATTTAGACAGTATGTTTGTGCCACCCAAATTTCCAAGAATTTGGATGCCACATATTCGGCCTACTTAGTATCTAGCATACTTAGGACTTGAAGCAATTTTCAGCTTTTACTGGAAACTATTCCATACCAATTGGTTGAAATTGATATGTATAATCACAATTTTTTAATTTTTATTTATTTATATATATATATATATCTACTCTATACTATAAAATGATAAACTGAAATTGGCAACGGATGTGACATCTGCTTGAAACGGATGTAGGCTGTAACGTTTTTATATAACGTTTGTGTCAAGTTATTTGAAACGTTTTGAAACTCAGGGCTACCTGAGTATAGAGTCTTCAAAATTCGAGTCATCGGAATTCAAGGAGAACCGGCCTACCAGTCCGGAACACGGGAAGTTGGGCACCGTAGGCATCAGTGGGCGGAGCCCCCCCCCCCAAGTGTGTGTGTGTGTGTGTGTGTGTGTGTGTGTGTGTGTGTGTGTGTATAAACATGTTGGTCAGTAACTTTAGCAAACCATCTAGATTATAGTGCAGCTTGTTTCTCTGTATATATGTGTATGCTCCAGATGATGATATTGATATGAGGGTCTAAATATTGAGCGTTCATTTTGGTTTATATTAAACTAAAGTTTTGCTCTAACACGGTAGTTGTCTCCATAATTTTCCATAATGTATTCTGATCACTGTGTAAGCATGAAAGAAAGACTGAATTTCAGATAGTCATTCTATAAAAAAGATACGTGAAACTGAGGATTACAGCAGAATTTTGCTACTGGCCATACCAAGTAAAATTTAAGCAAACATACTCGAGAAGAAACTTCCAGGGAAGAACAAACTGGATTCAGGCCCAGAGTTGTTAGGACCAGACTTTTATTTCAAAAGAAGCAGTTAAACAATAATCAAAATATATAGCCTATGTTTCTGTATTTAGAATTGAAGGATGCACAGGAAGATCATTTGATCTTGATGAGAGATCTGAATATATCAACAGTATGGAAGAATGAAGTCAGTTTTTTTTGTAAGAGAAATAAGAGAGAACTGTGTTCTGCAAGAGCTGAAGTTTACAAGATTATCTTCACCCTACCAGTAATAAAAAAGAAGCAAAGAAATGAAGGAGCTTATCTTACTGATATCTTTCTAGTGCTAAAGTACATGTGGAAAAGTTACAGCTGGAGTAATCAAGAGCAGACTTCACATCTACAGCACATATGATAGAAGAGCTGCTTAAGAATAGGTTCAGAATGTTGGGAGAATGAAGATTATTTGTACTCGGGTTGGTAGATGAATAATTTTTGTAACATTTGTATTGTTGTCTGTTGCTAAACAACTTTGATTAGTTGGTGAAAGTGAATAGATCCAATCAGGCAGTTTTTATTTTTTTTGGTAACTACTTAGAACCTAAAAAGACAGCAAGCTTTTGCTGTAGGTGTAAATAACAACACTGAATGGACAGTTGGAATAATGACAGAATGTGCACTTTCAATAGAAAAGAATTTTTCACCCTGAGGAGTTTCTTTATATGCCCCCCCCCCCCCCCCCCCACTCCAAGTGGATGTGAGCTAAATCAATCTATTAAGAGATTTTAGTGCAAAATTTAAAAAAAAGAAGAAATATGTAAAAAATTATTGAAGCTGAAGCCTCCGTGAAAAAAACATTAAACATTCATGGGAAAAAAAAAAATCAATTTTGGGGCACTAAGAAATTTAATAATAAGGATCAATATGTTTATGAGGAAGAATATACACAAACAAACATGAAAATCTTCTGATAGAATGCATTTAACTAAACAGATTATGATAAAAGACATATGAGGATGAGGAGGGGGGGGGGAGGTCTGGAAAGTTCTGAATTAATTAATTATCGTCTCAGCCCCCCCAAATTTTATCTGGGCTCCGGAACCGGCATAGCTGATGAATCAGGCTTATGGCTGTGCCTGTATTCCTGACTGTAATCTGTGTGTGTCCATGGGCCGGTTTGCCTGCTTGCAGGATGAAACCCCCAGATAAACTGGCGGGAAAAACCCTGCTCTCCACGCCCAAGACCAGCTAACTTGGCTATGGTTGAGGAAAATCCTTAAGCTCCTGAAATCGTCAATGGGAATCGAACCTAGGACACTCCTTCCCATATGGTTGCGAAGCGCAAAGCCACTAGGCTAAATGCATGGACTGGAAAGTTCTGATAAACAGCTAGAACAAAAATTAATTAATTTTATGTCTTCTTATATATCCTAAAAGAAAAGAACAAATTACTATGATTTGATGAAACATGGGAGTTAGGGGTTTTAAAATATGTTCTTTCTTTCTTGTGGTTATATCAATCAGTTGCTTTAATATCATTTTTGTTCTAGGTGTTTATCAGATCAATGGGTGGCATGCCTGTAGAGACTATCTGCAGAGAGTTGAAGCCTCCAGAACCTGATGAGAACCTAGTGCAGCACACAACTGAGTCATCATGAGACATCTGATGATGTCCAATGAATAGATGGATGGAACTATGCAAGTACCACAATTCTTCTAAGATCACAACAAGAAAAACACTTTAATGTCCACAACTTCCTTTAACTCACACATTTAACAGTCATTATGCTTTACAGATAAAACTTCTGTAACTTTAGTGTCCTGCCTCTTACAGAACTTTCATTCTCTCTTGAATTCATACAGGAGAAAATCCAACACAAAAACTGCTTCTTAAATGAAAGCAACAAGTCAGACAAATTCTCTCTGCATTCCAAACCATAGAGTACTAAAGAAAGCATATCCTGTCTTCATCCAAGACACTGCAACTTATTTCTTTACATGAAAGTAACAGCTAACTCCATTGAATAAACCACTAAAATCATATCAAGAGAATCATTTCTTCAGAATGATTTACTTCCTATATTGAAAAGCCTCAACATTCTTCACTGAAGAAATAACTAAAATCATATCAACAACTCCAAACTTACTTTAATTGCACACTTCTATATGGCATGGGGAGCAATCAAATTTCTTTCAGTTTTCACTGGACAAATCCTATATGGATTAATGATTACAAAAATCTTCAATTCTCTCTCTCTCTCTCTCTTAAAGGATGTCATATCCAAGTCTTCCATTTCTAACTTTTCTTCTATTTTAGCTTGATTTGATCTTCATATATTGAGACACAAACTCCACAATTTTCTTCTGCTATGTTCTCTTCTCTTCCTTCCAAACAGCTGAATGCTATTAACATTCTTTTTCCTCTGCATGCTACAAATTACAATACAGCAACTTCAGCTCCAGTCTATCCTACCATGTGCTACTATTACTGTTTTCACTGCTGTGCTTGAAATAATGATAGAGTTCTTTTCAGAGTGTAGGAAAGTTATTTAATTACAGTTTTGTAGTGAAACAATCAGAGCTGATAACATTTCTTTGTTTCACAATGTCCTATGCATTGAGTTCATTTGATCATTCCTGCAACACATGAATTCCAGTTGTCACTTTGCTTTTCTCATAAGTAGCCAAACAGCACCAATATTTCAACTTTTGACAGTTCATGCAGAATCAAAATTATGCTCTAATATCTCAACTAAATAACTTTCATATCTAAGCAAGACTTCAGAAGCCAAAAATAAAATAACATCTCAAAAAGTCATGCTTGCAACATAACAAAAAGAAACAAACATTTAAACAACAACTTTATAAAATAAACAAATTACACAATAACCACAATAATTAATGAAATGAAAGTACAGATATTTCGTACTGAAAACAACAGTATATCATCAGTGCATAGAAACAAGCAAATCAAAGAAACAGGAATATAAGGTACATACAACAATAGGTTTACCAATTAAAAATGGTTGTCATGCACTAGAAATTAATACATTAATAAATAATATTGATATTAAAACTATCTTTGTTTTTGATCTTTACATAAAATGAGAATCTCCCAAACTTTTGAGGGGAGAGAGAGAGACAGTCATTCCAATCCAGGTTTGGCTGATGTAAAAGAGCATTGCAGCTTTCTTTGAAAAGGCTTTCTTATTTAAAACTGCTTCTAGGGAGAATATGAGCTTCACCCACCAGACACTGGGTTTAGTGTCAATACTTTTTTTGCCAGACCAGACTTTTGAGGTTTCACATATTCATTGTAATACTGATGTTCATTAATTCTTTTTTCCATAGAACAGCCTGTCTGCCCATAGCTAATAATGCAAAGTTGGATTGAGCAATAGTTAATACAGATGATGTCAAAATTTTACAGGATGATTTGCATAGATTGGCAGACTGGGCAAAGGAGAATGGATGTCAGTTTAATGTGGCCAAGTGTAAGGTTATGCATTTTGGGGGTGAAACGATTACCAGCTGTATACCACAATTGGGGGAACTGTATTCCAGGAAATTGACGAAGCAAGAGACTTGGGAGAGTTAGTGGATAGGGGAGTTAAAGTTTAGGGGGCCACATAACAAAAGTGGCTAAAGCAACTTATCAGATCACTTGGTTACTGAAGAATACTTTGACGAGCAGAGACAAGCAGGTTATTGTTCCTCTTTATTGAACCTTGATAAGACTCCATCTTAACTACTGTGCACAGATCTGGGTGCTAGGGGAGGTAGAGAGGATAAAGAGGCGAGTGACCAAGATGGTAGCAGGTCTATGTAATGAAATTTATGAGAACAGGCTGAAGATTTGTGGGTTACAGAAACTTGTTGATAAGCAGAAAGGAGATGATATGATCGAGACATACAAATGACCGAGGGGTTTTTGCAAGATTAATTCAGAGGAAATTTTTCAGAATAAGTCTGGCAGAACTAGGGGCCATCTATGGAAAATGAGTAAGAGCATATTTAGTGATCGTGATAGAACTATACTTTTTGCTTGGAGTAGTGAATGAGTGGAATAGGTTGCAAGAGTCTGTTGTTCGTGCCATGATTGTGAATGAGTTCAAAGTATGATAGATACTGCACAAATGTTGGATAGTTCTTGACATGATATTTAGGACCTCCCTCGATGAGTAAGGACTCCTTGGAGAAACCCATAATAATAATAATAATAATATTGTGTTAAGTGTCAATACTATGTTGTGCCAATATGGATGTTCATTAATTCTTTATTCCACTGAATAGCCTGTCTGCCCAAAATTTGTCAAATTACATTCAGAAGGTATCTGGTAAACACCAGCCAATGATAGTTTGTCTTTTGTAGATGGTAACAGATGAGAAATTTTGTTGATAGGAAAGTACAAGGGTGGTTCCATAAGTTTCCGGTCTGACTTAACTTTTAGAGGTAGAAAGAAAACAACTGTTATTTTTAACACAATCTCCCTTTACCTCAACACACTTTTCACGTCTTTGAATTAACATTTCTATGTCCTTCACAAAATAGTTTGTACTTTTGTCTGCAAAATGGCCTAAAACTACATCTTTCACCTCATTGTCATTTGCAAATTTTCTTCATCGAAGTCTTTCTTCAGTTTCAAGAAGAGGTAGTAGTAGTCAATGTGTGCAAGTTCAGGGTGTACGGTGGGTGTTCAATATTCTGGAAGCCACAGTGATTCACTGCAGCCTTCGCAACAATAGCTGTATGGACTGGAGCATAATATTCTGCATTCACAGTGGTATTACTTTCCTTGAAGTCAATCAAGAGAACTCCTCAGCAATCCCAAAAGATTGTCGCCATGATCTTCTTGGTGGACTGACTGAGTGACCTTTTCTCTTTTGGAAAGAGGATCATAATAAAGGACCATGGGTTCATCCCTGATAACAATGGATTCCAGCACTTCTCTCTGATTGCTTTGGCAAAGCTCTAAAAACTTGCAGGAACAGGTCACATGATGCTCTTTCTGAATTGAAGAGAGAAGCAGGGGCACCCACCTTGCACTGACCTTTGTCATGTGAAGCTTCTTGTGAATGATGTGAAAGATGGTTGTTATAGAAAGCCCCAACCTCGCTGAGATTTTATTGAGCTTCAGCTGTCTGTCATCGAGCAGTTCCTCCTCAACAAGAGAGACATTTTCCTCAGTTATCACTTCCACAGGCCAACCATCACAAGGATCATCTTTGATGCTCTCTCTCTCTCTTCCTAGGCAAAACTGTTTAGCACATTCCTTCACACTGGAAAAGCGTCCCCATAAACACTTTCCAATCGCTGTTTAATAGCACTTGGTGAAGGTCCTTCTTTGGTGAAAAACTTTATCACAGCACAGAACTCAATTCTTAACATTATAGCACTTAGCATGCCACGTATTGGTTGAAGGAGTGCCTCCTACTGAACGATGCAATGGTCCCAGCACCGAACCCTGCGATTCGGTGCTAGGACCACTGCTGTTTAAATTGTACATAAATGACATAGGAAATAACTTGAAAGAAAATATTCAGTTGTGTGTTGATGATGTGAAATTAGGTAGAGTAATAGTAAATCAAGGCAAAGTGGAGAGCTTGCAGGAAGATTTAAATAGGCTGTCAATATGGGCAAAAGATAATGGGGATCAGTTTAATGTCGAGAAATGTAAAGTTATTCATTTTGGGATAAACAGATTACAAATGGTGTATCACATTGATGGCACTGTACTCCAGGAAATAGATGAAACTAAAGATTTAATGGTGGTGGTGGTGGTGGTAGACAGAGAGTTAAAGTTTAGAGGACATATTGCTAAGGTAGCCCATAAGATTATTAAAGGAACACGTAAGACCACAGTAATAACTTTTAATTAATAAGGTACAGATATTTCATACTAAAACTAATAGTACATCTTCAGTGTTACAAATTGGTGGATCACCTATAAAAATACATAGTTGTCATGTGCTAGGAAATGATAGAAAATAATAATTAATCAATATAATGATAATTGGTTTTTTTAATGATTACATAAAATAAAAGTCTCCCAGATCTTTTATTTTATTTTTATGAGACTTTCATTTTATGTAATCATTAAAAAACCAATTATCTTAAATATTAATTAATTATTATTTTCTATCATTTCTTAGCGCGCCAACTATGTATTTTAATAGGTGATCCACCGAATGTTCGTTACTTGTATTCCATTCCTATAACTGTTTATAACACTGAAGATGTACTATTAGTTTTAGTATGAAATATCTGTACCTTATTAATTAAAAGTTATTACTGTGGTCTTACGTGTTCCTTTAATAATTATACTATGCCACAGGTACCTCTAAAAATAAGCCCATAAGATTACTTTGCAAACTTCACATTAACAAGTTGAGGTAAGGAAGTTGTTATTCCTCTTTATAAGGCCTTGGTACACCCACACCTGGATTACTGTCTTTAAGTCTGGTCTCCTGGATTTCTTGGGGATGAGGAAGTGGCAGAGAAGATTCAGAGGCAAGTGACCAAGATGGTGAGTGGTCTGTGGAATGTTCCCTATTAGGATAAACTGAGGGTGTGTGGATTGCATAATTTGGTCGATAGGAAAAAAAGAGAGATATAATAGAAACATTTAAGTTACTTAAAGGATTTTATAGGATTAATTTTTATAGGGAAATGTTTCAACACTTGGTTTGAAGGGCCAAAATAAGAGGTCATCCATAGAAGTTGAATAAAGGTGTGATTAATAGGGTGTGAAAACTAGATTTTTTGTTTGGAGAGTTATGAATGAGTGGAATGGGCTGCAAAAGTTAATTGTGACTGCTTTATCTGTTGATGGGTTCAAGGAGAAGTATAACAGATTGATTGGATCTAATGCAATGAGTTCTCAGACTCCATGGAGGTGCCCATACAATAATAATAATCTATTCCAACTTTGATTTGTGAAATTGGATTAGGAATACCAGTTTGAGTTAAGTCTCCAAAGAAAACGTTTGTGCTGTTTGAGTAATTCAACTGTAGAAAATCAATCTTCAGAGACAAATAATCAAGGATGCCAGAGTGGTAACTAGAATTATGAAAGCAGTAAATGGAGCAAATAAAAATAGCAAATTTTGGTAAAGGAATTTTGAACCATAGTAAATTCATAAGGAGGAGATACAATGTTTAACCATCTCTACAGATCTGACAAATGTAAACATACTGGCCTTCTTATGGAAGCACTCACTTGGAACGCGTGTGTTTAGATAGTTCAAGTGAACATGAGTTAGTGAAGATGCTAGTTGACGTTATGTGAAATAGCAGATTACATTTTCTGAAAATTATATAAACTGAAATAATGAAATTATATATAGTCATACCCCGACTTATGCGAATCCAGAGTTACACAGGTTCTTATAAGTACGTATTCCTGTCCTGCTTCACGCCTCGCCACTAGTCTTATCTTTCAGGTGTCAGTCGCATTCGCCAGTGTCGCACATACTGTGAACAAGCACTGACGTGTTGCGCGCGGTCTCCATTCATACACGATTTTTATAGTCTACAGACCTTGCGATTGTTTAATGTTATGTTCTTGATAAAAATTTTATCACATAAAAAATAATAATGTCATCCAAAAGAAGCAAGTCCGATTCTTCTACTGCTAGCAAGAAAAGAAAAACATTGACTTTGGAAACAAAACTCAACATTATTAAGGATTTTGAAGGCGGAATGAAAATTTGTGCTAGCAAAGAAGTTCGATCTACAGGAATCCACAGTAAGAACAATCATAAAAGAAAGGTTTACAGATTTTGGAGGACATAGATTCTAATGAGGAATGAATTGTAGCCACAAGGTAAGGAATAAAAAAAATCATTAGCTTGCTATGAAGAAATTTTGCATGACAAGAAAATGACATTATGCTGTCAGATGAATCTATTAGATTTTATGAAACCATTGACATCGAAATAACTTTCTTTTTTTTATGTACGAAAAACTACAATCATGATTATATTTCTTAAAAAATATAGGTGTTTTTGTAAACCTCTGGTCCCAATTGTATGTTTGTATATATAAATTACATGCAAAATTATAACCCCCGAATTACGCGAATTCGACTTACGCGTTTTTTGTTGGTCCACATACTGCATAACTTTGGGGTTTAATTATTTAGTTTTGCTAATTTCCTATAGGCAATTAAACATTATTTAATAATAAATTAATCACTGTATTAATCAATACCAAATCAAATAAAGTACATATCATAAACCAGGAATAAATTGCATTTTCTAATATATTATTGCTTATTAGTACATGTATAGTACTTCACCTTATGCAGAATATAGTTTCCAATATCATTTACTTATTTAAACAGTTAAATGTACTACTGATTAAACTTTTTAGCCTAAACACTTTCAACATAACATACCTGATATTTTGCACAGTGTTCTCCATGAACTAAATTTGTAAGAATCTCCTCTAAACTTGTATTAAACTAAAATAGAATATATAAAATATTAAACAAAATATTAATATTATAATAAACTGAGTGAATGATAAATTCAAAAGCAACTCGAGATGTAATGTATCAATGTATCGGCCACTCTCAACTATAGCAAACAATCTAGGAAAATAACTTACTATTCAATAAACTACTCATAAGTCATGGCCCTATAAACATCAACAATATTCTAAAGTAAATAGTTTTACCTGTCTTCAAAACATTTGGCATTTATATGCATCAGTCATTGCGATCTCTAAGGTTACAGGAAATGACTAACCGTGACTCTACACTGCTGTGGATGAGTTTAAACAGATTAAATTGCTAGATTTATGAATTTTTCCTCCCTAAAGTTTTGCTAATATGAATGATTAACAACTACTCATCAATGGTCACATTTTTTTTTTGTTCAACTGATTATATGTATGTATATGTAGAAAGTTTTTTACTTTGGGTTTTGACCTTTATTGAGATCTCATCAGTGGGAGCAAGGCCCAGAGGTGGGGATACCAAGGTTGAAGTGCAGAACTTATATTTACCTATACGAGTTGCCACAAAGTGTTTAAACCTAATTAAATAAAAATCTCAGGATGAGGAGAGAAAGATGCTTCAGACCTAAAAATACTTCAGCTGCAAACTTAACTTATTTGCTTGTTTGCTTACTTGGGAAAAAAGGATTAAAACCAAGTTTATAAAATTGTTTGGTATCTTTAATGTATATAAAACTGTTATTCATTATCTATATGGATCACATTATGAAGGAAAGTGGTATTAAATCTAATATCAAAATTAGCAATATTAATCTTAGCTCTTTACTTTATACAGATAATATTATTATTATGACGTGACACCTCCAGGGAGTCCAAAGACTCATCAAGAGAGGGCATCCACTCTATAACTCTCTGCCTCCACCATTCAATCTACCAACTACAACGAACTGCAACTACACCAAGCCATCTAATGCACACCACAACCACCATTAGCATTTTCATGGGCAATCACAAACCCCATGTCCATAGCCTTCTGGTTGAAGAGCAGATACGCTAACCACCCTGCCAACCAGGCTGGCATGTATACTCCTAAATAAATCCAGTACAAGTCAGCAAGATTCCTTGAGTATAAATAGAAGAAATATTGAAAACAAACTTCTGAATGGTGAACCCTATAGAACAAGTAAAACATTTCAGCTATTCAGCTAAAAAACACAATATTTAGTGAAGATGGTAAATTAAATATGGAAATAGACAACAGAATTAGTAAAGTTGGTATGGTAGGTAGTCAGCTGAATAACTTTATATGGAATAAAAAAGAAATTAGTCAAAACACTAAATTAGTTGTATAAAACAATGTTCAAACTAATTTTATCTTATGGAACTGAGAGCTGGGTTAGAAATAAAACACTATCAAAGACTAGAGACCTCTGATATGAGAGTTCCGAGAAAGATTAGTGGTGTGAACAGATGGCATCAAGGGGAGTATCATTAGAACAGATGGCATCAAGGGGAGTATCATTAAAAATGTAGATATTAGGAAAGAACTTCTCATTGTTAGCATTCAGGAATGTGCTACTAGAGCTAATCTCAGGTGGTATGGTTATTTAAAGAGAATGGGATAGGAAAGATTAAGTAAACAAGTTTTCTTTGCCAGGCTGGCAGGAAAAGATCCAGATGTAGATAGATTGATACAGTAAAAAAACACCTTAAAAGAACAGAATATAAGATTTGATAATATTGAAGTCTCAACAGATAACAGATTGATTTGGAGGAAAATTGTTGATCGAAAGTTAGTAATGGTATAACGTTTTCATGTAGTACTATCATATTTATCCTGTACACCCCCTGAGGATAAATATCAGGAATTTGATTATGAAGATGACATATATATATGAATGAATGAATGATCATTAACTCGGTTAACATACATATTTTTTAAAAGAGTTGAATGACTAGAACCAAGATTTAAGTAAAAAGGTTTTAATATTAAAACACTACTAGTTTCGGCTTGTAACGGCCTTCATCAGGTAACATTATAAAAGAAAGAAAAAAAAAAAAGAAAAAACACTAAAACACTGAAGCTTAAATAAACTAAGAACATCATAGAGAGTCTCTATACATAATTAACATTAAAACGTTGTGGTTGTAAATTTGTCCTTTCGTTTGTGGTATTGTTGGGAAAGCATGTGCTAGTAGCATCTCGTGAACGCCAGTACATGATTACAGCTGAATGACTATCTGGGAGGTTGTAGCTCAAGTTAATGAAGGATGTTACAAGCCGAAACTAGTAGTGTTTTAATATTAAAACCTTTTTACTTAAATCTCGGTTCTAGTCATTCAATTCTTTTTAATATATATATATATATATATATATATATATATATATATATATTGTGAAATGAGTTGAATGACTTAAACCGAGAGTTAGGTAAAAGGGGGTTTAATAGTAAACACGACTAGTTTCGGCTTTTAACAGCCTTCATTAGGTGACATTATAAAAGAAAAAACACTAAACACTGAAGGTTAAAAAAAAACTATGAACAACATAGAGTGTCTCTATGCATAATTAGTATGAAAACGTTGTAGTTGTATTTAAAGCTGTTCTTTCATTTGTTGCATTGTTAGGAGAGTGTGTGCTTGCAGCATCACGTGAACGCCAGTACATGATTACAGCTGAATGACTATCTGGGAGGTTGTAGCTCAAGTTATTATTTAGATGTTCAGAGTTGAGGATGATTTCTCTAGATTCTATGATTTTTCTCTCCAATTCATCATGGCAATGAAAGATGTTAGTAGATCTGTCCCTGTACACACACACACACACACACACACACACACACACACACACACACACACACACACACACACAGGGCAGCCCATAAGTCACAAATAGTTATAATAAAACACAGAACCTTCAGATTTTTGTTTATTAGCTATGAAAAACCACATCATATAAATGCCTTCTATTTTCAGCTTCACAGAAATGGGCCCTTTCTACCGCATGTTCCATGACAGCAGTACCCTAAGTTCTGCAAGGATGTTCTCTATTAGTTGCAGGATTGTCTGAGAGTTGTTCACATACACCATTTCAACAAGGAAACCCCACAGGAAGAAGTTGAGCGTTGTCAGATTTAGAGAACATAATGGCTGATTAATAATAATAAAATGCTGATTTTCAAAATAAAATTTTATGATTTTGGTTCATTGTTGGGTTGTGAAGATTTCTATGATTAATTTCCCAAGTGTTCCTTAGAATATCCGAAAAATTAAAAAATTAATATAAAAAACGTTATTCAATTTTTAACCTCTTTGTCACTTACGAGCCACCTGTATAATTCACATATTACAAGAATGGAGGTGTTTCTTTTGTTTTTCCTTCCATTAAGAGCAAAATATAATTATATGATGAAGACTATATATATTGAAATACATTTTATGCAGCTTGTATGTAGTAGCACTGTACATTTCAGGTTTTCATTAACAATTAACCCTGAGACGTAGGTATGAATTAACATTCATGCATTAATTCATCTGGTTGTGTTTCTCCTGAACATGAAGGATTATCACACCTTATAATGGAGGCAAATAACAGCCTACACTGCTTATTCATGCTATTTCAACTCTATTATACATTTCAAATACTTATTTTAGTCAAAAGCCACATGCATCATGGATGGTAGAGAGGTTAAACTTCTGAAAACATTAACAGTTGTTGGTTAGCATTTATATAGTCCATGTTCAAATTTACAAACTAAATGAAGAAAGCTTCTTTCACACATCTACCTCTAGTCTTTGCAATAACCTTCCTTATGCTATTTTATATGAGTAACTATAGACTACAGGCTGTTCAAGAAATAATATCAACGAGTTCCTTCTTTCTCCTTAATCACTTGCTCATGCCAGGCAGTGTCCATAGGTGCTGACTGCAGGAATTCACTTACCATATGTATGTCTGTTTTTATGTCAAGTGGGTGCATTTTCACAAAGTTTATATGGCATGTTAGTTTCAACTTTTTCAGTATTTGTAAAATTAGCATTTGTGAATTATCTTAATGATATAAATTGCAAATGCAACTCAAATTGATTTCAAGTTATATGTGCATATACATCTTTATTTGATTTAGAAAATTTGCTTTCTGCACCCAATGACTACATTATAAACAGTTATTATCCATATTTGAAAGAGGATTTTAGAACAAATGTGTTTAATTAGATATTGTTTCTTTAACATTACAATAAAACTGTTATGCTCAAATGCATGCAGCATAGTGTCTGTGGGAGGGGACGTGTCTTTCATTGTGAAGTGCCATTCCAGTTGTTTCTAATAACACTAATTGTAGCTAAACATGGTACATAAAATGTAAATTTCTCTGTGCTACATTTAGTGATATGATACAACTAATTATTTTTCTTATTTCTATAGTATAGTGTCCACTGAGGATGGAATTTTTTCACGCTACAGGAGAATTTTCATTCCAGTCTTTCGAAAAAAGATGTAGTGAGTGAATAGAATTCATCTATTCAATCATAAATATGAATCTTTCCATGTATTGTAAGAAGTGAACTGCATCTGCTGATCTACAAAAATATACTAGCATATGCAAGATATCTATTACTGATAAGAGAGAAGAACCACTGACAAAAAAATTTATTTAATGAATTTCTAAGTAAAAAGTATATACTAATCAATGAGTATAAGAAAATTCTTAGAAAACACGAAGTGAAATACAAATAAAACATACGAATACACATAACAAGCACATCACATTATAAAAGATGATCTGCTGCTCTATCAACCCACATATATTCCTGTTATGCATGAATGATATGATCAGCATTATTAGTTCATTAGTTTAGCCCTTGTTCATTATTGGTTAGTTATATTAAAATAAGGAAACTTTTTGTTTCCTTATTTTTATTTATTTATTTGTTTGTTCATTTTTGTTTCTTAATGATGAATATTATAAATGCAAATATTCATGAATTTAGGGACACAAAACACACGTGTTGAAAAGATTATTTTACTAATTATTAATAAAATATAAACTTGACGTTTTGACCCCTGTATTGAGGTCGTCATCCGAAGGATACATGCGTATAGGAACCAAGCTACATGCTGTTGCACACTATAAAGGTAAATTAAATCTACGTTGTTAACTAATCTTTTTCTTAGCCTGGACTCTAGATAAAAAAAAAATAAAAAAATAAAAACTACAATAAATTCTGCTAAAGTTCTCACATACTAAGATTATTCTGGAATCGTACAGTCCATATTGTTATATTACGACTATCTTCTGGATTTTTACAGTTCAGGTTGCTAATGTCCAGGGGAAAAAAAAAAAAAAAACACTTCACCAAGTCTTTTTGTATTGAGATTTTTCTTTGTGGTTGCTATGAAGGTTGCAGATGGGTCCCTCCACATTCTTGGAATGGTTAGACCATCATTTTTATTTAGATTATGTTTGAGCATTTCACATGCTCAAACATATTGCGCCGAGGTCAGTAAATAGACTTGATATAATTTATCATATCGAGAGAGGTTTAAGATCCCTCCCCGCCAATTTAGCTCACAAAATACAGATGGAAACTGCTTGTTTACTAAATTCAGACAAAAAAATTAAGCAGCAACCTTAAACAACAAAGTGGAAAAACTGGCCCTCAAATCCCTAAAAAATAACCATGACATTATCTTCATAAAAGCAGATAAAGGGAACGCCACTGTTGTTTTTAATTGGACAACCTACATAGATAAAATGAACCATTTGGTATCGTACCACAACACCTACCAAATGGTAAATTACAACCCTACGCAACGCAACAAAAAGAAAACAACTGAATTATTTAAATCAGTTAAAACATGGCCGGAAGAAACATTAAGGTGTTTCTTCCAGCATACTGAGGTATTAAAAAATTAATACCTCAGTATGCCTGCACACCCAGAATTTATGGCCTGCCAAAAGTACACAACACAGACACACCATGACGTCCAATTGTGGAAGGAATCGACCGCCCGAATTACCACTTAGCCAAAAAATTAGCAGCCACACTCAAGGAATTGGTAGGTCATTCCCCTTTCTACATAAAAAATACACATTTCATAAACAAAATTAAAAAGATTACACTCAACGACTGAGATCTATTAGTCAGCTTTGACATAACTTCCCTTTTCATCAATGTCCCAATCAATGATACTATCTTGTTCTTACAGAAAATATTTCCACATGACCCTCTTTGCCCACGACAATTTTACCTTCGAAAAGAGGGTACAGCCATGGGCTCACCACTTTCCTCCCAATAGCGAACTTTTATATGGAAGACTTTGAGCAACAAGCTCTAGAGTCGGCATGCCTAAAGCACAAAATTTGGCTCAGATACGTCGACGATATTTTTGCCATTTGGTCCCAGAGCCGCGAAGCACTAAATACATTCCTTAGTCACTTGAACAAACAACACAAATGCATCCAATTCACCACTGAAATAGAAAAAAAAAAACAACTCTCTTCCGTTCCTAGACACACTCATCACACGTCTTCCTTCAGGCTGTCTCTCCTTCTCAGTCTACCGCAAACCTACACACACACACACACACACACACACAGGCCAGTACATATACAAAACTTCTTATCACCACCCAACACAAAAACTAGGGGGTCATAAGCACCATTAAACACAGAGTTCAAACTATTATTTCAAATGAACAAGCTCTTAACCAGAATATGAGATCATCAAACATACCTTTATAAAAAATGGATACAGTATAAAAACCATTCACAAGATACTCCACAGAGATACCACTAATAACAAAAAAAAGATTTCAAGAATGCTATTGCTATACCATATGTTAGAGGCATTTCCGAAAAAATAGACAGAACACTACACAAATACAACATCAAAACCACCTTTAAACCCCCCGACAAAATTAAGACACCTACTCAGTGCTTCCAAGGATCCTCTGCCACAGTTAGCCCACCCAGGGGTTTACAAAATACAATGCACATGAAATATACCATACATAGGGGAAATATACCATACATAGGGGAAACCACCCCAATCAGGAAGGATGAACACAAACGACATATAAAATACCTCCATTTTGGAAAAACCGGCCTCTCTGACCATGCACTCCAAACATACCACAGAATTGATTGGAAAGGTACCAAGTCCCTACACCGCACCAAAACCTGGTTTGAGCGGAAATTCAAGGAAGCATGTGAAATGCTCAAACATGATCCGAATCTGAATAAAAATGATGGTCTAACCATTCCAAGAATGTGAAGGACCCATCTGCAACCTTCATAGCAACCACAAAGAAAAATCTCACAAGAAGACTTGGTGAAGTGTTTTTTTTTTTTTTTTTTCCCCTGGACATTAGCAACCTGAACTGTACAAATCCAGAAGATAGTTGTAATATAACAATATGAACTGTACAATTACAAAAGAATCTTAGTACGTGAGGACTTAGTGGAGTTTATTCTAGTTTTTATTTTTTTATTTATTATTTATTTGTTTTTTATCACTAGAGGTCAGGCTAAGAAAAAGATCAGTTAACAACGTAGATTTAATTTACCTTTATAGAGTGCAACAGCATGTAGCTTGGTTCCTATACACATGTATCCTTCTGATCATGACCTCAAGGTCGAAACGTCAAGTTTTTATTTTATTAATAATTAGTAAAATAATCTTTTCAACACGTGTGTTTTGTGTCCCTAAATTCATAAATATGAATACTAATCACTGTGTAACCTTAAAAGAATTATAAATGCAAAAGAAGCATATCTAGAGTTTATAAGATCACATGTTATTCATTCCACCCAGCAACTTAAAAGACACACACACACATAATATCACAGATGTAAAATATTAACAATTTGTTTGCCAGTAATGAAAGTATTCCAATTCACATTGTTCTTTCTTACCCTTATGTGTTTGCCATTCTCCCATGGTTTTTATTAATGGTGGTTCACATATTTACACCTCTTAGTAATTCAAATATAGTATTCATCTTAATTATCATTTTCTAATATATCCTAAAACAAACTCACCCCCCCCCATGCAGATTTGGTTACAATCAGAGAGCCCATCACAACATGTGCTGCATCTGCCAATACACCAACATGAAATTGTGGTGGGATGTGGTGTTTTCTCTTGCCCCGACAGGTCAGTGAGAAACTTCTGATTACTCCAACATGAATGTGTAAAACATTTCATGTGTGTGGGATCAATATTAAAAAAATAATTCATTATATATTTTCAGAGGTGCTAGAACACAGAAGGCCTGGTAGAGGCATTCATCTCCCTGGAAAACTCAGCAAAAAGAATGGACCTAAAGATTAACGAAAAAAAGACTAAATATCTGGTTTCAAGTCCCAAAAATAATAACATGAATCTATTAGGTTATATAATAATTGGAAATTATAAATTTGAACATGTGGAAAACTTTATAATTTAGGTTCCATGATCAGTCATGATAATGATACAAACTTTGAGATTAGAAAAAGAATATCTATAGCAAATAGATATTATCATGGACTTTTAAGACACATAACTCAAGGCTATTAACTCTACAAAGTAAAATGAGGATTTATAAAACCTTAACTTGACCTGTATTAGTGTACATATTGGAAACATGGAGCATGAACAAACAGGATATAAGAAGATTAAGTATTTTCAAAAGAAAAATACTAAGACCTATATATGGACTAGTTAAAGTGAATTGGAGAATAAGGTGTAATAATGAACTGTATTTACTAAAATAAAGAGCCAAAAGGTTTCAGTTCTTCAATGCGAAATTATATAAATGAAGTGGATATTAAATCCGGCATTATTTCAAAGCCAAATGTAGAAACTATGAAAGTTTTGTAAAAAAGTTGACCAGAGAGCTTATAGGAATACATTCACTGGCATTTACAAGTTGCCCTAGGCACTTGGATGCTTGGGCAAATAATTACGTCTTTTATATGGTCCGTGCTAGAGCAACTCGTAAATGCTAGCCAGCAAATGTATTCCCATAAGCTCTCTTGTCAACTTTTTTTTTTTTTTACAAAATTTGCATAGTTTCTACATTCGGCTTTGAAATAATGCTGGATTTAACATCCACTTAATTTATATAATTTCGCATCGCCGAACTGAAACCTTTTGGCTCTTTATTTTAGTAAATACATGAAATAATGCTGGATTTAATTTGCTTTATTTTATTTCTATAATGAACTGTATGATTTGTTTAGGGAACCAGATATTATTACATTCATTAAAATTGATTGCCTGCAATGGGCTGAACATTTAATAAGAATGGAAGACCTAAGACATAAAGAAAGTCATTCTCTCTAACCCAGGAGGTAATAGATCTAGAGCATAGGTTTCCAAAGTGGGCAGTACTGCCCCCCCCCCCCCCCCAGTGGGTGCTGAAGCCTTCTGGGGGGGGGGGGATGTTCAGGCGGTCTAGGGGTCAGTGGCTCTTTATAGAAGAAATTAATAATATATATTTAAAAATTAATTATTTTCAAGATTTTGCGATTAGATAATCATTTAAAATTTAAATATTACATTTTAATTCATCTTATGCCCATCTTACACGATCAATTTTTTTATCAATTTTCTATTTCAATTATTTAATCATTTGAACATTTACCATGTCAGATAGAAATAGATGTCAATTTTCTATGTCAATGAGAAAATAGAGCATGTATATATGTGTGTATAATAGGTTATGTTTACGGTAGCAAATATATTCGTTATATTTCATTTCAAAATATATATAAAATATATAAAACCACTTTTCTAGTTGATTTGTCACTACTCTAATATCGTTGCTCCATTACATTATTAGAGTAGTCAACAAGATTAGAAACAATTCATTGAGTGACAGATTGTTTAGCCAACTTTGTAGTGAAAACGATGAAGATTTCAATCATATATCAGTATATAACAAATCAACTCCTGAAAAAAAAAAAAAAAAAAAAAAAAAAAAAAAAAAAAAAAAAAAAAAAAAAAAGATTAACCCTCTCTATCCTCATATGCATGTTATGACATTCCAGAAACTCTGGTTTCTTAATGTGTATGTTTGTCTATATTTGATTTAAAAATATGGATTTTTTTTTCATCTAATTTCAAAACACACAGCACTATATACCTAGAGTGGTGTACTTGCATGTGTGCGTTTGTGATGTAAATCCTGTTTACAAAAAGCTTTTGTAAACATACAGTACATTTGTACTGTTGGTAGGCTAAGGATTTTTTGCCTATTTTTTTAAGAATAATTTTATATATATTTTTATGTATGAAATATCACACACACATATATATATATATATATATATATAAGAAAAATACCTGATAATATCTCTGAACTGTTCTATCACTGAAACTGTTGCAGATTTCCTTTCTAATGAATCCTTTGTGGTTAAGCATGTCATTGGCAACCAAACGTTCCTGGATTAAAAAATTGTGCAGGCAGGCTTTTAGGTAAATGGATAATACAAATATATATATATATAACTAGTAAATTATACATTGGCAGTATTTATACATTGGAACTTTTAAAGATAAATAAATCAGAAAGGAGAAACCATAAAACTCCAATGTTTTGCCAGTGTTTCTCTAGCATTCATATAATGACAGGGAATTCAGTTAAGAGGCAGAAAGACCAAAAAGAAGAAAGAGTAATGATACAGTCAACTCTCACTATAATGATACACCATATCATCATGGAAGATTTGCTACAGTCAATATCCATTAGGACAGTTACAACGTATGCAGCTTTGGTACTACTTCATCAATACAGTAAACTACATGGTATCTGATCACTTATTAGCAACTTGGTATCTGGCTTGTGATTCTAAATCTCCACAATTGATCACTGCCATTAGTTCTCTTTCTTTAACGACGCTGTAATTTAGCAGGTGATATAAGATAACATAATCAAATTTTTTATATTGGTTGATTAGGATAGTTTACATCTGTATTAGGAATATGAAGTGATTATTCTGATAATTAAATTAAATCAAACAGAATTTCTAATCAATTCCATTAAGTGGAAATGCTAACATAGGACTGGTTTTCTTCATTGAGAGATTATATTAATCAGTTAACAATATTCAACTAAAAGTTCCACAGTTCCATCCAATTGTTGTGTAATTTCTTGTTTTTGTTTTAGTGGCGGTGTTGTTCTCAATTTTCTTTTTATTTCTATATTCATTCAACTCAAAATTACTTAATGAACAGATAAATCAGTTCAGATAATTAATTCCAGAAGTAGGGACGAAGTTATTTGGCCATCACCACAGAAGATTAATTTGAACAATTAATGGAAAACGTACAAACATGTCTCTTTTGATGCTGATTATTTGGAATTAGATTTCATTGCAGAATGTTCACTTTGTCTTGCTAAAATCCATTAAGATTTCCTATCACTGAGTGAAGAATTATCTTGCTTGCAAACTGCATAAAAGCACATACACTGTTTGGAAAGAAGTCAACGGACATCCCCATGGGCAATGTACATCGTGCCATGTAATGAGTCGCATGTTTTAGCTGGGTGTCTGGGTGAAATGGCTGTGAGAAGGGAACTGACAGAGTTTGAAAGGAGAGAGACAGAGTGATGATGGGATACCATGTTGTAGGCCTATCTGTTTGGCAAATTGTTGACAAATTGGGTCATCCCAGGTGAACAATCAATGATACCATACTGAGATAGAAGCACAGGGAGTCAACTGCAAGGGCTACTTGCAGTGGATGATCCACCACACTCACTGAACATGACTGCAGGGTGCTTCGAAGGATAATATGTAAAAAAAAAAATCATGATTCGTTGGCTGATACATTGAATGTGGAATTCTGGACACTGACTGGAACACAAATCTGCACAAAAAACATTCAGAACCAAAGCTCACGACATGGGTTTCATGGTAGGACCGCAATATGCAAGCCCCACATTATCCAAAGCAACACTTGGTGTCGTCTTAAGTGGTGCAAAGAGAGTGAACAGTGGGACACAGAAGTTTGGAAAGCTGTGTTATGGAATGATGAATCACGCTACACATTCTACCAAGCAGATGGATGGGTATGGTGGATGCCAGGTGAACAGTGTGATGGTATGGTCCTGTTTATCCTGGTTTGGCCTCAGATCTCTATGGCGCCACAAACATTCAACTCTGAGAAGTACCTGAATATCCCGGACAATGCACAGTGTCATAAGGCTGCTGCTATAACTGTGTAATTTAGCAACATGAACAACACCATATTTGACTGGCCTCCACAGAGCCCTAATCTCAACCCTACTGAATATTTATGAGATGAACTGGATTCGGTTGAGGTCAAGGGACATCTGCCCCACAACAGTCTAGGACCTCATTACATGCCCAATGGTCCAAGAAGAATGATCCAAAATTCCCATTGATCGCTATCATACACTTGTGGAAAGTATTCCCCATAGAATTGCTGCAGTTATCACAATGAAAAGAGGTCTTACACACTGGCTGTTTGATGCTCACACTTTGGCATCCATTGACTTCTTTCCAAGTAGTGTAATTGCACTGCTTGGAAATAATAATAACACTTCAGATATGAAGTGTTATTGTTATTTATTTTCACAGTATTGATGACAACATAGAATGATAAGAAAATAATATGTATTAACTTATTTGATATTTCGCTGATATTGATGATATGATGCTGGTGTCCAGCATCTTCAGAGAACAAAAACAGTTACAGTTTCACATACTGTTACGGTTTGTAACAGTATGTGAAACAACAACAATTTCGTATAACAGTAGGGATAGTTAAAAAAAAATTGTAACGAACACAAAGAACTAAAGTTCTAATTAGGTGAAATCTATGTTGGAAAAGAGAGAGACAAATATTAATTACATCTTAAAATAACTGTCTTCCAGATTTCTGGTAATTTATACAGCCATACGTGTGGAGGTTTGGAGTATGTTTTAAAGCTTCTGTTGATTCCAAAAACAATCTCTCTGACTTATACTTCTGTGTAGCACTTTTGTTTTCTTCCAATTGATCTTGTGGGAAGTGGTATCCAAGGCATGATCTGCTAGACCAGATTTTCCATTATGATAGTGCCGGATGTATTATTTATGTTCACTGAGGTGGATGTCAACAATTCATCCTGTCTGTTTATAGTAAGCCCGGCTACAAGAACAGGGCACTTCACAAACTCCTGGATGAGATAAAGAAGAGAGTTTGTCCTTAGGTGAAATGATGAAAGTTGCCAATTTGACATAAAGTTTAAATATGGTGCATAACTGATATTTATTGCGCAGTCTATATATATTTTCAGATGTGCCTCAAATGTATGGGATGGTAACAGTTTTGCTGAGGTCCTGTGTGGTAGGCAATGGAGGGGATTTCTAGGGAGAATTTAGTATTTTTTCTATCCTATGGAGATTATAGCCATTTGCTAAGAAGGTGTGACATAAGTGGGTGAGTTCAGCAGTAAGAGTCTTGTCACTGGAACAAATAGCTCTAGCTCTGTGAGTTAGTTGTTTTAGGATACCACACTGTTGAGCTGGATGATGGTGTGACTGTTTGTGCAAATATCTCCCTGTATGTGTGGGTTTTCTATAAACAGAAAAAGATAAGGAACTATCTGGAAGCTGTGTGATTAGTGTATCCAGTAAGGGCAGACAGTCATTAGCTTCCTATTCCATTGTGAAGTGGATTTTAGGATGTTGGCTATATAAATGCACTAAAAATGCATTCAATGTATCTGGACCAGTTTTGGACTGGTCCAAATAGCAAACACATCATCAGCATAGCATAGCCAAACCACTGGTTTGAGAGTGGCTGTATTCATAGGTAGCTTTTTCCAAGTGTTCTATGTAGAAATTGGCTAAAGGTGAGAGGAAAGGGGTAAGCCCATTGTTGTCTCATCTAGTTGTTTGTATATCTTCCCTTTCCATGTAAAATAACCTGCATGTACTGTAAATTTAAATAGTTTTCAAATATATCAGTGGGAAAATGCGACTTTAGTAAATCAAGGGTTTCACAATTAACGGTACATCTGTAAATAGTGAAGTGATATCAAAACTAATCATTATTTCTGAACTTTTTAAGATATGGTTTTCTAAAATACTTTTTAGGTGAACAGAATTTTTAACAAAGGAGGGAGAATCCTAAAGGATTAAATAAAAATATAATTTCTTGAAGAGTTAAATTTAATTTCTAACCAAGTGGAAAATCGTCCTACAAAAGTTTAACTTAGCCTTTTTTTAATGATGGTTTTACAAGTGTTGTTGCAGGCAACAACTTATATGATGGGCTGTTTTATGTTCTTGGATTACTCTACCACTTTTCTTGGAACACCATGGTTTATACATGTGGGAATTTTGAAAATAGTGAAGAATGAAAGCCCTATTCCAATATGTATTATTTTTGTAACAAGATTACAACAAGCATCTGGACTTAAAAAATAAAAACAGTAGTCTGACCTAAAAGTCATCCAAGTCCTCCCACTTGGCATTGGTGTAATGAGACAAAGTATATGAGGGTGTGAATTGTAGGGGAAAGTATATTCCACAGGAGATGAAACTAAGAAAAGATTGTGATCTGAATTACCAAGAGGGCAGTCACCTGAATAGTGTACCTGGAAGGAGAATTAGTTAAGAAGAAATCTAGAGTGTTGGGTGAGTGAAGAGAAATGTCTGGAATTCTAGTAGGGAGATGAATGATCTGTTTTATATCATTGCTATGCTCACTTTTAGTCACAGCAAAAATCTCTGCTTCTCTTCCAGGCTGGTCAGTGAAATAGGAGAAAGAGCCAATTAGAGTTTTGAATATTAAAATCATCAAGAAAGATGACTTTATTGTTTGGGAATTAAGGTGGAATAAACTGAGCTTCAAAGATAAGAAGTCAAAGAGGTTAGAATGATTTTCAGAACTGGGAGAACACTACAGACAGCAAATGAACAATACAAAATGTGACAAAGAATCCTTATGCCACAGAAGGTCAGAAAGTTGTGATTCAAGATTAGGCATCAACATCATCTGGCAAGGAATCGTACAAGGTGTGATTTGGAGAGTTCAGATGGGCTGTGATTGATGCAGCAGAAATTTGAGGTTCAGTTAGAAATAGAACATCAGGTTTGAATGTTTGAAGCTGATGCAAATCATGTAAGTTATTATTGATGCCACAAACATTGGTGAAGTGGATATGGAATTTTTTTTTTTTTTTTTTTTTTTGGCAGGGGATAAGATTTTTGAGTAAGTCTTATTTGGGGGAAATTTTTGAGGAGGTTTATGTTTTAGTTTAACCATGGTGACTATTTAGATTTACTCTCATATTTAAATGTTGTTTCAAAACTGGAGAGAAAAGAGAAGGGAAATGCAGTGTTAGAAAATATTTTTTGGGTCTAGTGTTACCCATATAGATTAGGGTATAGATAGGGTAGAGAGCATCGAGTCTCCAAACCAGTTTGTTGTATTCTTTCATGATTTTTTTTTTTTTTTTTTTTTTTTGTAACACCAATAAGTTGCTGATTAAAAAAGGGGCTTATTGGCTCGTGAAACAAGTTTAAATTTCTAGTTGAATAAAGCATTTAAAAAAAAAAAAATATGTGTCATGTGATTATTACACTGAGCTACAATGAACATTTTCGAAACCACAGAAACCTCGTGCTAGCACTGGAAATTAATGGTAAGCCCATTAAATTAATAAACTGGAGAAATTATGCATAAAAAAAAATGAAATGAACTTTCTAAACAGACTTACCTTTCTAGTGAGGGGGTAGGGACAATGATGTAGGTGTTTGATTGTGTTAAACCACAAAAAATCTATTAACATACAAAAATGGACCTTCTTAAAGAACTCATTACAGCAACCTGATTAGAACTGATAAGAAATAATCATCAAATATTCTCTCAACATTCTGAACTGGCAGCATAACTTCCCATAGATCTGCGGGACACCAGGGATAAACTTTCCAAAAATGAAGCTGTCAAGATTTCTCTATGGAAAAAACTAATTTACAGAAAAAATTCAGATGGCTTCTCCACAAAGAAGAAAAACTTACCAAACATCTTCCCCACTTCAAAGTCATAATTAATCTGTCATCTTCTACTTTATCTCAGGCAGAAAAGGTTAAGTGATCAAATGGGTTCAATTTTACCTTAACCCCTTACAATTATCCTAAAGCAAACATGATAGTAATCTGGAAAGTGGATTAAGAGGATTATCAGGAGATTCAGCTGACTATGTGCATTCAAACTGCCTTTTTGTTATTTGGGGCTAAACTACCAGCAAGAAATAGTTCAAAAATGGAACTGACAGATGCTAAAAAATTACAATGCAACAACATTATAGTCATTATTAAAGCAGATAAATGCTTTAGTTGTCATGGGCTTTTGAAGAATACACAACAAAAATGAATAGACTATTAGTTGAAAATACCTACCTTATTTAGATTCAGACTCCACTTTGCAAACACAAGACCAACATCTTCATAAAAATGCTTATCAATTGGTCAGAAGAAGTAAAAAAAAAAAACTGTCCTAATTCAAAATGCTCTTTAGTTCTAATAATTTATGGAGTCCTTAAGATTCATAAACCAGAGGTAACTTTCAGACCCATGGCACATATGCCAGAGATTCATTCACCTGCAATCTGACAAAATACACTGACAACAAAATTAGCAAATCACTTAGAAAATGTGAGGTAACAATGAAGCAGGGTTAAATTTAGCATGGTGTAGTACAATAACAATGAAATGAAGAGACAGCAAGAAATGTCAGACAGATATAAGGGACATTACATAAGGGTGCATAAGAATTACCAAAAAGATTATGTTACTGAAGTCAACACAATATGCTTGAAAATATAGTGACATAACATCAGTATGGTGTATGATTCCCTGTAACAGATAAACATGCCTGACAGTGTGGACTGTGCCTAATACATGAATGTCAATAAGATTCTGTGGCAACAAATCATTTCTTTCACCACAGCAGATTTAGTATGCCAAATGACAGGCTGTGGCTGTCAGCATGCAATGCAAGACTCAAGGGCATCCCATGCATTTGATCAGATTTATGTCTGGCAACTGTGCTGGCCAGGGCAGTCACTGAATATCTTCAGTGACTGCCCTGGTGTTTCAAATACTCTTCCACTACTTCACCTCTACTGGTAGTGGCCTGTCATGCATGAAAAGAAGATCTGGGCCAACAGCACAAATCACGCACAGGGTTTGAGGATCTGTTCTTGGTACCCCAGCAGAATTATGGTATCTGTCTCACAAACATAAAGAGGAAGGTGTGGCCATCCACCAATCATTATTCTGCTCCACACAGGAATACTGCCTCCACCATTCCTCATTCATGACACAAGTTTTGATTAGCTCAGCAGTGATTTATGGTCAATAGGATATAAACTACTGGCTAACTTGTATAGAATCAACTTGAATAGAGCCTTCTTAACAGTTCATTTGGAAATGTTTTCCAAATGAACTTGTTGTTAAAGAAAGGTAGCAGTCTATTCTAAATGTCACAGCCATCAGGCCACCTCGGTCAACTCTTCTCATAATGGTTCCTGTCTCCTGAAATTGCATCCACAGTGTCAAGATGACACGTTTGTGACATACTAAACCAATATGCCAATTTTGCCTGTGACTGCTCAGCTTAAAGTCATTCAATGGCTTGCCATCCTAAAAGTAATGGAGATGTGGCTAATCAAGCCAAAAGATAGGAATGAACATGTTTTTATAGGCAGGAGTAATTTGCACTGTGTGTGTGTGTGTGGACCTATTGAGAAGTAGATCAATTTCTATTGGATACTCTAAATGTGTAAGCCAGAATGGCTATTATATCAAATATTTGCCTTTGGAGACACTGCTTAAAATATTCATAAAAAATATTTTGTTTTGTTGATTTTGTCAAGCAGTGTATCTGCCTCAACTGGGAGAACTGAAAGGTAGGCAGAAGGGAGTGGTTCATTAAAAAGTCTACACTTCAATTCAGAAAACAAAAACTATGGTGATAGAATCAACAGAGATTCTGGCAAGTCTAGATTACCAGCTTATTCACAAATTTCCCCAAAGAAGAAACTTTGAATGTTCTTCAAGAGATTGCCAGAATATCTGATGGTTCTGTTACCATATCTTTGATAATATTTTCTTTGAGGGCTATACGAGGATCAGCAATTCTTTATATCCTATTCAGAAATAATTATGGAGACACACTACCATGTGTGTGTGTGTGTGTGTGTCTCCATAATTATAAGACTTTTTGATTATAAGACATTTTGACCTTTATATCAAGGTCATCTTCAGAAATGGACAACATAATGGAAACACTTGTTATGCATACATATTTCTTTATTAATATGGTGTCCGACCATTTTTTTTTACTTCAGTATAGCCTGAATTGGAATGGACTCCAGTTTTGAATAGTTTCTGGTGGGATTTTGTACCATTATACTTGAAGAACATCTTTGAAATGTTTTAAAGATGTTGGAGGTGGGAATCTGTTTCTTATTCTAGTCTCCAAAACTGGCCAGAGTGGTTCAGTAATGTTCAAATCTGATGACTGTGCTGGCCAGGGAAGATGCTGAAGTTGCCATGCCCTTCAAACCATGATTTTGTACAATCATGGTCCAAGTGGTGTGAATGGGTGCATCGTTGTCTTGGAATGCTACAATGTTGTTTGAAAATAACATTTGGATCATGGGATGCACTTGATTATCTAAAATGTCTAAATAATCACTTGCAGTAATTCTGCCATAAAGAGTAATAATGGGACCAACAGAACACCACGATATTGCTGCCCAGCCCTTTATATCAAAGGGGGAGAGTTCCATGCTTTATTGCTGGAATCGCACATTCTGGATTGTAGACTTCCTACATCAGAACAAGTTATGTTCTCCAAACATAAACTCGTCCTGATGTATGAAAAAGCATAAAGGTTGACTCATCTGATCATATCACACATTTCCAGTTTTCTAATGCCCAGGTTTGATGGTCACGACACCATTGTTTACGAGGCTGAGAATTCTTTTTGGTAATCAGAGGCTTTGCAGCTCTACTTTGTGAAGCTTACATTGGACAATTTTTGTGGAAACAGGTTCTGCAGCAGTTACGTGATTTTTCAAAACAATCCTTCTCAATATCCAACAATCTATTATTTGTCATTTTTGACCACTGTTTCTCTTTGATAATGTTGTCTTGTCATGATTTGTGTATGCTGAAATAACCTTAGAAACTGTTGATCTTGATACACTAATAGTGTGGCAGTAGTGTGGATATAGGCCTTTTTCAATTCCACACATAAAATCCATTTTAGGAATGTGTTTGGGCGTAATCGCGAAATTAAAACCTTTTTTGAGAATATCAGATTCATTTTTTGTGAGGCTATGATTTGACAAATTGAAAATCACTTTGTCATCCGGGAGGTTGTTTTGTGTCCGATATTTTTTCTTGTAAAGTTCATTGAATTTCCTAATTTGTTTGTCCTTATAAAGTTTGAAAGTTTTTTCATAACTGCGTTGTATCATTTGATCTAATTGATTCCATATGATGTATTCTACGTTGTTGGAAATTTCATCAAAGAACTTGCGGCAATTAATATCACTTTTATGAAGTTCATATCTCATGTGTTGGATCCTTTCTCTAACAAGTGCCAATGAAGTGCGTAGATAAATTTTTTTAGCTGGTATAGAGTTGATATGACCTCTGACTATAAGGAAATTAGGAATGATGGAGAATTCCCTGCAACGTTTAAGGAACGTTAAGTGGTTCAAAAGTTTGGCCTTTCTGCATTTTTCTCTTTCCATGCACCGAACTTTGTGTTTCATTAAACTATTTAAATTATACATTTTTGGTCGTTTTATAATAGAAATAAAATTTTATTAATACAGGCCAGTATTTTACAATAAAAACATTTATTCAAATTAGATGTTGTATCCCTTTTCCCCAATGTTCCAGTAGAAGAGGTAATAAACATCATCCAAGACCTCTTTCCTCTAGACATCACACAGATGTTTAGACACTGCCTTCAATCTAATTTCTTCAAGGTTAACAACACCATATACCAACAATTAGAAGGCCTAGCAATGGGAAGCCCACTATCACCATCTTGTGCAGACCTTTTCATGGAAAAACTTGAAAAAGAAATTCTCTCTGCAATCTCTCCAAGACCATCTACATGGTGGAGATATGTGGATGATATATTCATCATATGGCAAGTCAGCTTAGACAACCTAAAATCGTTTGTGGATAAAATCAACTCAATACATAGCAAGATAAAATTCACTCTGGAAGTAGAAAACAACAGCCAACTGCATTTTTTAGATATCTTGATAAAAAAACAACCTAACAATGTCAAATTATCCATTTACAGAAAGCCCACAAATACTGGAAGATATCTTCACTATACTTCAAACCATCACAAGTCACACAAACTGAGTATTATCCACATGTTGAAACATAGAGCCAAAAAGTTTATATTAGAAGAGGAGGATACACAGAATGAACTCTCACTAATAGCCAACACATTATCACAAAATGGATATCCTCAAAACATCATCAAAAAATATCTATACAATGACAACCCCAGACAAGAAGAATCCCACTGTCAGCACATTTCTACTGTAGTGATACCTTTCATCAAGTCAATTTCTTATCAAATAGCAAGAATACTAAGAGCCCACAACATCAGAGTGGTCTTCAAACCAACCACCAACATCAGACAAGTTTTAGGATCTCCAAAAGATAAAGTTCCATTCTACAAATATCCAGGAGTATATTACATTCCCTGCTCCCGTGGTCTTGCCTACATCGGACAAACTTCACAAAGTATAGAAATTAGACAAAAAGAACATGTTGGCGATGTAAACCACAACAGAAGCATCTCTTCCGGCTTAGCACATCATTTCTGCACGTCTAACCACACGATAGATTGGCAAAACAGCTCCATGCCATATCTCGATGACGCCTACAGGCATCGTGTATTTAAGGAAGCCACAATAGTACTAATAACCGGCAGAAACCTCAACAGAAATCAGGGTGTAATTCTAAACAGTTCGTGGAAAAACTTGATCCTCTCTCTCAATCAATCTGAACTACAGCTAGCCAGTAATCACATTACAAGTCTACAACAAACACGCATGCGTGATAATGAATAAGAACAATAAGTCATCTCTGTCATGCCAAACATGTAACCATAGATACTAGTTTGGTTTACAACGTTTTTTATGTTCCTTTTAATTTGCATTTACTAACTTTCATATCTCCGTAATGCCTTGAAAAAGCCAGACAGTTTGCTGGCGAAACTGGTAGGTTTGAATAAATGTTTTTATTGTAAAATACTGGTCTGTATTAATAAAATTGTATTTCTATTTCGACCAGGGAGATTATTAAAGGCATTAAAATATTGGTTACACACTAACAAAATGAGGGCACTCTATTAAAATACGTGTAGTGGTTCATGAAAAAAGGTCACAATACTTACACGAGGCTGTCATCACCACTCAATAGAAGGAGAGTGTAAGATGACTATGGCCTATGCAGAGGTGAACAAGAACAACTTCTCTGCTAACTCTGCACTGACAAGATAAACTGCCACAGTTTAATTTCAAGCTTAATCTGGTATAGAGTGCACAGCTTGTTATTCTCTCTCTTCTGTAATGTGTGATGCTGGGATATTAAATCTTATCTTATAATCTACCTGCAATCCATGCACAGGACTGGCAGATGATATCTTTGGGCAAAAGATAACATAACTATAGCATCTGCAGCCTAATTTTTCTTGATCCCAATATGGCTAAGGAGTCAGCATAGGCAAAAGTGCAGATGAAGTCTCCTTATCTGATACAATAAATGCCAGATCCAAGAGAGAGCACTGGATGTTGCATGCAGAAATCTTCTTGAATCAATATAAATAAACCTTTTGTAGCATTTCAGTTTAAATGTAATTTAATGAAAGTTCTAATGAATACAGCTCAGCAGTAAAGTTGGTACATTTTGGATCTGATTAGATATCAAGTCATCTGGGAAGATGGCATAACATCTAAACAGCTGCATATGCCACTAGAAACTCCAATCTTGAATTGTCTTTCCTGATAGATACAATACCAAAGCAGTATTATGCTCTGTATGTTTGAAAGAGCTGCTGGTAGTCAGTTATGTTTCACTAATCTGCATGATGGAATGCAGCTATGCTATAGATTAGGCAACTAGTGTAGTGGTAGCAGATGCTGTGCAAATGGCTACCCCGACATCTAGTTTGTGGTAAAGAATTGACAAGCATTGTACAAATTTTCCTATGGACAAAAAAAAAATAAAATAAATAAAATAAATGAATAAATAAAAATTAAATAAATAAATGACCATAACAGATGCTCTGACAAGTTTTATTTCAGTCACATAAAATAAAAAAAACTGCCAATGTCAAAATGACAAAGATCATGCATACACCAAGGTAGCATCACTGGTGAAAGTTTGTCTTTCAGAGAGGAAAACAGATTGTGAATTTGGTTGAAGGGTTTGAAGGTAACAACGAGTTTGTATTTTTTTTTTTTTTTTCATAATCTTTGCCACATGTTTGGATGTATTAGAATACTGTCTTGGATGGAATTAAACCTGTTATTAAAATCAGAGATATTCAATTTAGCTGTTTATCTTATGCAGATGATGTTATACACGTCACAAAATCCAGTACAAGTCTTTAAGTTTTTTTAACTAGATTAAATAATCGCAATAACAAATTCAATAAGAATATCAGCAATCAAACACACTAAAAATAGATAGAAATATGGAAAATATTAACTGCATTCTTAATAAAGTATCTATACCAGTAAAATATTTCAGCTATTAGGCTCAATAATTAGTGAAGAAAATTTGGACCTCTTCCACTTGGTTCGATCAAATCAGGATATGCAATTAAATATCCTCTGTCATCCAGAAAGAAGCATCTATAAAAATATATTTATTAAGCAGCCAGATGAAAATTTATATGGAATAAGAAATATCAGTAAGCGCACTAAACTAGGATATGACAGATGAGAGTAAAGTCTGGGGAATAAATAGATAGAATCAATGACAGAATCACACACAATAAAAGTTAAGGTTTTAAAAAGGAACTTAGCATTGTTAGCATTCAAGAATATGTGAACAGCTATTTTAAGGTTGTATGGTCACTTAATAAGAGAGGAATTGAGCTAGAATGGCAAGAAAAATATCCAGAGAAAAAAAGTGATGACAGGAAGACAGCAGCGATGTAAAATTAATTATGCAGACCTATAATAGTATCTTGCAAACTCCACAGGGGTATAATTATAAGCAGGAAGCAATGATGGCCAGAAGATTAAAACCCTGAGAGCAGAGCTCTCATTATATCCATATAATAAAAAAAAAGGCCATGAGAATTATAAGGAAATAAATTCTACTGAGAGGTGATTTTTAGCTTCAACAGGTTTTTACTAATTAAAGAATGATTCCATTTCTACATAACTTCAATGCTGACTTGCAAGAATCACTCTACTGATCTAAAGTTTTTCTGCTTCGTGAAAATGTACTCTTATTTTAGTCCTTTTATAAGCATAAACAAAGTATGCATATGAAATCTCCATAAGTATATAAAGGGTGCTGAGAGAGAGTTTTCATGTGTAAATTTTGTTTATGTTGAGTACAGGATTAAAAAACAAAATTTCTAATCTTGTATAATTTTGCCAAGCATCATTCTAGTTTTGTGATGTTCTAGACCAGGGGTCGGGAACCTTTTTGAACCAAAGAGCCATTCCACCAAAAAAATTAATAAAAACAAAATTTTGGGAGCCGCAACTTCAATTCGATTTTTCCCGGTAACTCAAAGTTGCAGTTAGTTCAAACTCAGGTAAATTTGTTTTTAATTCAGTACTTACAGATATCAAATACCACTTCAATGTTTGCATATACATTTTTTATATGCTCAATAAATAAAACAACATTAAGATTGATTATGTTTTTAATCACAAAACATGTTTAAGTAAGTATAATATTGCAAAAAAGTCAGAATTTGTATTACAAAAAGAATTAATTCGAACAAAAATGCAATATTATGTATTTTAATAATCTGGATTGTATGTCGTGCACTTTAATAGTAATTTGGCTTTCTAACTTTCATCAGTCAATTTTTTCCTATACTTATTTTTAATGTAATTCATTGAAGAGAAAAAATCGTTCGCAATTGTACATTGAACCGAAAAGAGTCAAAACCCCCAAACCAAGTCGCCTGGCATTTGAATAATTAGTTGGGAAAGAATTCCAGCATTTAAATATAATTTCCTGTGGTGTTTCTTCAAAGTTTCCTCATTTTCTTCAATTTGTGCTACCATTTGCTGAAGTTTTTGTACCCAAACGCTTTTATTCTGAATTTCCAGAAGCTCCATTTGTAGTTCTGCAATTGATATTCTGGGAAAAGCTTCAATATCTATTAATTTTAAATTGCAATTTAACGGATGTAATATAAATTTCATCATCTCCTGATGTTTTTTAAAATCTTGAAATCTGCTTGTAAATGAATCTAAAATTACAGTAATCATTTCAGCGAATATTTTGCCATCAACTTTTTCTTGATTTAAATTCAATCTATAATTTTTTTAGATTTTCAAAATATATAAATTTTTCTTCAGTAACATCTTCGAAAAAACACTCTTAATTTCTGTTCAAAGGTAAGGACTTCCTCTAGCAATTGTGAGGCTATGTTTCCCTTCCCTTGCAACTTCAAGTTTAGCTTATTAAAATGTTCTGTCATATCAAACAAAAAACAAAAATTTTGTATCCATTCAGATTACTGAGAAGTTCCACATGATTTAAATTATAATTTTCAGTGGTTAAGAAAACTATTACTTATTTTAAGCACTGAAAAAAACGTTTTAATGCTTTTCCTCTTGATAACCTCGTACAGATGTACGAGGTTATCAAGAGGTTATTTACATTGACTACCTAGTTCCTCTAAAAATGTGTTAAAAAGTCTGTGATTCAATGCCTGAAATCGGATGAAATTGAGCATTGGCACAACAACATCCATCACTCTTTTTAGTTGTGCAAATAATCCCAAAGAATTTGCGACTAAAGCTTCTTGATGCAAAATGCAATGAAACGAAATAACTCCATGTGGAATATGAGTGGAGAATAATTTAAACCCCTTATTTTTTGCAATCATAGAAGGCGTGCCATCGGTCGCAATGCACACTATATTATTAATATTTATATTTTTATTCTGTAAATTTATTAGAAGGTTTTCTGAAATATCTTGACCTGTAATAAGTTTTAAGAGAGGTAAACCGTGAGTAGACATAACTATACATAATAAATAACGGAAAAACTCACGTAGAAATATTATTTAATAGTATAATTTTCGCCTGTGTGTCACAGGCATCTTCAGTACAATTAGGCACAAAAATTAAACACTAACTGACAATTCCAAAAAGCGCCACCTAAGTAGCTGGTGTAAGATAACTAAAAAGGTCAATAACTTTCCTAAAAAAAAAAAAAAAAAAAAAAAAAAAAAAAAAAAAAAAAAAAAAAAATTTAATACAATAAAAAGTTAGGAAAGATTAGCTGATTTGTAAAGTACTATCTCCCATAAAGGGGATAGACGTAAGCCGTCGGATCTGTTTAAGTTAGGAGAATGAAGTAGAGTTTCACATGCTTCTTTATAAAGGCGTTCCATGAGAAACTGACTTTTGTGAAGAACTTTTGTCTTTCTCCAATGAACTCTGTGTCTAGTGAAGATGGCATGTTCTGCAAGTCCAGACTTTTCAGGTTTAAAGTATTCAATATAAGATTGGTGTTCTTCTAGCCGAATGGAGGCAGATCTTCCCGTTTGTCCGAAATAACATAATCCACAAGAACACGGAATCTGGTAGACACCTGGATGATTAAGATGTGGAAGCTTGTCCTTTGGAGAAGCGAGAAAGGTGGAGATTTTTCTAAACGGTCGAAAGGCAACAAAAATATTCAGTGGTTTTAAAATTTTTGCTATACGTTCACTGATGCCTTGTATATAAGGGATGGTAATGCGCGTTATTTCCTCTGTGTTTGAAGAGGGAGACATATTAAACCTACTCAAAGTTCTTTTAATGAAGCAATTCTTATAGCCATTAGATAGAAAGGAAGAAGTTATATATCGTATTTCTTTCTGTAAAAGATCGTCTGTAGAACAAAAGGAGTGGGCCCGATGAACCAGTGTTTTAATAGTTCCTGCCTTTTGACTGGGATGGTGATGAGATTCCGCATGGATATAATGGCCTGTATGAGTCTTCTTTCTATAAACTGAGAAATGTAGGTTACCATCTGGTTGGCGAAGAATTAGAAGATCTAAAAAGGCTAACTGCTTATTTGATTCTACTTCTAGGGTAAACTTGATCCTAGGATGAAATGCATTTAACTTATTGAGAAATTGTTGAAGTTCATCAGAAGAGCCATTCCATACAGCAAAAATGTCATCGACATATCTGAACCAATGAGTAGGTCTGGGAGAAATATTGTCAAAGATACGTTGTTCAAAATGTTCCATAAAGAAATTGGAGATAGCAGGAGAGAGAGGTTGATTTATTACAAAATCAAACTTATTTGATTTTGTAATAAATTCTGGTTATTTTTCTTTTAAAAATAAGTTGTATCAACAAATTGAAGGAACAGCAATGGGTAATCCTCTCTCTCCTGCTATCTCCAATTTCTTTATGGAACATTTTGAACAACGTATCTTTGACAATATTTCTCCCAGACCTACTCATTGGTTCAGATATGTCGATGACATTTTTGCTGTATGGAATGGCTCTTCTGATGAACTTCAACAATTTCTCAATAAGTTAAACGCATTTCATCCTAGGATCAAGTTTACCCTAGAAGTAGAATCAAATAAGCAGTTAGCCTTTTTAGATCTTCTAATTCTTCGCCAACCAGATGGTAACCTACATTTCTCAGTTTATAGAAAGAAGACTCATACAGGCCATTATATCCATGCGGAATCTCATCACCATCCCAGTCAAAAGGCAGGAACTATTAAAACACTGGTTCATCGGGCCCACTCCTTTTGTTCTACAGACGATCTTTTACAGAAAGAAATACGATATATAACTTCTTCCTTTCTATCTAATGGCTATAAGAATTGCTTCATTAAAAGAACTTTGAGTAGGTTTAATATGTCTCCCTCTTCAAACACAGAGGAAATAACGCGCATTACCATCCCTTATATACAAGGCATCAGTGAACGTATAGCAAAAATTTTAAAACCACTGAATATTTTTGTTGCCTTTCGACCGTTTAGAAAAATCTCCACCTTTCTCGCTTCTCCAAAGGACAAGCTTCCACATCTTAATCATCCAGGTGTCTACCAGATTCCGTGTTCTTGTGGATTATGTTATTTCGGACAAACGGGAAGATCTGCCTCCATTCGGCTAGAAGAACACCAATCTTATATTGAATACTTTAAACCTGAAAAGTCTGGACTTGCAGAACATGCCATCTTCACTAGACACAGAGTTCATTGGAGAAAGACAAAAGTTCTTCACAAAAGTCAGTTTCTCATGGAACGCCTTTATAAAGAAGCATGTGAAACTCTACTTCATTCTCCTAACTTAAACAGATCCGACGGCTTACGTCTATCCCCTTTATGGGAGATAGTACTTTACAAATCAGCTAATCTTTCCTAACTTTTTATTGTATTAATTTTTTTTTTTAGGAAAGTTATTGACCTTTTTAGTTATCTTACACCAGCTACTTAGGTGGCGCTTTTTGGAATTGTCAGTTAGTGTTTAATTTTTGTGCCTAATTGTACTGAAGATGCCTGTGACACACAGGCGAAAATTATACTATTAAATAATATTTCTACGTGAGTTTTTCCGTTATTTATTATGTATAATCTTGACCTGTAGTGTGTGCTTTAAGTGTTAGCAGATGAAGAGGTTCTTCTCGAATACCGGAAGATATGATACATTTAACCATCACGCAGATTGTGCCATATCGGAAATATCATTTGATTCATCAACCGCAATAGATATAAAATCGGCAGAATTAATATCCATAATTTGCATATTTGAAACTTCTGCAGAAATTGTTACAATCCATTCCTTGACAGTTCTAGCTGAAAGAGGTAAATCTTTAATTTTTTTTTTTTACGTATCTCGTCCTTATTTTTTATATCCTTAAATAGAATTTCAGAGACACTATACATGCAATTTTTTAGAAATTCACCATCGGTAAAAGGTTTTCCCACTTTTGCTATTTCATGGGATAACAAAAAACTTACTTCAGTAGTATTCAACGAAGATTTTGTTCAAGTTAACAAATTTCTTTGCTGAAGCAATGTTTCCTTTTGTAATTCTTCAATAGCTTTTTTTCCATTATCACCCTCAGGATATTTTTTACTGAAGTCTAAATGTTTTCCTAGAAAATGTCGTTCGACATTACTTGATTTGTTATTTTGAAGTCGTAGATGGCAAATTAAACATTGCGGATTTCCATTTACTTCTATAAATGCAAATTTCTCCATCCACATTTTATTGAATCCCCTATTTTCTGATTATTTTTCTTTTTCTTGAACTCATATTAGGAGGGTTATTATCACAAATTCAACAAAATAACATAATAAAAATTAATTTGTGCATAACATTACCCGACACTAAATTAAACACCAGTTTAGTACTACAATAAATAAGTTAACTGAATATTTATTTTGACAGTTAAAATCCATATGTATCTAAAAACTATGGTGTTTAACAGGACAGCTGATCAATTAGTTCAAATTTTCGCCGTGGCGCTAGTTACATTAGGCAGGGTTAACATTTAGCGGTATTTCAAATGTAACGTAGTTGTCAGTTGTTCGTGTCATAAAATTTCATGCATAGTATCTAGTGCCATGAACAGGCCACATCAAAAAACAATATTTGTATTATTCAAATTAAGGGGATATTAAATCCCACATTGTTTTAAAACCGAATAAGAAACTCAAAGATTGGAATCAGTTAAAATTTTGACAGTTAAAATCCATATGTATCTAAAAACTATGGTGTTTAACAGGACAGCTGATCAATTAGTTCAAATTTTCGCCGTGGCGCTAGTTACATTATGCAGGGTTAACATTTAGCGGTATTTCAAATGTAACGTAGTTGTCAGTTGTTCGTGTCATAAAATTTCATGCATAGTATCTAGTGCCATGAACAGGCCACATCAAAAAACAATATTTGTATTATTCAAATTAAGGGGATATTAAATCCCACATTGTTTTAAAACCGAATAAGAAACTCAAAGATTGGAATCAGAGATTCCAATCTTTGAGTTACTTAAATATAAAGAGCCTATTAGCTCTTTATATTTAAGTAACTTAATGGTTGCACCTATTTGACAACTCATATAGCAGAGTATATAAGTTCTTTTTGCCATACCCTTTGGTATCTATTTGGTCTAGCTACTCACTGATGAAGCCTCAAAAAAGGCTGAAACCGGTCTGGATAGTGACCTCCCACCATAATGTAATAACAGCACACATTTCCTAGGAAATGTGTTTTTACATTATGGAAAATACCAAGATTAGTGATCAGAACTTTCCCCACCTTTGCAACGAGTTGCCTGAGATTGTACTACGTACTAGGACTATTTGCATTAGATCACGCTATTAACCACCAATACTTTTATAGTTTACTATATTCGGCATGAAACTCTCTCTGATTCCAATCTTTGAGTTTCTTATTCGGTTTTAAAACAATGTGGGATTTAATATCCCCTTAATTTGAATAATGTTTATATCGCCGAAATGAAGCCTATTGGCTCTTTATATTTAAATATTTGTATTAACTATGCATCTTTTAATTCAATATAAAAGAGCCACACTTTGTTCAGCCAAGAGCCGCTGGTTCCCGACCCCTGTTCTAGATCAAGCGACTTCAACACTTTTTTGAACATATCCTTTGAAATTTTATTTTATTTATCATGTTTCTTATGCTGATGTTGAGCACATGGGTTATTTTTGTGAGCAAAAATAACTTTTGTTCATCCACCTCTTTTTATGTGTGATTCATGAACTCCAGCTTTAAAACTTTTTTTTTTTTAATATAACTGAATAGCCACTTTCTATATTCACCTATGCAGCACCTGTCACAGTGAGAAACATTCCTCTATAATATGCATGATGCAAATCACATCAATGCTGCCATATCTGTATGCACTACTACTTTTCTAATTCTTCCATTTCCAATCTTTCAAATTATGAGAAAACAATCATATAATATCAATAAAATAAAATATCATTTTCACAAGGCATACCTGTCAAACAAAATTTTATACCTAAAATTATTTTAATGATCAACACATCACTCAAGATTTTCAAAACTACAACTACTGATATATTGATTACTTTATGTGTAATATGTTGCTGTTCAACAGGACCTCTTCCACTTGGTTCGATCAAATCAGGATGTGCAATTAAATATCCTCTGTCATCCAGAAGGAAGCATCTATAAAAATGCATTAATCAATTTATTATTATTAAAATCATTTATTAATAAATTATAACAACAGTATTCTGCACAATAATGATGATAGTAGTATCCTGTAAATTAATAATACTGTTTCAAAAACATTTAGATGAACTGTATAATATTTACACTGAACAATAACAAAATAACACATTATAGAAAAGAGTTATTCTGGTGAAGGTGCATTCTGCCATTTCTTGCAGATTGAATAAAATTTTACCTATTATTAACCAACTATACTTCCTTAACAAACTTGGCAGTACAGCTCGTGCCATAGCACCCAGGATTCAGAGAGGTCATCACCCTGCATCAGTGATGATTTAGTACGAGAGTAATATATCCGTGGGTATCCAAGTTGCATTTCTGCAAGAAAGGGGTTAAAATGTCTGCCAAAGTGTATCAAGACACCATGCTGGAACCTGTGGTAACCAGCATGTGGAAAAAACTGTGGTGTGGAAAAAAGCATTCCAGAATTTGTTTGCTTCATCTACACATAATTCGAGAATAACATATGGATGAAGAAATTAGAGTGAAGAAGCCACCTTAACTTGATGGTGGTTCTAATTGTAACAAGTGGGTTATAAATAGAACATTTATACATGGTGTTACACCTGATATCTTAAGAATGTAGAATTCTCAGCTATCATGGTGTAACATGAAGAATAAATAAATTAAAAACCCTGCAAAAGAGATAATAGATGAATTATTTAAAAGAAAAAGAAATATTCTTGCATCCAATAAAATATATAAAATATAAAGGTGTTTGTTAAACTAACTAACAAAAAAGAAAGAATATATTAATGTTGTAATATGGTATAAATGAGAAAATTTAACTAAATAAGACAGAAAAGGATTAGTCATAAAAGATGGTATGTGAGAGGCTAGAGATTAAAATATTAAGTAAATTCATAGAGAAAATTTGAAAGGGGATTAAGTTAGAGGCTAGCACAAGAAAAACAACAGAAAATCGCTTAAGGTCAATTCTCAGATTGAGAAATCGTTACGGGCTTGCCGATCAAATGACGTTTGGCAGAAAAACGCCACCCTAATTGGTCGGTAAAGTCAAGTCAAAAAAAAAAGGGGGGGGGCGGAGAAAAGAAGTTAGAGAAGGTGCCATTAGGAGAGAGGGTATAAAAGGGTTAGAACCCCCCCCCCCAGGAAGAAGACTCTTTTTGGCTTTTGGTTCTGTTCCAGGAGAGTTCTTCGCGAGCTCTTTCGTATGGATTTCACAGTGTTTTCCTGAGTGGCGAGATAGGGGTTATATCTCTGTCGTCACAACACGGAAATGAAAGTGAGCGGGATTTCGATTCTGTACTTCCTATGTAAGAAGCGAAGAATGCCATATAGTCGAGGAAAAGAAAGCATATTTTTTGTGTTTCAACTCCAGTGACAACTACGACAAAGGGAAAGAAGTAAAGAAATCGATGTCCACGTCGCGAGTTGTACGGCCGTTATATACATGATTCAAAGTGTGTCCTAAGTTACGAGAGGTTAAGACCGAGTAAGCATAGTTCAATTCCAAAAGGAACAAAGGAGAAACAGATTATTGGAGAACTTATACCAAGATAGTTCGATCAGAAAAAGGTAGAGGCCCATATGGAAAACTCAGGAAAGAAAGGTACTGTAAATTATATCTCGTGTTAACTAAGATTCGTCTGTATTAGTTATAATTATTCTAACACTGAACTGTTGAAGTGACCAAGAAAACAATACTAGGACTTTAGTATCTGACAGAATATATTGAAAGTAAGCTGGCTAGTGTTAATGTTATATGAGTAATTAAGTGTCCTGAGAATTTTGCATGTCTATTATGTTGTATAAGAAAGTTTAAATGTCATAGTTATGTGTTAGTGCAGTAAATGGTTTAGTTAAGCTACTTAAGTTTGGATAGTTAAATAGTGTGAATTAATCTTATATGTCCATGTCATATGAAGTTATGTGTTGAATGTGTATGGCGGCATGATCGTAATACCCATTATAGGATCATAGCTTAATTATTTATGATAAGCTAATGTCAGTTTGTAAATATTTAGTATAGCATTGAATTGAGTAATAACTAATATTTGAATTGTACCATGTTAAGGAATTTAATAAACCTTTTGTCCAACGATAAAACAGTTGCCTGAAATTGCTGTCCAATGCACCACTTGAAAAAATTACGAACCTAATCACGCGGGAAATTAATGTGTTAAGAAACGAGATAAAGTGTCACGACTGCAACATAATTTCACTTTCAGACATATTTTAATTCTTTCTCCTTGTTTTTGCATATAATATCTCAAACTAAATATCCCAAAAGGCGCAGTATAATACAAATATTAAGGATACTAAGGGGAGAAATAACTTAGATATTAGTAAAAATTTTGGTGATATCTCGAGCATAGATAATAGGAGAACATAGACAAGTGGAAATTATTAGATGGAATAAAAATCATAAAATAGGACACAACAATGGTGAATTTAATGTCTTATCAAAGAGTTCTGTACTTGTTTTATCTAATGAACAGATACTATACTTAGAAATTATAATAGGTGTGGAAAAAAGCATTCCGGAATTTGTTTGCTTCATCTACACATAATTTGAGAATTACATATGGATGAAGAAAACAAATTAAGGTTTGAAGTTGCCCAGAATCTATGGAAAACCAAGCTTCCTTTGAATATACACCCTTCTCAGAAATACAAGTTCATTCTTTGTGCTGTAACAGTAATACTGTGATCATTAGAGCTGTTCTGATGAATACTACAGACTACAAGCACAAACTCTATGGGCATACTGCATTCATTCATGCACACAAAGTTCCAGGCCTGTCATATAGCAAATTTCACTGTATAGTGAATCACTGCCTTCCCTCCCCTCCTCGCAGATGTATGTAATGATTAAAACTGACATAAGTAAAGCATTTATTTATATCATTTATGAAAACAAAAAATTTAGAATAATTTTTTTGTTTGCATAAATGATATGTGATACATAATTGTCACAATATGTACCATGGTGTGATACATAATTGTCACTATAGATATATACATTTATATACATATTTAGCAATATGATACTAAATATATAAAGATCACAAAATATATATATTTAGCAATATTTATATATATGAGTCACATATGCTTATACACTGCTTGGAAAAAAGTCATTGGACACCATAGTGTGAGGAACAAACAGCCATGGTGCCCACTTTAATAAGATGTAGGACCTCCTTTCACTGAGATGACTGCAGCAATTCTATGGGACATAATTTCCACAAGCATACGTTAGTGATTGGTGGGAATTTTGAGCCATTCTTCCTGTAGGCATGTAATACGATCTGGATTGTTGTAGAGTAAATATCCCTTGACCTCACTCGTAGCTCAATTTCATCCCACAGATGTTCAATAGAGTTGAGATCAGGACTGTGGTGACATTCATGTCCACAAACTGTTCATGAGGAGGCTGCTGCAGTTGCAGCAGCAACCTCATGACACAGTGCACTGTCTTGCTGAAAGAGATAATGGTCACTTCTGTAGAAACACCACAAAGTAGAAAGTATTGCACTATCCAAAACATTCAGATACCTCTCAGAGTTCATTGTTCGTGGCACCACAAACAGAGATCCAAGACCAAACCACGAAAAACAGGACCATACCATCATACCACCACTTCCAAATTTCATAGTTGGAGTTAAGCACTCTGGTAAGAAACATTCACGAGACATTTGCCACACCCACAGCTGTCCATCTGCTCAATAGAGGGTGAAGCACAATTCACTGCTCCATAAACACAGCTTTCCAAGTTTCCATGCCCCACTGTACATGCTCTTTGCAAAACTGAAGATGACACAGCATGTTGGTTCAGTTAATGCGGGGGCTTGTATGTTGTAGTCCTAATGTTTTGAGCCTCGGTTCTGAATGTTTTTGTGCAGATTTGTGTTCTAGTTGATACCGTGAAGTCTGCATTCATTGTGTCAGCCGATGAATAGCAGTTTGTACACATTATCATTTGCAGCACCCTACGATCATGTTCAGTAAGTGTAGTGGGTCATCCACTGACAGTAGTATTTGAAGTTAACTCCCTGTGCTTTGATCTCAGTATGGTATTACTAATCCAAGAGGCAAGCTTAGGTATTGAATGTTAACTATAAATGTAAACTGTAACATGCTTCATGCTAATTTGAAATCCAGAAAAATATAAGCCAGTTAATAAACATCTTTTGTTTTTTATAAAATGGTTCATTTGGTGTTAACCTTCCAAACGGCCAGGACGTCTATAGACGTCCAACTAAATCTGGATATGATTCAGCCCACCTGTTTAAAGAACCAGGATAAGAATTTGACCATCCTGTCCATTAGAAGGTGTGATAAACCCTCACGCTGAAGAGAATAGTTAATCGGATTATCTCACATTCGTAGCTACCTCTCAGTTGCCTATAACAAGAAATGCACATTCTTGTTCTATGCTGGGTAACTGGATTTTAGTTATATAGGATAGACTAAAAATATAGAAATTATTTATATTTTTGATTTCTCTTTTTATTGTACAAGACAATTTTAATACCTGGACAAAATAAAGATCTTTGCATAATTTCTTCACTTAAATACTGCTTTACCTTGGAGAACCAATTTCATTTTTGATTTTTTTTTGCGCTAATTTTTTTCTAATCGCTTTCTAGACAAAAACATTCTTTGTTCTTGAAGAAATTAATTCACGATAATTATTTGAAATATTCTTTTAAAAAAAGAAAAGAAAACAGGCTGCCGACGTTCCAGATTATATATATATATATATTTTTTTTTTGTACAAAACCATCGAAATCGAATAATACTTCACAGATTTCCTTTAGGACACGCTGGAGCAACTTTGCTTTATAGAGAATAGCATGAAATTCTTTAATCATATCACTAAATTTTTTCTTTATGTTATATAGTAATCTACTGTTCTTTGTACTTTCACTTTCTTGGTTTCCCTGTATAATTGGTCATTACAAAATGAAATTAACAGTTATAGATATTTACTGCATAATTCAGATATTTTATTCTCCAATTTTTAAAGTAAGCGATACATTTGCTTATTTTTATCATTCAAAACATGTATATCAAATGCATCAAATGTGAAATTTCATTTCCTTTCCCAATACAAATGAACTTTATTTCGACTTTGATAGCATCCCCCCCCCCTCACGTTGCAACATTACCAGACACCCGAAAGCTGTTATGAAACATAGGTACAGTTTTTATTTCATTCGTGATTTTTCCATAATAATTGTTCCATGTAACGTTTCATTTTTTCGACACAGAAACTAAGTTCTGATTATTATAAATTTTCAAATTATAAATAAGAAAATATACATATTATTTCCCTATTATTATAAATCAGGAAGTTATGTGATGTTGGCTAATAGGAGAAATTAATATTTAAAAACACTATCATCCTACAAATGCAATATCAGAATATGCTTCGAATGTCTGCAAATCAATCAGAAAGATTAAAAAACAGAACAAGGAATTTCTGCCTGTAAAATATTCAGTTATTGCACGAGGTACTTTAGTGTGCTGCCTTCTGGGCATGTTCTTTTGATCTGGTTTCCAGTCTGTGTGTGTGTGTGTGGGTGGGGGGGGGGGTAATCTCTGTTAGTCTACAACTTGTTACTGGGCAGAAAGGAATATTAGAAAGTATACCCAATATACAATTCATTTGTGAGATGGCAAGCAAGAGCAGCAACAGCAATAGCGGTAATTATTTTCAAGATAATTTAGAATTTTTTGATAATAAAAGTGAAACTGATCACTAGAAATAAAGAAATCATTTTTGGCATAAATACTTCATCAGCCTGTAAAAGAAATGTCACTTTTACTGTGTTAGGATATCTGAACAACAGAAAACGAAACAAGACATTCTTGCTCGAGGCAATTTAGTGAGACTTCTAGGAAACTTTCTGTCTTGTGTTTCTCAAAAGAGTAATCTAAGACTTTTCCTCTAGGTAAGAGGATTATTGTCCAGCATTTCTAAGACGTATTTCAGAAATAGCAATCAGCAGAAATAGAAGTAGTAATATTTAGATTTTTTTTAAAAAAAAGAAACAGAAATAATACAATTGAAATTTCTTTGTGTGGGTTTTACATGTTGAAAATACAGCATAGTATTTCTAAATCTTAGAATAATTTCAGCAGACCGCTGATTTCAGATTCAAAGAAAGAGTACAGAATTAGAAGCTTCGATATACAACAATATTATTGCTTTATTTCTTTTGTCAAAACGGTAAACTGAAATAAGAGATTTTGAATACCGTCTGAAAGCTTTCAAAGCTATAGAAATTTAAAGTAGTTATGCAACTCAGTTCCAGGACAGGAGAGGGGGGGGGGGGGGGTTGCAGTAAAAAATCCTAAAAATGAGCATAAATTTTTAATCATTCCATACAGGATATCCTTCCTATTATATTTTCAACATATCTACAGTGGTTAAGCACTGGATATTATAGTAATGTGCATCCTACAAAAAAAAAAAAAAAAAACCTCTGTTGCAACTTTCAGCAAAAGAAGAAAGAGAAGAGTCTGATAAAATACCATTAGGTATAAATTTTTGATACTAAAAAAGATACAATTTCGGAAACCGAGTAATGCAGTTTATAATCATTTGTTGTTCATAAAAAAAAAAAAAAAAAAAAAAAAAAAAAAAAAAAAAAAAAAAAAAAAATCGTTCTTGAAATTGAAATGTGACAATCCATATAAAGGTATTTCGCAAAGAAAGAAAGCAAAATGTCATATTTATTTCACTAAATGTTATTTAAAAATATAAATATTTGACAAAATCTTTTAAACGTAAACAAACATTTGCAAATTAGTGAAAAAGAATCTATACGCTCAGTCAAGTGGAGGAAATTAACTATTACTAAAGTATATTCATTGCAAAGGCTGACCTATGGTCATTTCAGGATTGATTATTTATTTTGGCAGTGTGAAACTTCTATTTTTGGAAAGAGACACAAGAAATAAATTGTTCAGCAAAAAAAAAAAATAAAACGATCAAATATCCTAGTACAGTGAAGAAAATTCGAAGTAACAGAGTACATGTAAAGACAAGTGACACAAAAGTCGCTCGACCACAGTTAATCCACTAATGGCTCTCAAATTGCTGTTAAGGGATTACCAGCGGAGGAGGGTAAATACTTGATAAAAGATAGAATGCCGATGAAGTTTTGATCCATGAAAAAGTCTGGGGTAGTCTTGCTATTTCATCCGCCTTGGCTGGTAGGAGGGTTAATAAAATAAGTTATGATGATATCAGTGATTGTTGTCCTGGGATGGGCCAATTTGTCAACAATTTTTTGAACAGATAGGCCTGCAACATGGCACTCTATCACAATGCACTTTCAAACTCAGCCAGTTAACTTCTCACAGCCATTTTACCCAGACATAGTTACACTGAGTTTGACGTATCATATTCCTCCAATCTATACCAGCTACAAAGACGTGACTCAGTACATGGCACAATGCACCTTGCCTGTGGGGCATCCATTGACTTCTTTCTAAGCGGTGTATAAGTGGATGTGACATCATTGAAAATTGTTATGGGTGGATCATTATAAAGTAGGACCTCACTGTATTCTTGTTAAGTGAAGTAATCCTAAAAAAAAAAAAAAAAAAAAATTAAAATAAATTTTTGGACGAACACATTATTGATAAACTACAGAATCATCATGCTTGTCCTCCATGTGTCTACAATATTCCTAAGGTAGATAAAAAAGTTTATTCATTATGTATAGTTGATTGTACTACTTTTTCTTGTAAAAAGGCTTATATGCTGGTTAATCATGATAATTAATACTTAAGGAATTGCCAGTGTACACTAGAAATATAAATTAAATCAACTTTAATATATACTTTTCGATTTTTCGGCAACGTCATGTTGCCACCTTCATGGTAAAATAAGATAAAGACACATGCATGCAAGTACTACATAACAGCAAATGAAAAACGAACTGAGGACGCTACCGTTTTCCTTAAGTCCTGATGGTGCCCCCCCTGACAGGCTATATTAGGTGTTCTTGGCCTTTGGGCTGAAGTTCTTCTGATGTATGTTTCCCAAATTTGGGGGCAGCTTCATGCATCCAAATTCGTTGAAGTTTGGCATGTTCCTAAGAGCTAAGGCTGATCCCATGAATAGTCTTTCATATTTGAACTTGCTGCGGTGTATTACTGTGGCTTTCAACACGAGTATCCAGAGCATGGTCTGCAAGCCCAGAGTGGCTGTACTGGCGAAATCGGATGTAGTCCTTGTGTTCTGAGATTCTGATATTTGCTGTCCTGCCTGTTTGGCCAAAGTAGGACAATTTACAGCTGCAAGGGACCTGGTATACACCAAGTTGGTCTAGGGGAAGTGGTTGGTCTTTAGTGGAGCAGATAAGGGATGCCATTTTTCTATATGGTCTGTAACAAGTGGTCAAGTCATGTTTTTTTAGGATTTTGTTGATTTTTTCTGAGGTGTTTCGGATGTAGGGAATGGTGATGGATTTAGAGTAATCTTTTTTTGTGAAGGGGGAGGTGGGATGTGGATATCTGGTTTTAGTATTTTTTGGATTTTTTTTTTGGGGGGGGGGGGGGGTAGCCACTGGCTGAGAAAGTGTTAAGAATGTGATTTAGTTTAGTGGTTAAGGCTTGGTCATTTGAACAGATTAGTTGATTCCTGTTGAATAGTGTCTTAATAACTCCATATTTTTGTGAGGGGGGGGGGGTGGATTGTTGGTGAATGTATCTGCCTGTATGGGTGGGTTTTCTTAAAACTGAGAAAACCAAGGTACCATCAGGTTGGCGGGTCAGTTTTGACGTCTCCTCCTTATTCACAAATGTCCCCCTCAAAGAAACCTTAGAGCTAATCCAAGCCAAATTCCTGATATCTCAGCCCTATTTCAGTTCACAATGAACTCAGGCTATTTCGTTTGGCAGGAAAAATTCTACAAACAAATAGAGGGGACAGCCATGGATTCACCACTTTCCCCACCCGTGGCCAACTTCTTCATGGAGACTTTTGAAGAGAAAGCCTTAAACTCTGCCCCACAAAAACCTACCGTATGGCTCTGCTACATTGATGATGTGTTCGCTATTTGGCCACATGGCTCGGATACAACCCTCTCCTTCCTAACACACTTAAACAACCAACACCCTAGAAAAAGAGAAAAACAATAGCCTCCCCTTCCTAGACACACTAGTCACCCGCCAACCTGATGGTACCTTGGTTTTCTCAGTTTTTAGAAAACCCACCCATAGAGGCAGATACATTCACCAACAATCCCTCCCCCCCCCCCCCCACACACACAACAATATGGAGTTATTAAGACACTATTCAACAGGGCTAAACTAATCTGTTCAAATGACCAAGCCCAAACCACTGAACTAAATCACATCCTTAACACTTTCTCAGCCAGTGGCTACCCCCTCCCAAAAAAAAAAAAAAAAAAAAAAAAAAAAATCCAAAAAATACTAAACCAGATATCCACAACCCACCTCCCACCTTCGCAAAAAAGATTACTCTAAATCCATCACCATTCCTACATCTGAGACACCTCAGAAAATATCAACAAAATCCTAAAAAAACATGACTTGACTACTTGTTACAGACCGTATAGAAAATTGGCATCCCTTATCCACTCCACTCAAGACCTACCTGGTGTATACCAGGTCCCTTTCAGCTGTAAATTGTCCTACTTTGGCCAAACAGGCAGGACAGCAAATATCAGAATCTCAGAACACAAAGACTACATCTGATTTCACCAGTACAGCTACTCTGTGCTTGCAAAACATGCTCTGGATACTCATGTTGAAAGCCACAGTAATACACTGCAGCAAGTTCAAATATGAAAGACTATTCATGGAATCAGCCTCAGCCCTTAGGAACATGCAAAACTTCAACGAATTTGGATGCATGAGACTGCCCCAAATTTGGGAAACATACATCAGAAGAACTTTAGCCCAAAGGCCAAGAACACTTAATAGTCCACCAGGGGGCACCATCAGGACTTTAGGAAAACAGTAGCTTTAATATATACTTTCCGATATTTCAGCAACGTGCGTTGCTGAAATATCGGAAAGTATATATTAAAGTTGATTTAATTTATATTTCTAGTGTACACTGTCAATTCCTTAAGTATTAATTATCATGTACTACTTTTTATATTAAACACAGCACACTGACTTCAAAGAGTCCAATCTATTTCACATGGCAAAATAAGTTATACAAGCAATTTGAAAGAACAGTCATGGACAGTCCTATCCTACAGGCTTTGTCAGACTATTTTATGGAACATCTGGAAAGTCAACTCTTCAATAACAATTTTTCTGAGCTTTGTATTTGGCTTGGCTTTGCTTCATAGATGATCTATGCAGTTTGGTCATTTGAAATTACTCAACTTTTGGGATAAAATAACCTCCATGTACTCCTGTGGAAAGTTCACTATTAAGTTTGAATCTAACAAGAGCTTTCTGTTTCTCGATACTTTAATAATTGGCATCTTTATAGGCAATATCAAAATTTTGGGTTTATCAAACCTACCTTTACTAGCAGATACATCCTCACACAATCATCCACCAAAGAACACAGGTATAACAAACACTCACATAATAAGCTTACTACATCTGTTGTACTAATTCCCTTCTGTTAGAAGAATTAAACAAAAGCAAAAGCACCATGACTGCTAATGGATATAATCAAGTTGCCACTCAGAAAATTATTCATAAATATCATACTGCAAAAAGGTTTCAATGTCCTACCTTAGAGGAACATCAAAACAAATAGCACAGGTTCTATGCAAATATAATCTATTCACCACTTTCAAATCATTGGAAATAGTCTTCTTTTCTACCATCCACAAGAGATAAATTTCCATGTCTCCCTCTCCTTGTTAGGTGTTAATCAAATACCATGTTCATGTTGACTGTTATTGTGTGATTGGAATGGATTGCCATTGGATGTTGTGAGTGCAAGCAGTGTGAATGAATTCAAGAATAAGTATGATAGGTGGTGGGTGTATGGTATGGCCTCCCTCGATGAGTCTCTGACTCCCTGCAGGTCTCTCTTAATAATAATAATAAAAAACTTTACCTCTCTGTCTACCCCTAAATCTCTAGTTTCATCTATTTCCTGTAGTACAGTGCCATGAATGTGATATATGGCTTGTAATCTATTTATCCCAAAATGCAGAACTTTACATTTCTCGACATTAAACTGACACCCATTATCTTTTGCCCATACTGACAGCCTTTAAATTGCCATGAAAGCTCTCCACATTGACATGATTAACTATTACTCTACCTAATTTTGCATCATACACACATGCGTGCACAACTGAATATTTCCTTTTAGGTTAATTCCTATATCATTTATGTACAAATTAAACAGCAATGGTCGCAGAACCAAACCTTGCGGCACACCACTGGTCACCTCTTTTTGCCTTGATTCTGCCATCCCATTAAAAAAAATTTTGGTATCTGTCCAGCAGTCACCCTCTTATCCGCTTAACCAGTGTCATATCCATTCTCCATTCATTCTAATTTGCATAACAGAGTTCCATGTGGTATTCTGTGAAATGCCTTTGCAAAATCTAGCAGAATCACTGCATAGCCATTACCTTTATCCAACTCTGCTATTACTTTATTATAAAAAAAAAGCAATAATTTACTAAGGCATGACATCACTTGGATGATATACCCATGTAAATTAGTCACTCAGTAACTCAACTATTTTATCTGCTTCTGTCACCTCATGATCATCACTCATTAAGGTTAGGTCTAATATTTTTCCATAGGGAAAAATTTTTTTGTGAAAAAGCCATGTTGCTCCTAATACAGTATCACATTTTTATCCACCCATACATGAAGTCTCTTTTTGACTAATTTTTCTAGTACTTTTACCACCACTCCTAAGATACTGATTGGCCTATAATTTGCTACCGAAGTGTTAGAACCTCTTTAATGCAAGGGAATTATTTTGTCCTCTTTCCACTCCCTTGGAATCTACCAGAGCTGAGATTTAAATTAAAGAGCCCAGTCAGAGGCATGTCAATTCCCTTGCACATTCGTGCGACACCTGAGTTGATATCCCATCTAACCCCACAGCTGTATTTACAATGAGATTCTGCAATATCCTAAGAACCTCCAATTCATCCACCTCTATTTCCACATCAGTGTCTATCACATATGTTACAGCAGTAACCTCACTTGGATGATATACCTTGCAAAGGTTACTCAGTAACTCAACTATTTTATCTGCTTCTGTTACCTTGTGACCATCATCACTCATTAAGGTTAACCTTCCAGTCATTCTTCCTCTTACTTGCCACATTACAAAAGAACTCGTTGGGATTTCCTCTGGCCTGCTGGACTAGATTTCGCTCGTAATCTGATTTTGCCTTCCTTGCCTCGGCCTTGTACTGTTCATGAGTTTGCTGGTCACCTTTCTCCTTATATACCTTCCACACCATTTTCTTCTACTACAGCTCATGCTTAATGATATTATTTATCCAAATAACTCCTGCCTAATTAACCCTTCTTACCTTAGGTCTACAATATAACACTGCTTCTTCTAGATGACCGTTAACTATCTCACATGCGCTACTAACCCCCTAACCCTGCAGTTGTTTATGCCAAGAAAGATTTAAGTTTCCTGCTAAGCTTGTCATAATCACCTTCCATGTAGTTCCAAATATACCCCTTCTCAACAGAATATTTCGCATGTTTTACAATCTCCCAAGTCAAGATTGCATGGTTATTTTTGCCAATAGGAGGCAATGTGGCCACCTTGGTTATGGATAGCTCTTCTGATCATGTGACCAGTTCGAATACTCTCACTCCCCTAGTCCCCTCTCCATCAAATGCTGCCTCAAGTAATTATCTCTTAGCAAGTGAATAAATTACTTTTCCTTCCTTCCAGTCTATATATCCATAACTGAAGTGCCCATAACAATCACTTGACCTATACACATTGTACTAATTTGCCGATGCATGTCTTCCAGATCATCTGTGTTGCCTATAGCAACAACTAACTGTATATTTTGTCTTACTGGCTTTAATCTCACACCAGACTTCTTCAAATGAACAGCCACCCTCCCATCTATCTCCTATTCTTTTTGGCAGAAATTCATCTGCTGTCATCAGTAGTACTCTTCCTCTCATCCTATCTTCTCTATCTTGACTGAAAATACTAAACCCATCACTTTTTATCTTGTAGGTACATCGTCTGCTGTTAGCCAAGTCTTACTAATCACGTTTGGTGAGGTTGCACTAACCAATGCCAAAAACTCCTCCCTCTTGATCCTGATACTTCTGGCATAAGCATTTAGAAACTGTAGCATCCCTTTAAGACTTCACCAATCTTTACTTCATGAATTGACTACCCTATTTAATATTTTTAATTGAGAGACTAGATTCTTTACTTGGTCATTCTCTCACTTACTCATCTCATGGGTGTATTCACACAAACTCACCTTCTTCTACCCTAACTGCTTAAGTTTTCCTGAATTTGTGCTTCAGTATGCTCAGTGAACAAAGCTCTCTCTCTCTCTAGACACCTAACACCAAAACCATTTAGAAGCTGTCGGCATTGTACAAATCCTTCTTTCCGTCAAACACAGACCACAAATCTCGCATCATTCCTTCTGCACTACCTACGTATAGACTCATTAGCCAGCAACGCCGTCCTTCTCAGTTTGCCTCTATCATAGTGTGGTAGGAGACTTATGATGTTCAACTTCTTGCTCTTCAGTTTTGACCCTTCTAACAACTCCTTTATATTCCCCCTCATAGAATACTTCTCACCTTCAAATCATTTCCTTCAACTTACCTTTTTGCATCTGGATGGCATGACTATACGTGAATTTTTGCACCAGGGAAATACAACATTTTCATTAATTACTCCCCTGATCCTTGATAATGGGAACTCACTTTTGAAACATTTAATAAATGCTCTCTTTCCAATTTCAATTTCCTTCCTTCCATATATCCTTTAATTTTCTTGACGAATACATTTCACACATACTACACTGCAAAAAATCTTGCAAATTCAAATCGCCCGACAACGTGGTCTTTGTCACCATTGCTCTACCATGCATTGGTGCCATACCAAATATCGTAATTAAACCAAAAATACATTTTTTTTGTTTAATTGTGAAATACATTTACTTATTCTTCATTAGTAATAAATCCACACTAAATACACAATACATCACCTAATGATGATCATCAAAAATGAATCTGTTTAAGCCATTTCTGGTCTTCAGTAAGTTGGGCAGTAGTCCAACACCAGGCAATAACAAATCAATGATCATCATCATTATGCATATCAAGGATTTAGGCCTATCATGGCCTGTTCCGCCCTTAGAAGTCATCGTTGAATCATTTAAGAGGATGTTCTGGTTTTCTTTTCCCTAATGGCTTGTACTTTAAGGCTTGTTTTAGTAATCTTTCTATTTTCATTCTTTGAACGTGTTCCATCCATTTATGTTTATATTTTTTAATTTTTTCTATTACTGGTTCTTGGTTTAATTCTTTCATAATTTCTTTGTTTCTTTTGTGATCAAATAGGGTATACTTTGCAGTTTTTCTCATAAATTTCATTTCTGCTGTTATTAATCTTTGTTTATCTTTTTGTTTTATTGTCCAGTTTTCGCTTCCATACATTAAGACTGGTAGGGCTAATGTATTGTATACTTTTAGTCTGGTTTGTTTTTGAACTAGGTTTGGCTTAAATATAGAGTTGATTACACCTACTATTTTTAAATATTTTGCAATTTTTATGTTTATATCTTCTTCATTTTCATAAGTGATCATACATCCTAGGTAGTTAAATGAATTCACCTGTTCTAAGATCTTGTTATCTAATACTATTTTAGTTCTTGCTGGATCTTGTCCTTTAAAGGCCATAGTTTTTGATTTTTCCGTTGATATTATCATACCATAATCTTTGGATATCTCGTTTAGATCTAAAATAGCTTTGTGTAAGTTATCTTCAGAATTTGTAATTCTTATTTGGTCATCGGCAAAAAGGAGAGTGTTTAAGTTCATAGTAGGAGAAAACTTAATACCTTAATGGAAATTTTTACTCCATTTTATTATTATTTCATTTAGGTAAATATTAAAGAGTTGCTGAGAGGGAACATCCCTGTCGGACCCCTTGGTTTATCTCTCTCATATATGATAGCTCATGATTTAATCTTATTTGTATTTGATTATTTTCATATATACCTATGATAGCTTTTAGGATATTATTTGGTATTTATCTTTCATTTAATATGTTAAATAAAATGCTTCTTTTAACTTTGTCAAATGCTTTTTCAAAGTCAATAAATGCAATATGTGTTTCTAAATTGTATTCGCTTCTTTTCTCTATTATTAATTTTAGGCAAAAGGCTGGGTCTATACATGATCATCCTTTTCTAAACCCATTCTGTACTTATTCTGTACTTCTAAAATAAAGTTTTCAGAATATTTCATTAGTTTGCAATTTAAAATTCTGCTGTATATTTTGTAACAGGAATTTAGTATGCTTATACCTCTATGGTTTTTAGGGTCATCTCTATTACCTTTTTTAAAGATAGGAATCACAATTGCTTTTTTCCATTCTATTGTGGGGTTACCAATCGTATAAATTGTATTTAAAAATAATAGGTGTCTTTCTTTGAATCTTGTTCCTGCATATTTATACAGTTCTGAACCTAGCTTATTTTCTCCAGGTGATTTTCCGTTTCTTGTTTCTTTCAGGCTGATTTCTAATTCTTCTTTAGTTATTTCCTTTTCATTTTCATTAAGTGTTTGCCAGTTGCCTTTTTTAAAACATTTATCTGTCCACAATTCTGTATAGAAATTCTTCTAATTTCAATTCGGTGTTTAATTTTATGTTTTCTTTAGTATCTGCATTTAGGCTTTTCAAAATCTTATACACATTTGTAAATCAATGATACAATGATAAAAACAATGTTTTTATAAATTGTTTTTAATACAAAACAGAACTATTTTTTACTATAAAATTGTTAAAAATGAATTAACTTACGCAATTCTTTCTTGCTCACACAGAGGAGAAATATCAATTAAGAGCTTGTAGAAATAGCCTAATGTAAAATCCATGCCCATAACTGCTACAACAGAGTCAGATGCACTATGCATTGCAGCAGATCTGCAAGATAAAATTTGGTTAGTTTGAAAACTTAAATACACAAAAAATATGATCAATCAATTAATAAATTATTAGCTGCAAATATCTTCAACTTTAGTTTTACCAACTGGGAACATAACAATATAATATGACAATTAAAATTGATTTTAATTTCTTTGGATTAATATAGGTCAAATTGATTTTAAAAAACTGAGTAAGAAAACCGACACGCACCAACTGTACTGTTTGGCTTCGTCAGGGTAAAGTTAATAGATGTAAAACCACATAAATACAAAAACTGTTCACCAAAACTGTTCATGAAGGAAAGAACTGAATACAATGATGTTTTTACAAAAAACAGAAGATCGTGTATACATCACACGCATGGAGCATGTATGATTTATCTGTTGTTATGTAGGAACATTCTGTATTTGGCAGCAAAATTTAATTCTGGCATGGTAAAAGATCTTATGAGGGTTCTCCAAATATCAGGCAGGATTAATCCTTGATTTCTGTTTAAGTTGTGTTCAGAACGGATCACTGTTAAGGCTTCTTTTATGACTCGGGAGCAGAAATCCTCTTCTAAGTAAAGTAGGACATGGAGCTTTTGTCTCATTCTATGGCATGGTTTGTCCTAGCAAAATGAAATACTAACCCCAAATTGTCTTGTCTGTTGTTGTTTACGTCTCCTAAATGTTCCTTTTTCCTGTTTTCTAAATTTCAAGAGGTCTGACCAATATAGTTTAATCAGCATGAACAGGGGATGTTATAGACTCCAGTGTATTTGAAAAAAGCATGACTATCTTTTGGAGATCTCAAGAATTGGCACGGATTGTCTTAAAAGGTTTAAAAGCCACTCTTATTCCATGTGGTTTGAGGAGTGTAGCAATCTTGTTGGAAACTGTCCCCGTATATGGAATCGCAATAGTGGAATTCTAATGTATTTCTTCAGGTAGTCACAGAAAAGAATCTTATGGATAAATTTTCTCGAGTAACCGTTATCTATGAGATTTTTGAATATCAGGGATAGTTCATCTTCCAGGTCTTTATCTTCTGTAGTGATGAGAGAGGCTCTATTTTTTAGCATGTGAACAATACTTAGTTTTTGAGAAATGCGGTACGAGGAAGTGAAGTGCAAGTACCGACCTGTGTTGGATGGTTTACGACAGACAGTAAGACTGATGCATCCATCTATTTGTTTCTTAACTAGGGTGTCCAGGAATGGTAATTGCTTGTCCTTTTCAGGTTCCAAGATGAATTTTATTTTGTGATGAAAAGAATTAATCTTGGTAAGAAAATTAAACAGATCCTTTTTTGTCTTTTTCCAAACAATAAAAATGTCATCCACATATCTCCACCACACTGCGGGTTTGGGATCTAGTTGAGACAAGATATCACTTTCAATTTTCTCCATAAAGAGATCCGCACAAGGGGGTGAAAGAGGGCTGCCCATTGCAAGGCCTGTTAATTGTTGATAGATTGTTCCATTCCACAGGAAAAAATTTGATTTTAAGCAATGATGAAAAAGAGAAGTAATGTCTTGAGGGAAGAGTTTTCCAAAATTCTGAATTACTTCATCTACTGGAACGTTTGTAAATAATGATGTAACATCCAGGCTTGCAAGAATGTCTGTATAGGAGATTGAGATGTTGTTCAATTTTTCAACAAAATGTTGCGAGTTTCTTATTTAGGTATCCGAATTATGGATATGTGCTTTAAGGAGACATACGAGGTGTTTTGATAACAAGTATAACATGTAAGGATATAAAAGCCATTTTGCTTCTTGATACGACTGCACCTACTGTGCACAGATTTGGTCTCCTTGGTTGCAATGGAATAAAGAAGTTGTGGAAAGGCTGCAAAGAAGGGTAACAAATATGATATTGGAATTATGGAATGTAAATTAACACACTGAGAGTATGTGGATTTTAGACTGGTAGACAGAAAAAAGAGGGGTGATATTATAGAGGTCTAAAACCTTTTGAGAGAAGATTACAGGATATCAGTTAATAACATTTTTCCCTATATAGAAGATGGAGAAAGGACAAAGGGGAATTCGTGGAGGTTAAGAAAGGAGTAAGAGCTAGATTTTTCTCTCACAGAATTGTGAGTGAGTGGAAGAGTTTGCCTATTAAAGTAGTAAGTGCATCTAATGTGAATGAGTTTAAGAGAAGGTATGACAGCTGGTGTAAGGTGATGTATGGCCTCCTCAATGAGTCTGACTCCCTGGAGGCTTATTAATACTATTACTAACAATAAATGAGACATTACACAGAGCACCATATATAATTCAGCAGTTAAGAACTGAAGATAACACAGGAAGATGTGAAATGGTTTGATACAAAATCAGATGCAAGACATGGGTGTGCACTATCTCCACTGTATCATAAAATTATGTGGATAAAATTATGAATGAAGGTGGTATTAAACATGATATATATGAACTGCATCGAGAATGCAGTTCATATATCAATGCAAACTATAACAAGTAAAATATTTCACCTGTCCCTATTGGGGATTTAACAGTAAAACAGTTCCACAGGAGAGCTTCTATATAGTACATGAGACAGAACTTGATAGTAACAAATCAGGAAACTTTGTGACCAGCAAGCAACTAATCCTGCTACCAATTACTCTGCCAGCTCATGACTGAGAGAAGTTCGAGTATGGTGCCATTTATGGAAATTGCCGAGGCCATACATGGAAAGGAGACCGAGTTCCTCTATGTGGACAGTACATTCCTAAGTCTTTCAATTTTCAGTGAATACCCATATTCTATTTCACTCTTCTTCACACTAATAATGAAAGGCAATTAGCTTTACCTGCAGATCACAAAAAATATCATAACTTTTACTGTTCATTAACAGTAAGGAAAACTACTGATAAGAAATATGGTTTCTTGTCAAAAATGATATACCAAATGCTTGGAAACTACTGCTGCTAAACAGTAAAACCTATATGAAAATATTCCCATACACCAATATTCTTGATTTTGATACTTTGCAATTTAAATGATTGCAATAAAATTCACCCTAGAGAAGTAGGTGAGATGCATTATGAAATTTATCAAGTGATATCTATTTGCAGTCTGTCTAAATAGTTATGGTAGGGATAAAAGTTAATCACATTCAAACAGAATTATAACTTACTTTCCTTCATAAATAGTATGACTGAGGGTAACAACATAACCTGCTCCTCCCACATCCAAATATGGGGCAGTTAATACTACTTTACCAGGATGCTGTAAGGCCTGAATATACCAGTCTCGTTTAGTAGGATCATAAGTTTTATCTACCATGATGCCAGGATAGGTCTGAAACACTCCATTAGGCGTAGCAATGTATCTAAACAAAGAAACAATCAGTAATTAAAACAGTAAAATACTGTTAATTTTATATTCGTGCAGAAGAAATGGCACATTAAATTGGATTGTCAAGAAATTGTAATTTTTATGAATAAGTTTCATCGAAATATTTGTACAGAAAAAATGAATAAATAAAATGAAACTGATCCCTATAAGGATCAATTTTATTTTTTTAAAAATCATTCCCACACACTCAGAACCTACCCTAAACCAATGTTGTGTGTACAGGAGTTCAGAGAAAGGAATCTGATTATTATTATTATTATTTTTTTTTTTTTGAAAAGCTAGAGGTTGTAGCCTTCAGAGAATATTTCAATGGGAGTGGGGAGCGCTATTCCAGAGGTAGGTGGAATGAAAGATATTTTTAAGGTAAGTGTAAAAGTAATCCTAAGATTGAAAAACTTTATAAATGGCAGGACATTAATAATTCTTTAATGAAGAAAAAGATAATTCCCTCACTCTCTTTTTAAATTCTCTCACTCACTCACACACAGAGGCCAACTGCAGAATCTATAACAATTTGATGCCATGTGTGTGTATGGAGGTAATGAGAGCAAAGTTGCAGTCATTATGGGATAAAACATGAGTGAAAGGTTTGGTGAATAAGCAGTGCTCATCAAGGCAAATCACATGTTATTGTGATTTGCCTTAGTTGCCGATGTAGGACTTGGAAGAGAAGAATTATGCAAGATGGTTGGATCTGCTCTTTAGATGCTGCTACGTTAGTAACATTTGGATGTTTAGAGAGAGAGAGAGAGCGCAGATGGAAAGAAATGGCAGTTGCAAGTGATCAGACGGAATGGCTGCTATCTGCGTAAGAGGCTAGCTATCTGGAAGTTAGATCTGTTAATGGATTTATTGCATTATTATTGACTTCAATAAAGGCTGATCATGAAGCTGGATTTTCTGTCTCAATACTTCAGCTACTTAAGTGCGATTTTTGATGAAGATGGTAAATTAAATATGGAAATAGACAACAGAATTGACAAAGCTGGTATCATAGGAAGTCAACTGAATAAATTCATATGGAATAAGAGAGAAATTAGTTAAAACACTAAATTAGCTATATACAAGACAGTGTTCAAACCAATGGTAACTTATGGACCTGAGAGTTGGGTTAGAAATAAAACACTTGACCAAAGTCTAGACACCACAGATATGAGAGTCCTGAAAAAGATTAGGGGCATGAGCAGATAGCATCAATGGAAATATCATATTAAAAACGATGATATTAGGAAAGAACTTGACATTGTTAGCATCCCGGAATGCATTAGCAGAGCTAATCTCAGGTGGTATGGTCACTCAAACAGAATGGAAGAGGAAAGATTAGCCAAACAAGTGTTCTCTGCCAGGTTGTTAGGAAAAAAGACCCAAAGGAAGGCCAAGATATAGGTGGATTTGATACAGTAAGAAGTGCCTTAGAAGACAGAAATATAACATCTGATAATGTTGGTGTCCTGACAGGTAACAGATTGATTTGAAGGAAAATTGTAGATAGGAAGTTAGTAATGATGTAATTTTTTTCATGTAGTACTATCATATCCTATACGCCCCTTGAGGGTACATGCCAGGAATTTGATGATGATGGAAATCTTTAGCCAAAGAAAATCAAAAAGAGGAAATTTGTGATTTAGCATTCTCTATTAAAGGGAAGTCTCACCAAATAAATGAGTTCATGGAAACCCTTGTTGCAGAAAAATCATAGTGCAATTTGGACAGTTAAGACAGATTACAGTTGAAGAAGTGATAGCAATACCAGTGGCATTTGAAGGTGCAGGCAATGATTGTACTGAATTTTTTTAAAGGAGTTGGAGGTTGAAGTTGTTGGTAAACACATTATGAAGAATGCTGTTCCACAGGACTGAGGTAGATCTAAGTAGGGGATTAATTTTACTGTCTGGTGTGATACCACATCCCTGCTTACTGGATACTTGAAGGGGTGGCTTAAAGTGCCATGTTTATTCTCTCTCTCTGGACTATGTAAAAAATAAATTTAAAATATAAAAAATATATAAAAATTGAAACAAAAAGTCCTTAGTCCACCCACAGTACAAAACACAGTATGGGTTTTCAAATAACCTTTTATCGGTTGGAGCAACATACAAATTAAAAAAAAACGAGAAAGAGGTTAAGCAGGTTTGATGCATTTCAGAAAAATCAGAACATCCATTTTCAGAAAATGGATGTTGGATAGCTGCTGCTCTTGTTAATTATCAGATTCAATAGCAAGCATAGGAATGGATGTTTGTCAATTCACTGGAGCAGTGAGGCACAGAGGTACCTGGAAGTCACAGAGATGAAACACAGCATCTGAGAGATAGAGTAAATAGAGTCTGCGAGAGAGCAGGTCATCTACGAGTCAAATTGCTCACCTTTGGACAGTATGAAGAATTTTTAGAGTGGTCTTAGGGGCACCAATCCAAATGTGTGAAGAGTATTCTAAGGATGGACATATTTGGAATTTATATAAGGTTAATAGTTAGGTGGATCTAAATAACAACTTGAATGAAAATAAACGTCTAGTGTTTAAGAGACTGGGAAAGCTGGTGTGAGTTTGTGTCAGCAGATTGGAAGTAAATATCACTCCGGGGGGGTGATTCCTATCTGGTGATTTGTGTATTACTGTCTGTGGGTAAGGGAAGATTGGACTGAGATCCCTTTTGAGAGAGAAAAGGTAGCACAGCAGGCGACCAAATTATCTTTGCTCCACGTATGGAGGTCAGTGTTTAATGCATTCCTTGCAGATGATCATGAAGCTAGGAATGACGGGGAACTACACTGCTTGTTGAAAGAGTAGGATGGATGGATTGTAATACCATTGGGAAAACTGTAAGAATAGTCTGTTTATGAATAGGAGAAAGAGGGTAGGTGACAGGGCTCTGAGGCACTTTTGTATTGGTGGTAAATCTCAAAGAAAGGATGCTATCTACTATGACATGCACTGAATGAATAGAGAGAAAGCTAGATATCTAATTGTGGGGGGGGGGGGGTGGACAGATATAGGCAAGGATGTCAGATACAATAAAAAGCCCTGGAGATGTCTAGGGCCATAGCACATGTTTCTCAGAACTTTTTCCATAGCACATGTTTCTCAGAACTTTTTCCATAGCACATGTCCACTAATGAATAATGTAAGCTAAGAGATCAGCTGTGGATCTGGATTGGTGGAATCCATGCTGGTGATCACTGAGCCTCTGGATAATAGAGAAGTTGAATGTGGATCACTTTCTCCATTATTTTGGAGAGGATTAAGATGATGGCAAATGGTTAGTAGTTAGATGGTAAGCTTTTACCTTCCTTTTTGAGAATGGATTGATATATGCTTACTCCCATGTGTGCCAGCTGAGTGCAGAAGATTGAAGAGATGTAAGAGAGCAGTTGTTAGCTCTAGAACATGTTTGAGTACAATAGGAGAGATGCAATTGGCACCCAATGACTCTTTAGTGTCCTGGTTATTTAGTATTCTTCTTATAGCATTTTGCCAAAAAACCATAGGAAGCATACAGTACTCAGTTATTTGTGTGGAAGGAAACTATCTACCTTCATCCATGTGCATCACTGTTTAGTGATGTCACATGGATGAGAGAGGAGGAAGTGCATATAAGCAGAAGTAGTGTCCTATGACTTTTGTGAAAAACCCGGAGGGCAACAACTTCTGTTTGGACAAGAGGCAAGTTTTCTGCCTCTTGTCCGACGTCTTTTTTTTGAAGTTCGATTTGCTAATGGCTGTTTCACATTTAATGTGTGCTTCAGCATGGGCTGAATATTAAGCTAGAGTTCTCATTACAAGCTATATGCAGTAAACCGAGTTCTTACTTCAATCTTTCAACATCTTTTGTTGAACTATGGTTTGGAAATTGGGTAAGAATTATGGTGCAGAGTTCCAGGAGGATAATTTCTGTCTTACTCAGTGTATGTGTCTGGAGTCAGAAGATGGGAAGGTTCATGGAGGTATAAAAGTTTTACCACCGCTACACTACATAATCCAAGAAGGCCTGTCAGCAAGTTGAATTCCAAATGGTTAGAATAAAGTATTCAGAGCATCCATCTTAAAAAAGGAAATAAAACTGAATATCACAGGATTATAACAAGGATATTGGAAGTTTTTTTGCACTTGGTTAGACTATAATAAATTTAGTTCAATCCTTTATCCAAGTGTAAGCAAACAAAGTTTGCGCCTGAAGTATTTTCAGGACTGAGGCAACTCGTGCTAAAGGTGGACCAAGCTCTTCACTCCTTGTCTTAATATCTCCCATAATGCAAAGCACATCTCCTTGCAGACATATATAATGCTATGCATTAAGGAAAGGACCACTACCCAGACTGTCTCTGACCTTTATTGAGATCTCGTCAGTCGGAGGCAGACCCAGAAATGGTGATACCAAGGCAGAAGCAATGGAGAAGTCATATTTATCTATACGAGTTGCCAAAAGGTGTACCACCCTTTTTATTAAATTACTCTGGATTTAGAAAAATATGTTGGAAGTTTTTTTGCACTTGGTTAGACAATAATAAATTTAGTTTAATCCTTTATCCAAGTGTAAGCAAACGAAGTTTGCGCCTGAAGTATTTTCAGGACTGAGGCAACTCGTGGTAAAGGTGGACCAAGCTCTCATCACTCCTTGTCAAAAACGGTCTGGGTAGTGGCCCTTCCCTTAATGCATAGCATTATACATATCCACAAGGAGATGTGCTTTGCATTATGGAAGATATTAAGACAAGGAGTGATGAAAGCTTGGTCCACCTTTACCACGAGTTGCTTCAGTCCTGAAAATACTTCAGACGCAAACTTTGTTTGCTTACACTTGGATAAAGGATTAAACTAAATTTATTATAACAAGGATGCGTATTTAAGTTTTGTAGATCTAGAAAGACACTTGGCAAGGTACAAAGAGAAATGCTATAAATCATGTATTACTTGATGTTTCAAACAAACATGGTCTATATTTGAATTACAAATCAACTGTTATAATGAAGAAGATATAGGAAGACAGTTTGGTGTTAAATCTGGTGTGAGACAGGGGTGCACGTCTTTCTCCACTGTTACTCATCATCTATATGGATCACATTATAAAGAAAGTGGCATTAAAGATGTTCTCAAAATTAGAGATATTAATCTCAGCTCTTTCCTTTATGAAGACGATTTTATGCTCCTATATGAACTCATCACAAGTCAGCAGGATTCCCTATATTTAAGTTGTAAGTTAGAGGTTAGAATTGAAGGATATACATGACGATGGTTTAATGTAAAATCAGGCAAAAGAAAGGCCACTACACAGAATGCCTAACAGACAAGCTCAGGTATTGAATGTTATTCATAATTTATTTTAGTGGTATTACAACACCAAACCAACTAAATTATAAAAATGCTGTTTACTAACTGGCTTATATTTCACTGGATTCCAAACCAGCACATTCTGCGCTGGTTAACATGTTACAGTTAACACATGATAATAAGTGAAACAATTCAAATTGTAACTATTCAAATTAAACATATTTGGTCATTTGAAAGTTAAGCATAAAATACTTATTGTTTAATACTGACCATATACAAATATTTTAACATTCTTTGCCTACCAGTTTCGCTAGCAAACTGTCTAGCTTTTTCAAGGCGTTGACGGAAAAGTATAAAAAATAGTAGTAAATGCAAATTGAAAGGAACATTAAAAACATTGTAAACACTCCAGTAGCTAAGGCTGCACGTTCGTGTAACAGAGACTGAGTGGTCTTATTGTTCTTAATCATTTATCATGCATGCGTGTTTGTTGTAAATGCATAATGTGATTACTAACTAGCTGTAGTTCAGATGGATTTAGAGAGAGGATGAGGTTTTCCCATGAACTGTTAAGAATAGTACCCTGGTTTCTGTTGACATTTCTAGGCAAAATAGCTCCATGCCATATTTAGACGACGATTATAGACATTGTTTATTCAAGGAAGCCAGAGTAGTGTTAAAAACTGGCGGAAACCTCAATAAAATACTTATTGTAACCACCTAACATTCCTTAAACGTTGCAGAGAATTCTCTATCATCCCAAAGTTCCTCATAGTCAAAGGTCATATAAACTCTACATCGGCTAAAAAAATCTATCTACGCACTTCATTGCAAAAGGATTCAGAACACGAGGTACAAACTCAATCAAAGTGATATTAATTGCCATAGGTTCTTTGATGAAATTTCCAACAATTTAGAATATACTATATTGAATCAGATAGATCAAATGATACAACACAGTTATGGAAAAACTTTCAAACTTTATAAAGAAAAACAAATTAAGAAATTCAATGAACTTTACAAGAAAAAATATCGGACACAGAACAGCCTCCTGGACGACAAAGTGATTTTCAATTTGTCGAATCATAGTCTGACAAAAAATGAATCCGACATTCTCAAAAAAGGCTTTAACTTTGCAATTACACCAAAGCACATTCCTAAAATGGATTTTATGTGTGGAATTGAAAAAGGCCTATATCCACTATAACCGCAAATTGCAGCCAACACTATTAGAATCAAAAGTACCATAATCCTAGCCAAAGCCAAACAACCTATTCTCAACATGTCTCCTTATGATTGAAAGACAATCCTTAACTTAAAGAAAAACAAAGATATCACATTACCAAGGCTGATAAGGGAAATTCAACAGTCATCCTTAACTCTAAAGACTATTATGATAAGTTAAACGTATTACTATCAGACAACTCTACCTATAAGATCCTAGACAAAGATCCCACCATAAAAAATTACAATGAAACAAACCAACTAATCCGTAATTGCAACATTTGGCCAGAAGAAGTGAAGAGAAGAATAAAATCCTCACATCCCATTACTCCCAGACTATATGGGACACCTAAAATACATAAAAAGGATATGCCTCTCCGTCCAATCGTTGATGGGAGATCATCCCCAACTTACCTTTTGCCTAAGCATCTTGTAAACTTAGATCAACAGAATCCTATATCAAGAATAGTCAGCATTTTGTAAATAAACTCCAAGCCATTAAGATTGACCAACAGACATACTAGCCAGTCTGGATATTGTGTCCCTCTTCACCAATGTACCAGTAGAAGAGGTAATAAACATCGTTCAAGGCCTCTTTCCTCTAGACATCACACAGATGTTTAAACACTGCCTTCAGTCTAATTTCTTCAAGGTTAATAACACCATATATCAACAATTAGAAGGCCTAGCAAATGGAAGTCTGCTATCACCATCTTGTGCAGATCTTTTCATGGAAAAACTTGAAAAAGAAATTCTCTCAGACAAGATAAAATTCACTCTGGAAGTTGAAAACAATAACCATCTGCATTTTCTAGACATCTTGATAAAAAAGAGACAATCAAATAGTGTCAATTTATCTATTTACAGAAAGCAGACAGACAATATAAGATACTTTCATTATACTTCTAACCATCACAAGACACACAAACTAAGCATTATCCGTATGTTGAAAAATAGAGCATGTAAGTTTATATCAGAAGAGGAGGATACACAGACTGAAATCTCACTAATAGCTAAAACATTATCACAAAATGGATACCCTCCAAACATCATCAAAAAATATCTATATGGTGACAACCCCAGACAAGAAGAACCAAACTCCCACCACATTTCTATTGTAGTGAGACCCACAGACTGATACACAGACTGAAATCTCACTAATAGCTAAAACATTATCACAAAATGGATACCCTCCAAACATCATCAAAAAATATCTATATGGTGACAACCCCAGACAAGAAGAACCAAACTCCCACCACATTTCTATTGTAGTGAGACCCTTCATCAAGTCTATTTCTTATCAAATAGCCAGAATACTAAAAGCACACAACATCAGAGTGATCTTCAAACCAACCACCAGCATCCAACATTTTTTAGGATCACTAAAAGACAAGGTGCCATTCTACAAATATCCAGGAGTATATTACATTCCTTGCTCCTGTGGTCTCACCTACATTGGACAAACTTCATGGAGTTTGGAGATCAGACAGAGAGAAAGCACGTTGGTGATGTAAACCACAGCATAAGTATTTCTTCCGGCTTAGAACATCATTTCTGTATGCCTAACCACACGACAGAGTGGCAAAATAGCTCCATGCCATATTTAGACGACGATTATAGACATCGTTTATTCAAGGAAGCTGCAGTAGTGTTAAAAACTGGCAGAAACCTCAACAGAAACCAGGGTACTATTCTTAACAGCTCATGGAAAAACCTCATCCTCTCTCTAATTCCATCTGAACTACAGCTAGCTAGTAATCACATTATGCATTTACAACAAACACACATGTGTTATAATGATTAAGAATAATAAGTCCACTCAATTTCTGTCACGCAAACGTGCAACCTTAGCTACTAGAGTGTTTACAATGTTTATAATGTTCCTTTCAACTGGAATTTAATAGTATTTTTTATACTTTTCCGTCAACGCCTTGAAAAAGCTAGACAGTTTGCTAGCGAAACTGGTAGGCAAAGAATGTTAAAATATTTGTATATGGTCAGTATTAAACAATAAGTTTTTTATGCTCAAATTGTAACTATTAAATTATTTAAGGAATTTACAACATATACTGGAATATTAATTAAAAGAAACTTTAATAAATATTTCCTATATTTCGGCAATGTCACATTGCCATCTTCATGGGAACATACAAATATGGCAAGTACACGCAGGCACTACAAAAAGCAAATGAGACAGAAGATAAGAAACTACTGTTGTTTCTAAAGCCCTAATGGTGCCTCCTAGTGGGCTATATTGGGGTTGTCTTGGCCATTGGGTTGATGTTCTCATGATGTAAGTTTCCCAAATTTGAGCAGTCTCATGCACACAAATTTGTTGAGGTTTAAGATTTTTTTAGAGCTGAGGCTGATTCTATGAATAATCTTTCGTACTTAACCTTGCTGCAATATATTACTTTGGCTTTCTTCCAACATATCCTGTGGTGGGCATCTAAAGCATGGTCTGCAAGCCAGAGTGGCTGTACTGGTGAAACTGGATGTAGTCCTTGTGTTCTGAAATTCTGATATTTGCTGTCCTGCCTGTTTGGCCAAAGTTGGACAGTTTACAGCTGCAAGGGACCTGGTATACCCCAGGTAGGTCTAGGGGAAGGGGTTGGTCTTTGGTAGAGCAGATAAGGGATGCCAACTTTTTATATGATCTGTAACATGAAGTCAGGTCATATTTTTTAAGGATTTTGGTTATTTTTTCAGAGGTGCCCCAGATGTAGGGAATGGTGATAGATTTAGTGTAATCTTTATTGTGAAGGCGGGAGGGTTACTGGTTTCAATATATCAGAGATGGCATCAATGGCAGAATCATATTAGAAATGTAAACATAAGGAAGGAATATTACATTGTTTGCATTCAAGAATGTGTGAGAAGAGCTAATCTAAACAAGTATTTGATGCCAAGATGACAGGAAAAAGACACGGAAGACGACCAATATCAACGTGAATTATTTTTTTCAAAAGTATTGTAGAGGAATAAACTAATGGATATACAATACTGAAGTGCTGATTATCCTGTACACCCTTCAGGGTACATATCACAAAATTGATGATGATCATAAACTTCAAACATTTCCATTAATATTACACATTCACTTCATAATTCAAATTTTTTAGATGTAACTGTGTGTTCAATCTTGAATACTCCTTATATTTAAATATCTAGGCTTTCATTATTTTTACAGAGTTGCTGATGTCCCCCCTACATTCAGGAATGTACGAGCAGAGCTAATCCTCCATGACTTCTTGAAATATGATGAAATTTGGTACCTGGAATCGGTATTAAAATTTGCCATTTCAAAATGGGTTATTTTAATTAAATAATTAAGTAAAATAAAATTATGTTCTAGGTTTGACTGTGATAACAAAAGTCACTATTAGAATGCTATTATAAAATGTACCTTTCTATGATTATCTGTTGAATTTTCTAATGTCAAAGAAACTACAATATCATTTGGCAGATGTTTTAATTTAGAATTCTGTATCAGTCATTTACATATTTTAAATTAATGCGAAGCCTGTTAGCAGAAGATAAGTAAAGGAAAACCTCAGTATGCTTATGTAATATTTAATTCAAAGATTAATAAAGGTGCAAATTTTTCCATGACATGTTTAACTCAACTTACCTCCTCACTATATATTTTGAAAATTCACTATTTTGGACTACTCTTTTCCATTCTGGAGTAATTCGTCCAACAGCAAGAACATCATTGCGAACACCATTCTGAATTGCGTATAATGAAAATTTTATATATTAAAAGAACTGTGATGATTTGTTTTGATTAAATGTTTGTTTAAAATTTATTTTAATTAATATTTTGAAAGGCAGGTGAAAATAGCTATTTGATTTTAAAAAATGTTATCAAATAAAATTTAATTATATATTCATAAATACATATAAAGTCATAAACATAGATAAAGCTAGTGGACTAGTTATTTATCATAGAAAATGAATGTGCTTAATTACAGCTTAGCAAAAGTATTAAGTTTGATTTCTTAACCATCAAATGCCATATTCTCTTCCCAGATAATTAGTTTTGTATATAAATATGAGCACACAAAAATGTCTTTTAAATACTTGGAAGAATACTGAATACATAATCATACTGCAATTTTTCAGTATGAATCTTGAAATCCTTGCATCTGTTATTTTCATTTTCTTTTCTTGTGTTTAGACCAAGCCATACTCTCATGGCATCTTTTTAATCTCTAATTTTTCTTCCACAACTTCTTGAGTTGAATTAGCAAATATCCAGGCATGTTCATTTTGGTGAAATAAAATCTTAATGAGTCTATAGTGCAAGAGAATAGAAGCAAAATTATATCCATAGTGAAAAGTATAAAAAACACATGTAAAAGATGGGATTCAAACAAACCCAAATGACATCATTGGTATTGACCAGACTACAGAAGTCTGTTTTGAAAGATAGCACCAAGTTTTAGAAAAATTATAATAAATATACAATTACAGTCAGTTAATATGTTCATTTAATTTTTCTCATATATATTTCCCTATGTTGAACAAATTATTATGATTCTCAAAATTTACTGCAAGGAGGCTATATTCTCCACCAAAAATGACTTGCAGCAATGGCATTATTTAAAGCTCTCAACCAGGTCTCTCTCTATCTCCAGAAAATTCACCTACAAGAATAGTTTCTGTTACTATACACTAAAATGGAACAAACATAATGCATAAGTAACCATAGCTGTATTTATAGCATTTAATCAGTTCTCCAAAATAATCAATTCCAATTAATGGATGGTGCATGCTAGTCCTGATGGTAGCTAACTGCCATACTGAATGAAGCAAAATCAGTGCTTTATTCATGAATTATTTTAAGTTACATGTATGTATATAGTTATCTAGCTGAATAGGATATGTTTAGAGCAGATGCAATTCATCACTTGATGTGAGATCACCATCCTACTTATTAGAAGTATGGAAATTTTCCATGTTTGAGCTCTATAACAATATTTCCTGATTACACAATCTTCAAAACACCTGTAATGCTAACACACAGTAGTTTTACAACCTTTTATGGGTGGAATTCCCATAAGAAGGTTATATTTTACCTCTAGAAAAAATTTCATATTCAAATTAAAAATCTAATCTGGTGAAAGCACATCACTGAATATGCAGTTGGTAAAGTAACATTGCAAATTGATTTTGACAGCAAAGTAACGTTTGCCAGTGTATAAGACAAATATCTGAAGATAAGACAAAAATTGCATAAACATGGGGATTGTCTTAGACTTCAGGTATAAAATCAGAATCTCTGAATTCCAAATTGGAAATTCAAATTTGCAATGGAAAACATTTAGCTGCTAGAGCACCTCCATAGCACAACTGAAAAACCAATGGTACATTGCACCATTTGATTGGAAAAGGCCCAAGTTCAATTCTCGTCATGGCGGGAGGAATCTTTATATGGACTTTTTCCAATCGATGGTGAGTTAGTCAATTTCATACGGATGTAGCAGGGTTTTTTCTCCCGAAAACCCAGATTTTTCATCCTGCATACAGACAAATCGACCCTTCAGAACACACACAATTTACAGACAAAAAAACACTAGTTGTGGTGGTGGGGAGTAGTTGGCGCTGATGTAGATGATTGGTAGTAGAGGATCAGTGTAGTGGTGGAGACTGAGAGTTGTACAATAGGTGTCCTCCCACAATGAGTCTTCGGACTCCTTGGAGGTGTCAAAAATAATAACACTAATAATATAGTAACGTGTATTGTAGCAGTGTTATGTTAGACACATATGGTGTGTTCTAACAAGTTTTGCTTTTATATTAATTAGAATATTAATATATTCTAATTAATATAAAATATTGATATACTGATATATTAGTATATTAATACATATTGTATATAAATATATTTATTTTCGGGTGCTTAAGCGTCAAAGCTGTATAACTGAGAGAAGACCTCCACATAACCTTTAAAGGAATGTGGAGAACTGACCAGGGCTTCTGACCTAATGTCCAATCCTCAATTTATTGGAGTGCACCCTGTTGGGTATCTACCTGGATATTGAACGAACTAGGATAGGCTGGCAGTTTGGGATTTAGCTGACCAAAAGGCATTTTTACTGGCTTAAACCAAAATACAAAATGATGGTATAACATGACAGAATTTCATGCCAGCTGGGGCAACGTCCGGTTAAACAAGGCCCCCGTTGTTTTTGCCAGGGAACCAGCGAAAAGTCAGCTACTGGAACAAATCCTAAAACACACCCCAACTCAACATCCCCAGATTTCAAGATCAGTATTATCAACATAAGTAGCCTGAATGCTAAAAAAATGGAGCTAACTGAGGAATTAGATAAGTACCAGATCGACATAATAGGGGTGACTGAAACAAAAAAGACAAAAATTGGTGAGATCTTTCTGAGCAATAAATACAAAATGCTATATTCAGGCAATGACAATCAAGGAAAAGAAGGAGTAGCTATAGTATTCAACACTAAATACGAGGCTAATCTTCTTGAATGTCAGGCAGTCTCAAGTAGTGATGTGGGCAAATATGAGAATGGGGAACTGGACAATGAGATTTATTTGTGCCTATGGTTCCACAGAAGGTTCTACTAAGGTAGAAGTGGAAGAAATTTTTGAGGCTTTAGAGAAAGGCAACAGACACAATGAAAAGGTAAAAATTGGTCCTTGTTGGGGATCTAAATAGCAGAGTAGGAAATGACTGTCAGACATACAAAAATATTTTGGATAAATTTGGAGAAAAGAGCAAAGCTAATAATAATGGCAAATACCTGTTAGATTTTTGGTTATTACTAACATCATGTTTCAACATAAAAATGTGCACAAATTCACATGGAAAGAAGAAGCAAGGAATAAGAAAAGTCTCATTGACTATGTTATGTTGATAGTGATATTTTTTTCCTGGTGCAGGACACCAGACTGTACAGAGGATTTGAAATTGGAAGTGTTCACTATTTAGTCTTGAGCAGGATAAAATTGCATTTCATATTGAAAAGAAGAACATGTAAGAGTTTAAAGCAAATAACAGTTCAGCAGCTCTCAGATGTGAACTGTAGACTAAAATACACAAAGATTATTAAGGAAAATTGAAAGAGTTTGAGAACAGGAACCAAACACTGGAGATTCAGTGGTAAGCCTTGAAGAAAACCCAGATTGATTCAGTCAGAGAGAGGCATGTGGTGAGGTTGTCTGCAAGGATAAAAAAAATCCGAACTCCATGGTGGACACTGGAAATTAAAGATTCAGTGAAGGAAAAGAAGAAAGCATATCAAAAGTTTTCCTGGGAAATAAGTCAGCTTGTGCTCTTAGAGAATAAAGAGAGAAATGTAAGAAAGCTAAACATTGTGTAAAACTAGCTAAACAAAAGTCACGGGAAGACTTTGGTAAGAACATAGAAAATAAATATCAAGACGGTGGCAATATATTCTGGAGGTTGTTGAAAAAGCTAAGAAATTGGGGAAAGAGTGCTGTCAAAGGAATTAGATATGACAAAGGCGACATGAAAACTGGAGAAAAAGATATCCTTGAAGAATGGAGTAATTACTTCTAAAAATTGCTAAATGAAACAAGCAGTGAGAGCACAGTGGTAAAAAACACTCAACAGCCATACATTCAGGAACACATATCCATACTTGAAGTAGAAAAAGCCATCAAAGGCTTGAAATGTGGAAAGGCAGCAGGAATAGATGATATTCGACCAGAAATGCTGAAGTATGGAGGTATAAAAGTCTTACAGTGGCTGCACTGCATAGTTCAGACAGCCTGGAACAGAGAGACGAATTCCCGATGATTGGAGTAGAGCTCTCATAGTACCCATATATAAAAAGGGAAATAAAACTGAATATGAGAATTACAGAGGTATTTCCCTACTGAGTGTTCCTGGTAAGATTTATGCAAGTATACTTGAGAAATGGTTGAGAAGAATTGTGGAAGAAAAGCTTGGTGAAGAACAAGCTGGATTCAGGCCAAATAGAGGCTGTCAGGATCAGATCTTCACTTTACGACAAATAGTGGAGATCATGGGAATATAACAAAGATCTGTATTTAAGTTTGTATATCTGGAAAAGGCATATGACAAGGTGCAAAGAGAGAAGCTATTCAATATGCTACAGTTATATGGTGTCAATGGGGCATTATATCAAGAAATACTTAGTCTTTATTTGAGTTGTAAGTCAGCAGTTAGAATTGAAGGAAGTACAGGAAGATGGTTTAATGTTAAATCTGGTGTTAGACAAGGATGTACATTATCCCCTCTGTTATTCATTATTTATATGGATCACATTATGAAGGAAAGTGGTATTAAACCTGATATCAAAATTAGAGATGTTAATGTCAGCTCTGCTTTATGTTGACGATGTTATACTTCTAATAAATCCGCTACAAGTCTGCAAGATTCCCTGACTAAATTGAATAACTGTTGTAATAGATATGGTATGACGGTAAGCAATAACGAGACAAAGACAATGAAAATAAGAAGAATCGCTGAAAATGTCAACTGCATTGTGAATGGAGAACCTGTGGAACAAGTAAAACATTTCAGCTACTTAGGGATGGTTTTTAGTGAAGATAGTAAATTACATATGGAAATAGACAATAGAATCAACAAAGGTATAGCAGGAAGTCAAATGAATAAATTCATATGGAATAAAAGAGAAATTAGTCATAACACTAAATTTGCTGTATACAAGACAGTATTCAAAACAGTTTTAACTTATGGACCTGAGAGCTAGGTCAGCTTGACCAAAGACTAGAGACTGCCGATATGAGAGTCCTGAGAAAGATTAGGGGCACGAACAGATGGCATCATCATATTAAAAATAAGGATACTAGGAAAGAACTTGACATTGTCAGCATCCAGGAACGTGTTAGCAGAGCTAATCTCAGATGGAATGGTCACTTAAACAGAATGGGTGAGGAAAGATTAGCAAAACAAGTGTTCTCTGCCAGATTGGTAGAGACTACATGCTTAGGCACATTTTTTTGGCCATTCTTTCCATTTGGTTGTAGAATTTGTTTTGACAAATTAAATATCCAGAATGTATCACGAAATCGAATAATTTTACAATATCTTGTGGGAAGATGTCAGCAAGTAATTGTAGTCTCTTTGAGAGGTACCTTAGTATATAGAGATTCTACATCGAAGCTCACCATAAGATCAGTAGGTTGTAATGAGATATTTTTAAATTTATTTAAGAAATCCGAAGAGCTTTTCAAAAAAAAAAAAGAGTGTGATTTGCCTATATGCGATTTCAATAATTTCATTTTTTTGAAAAACTCTTCAGATTTCTTAAATAATTTAAAAAATATCTCATTACAACCTATTGAATCTTATGGTGAGCTTCAATGTAGAATCTCTATATACTAATGTACCTCTTAAAGAGACTTTACAATTACTTGCTGACATCTTCCCCCAAGATATCGTGAAATTATTTGATTTCATGATGCACTCTGGATATTTCTTGTGTCAAAACAAATTCTACAACCAAAAGGAAGGAACGGCCATGGGAAGTCCACTTTCACCTATTTTAGCCAACTTTTATTTGGAACATCTAGAAGACGTCCTATTTTCATCTATATTCCCTCAACCAACCTTTTGGGTGAGATATATAGAAGACATCTTTTCAGTGTGGCCTCACAACAGAGATTCCTTACCTTCCTTTTTAGCCAAAATCAATTCCTTATATCCTCGTATTACGTTTACCATGGAGATTGAAAAATACAACAAATTATCCTTTTTAGGCATCCTCCTCATCCACTCACCTTTAGGTATTCTGACAACAACAACAACTTACAGAAAACCCGCTTTTATTGGATGTTACATTCTCAAACAATTTGTCCATCATCCTTATCAAAAAACAGGAATCATAAAATGTTTAATTCGATGATCTAGAACTAATTGCTCAACTCCCAATGAATTACAGAAAGAACTTTCAACTATCAAACATCACATGAAATTAAATGGCTTCTCCGAAAAAAAACTACATATCTGTTCGATTCCTACAATCCAATCCAGAACAACAAAGAATCAATAAGTCGAGTTCCAATTCCATATATTTCCAGGATTTTAGAATTTCAAGAATTCTGAAGCAATATGAATTAATAGCCACTTATATGCCTATTAACAAAATATCCACCTATTTCCCCCTCTTAATGATAAACGCTCAACTATGTCTCTGCCTGGTGTATATCAAGTTCCTTGTAAGTGCAATCTGTCGTACTCTGGACAAACCGGAGGACACTCTATAGAAAAAAGAATACAAGAACATCAATCATACATTCTTCACAACAAATCCAATAAATCTGGATTGGTGCAGTACGGGATAGAGACAAGCCACAACATTCTCTGGTCCAAGACTCGTCTTCTACACAGATGTAGCTATAAATTTGAACACCTATTCAAAGAGAGTGCTGAAGCCTTACTTCAATGCCCTAACTTGAATTGAAACGACTGTGTATCCTTGTCAAAAATATGGGAAAGTTTAATCCAGATAACACACTAAAATAACACACACATAGATACATTACTGTACTTAAATAGTAAGCCTATGTATTTAGGTGTCACCATAGATAGAACACTCACCCTCAAAGAACACCAAGTAAAAGTAGCTCAGAAAATAAAAACTCATAATAACATAATTCAGAAGCTAGCTAGTTCAACTTGGTGCAGATGAGAATAATAACAGGAACTATAAGATCTACACCAAATGATTGGCTTCCTGTCATCAGTAACATTGCACCTCCTAACTTATGCAGAAAGCAGCTCTTGCTATTGACAAATTTAACCAATAATTTTAACTTAACTATCTACGAAGACATACAAAATCCCTCTATGAGGAGACTAAAATCAAGAAATCCTAGTTGGAGAATAGCAAAGGAATTAATAGTTAAATCTTTCAACTTGACTGATATATAGAAAGATGAATGGCTCCAACACTATAACAATACCAGATTAGCTATATCAGACCCTACATCTAACTACACAGATTTGGACTACCACGTCATCTTTGGACAACCTTAAACTGCATTAGAACAGGTCATGGTAGATGTAAACACCATCTACATAAATGGAGTGACTCTCCTGCTTGTGACTGTGGTTATCACTCAAACTACTGACCACATTTTACTGGACTGCCCAATACATACTTTTGAGGGCACTATGCAAGATATACATAATGTTATTATGGAAGCTATAAACTGGCTTTAAAAATTGAAAATTGCTTTGTAAAACTTTCTTTTATGTGACTTAATTGTCATACATCTGTTACATTGGTGTATTATGTTTCTTGCTGTATTTTACCATCATATGATAAATAAATAAATAAGGGAGGTATCTGGTAGAACAACTATATACTTACATTTAATTTTAATGTCTTTATTTGTAAAATTTTTGACAATGGCTATGAAACTTAGCCGAAAATTTTACAAATAAAGACATTAAAATGAAACGTGATCCTGGTTCATCATAATATTTTATGATGTATTTACTGTTAAGTCAGATAGAAACAGTCCTTACTTTGGTGTTTGTCGGAGTACCAGAGAGAGAGAGAGAGAATTCCTTTTTGTAAAACTTTGACTCTCCAACAGAATAGCTGGAGCGACAAATTAAACAATAGTTTGAAACTTAAAGGAGAAAAAGACTAATTTTAGGAAGGACTTTATTTATGAACACAGAACACATTTAGAACCGAATTATTGATGGTTACTATGTCAGTTTCTTTTTTTTTTTTTTTAAATAAGATTACTCAAGGAAAATGTAAACTAAAAAAGAAAAGGTTCACACAATAATTGTGTAACTCAACTTAGACTAGAACTTTAACAGATTAGACAACTGTTAATAGCAACTGTTTAAAAACCAATAACCAATGTATTTTCTTAAAACTGGGCATCAGAGAATGAGCAAATAAAGCTTTCACATGCAGGTTATTGATTTTAAACTAATTCTCATAACACCACACTATTTTCCTAACACAAAATAATCTTTGTCTTAAAAAAAATAAAATAATGGCAAGTCAGCTAAGAAAATGTGCTTTTTTGCATTTAGCATTTCATTAAAAATAAATAAAAAAATAAAAAATAAATAAAAAATCAGCTAATGCCTTTTTATTCCCGTATACGGGAGTAGGCGAGGCCATTTAGCCCTATCTAACTTTTGGAGACTGAGTGGGCAGTTCAATCTCCACTGGTACCAATCAGAGATAGATGGCCCAAGGCTATCACTAATTAAGCGGTACACAGTGAAGAGAGACAGTCCAAATGTGCCGCCATCTCGTGGTCCCTAACCCTAACACAATATATTTAATGTTTGAAATAATGTGGGGTCTACGGTTGATTTTCTTGAGTTTACGGGACGAAAAACCCGCTTGCCCGTGCCAGAGATCGACTAACTCGGGAACCAGTTGAAAAAAGGCTTAGAAAAATTTCCTCTAGTCGCCGACTAGACTCGAAACCAAGTCTTCCTTCGTGCGGCCAAGCACCGTGGTATGCAAACGCCACATCCACTGAGCTACACAGGCTCTTCAGGCTTAAAAATCGAGCTACACAGGCTTAAAAATATATAAATAATGATAATAATAAATAAATAAATGTTAAAAAATTAACACTTACTTTTAGTCCAGGATTGGCAATCAATTTAGTGGTGTCACTAAGATATGCCATATAACTCTGTACCATTTGCTTTGTCTCCTTCTGGCTAAGATATTCATATGGTGATAAAAAACTCCCAGCTGACAAAAAAAGTGCACTTGCATCTAAAAATAAAATCAAAAAAGTAATTAGCCATTTATAATTTTTAGTAATTATCCTTTCCTTCATGCTTTCACAGTGATCAGAATACATTATGAAAATTATGGAAACAACTACCCTGTTGGAGTAAAACTTTAGTTTAATATAAACCAAAATAAACACTCGACGTTTCGACCTTCACATCAAGGTCATCATCTGGAGTATACAAATACATACAAAGAAACAAGCTGCACTACAATCTACATGGCATGCTCAAGTTACTGACCAACTTTAGCATGCCATGTAGAGTATAGTGCAGCTTGTTTCTCTGTATATAGGTGTATGCTCCAAATGATGACCTTGATATGAAGGTCAAAACGTTGAGTGTTTATTTTGGTTTATATTAAACTAAAGTTTTACTCCAACAGGGTAGTTGTTTCCATAATTTTCATAATTACTAAATACATTATCTTTTGCAGTTTCACTGAAAACATCTTCCCTTGTATCCATATTCTATAACATAACATCTTTAGTTGGAGAAAAGAGGAAATACCAACTATATATCCTTTCTCCAAAGGCCTTAAGGTTGTAGCCCTACCACTGAGTTACCAATCACCAGGCTAGTAAAACACTGAAGAACATTCAGATGGATTCAAAAGGCAAAACAAAAATGAAAACAATAAAATCCAGTAAACAGTGCAACTTTGAATGTAAAAGGAATGGCTCAGATACAATATTAAATATAGGACTTAAAATTGCAGTAAAGAAACAAAAGAAAAAATTAAAAACATACTGTGGGAACTGAGAACTTTCATGATATATAGTTGTTAGAAGGGAAAAAAGGACACAGGCAAGTATTATGATATGGTTTCACAAATGCATTTCAAAACTGATAAATTACTATAAATAGTGAAGTGAAAGAATAGTAAGAGATGATTAATTAAAAATAAAGTCAATAATAATTGGGTTATATGCTCCAGATGAGGGAAGAGAGGATGACTGAATTCTATGAACAATTACAAAACATGTATAATAAGATAAAATAGTTGGTCCTCAAGTAACAGCAGGTTCCTCTTTGACAATCCTATCATAAGATAGAAATCAATACATACGTAGTGATTTCTATCAGGGGCAAACATTACGGGTGTGCTAGATGTGTGGTGCACATCAACGGAATAGCAATATCACCGATATAACATTTTTGCATTTCCCTTTAAAGATTAACCTAATTGTTTCCTGGCTTTGTGTGATTCCTAAAATTAAACACAATATACTAATGCTTTATGAAGAGAATACATTTCAATGCTTAAACATTGCATCACATTCGCAATAATAGCTTGCATGTGAGCTCACAAATACAGATGCCTTTGAGCCCTTTTGAACAGATGTACAGAGGGTCAAATTCTTAGCATTTCTAGTAGTTTTAAACCACCCAGAAAGAGAGCACTGAGACAATAGTACCTTAGAAAGCAGTGGCTTTGATCAGTTATTGTGACTGACACATGCATGCAACATAATTGTGGGGGTGGAATGTTTTTCCATTAAGTTTGTCATTCAAGTTGTCTCTAATTACACTAATCGTCCTAAATATAGTACACAGACGTTAAATGTCGGTTTACTTTATTTAGTGATAAACAAAGCTACTTGTTTTTTTTTGCTTGTGCAGTATAGCATCTATTGAGGTTGGAAAGCTTTTTTTAATGGTATAGAGAAATTTTTAATCTAGTCTTCAGAAACAACAGATGTAGTAAAAATTTATCTCTTCCTGAATAAAAATGAATACTTGTGTATTATAAGAAGTTGTTGATCTACAACAAAATACTAGCATATATGAGATATCTATTATTGATAAGACAGAAGAGCCCCTGACACTAAAAAAATAAAATAAAATAAAAAATAAATGATGAATATAGGATTCCCGAAAGTGGGGAATAAAATAAAATAAAAAATAAATGATGAACATAGGATTCCCGAAAGTGGGGAATAAAATAAAATAAAAAATAATGAATGTAGGATTCCCAAAAGTGGGGATAATTCCGATAACGATCAGATATTATGTCCTATTATTGAGTAAAATGCATACTGGGTCTCAGTAAACAAAAGCAAATTCGTAGAAAAAGAAGCAAAATATACACAAACCAGAGAAATACGCATAACATACGGAACAAATTTTACGAGATGATTTGCTGCTCCATCAAATCACATGTATTCCTGCCATGCCTAATTGAATCACCTCATCAACATTATTAATTCATTGGATTAGCTTCTCCTTAGCGTTTTCAACTGTACTAAATGTATACAGTGGATGTTTATTATCGATTAGTTAGTTAGTTATACTTTGCAAATAAATCTCTTTTTCTCTCCTCGTAAGTTTTTTTTTTTTAAATTATGTCATCATAAATGCACTTATTCATGTCTAGACTTTATAGGATCACATGATATTCGTGCTACCCAGCAACTTATAGGACATACACATATTACAAATGTTAATTATTAATAATTTGTTTGCCATTAATGAAAGTATTTCTATACTTATTTTTTCCTTACATTTCCCATTCTCATGATTTATTAATGATGGTTCACATATTTTCACTTTTGAGTAATTCAAATATACCAAAAAAACAGAGCACTCCTTTATTACTGTTTTCTAATATATCTTAAAACAAATGCACTGTCCCCCCCACTGTATGCAGATTTGGTTAAAATTAATTGATAAATTAAAGTATTCGAAGTTATCCTGCAATTAATTGCATCGCACCAATTAAGATGAGCATTGATGCAGTATGCACTCTTAAAATTTTCATACATCAACAAAAATACGGTCACATTGACGTGAATTTTGTTCCCAACCAAAATATATATATATTGTCCAATATATATATATATATATAATGGGCAAGTGATGTCACTGATATATGAGGGTGGTTTTATAAGTTTCTAACTTGACAGAAAGAAAACAACTGTCATTTTTCAACATAATCTCCCTTTACTGAAACACACTTTTTGCATCTTTGAATTAACATTTCTATGCCCTTGAAAAAATTGTCTATACTATTTTTTCAAGGGCATAGAAATGTCTGCAAAATGGCCTAAAACTGCATCTTTCACTTCATTGTCATCTGCAAATTTTCTTCATCGAAGGTCTTTCTTCAGTTTCAAGAAGAGGCAGTAGTCATTGGGTGCTGGATCTGGGCTGTAGGTGGGTGTTCAATCTCCTAGAAGCCAAAGTCCTTCACTGCAGCCGTTGCAACAATAGCTGTATGGACTGGAGCATTGTCGTGAAGCAGGCAAACACCACGACTCAGCATTCCTTGTCTCTTCTCCTTTATGGTGACATGCAGTTTGTGCAGGAGTGAAGCATAATATTCTGCTTTCACAGTGGTATTCCTTTAAGTCAATCAAGAGAACTCCCCAGCAATCCCAAAAGATTGTTGCCATGATCTTCTTGGTGGACTGAGTGACTTTGGCTTTTCTCAGCCATGCTTTGCCTGGCTTGTACCACACAATGGATTCCCTTTTGGAAAGAGGATCATAAAAAAGAACCATGGTTTCATTCCCAGTGACAATGGATTCCTGCACTTCTCTCTGATTCCTTTGGCAAAGCTCTAAAAACTTGCAGGAACAGGTCACACGATGCTCCTTTTGAATTGAAGAGAAGTTGGGGCACCCACCTTGCACTGACCTTTGTCATGTGAAGCTTTTTTGTGAATGACGTGAAAAACAGTTCTTATAGAATGCCCCCAACCTTGCTGAGATTCGTTGAGCTTCAGTTGTCTGTCATTGAGCACTTCCTCCTCAACAAGAGAGACATTTTCCTCAATCATCACTTCCACAGGCCGACCATCACAAGGATCATCTTCAATGCTCTCTCGCTCTTCCTAGGTGAAACTATTTAGCCCATTCCTTCATGGTGGAAAAGCTTCCCCATAAATACTATCCAATTGCTGTTTAATAGCACTTGATGAAGGAAGTAAAGTTTTTCACCCTTATTTGGTGAAAAACTTTATCACACCACGGAATTCGATTTTCAACATTACAGCACTTAGCATGACGCACATTAGTCAAACGAGTGCCTCCACTCGTTTGACTAATATGATGCAGGTAGATAGTTGAAACTGGTGCACTAGGCTCCTCATAGATGGTGCTCTCTGTCACACACAGAGTTTTAAAATTGGTGTGAATTTTGTATGTCTGGCTGGAAACATTTGGAACCTACCTCGTATGTGTGTGTGTGTTCAATAATCTACCATTTATCCGACCTCTGAAGCTTTGAATCTTTGAAAGATCGCAGTTTTAGGTCGGATAAATGGTAGATTCAAAACGTTGGTTAACTGCCCCCTGAAACCTTTCCTCTGATATATTAATGCTCCTGTACAGTGAGCCAAATTTAATCAGCTTTTTTTCCCCTTCACACTAGATATCATTCTTTATATGTATGTAAGAGTATGCTAAACAGCATAAATAACATTAATGGGTAATAAAACAGAATAAAAATCGTAACATTATCAGTTTAAAAAAAAGTATGGCACTTTAAACAAATTTGTTGCTTTTTCTTTATCTATTGTGATATCAATGTTTATTCTTCTCTTTTGTCAATTTTACTATTTTACAGTGCAGACTCTCACTTTTGTGTTTAGTTGGCTAAGAAATACTCATGCTTATTCTGACTTTCTAACTTTAGCAAAAACAAAGATTACAAACATTTATAGTGTATGGTCTACTTTTGCCCATTCATGTGCTATGCTACATGAAGAAATTTCACAGTGCATACATTGCTTGCTGTATGCTAAAAATCTGGCTGTTATTACTTTCTAAATTGGAACATCAACTTACTGCCATTTGTGTACTACAAAACTTAAAAAAAAAAAAAAAAAAAACCTATTTCTTAGCATAGAGTTTCCCTCTGTTTAGGGAACTGTCTATGGAAAATTTATATTTACAATTACTGTGCAAATCCATTGACTGTGTATTTTTTAAAATGCTTTGAAAAGGAACATTTTTTTTTCAGGAATAATTTACTCATTTGGCGCCACAAGTAAATGCACACGTAGTGAGCAATTAACTTTTGGTGTTGAAATTGATTTGCTAGCATGTCAACAATGCTAAGTGACTGATGTTTATCATATGTTGCTCAAAGTAATTAAATTCATTTCCTGGCCACTTTTACGTTATCAGGCATTTAATAATACAATAATATACAAAAATTCATTTCCTGGCTACTTTTACGTTATCAGGCATTTGCAATAATACAATAATATACTGTACACCAGTGTTTCCCAAATTTTTCCTACGATGAAACACTTCACAAATCCTAAAATTTTAATGGAACACCTTCGTTAGAGCTGAGTATCATTGGTCTCGTATTCAACGTAAAGCTAAGTGCACACTATCGGCGAAGCAGGCTGTATTGCATTGCAAAAATGCAACACCGCACACAACAAGCATGCCGGGCTGTATCGTGTCACATTGACCTTACTTGTGACTGCACGTTTCCTAGAATAGATACCTCCATACTTCATTCGCACTTCGAAGTGTCGACAACCGCAGGCAGTTATCAGCCAGCAGCTGAGTCAAGGCCGGTGCATGTTGGCCTTAATAGTACAATCCACACGCAAAATGAGGAGTGCCCGATTTTCCCACATGTCTGAACTTGTCACAGCATTTAAAACTATTCCAGGCTCATATTAATTTTGATAATTTTTCACTTTCTGCAGAACACAGGTGTTCTGCGGAATACAGCAGGGTTTCCCAAATGTTTCTCACAATAAAATATGTGAGAAATATTTGTACATTAAAATTATTTCATTTAAGAATTAGTTATTATTAATAATAATAATTTTAGCATGGATGATCATTTAGCAGAATTATGTAATTTTACTTAAAAGCTGAATAATATAATACTACCCAGAAGAGTTGTCATTTTACAAATATGAACATATACCGTATTGTTCGATAGTTAACGCACATGCACTAACCAGCGGTAGAGTTAGGAAGTACAGGCAGAGGAATTCTTTAAAAGCATGTGCGTTGCTAGTAGCAGTGGTCGATTATTCCGTACATCCTGTTTTAAAATATTTCATAAAGTAAATCATTATTTGTTTATATTTTGTTATTAGATCTGAATTACCCATGGAAGACAGAAGTACTTCTCAGAGAAAATCCTACACGGTGCAGTTCAAGCCTGAAGTGGTAAAACTAGCAAAGGAAAAAGGGAATCGTGAAGCTGGTAGATTGTTCAGTGTTGGAGAAAGTAGTGTTCATGAATGGCGAAAGGCTGAAACAGTCCTGAAATGTTCACATACAAGGAAACATGCTATGAGGTTTAGAAGGTGCTTGTGGCCAACCATAGGAAAAAAACTGTTTGATTGGGTTGTTAGTGAAAGAGCTAAAGGTATGAGAATATCTACTGTCCGTGTGTTGCAGGAATTGAAAAGAAATGTGTAAAACGATAATAATAAAGGATTTCAATGCCTACCCATCTTGGGTTTTTGGATTTATGAAGAGAAATAATTAAGTGTGGGCTCCTCCACCAGTGTCGGACAAAATTTGCCGTGTGACTGGGAAGCGAAAGTAGCTAAATTTTATTTGTTCCTGAGAGAAAACTTGTGTGGAGTTGATACTTGTCACGTTGGGAATATGGATGAGGTTCCTGTAAGTTTTGATATGCCTAGTTCTAGGACTGTGAATCTGAAGGGGGCAAAAGAGGTTTCAGTTGCTACAACAGGGCACGAAAGGTCTAACTTTACTGTGGTTCTCTGTGTAACTGCAGATGGTGCCAAACAGCCACCGATGGTGATTTTCAAAAGAAAGACTGTTCCAAAAGGTTGCAATTCCAAAGATATCATTGTTACTGCTAATGATAAAGGTTGGATAAATTGTTATGAAATTTTGGTTGGGAATGTGTGGCGAAAGAGAAAAATGGCATTTTTCAACCCAAAATCTTTGTTAGTGTTGGATTCGTGTAGGGCACACATGAAAGCAGAAGTTAAAACAGTTGTAAGTACTCCGAACTGGCCATCATTCCAGGTAGTTTAACAAAAAAATTTCAACCCCCTTGATCTTGCAGTAAATAAACCATTCAAAGACAATTTGCAGGATAAGTGGGAAGACTGGATGATGAATGGCATCCATGAATATAACAAAACAGGGCAGATGAAAATAATGTCATATAAAGATATAATTACGTGGATTGTAGAAAGTTGGGCTGCTGTAAGTGAAAACTGTGTTAGAAACAGTTTCATTAAAGCACAGGGGAATGCAGTGGCGCCTGGTGACAATGATTATGAAACTTAAGAAATACCAATGAAATTTTTAACACAACTGATTCTTTCAATATTGAGTTTGATGAAGAATTTTTTGGATTTGAATAGTGTAATGTTCAATAAATATTAAGTAATACTTCTACCTTAGTTTTGTTATTACATTAGATTTACCTGTCATACCTTTCAAATGTATACCCCGCATTAAGTCTAAATTTTTAAAGAATTTAGACTTTTTTTGTATAGATAACGCGCGCGTTATCTATTGAAAAATACGGTAATATTAAACCATTTTACTCACTGCAGATTTTACTGTATACTTCTGCCTCTTTAACAATTAGAAATCAAAACCATTTTAGAAAATAAAACTGCTAATTTTAGCATTCGAGATGCATTAGTGAGGATGTTTAGAAATCTGCTAACAGAATCGGAGTATCTCCATCACAACTTATTTAACTCACGATAGTGTTCTAGTACCTTCCTTGTCAGCAATAAAATCTGGATTGAAATTCTCACATTTCATATGATAAAGGATGTTTAAATACTATATATAAAAGTGAAAGATTTATTGCCAATAACTTTAAACATAAGGAATGAACTTCTCTAATTCTGTTTACACTTACTCAACCCCCATCCACACACACACACATCATCTGTCTGAAAAAACAACGAACAGTAATTGCACAATAGCTTCAATACAAATTATCTAGACGTAAAATATTTAGGCATCCTGAAATGTTTCTACTTGATATCTTTTGCAGTAGCATAACAAATATTTTCATTTCATTAATTAAAACACTGATGCAGAATATTCTATGCAGTAAGATGTTAAAATAAACACTAATTTTTATATAATAAAATTGTAAAATTACTGCAATACAGAAGAAACACAAAAGAATAATACATGGGAGATATACATTTCTGTATAATAGTAATAATAATGTTTCATTTAGTGGTAATTTATCAGTTAATTAACACCAATTAAATTCATAATATATTAATGGCATTGATTAATTTTACGAAACTTAGAAAAATTGGTTAAGTTTGAAATTGCTGCGCTGACTAAATAAATGCATTTTATATACTTGTGAAAATGCCTTATTCTGCATTCTTTTGGTCTATAAAAAATGTGCTTTTATATATATATATATATATATATATATATATATATATGCAAATTCATTTTTACTCGGTTGGAATATTATGAAAAAGTTTTAATGACTGTTACTGAGAGATATCTCGGTAGCAGTGATTAAAACTTTTTCATATATCAGTTATTTTTTTAATAGTGGGCACAAAATAGTTTGGAAATTTTCCAGTAGGTCTCGCTGAAAGAAAAAAAAACTTTGACACAAAACATGTACATGTATTGCAAAGCTTCCTGCAGTCAAATACTAATTATTTATTACTTTTTTTTTTCAAATATTAATAATCCCTTCTTATGTAGAAGTAACTAAAATGACATGATATGTAATGTAACAGAAGAAAATCATGACTGTGAATAAAATAATTATAATACATTTTCCTTTCCCACTTCTGAATTGGTTAGGGCCTGCATTCAGAAATGGGTTGACAGTGAATCTCTACTTTGCAATGAACAACATGGGTTTACTAAGGGAAGGTCATATTTTAGCAACTTGCTCACATTCTATAACAATGTTACCATTGAACTAGATAATGGGAATGGATACACCATGATACTTTTGGATTTTGCTAAGCCTTTTGACAGAATACAGCATGGCAGACTACTGCATAAATTGGAGAAAATGGGTTTGGGTTATACAATATTAGCATGGATAAGAGGATGGCTGACTGACATATCAAAAAGTGGTATACGGGGGATCTGATTCTGCAAGGGTTAAGGTAACAGGTGGTGTACCACAAGGATTAGTGCTTGGTCCACTGTTATTCAATCTGTACACTGAATAACAGAAAGAAAAAAAAATGATATTGGGAAGGATCTGACAAGCGACATACAGTTATTTGCTGATAATGCAAAGATAGGTAGGGTAATCAGGAATGCTGCTGATATGCAGTCTTTGCAGAATGATTTGAATAAGCTGGAATTGTGGGCATGGGAAAATGGGTGTCAGTTCAATGTCAGTAAACGTAAAGTCATTTACTTCGGCATGATTAGATATCCAATGTCGTATTATGTTGGTGGGATTAGGCTAGAAGAAACTGATGAGGCTAGGGACCTTGGAGTGTTAATAGATAGGAAGTTGAGTTTAGGGGCCATGTGGCAAAGATTGCAAATACAACTCAAAACATAACTGCAATGCTGAAACGAACGTTCACATGTAAAGATAAGGATGTTATTTTGCCTCTTTACAAGGCCTTGATAAGACCTCACTTGGACTATTGTGCACAGGTCTGGTCTCCTGGTTTCCGTTGTGATTCTGATATATTGGAGAGAGTACAAAGGAGAGTGTTAAAAATGATACCAGGAGTGTGGAATACTGATTATGAAGACAGATTGAGAATTTGTAGACTGCAGACACTAGTAAACAGGAGAAAGAGGGGTGATATGATTGAGACTTACAAACTTCTGAAAGGGTCATACAGGATTTCAACTGATGGTATTTTTCAATTTATGGAGGGTGGGGAAAGGACGAGAGGGTATCCTTGGAAGCTGAGAATGAAGGCTGCCAAGAAGGGTGTGAGGGCTAGAATTTTCTCTCAGAGGGTGGTGCGTGATTGGAATGGATTGCCATTGGATGTTGTGAGTGCAAGCAGTGTGAATGAATTCAAGAATAAGTATGATAGCTGGTGTGTGTAGTATGTGCTCTCCCTCGATGAGGCTCTGACTCCCTGGGGGGGTCTCAATAATAATAATAATGTCAATTAGGTGCTGATATATGGCAGTCAACAATCACAGCATTTTACAAAACCCAGTTACTTTTTTTGCGCAACTGACCCACATTTACTTCTTGTTATACTGTATTTGTTTAAATGCAAACACAGGCACTGTGTTTTGGCAGACATGATTATTAAGAGTGAAAGAAAAGGCTTCAGAAATGTATCTGTATCAATGGATGCAATTTCTTTGAAAACTATGCCAATATTAGTTAATAACTGACTCGAATGCAATTCATCCTACTAGGAGAAAACCCTGTCTTTTCCATTGAACAGTGAGCTTTTAAAATGCTTAGCATCGAAATTATTTTACTCCTTGCATGTTTTGGGATATGTATCTTCTAACACTTTCGAATTGGTTTGGCACACTGAATTTTCTCCACCACCACTACCTCAAAAGGCTCTCCCTGTATAAACAACCTAGATATCTTGTCAACACCTGTGTATGTAATTCATTTCAGAACTACAACCATCCTTGTAAGAAATAAATAATATGCACTGCACTGCACTGCTTTTATAGACTGCCAACCAAGCAGGTGATAAAAGTTTTATTCTTATGCCGGTAGCTGTGGCATTATACTGGGTTTGTTTTTGAGTCATAGCAGTACATGTACTGCTATGACCAACTTTAAAGTTGTTTAATTAAATACCCCTGGTTACATAAGTTGAATTTACATGTTCGAATCATTTATGTGTATCGTAGTTTTTCCTTCTTGAAATAATTATTTTATTCATGACTGGGTTGTTTTTAAGTCAAATTAGTTTAGAAAGAAAAATTACGTCTGAGAATTTCTTCATTGTTTAATGCAAAACATCAAGAATGGGATTTTGTCCCACTTCATGGAATTAAAAAGAAAAAAATTCAAATATTTTGTAGTAACATATGTTTAAATTTTAATCTGTCACTTGTGACACACCTAGAACAAGAATGATATTAAAATAACTGATATAACCACAAGAAATAACATATTTTAAAACTCTTTAATCCCCTATGTTCCATAAAATTGTAACAATTTGTTCTTTTTCTGAGGTTTGAAGAAATTTGAAGACACAGAGGTGCAGGCTGTCAACTAGTTTTTTTGTGCTGCAATAAAAGTCCACAACTGAGATTTACCAAACTTTGTGTGAGATTGGGGGGGGGGGGGATGTTCCCCAGCATATCCAACGGTTGTCAGATGGGTCACCAAGTTTAAAACTTGACATCCTGAGACAACAGATGGAAGGTCAGAAAGACCTTTCACAGCAATCATACCTGAAAACATCAGGTGTGTGACATTATCCTTGATGATAGACGAATACCAGCCAAAAACAATGCAAAGACTCTGGGGAGGTATCCAGGGAATGAGTTGGGGGTCATCATCCGCCAACATCTTGAATGCAGAAGCTCTCAGCAAAGTAGGTCCCCAAATGTTTGGATACTGACCAAAAGAGAGAGAACGCATACCGTCATCTCACTTAATTTTGAGTTATTTTGAGAAATCAGACATAAATTTTTTTTGCTTGTACTGTGACTGTTGATGAAACATGGCTTCATCACTATGACCCAGAGGCTAAACAACAGAGAATGGAGTGGAGACACAAAGATTCCCCATGGCGAAAGAAGTTCTGAACCCAAAAGTCAGCAAGGAAAGTTCTTGCCATTATCTTCTGGGATATGGATGATGTAATCCTTACCAAGTATCTCAAAAAAAAAGGTGAAACTGTTGCAGCAGCAGCTTATTCAACAGCTCTGAAGGAATTAAAGGATGTACTGAAGGAAAAATGTCACAGAAAACTGAGCAGAGGCATGTAGCTTTAGCAGGACAACAAACCTGTTCACACTGCTCATGAAACCCAACAGACAATGCACAACTTGGGCTTTCAGTGTCTGCCTCACTCACCCTATTCGCCAGACCTTGCCCCATCTAACTACTTTCTATTCCTAAATTTAAAGAAACACTTGAAAGGACCAAAATTTACCATGGATGATGAAGTCATATCTGCAGCTGAGGACTGGTTTGTGCAACAAAGGACTTTTTTCTCAGAAGATTGCAAATGATGCAGCAGTGTTGTAACAAGTGTATAGCACTTCATGGGAAATATGTAGAATAATGTGTAAGTTACATAGTTCTACCTCAATTTCTTCTGGTGATTATCATAACTTTTCAGCACACCCTCGTAAAACGATCAAGCATTGAAAGTAGCCACATTGTGGTAACCACAGAAATAAGCTTTAATGAAAAACACAGATGTTCCGTACTGAAAATAACTGAAATATCTTGGCTTTTCATTAAAGTTTATTACTATGGTTATGTTAGTTTTGTTGTTTGATATATAAATATTTCTTTCAAGCTTAACAGTTGTGATATTACATTATTTCTCACTTGGCCTGGAAGTGTCATTCCGTCTCATAACTAGCAGTTATGAAAATGGTTTGCATTACAGAAGGCTATGTCCACACTGATGATGGAATGAGCTATTCATTCTGAAGTGTATTCCTACCTATATTTAATTAATATTAAAACTAATTCTCTATTTTCACCATGAATATGTGCTGTTGTAAACAATGTCAGTGCCATAAGTACCAAAGTCATAAAGGTACAACTCTGAAGTGATTTATGAGATTGTCAGTTATGCCTGCTAAAATTCCCTTTTCCTCTTCAGAATCAGATACTACCATATCAGTATATTCTGGAAGAAAAAAAAAACTTTGGATCAGTAACATCTGTTTATAGCATTGCATGTATTCTACCACATGAGCAAAAGTAACATTCCAATAGTATGGTTCTTTAGACTTTATGTCACACAACAGGAATGCCAAAAGGCATTAATTTCTTCATATTTGACTACAGTTTTAATGCTTTGACACAGCACAGCATAATATATCTCTTTAACACACACATATACACACACAGTGATGCCTGAAATATCCAATCTTCAAATGAATGAACCTTCAATTAACGAACCCTTGAATGGTTAATATGTCAACTTACTTCTAGTATACAGCACATTGTACTTCAGTTCTCTACCCCTTCAACTAACCAGTAAATTGTTTTCATTGTAGTTGATAGTTGAGAGATTACTGTATATATGAAGTAAGCTATGTCTTGAGTTTGCTGACCTACAGAATAATTGATATAAACAATAAATCTGGTTTATTTACACATGCACAAAATGATGATAAAAAAAACTACAAAACAATATACTTAAATCAAAAGTAATGAAATGCAATGCATGTTGCAAGCTAGAGCCTGGCTTTTTAGATAAGGCTTCAGTAGCAGTTGTAGTTGATCAAGATAGAAGAATGGTGGTTCTGATTAATTTTAATCAGGGAATTTGAACAGATTATCAGAGGAAAAGTGAGTAGTTACCAGCCCAATCATGCAAAGGGAAATTAAGATGGCAAAATCATATGCAGAGTACATAACTGCATAACTCAAGGAGGTAATGTGATTATATTGCGGGGGGGGGGGGATACATTTCAAGCCTACACTACGCTAGAATGAAGAGCATGCCACAGCCATTGTAATTATGAGAGAGACCCAGACATGCAGAAATATATACCACTGTACCAAGCCTTGATCAAGAACTATCTGGAATGCAGAGCGACTGGTTGTACAGTGCTTGAGATTAAATTTTAAAAAGGGTGTAAAATGCCATTTGTAGAGTGCCATTTGCAGAACCTGGTGAATAGGAGGAGCAATGTATTTAAGAAACAAACTGGAAAGGAGTTGTTACCAGAACGTTGTTACCCTGGAAGAAATACAAGGAAGGTGTTAGAGGATAGTGAGGAGTAGAGTTTTTTTGCATGGTGAGTAATCAGTGAGGGGAATGCATTGTGCAAGCCACTACCTGCACTGCACGTAAGAAGAAAAAGAGAGGACAAGCAGGAGACCTTCTTATTCTAGAAATGAAACATGGCAATAGCTACTTCATTCCTCTAATAAGCTGGGCAGTGTTTTACCAGAGATCAAGTTGGCATTTTCTCCACCTAGGGAGGGGTTATGTTTTTAATTTCATGCAAGAACGACCACACTCACACCTATGGATAATACTCAGATCTACACATAAGATGGGATCTCCCTTATTGGACTGACTCATAGCCCCCATTTCCTGGCATAAGCAATCACATCTATATCATTTTCTGATTAAAAACTAGGAGATCCTTTTCTGCTCAAAACATTACTTCTCAACTATGACTCTTAACTACAAATCCACTCTACTTCAGGTTGATGCCATGTACCAATAACATCCCAAAAATGCTTGTCACCAGAAGTATACAATCCAGTTAATAGAAGATCCATCTCTCACAGCACTTCAGCTGCTTTTTCACATATCCTTTTTTTTTTTTTTTTTGCATTCCTCTATTTTTCCTTCAAGCTGTAAACAGACAAGACTCTGCAGGTTTATATCTGCTCGCAGTCCAGATTAAGACAAAAAACCAGTTTGTATCTCTGTATTTTGGAAGATTCATCCGTCATACAGCTTTTCCTAAAGACTACAACCTCCAGTTGTTCAAAATAACATATCCTCAGGTTCCTTCTTTCTTCTTTACCACTTACCCACAAATGGCATTGTTGTGTTACATAGGTTTCTGCACCCTCTTGCATGGGTTTCTTATATAAAAATAATAATTAAATAAAACTCAAAAATTTTTGTTTACAAACATCAAAATAAGTTAAAATAAGACATTAAGCAAGTTGGGATTGGCAAACCATGCTCTGGATACTCCTTCACATAGGATCAGATGGAGAAAAACATCTATATTACACAGAAATTGTTACAGGTCTGAGAATCAGCATCAGCTATGAAGCACTCTCCCAACCTCAACAAGTATGGTTGCATTAATTTACCAAAGATCTGGGAAACTATCATTTTAAGATCTAAGCCAGACTTCTCTAAATTAACTTTGTAGTTATCCGACACATAGAGGGAGCAATGTAATTACGGTGTCAATTACGATTTAAACTATTTCTACAATTACGTAGTTTAGTGCTGTGTGCCCATCACAGTTATCATTGTGCCATGCATGGAAAACCAGCAAAATATTAGTGAGTTCAATAAACATATTTTTTTTGCTCTTGATGTTGTTTATACCATTAAGTATTATTATGAGTAAAACATTAAAAATCATCAAAAACATGGTAATTAAAGAACTGTCTTCAATTAAAAAAAAACATTTATTATTATTATTATTATTTTTTACATCTTCAAAAATACATATACTTTATATTATGTAAAGCCAACAAAATTTTAGCAAACATTACCTAATGTGGACAGCTGCTTCATGTGACGGCACATAGTATGAGGAGAAAGAAGGTCAAGTCTATGATATACAAAACTTGCCTCTAGTGGAAGAGGTGAAGCTTTTAGGACTCTATGTTCTTTAACAGGCTCTACTGATACTACACAAATGGTATATGGAGTACCCTCCACCTAACAAAATCAAGCATTTTAAGGACAAATTAAAACAGCTGATACATAAATGATTTGAGTAAACAACAGTATTTACTAAGTGTGATTTTACCAAATCATATGACATAAATAACAATTTAATCGGATGGCATGCATCAATGACATAACTCAAAACGATTTATTTATTCTCCTTAATTTCATTTTAGAACTCTATTGTGGAATTCTGATGATGCAAAGATAGGCAAGGCAATCAGGGATGCTACTGATATTGCAGGCAATGATAATGCTGTTAGTTCAATGATTAGTAATTCCCATGGAAAGGCTTAGACATTGGTTATGCATTTTTTACTAAATAATTTAAGGAAATTACAACTTCAACTAGGATATACATTAAAATAAATTTTAATATACTTCAATATTTCGGCAACATCACGTTGCCATTTTCAAGAAACTTAAGAACAAGACACATGCACATAGGCACAAAAAACAGTAAGTGAGGAAGAAGCAGGAAGCTATTATTTCTCCTAAAGTCCTATTGGACTTGAGGAAAAATAAAAAAATTCTACAAACAAATAGAGGGGAGAGCCATGGGTTCTCCACTCTCCCCACCCTTGGCCAACTTTTATATGGAGACTTTTGAAGAGAAAGCCTTAAACTCTGCTCCACAAAAACAAACCATTTGGCTTCGCTATGTTGATGATGTGTTTGCTATTTGGCCACATGGCTCCGTTGCACTCCTCTCCTTCCTAACACACTTAAACAACCAACACCCCAGAATCAAATTCGCCCTGGAAGAAGAAAAAAACAACTGCCTTCCTTTCTTAGACACACGTCACCCGCCAGCTGGAACTTTAGTTTTCTCAGTCTATAGAAAACCACCCATAGAGGCAGATACATTCACCAACAATCCCACCACCCCCCTCCACGCAACAATATGAAGTCATTAAAACACTGCACAACAGGGCTAAACTTATCTGTTCAAATGACAATGCCCTAACCACAGAACTAAACCACATTCTCAACAATTTCTCAGCCAATGGCGCTACCCCGCCCCCCCCCAAAAAATATTGAAACTATTACCCCCCCCCCCCCCACACACACACACAAAAAGGATTACTCTAAATCCATCACCATACCCTATATCTGAGGCACCTTGGAAAAAATTACAAAAATCCTAAAAAAACATGGCTTGACTTCTTGTTACAGACCATATAAAAAATTGGCATCCCTTATCTGCTCTACTAAAGACTAACCTCCTCCCCTAGACCTACCTGGTGTATACCAGGTCCCATGTAGCTGTAAGCTGTCCTACTTTGGCCAAACAGGCAGGACAGCAAATATCAGAATTTCAGAACACAAGGACTACATCCGGTTTCACCAATACAGCCACTCTGGTCTTGCTGACCATGCGCTGGATACTTGCCATAGAATACAGTGGAAAAAAGCCACGATAATACACCGTAGTAAATACAAATATGAAAGGCTTTTCATGGAATCAGCTTCAGCCCTAAGAAACAATCCAAACCTCAACAAATTTGGCTGCATGAGACTGCCTCAAATTTGGGAAACCTACATCAGAAGACCTTCAGCCCAATCGCCCAAGAATACCAACATTGCCCACTAGGGGGCACCATCAGGACTTTAGGAGAAATAATAGCTTCCTGCTTCTTCCTCACTTACTGTTTGTTGTGCCTGCATGCACATCTTGTTCTTAAGTTTCTTGAAAATGGCAAGGTGGCATTGCCGAAATATTGAAGTATATTCAAATTTATTTTAATATATATCCTAGTTGACATTGTAATTTTCTTAGATTATTTAGTAAAAAATGATTAGTAAGTGTAAAGTTATGCACTTTGGCAATATATTGGTGGGATTATGTTAGAAGAAACATAAGGGTTGAGAGCTAGTTTTTTCTATCGCAGAGCAGTGAATGAATGGAACAAGTGACTATTGAAGTAGTGAGTGTGAATAACCTTAAGAGAAGATATGACATCTGATGTGGGCGATTTCCAACTTCTCTCAATTAGCACTTGACTTCCTGGAGATCTGAATAATCTGATAAAGTGCAAGTTTTATAATTCCAGAAGCAAACATTAAGATACAGAGTACACAGTTGGTGGGATATCTTACAGAAGGTAGAAGGGATAAGTGATATGGTGGATAAGGGCTTAAAACTTCAGGGTCATGCTAAAACTGTGAGGACAATATAGCAGACTATGGCAGATGCCAAGGACACTGGAATTTAGAGGTAAAGATATTATGGTTCCATTGCATAGGGATTTGATCAGGTCACATATGGATTACTACACACAATTTGCTCACCTGGTTTTCAAAAGGTTGAAGAAATACTGAAGAATCCAGAGGGAAAAAAAATTATTATTATTATTTTTTTTTTTTTCCATAGAAAGTGGAAGATAACAGGAATGCATTTAACCTTCCAACCAGCCAAATCAGATGAAATGCTCAGACACCTTACGATTTTTCATAGATCAAACCCTCATCAGCATTCTGGTTTTCATCATGTAATTATTCTCATGTACCGTTAATCCCTTAAAGGTGATTGTGGTGTCATTGGTGGATTAACATTAACACAGCGACCTTTGTGTCATTTGAGTTGAAATATACTGTGGTATTTGGAATTTCCTTCATTGTCCTTCGATATTTGAACTTTTTGTGGCACAATTTATTTATGTCTGTTCCCAAAGATAAAAATGAATTTCTCATGTGTGAAAATTAATAATCAATTCTGAAATGATCACAGATCAGCCTTCACAATGAATTTATTAGTGATAGTAAATTTGTTATTTTTCAAATCAGTGCAATGAAACAAGATAATTTATGTTCTTTCATTTTACTGACACTACTGCAGAAATTATTTTTGTGCAATTTTCAAATGCTTGCATTGAAAATCATTATGTTAATTTTTTTTTTTTCCAAACAAGATGTATTAATATAAATATCAACTTTTGCTTCTTTCCTTACAAAATACCATTATGTAGATTATGATATTTCATAATGATTTTAATGATATTTCAGCCGCCTTCTGCTTAAAATTGCAACAGATGAAGTTTTTTTTTTTTTGGGTGGGTGGGGGGGGGGGGGTGCACATTCCCATAATCTCCAATGCTTAGCGCCTGTAAGTATGATGAAAGATATCCTATAACAACAGATTCAAAATTTAAGATCATTTTGAAGATTTCCAAATTGCACCCTCCCCTCTCTGCTCCTGCAACTGAATTACAAATAACTACAAATAACTATTCAATTTTCTACTGGTTTGAAATTTTTAACAAACAGTATTCAAATCTATCACTTCATTATACCGTTTTGACAAAAGAAATAAGACAATATAAAAACTGTTTATATGTATGCCACAAAAAAGAAAGTTAAGCAGTATTAGTCCCCCACCACCAAATATTACACTTTTACTACTGCTAGTTGTAATTTCTGAAATAAGCGGTCTTAGAAATACTAGATAATAATCCTCTCAGCTGGAGGAAAATGCTAAAAGCTTAGATTACTCTCATGGCTATTGAGAAAGAAAAGAAAGAAGACAACTTCTCCAGAAAGTGCAGAATTCATCAGTAATGTCTTTTGTTTTTAATTGACTGATTAGCAGACAACCTAAGCAGAAATAGATATTTCTTTAACAGGCTGATATTGTTGTATTTATGTCAAAATAATTTCTTAATTTATAATAATCAAACTTCACTTTTATTATCAAAAAAATTATAAATTATTTGATAGTTATTTGATAGATTTTACTTTTATTTATTTTTATTTTATTTTTTAAGGTGCATGTGTGTTATATAAGCATTTAATTTTTATTATATGGTTATTTTATTTATCTCTTTTTTTGTTATTTTTGCCAACTGAACATCAAATAATTATAAGAATGACATTAACTTAACTCTAGCGATGTTGCAACCTTTGCAATCTTGGAATTTTCTCTATTAGGAAATTCCAAGTAAACATTCTGATTGTTTCCAAAAGATATATTCATGTTGGATGATGTGCTACTAAAAATATTGCAGAAATTATTTTAAAATATTCTGAAAAAAGATGCTGTCAAGCCACAATTTATTGAAATAAATACAGTTTGAATATTACTTTTTTTTTTTCTTGCACTATTCTGATATATGGAAATATGCATGCTAAGTTACTACAGATTTAGATACACTCTTGTGGTTTGTAAACAACCCCTTCTGTTTTTCTGAACAAGAAATTATAAGTTAAATTGCATTACATCTTATTTTGAAGCTAATTTTTAGAATATCACAAATTTATATTCAGTAGTATAAACACAACTGAAAAATGAAACAGATTATTATTGTTGTTCTTTGTAGAGTGCTCAATTTCACTAATAATAATTCTGTTTCTTAACTGTTGTAAAATATATGGTGAAAGTTTTTTCAGACATGTTCTATGCAGAATTCATTTCGATTTTTAAATTGATTATTAAATTACTTAAGGAATTCACATAGTCAACTGGAATATAAATTAAAAAAAACTTTAATGTATACCTCTTATATTTCGGCAAAGTCACGTTGCCATCTTCATAGGAACTTAAGACTAAGACACTTGCACACAGGCACTAATACAGCAAATGAGGTCGAAGAGAGAAGACTACTGTTTTTCCTAAAGTCCTGATGGTGCCTCCTAGCTGGCTATATTAAGTGTTCTTGGCCGTTGGGCTGATGTTCTCATGATGTACGTCTCCCAAATTTGGGGCAGTCTCATGCATTCAAATTTGTTGAGGTTTGGCACATTTTTTTCAGGGCTGAGGCCGATTCTATGAATAGTCTTTCAAATTTAAACTCGCTGTGGCATATTACTGTGGCTTTCTTCCAACGTATTCTGTGGCAAGTATCCAGAGTGGTCTGCAAGCCCTGAGTGGCTGTACTGGTGAAACAGGATGTAGTCCTTGTGTTCTGAAATTCTGATATTCGCAATCCTGCCTGTTTGGCCAAAATAGGACAGATTACAACTGCAAGTGACCTGGTAAACACCAGGTAGGTCTGGGGGGGGTCTTTTGCGGAACGGATAAGGGATGCCAATTTTCTATATGGTTTGTAACAAGAGGTCAGGTCATTTTTTTTTAGGATTTTGGTTATTTTGTCAGAGGTGTCCCGGACGTAAGGACTAGTGATTGATTTAGAGTAATCTTTATTGTGAGGGGGGGGTTTGCGATTTACTGGTTTTAGTATTTTTTGGGGGGTTGTGTAGCCATTGGCTGAGAATGTGTTAAGAATGTGTTAAGGATGTGATTTAGTTCAGTGGTTAGGGCATTGTCATTTGAACAGATTAGTTTAGCACTGTTATGTAGTGACTTAATAACACCATATTGCTGTGATGGGGGGGGGGGGGAAGATGTTGGTGAATGTACCTGCCTGTATGGGTGGGTTTTCTATAAACTGAGAAAACCAATGTTCCATCAGGCTGGAGGGTAATTAGTGTGTCTAGGAAAAGGGAGGCTGTGCTATCCTCTTTTTCCAAGGTGAAAATGATTCTGGGGTGTTGGTTGTTTTAAGTGTTTTAAGAAGGAGAGGAGTGTATCTGAGCTGTGTAGCCAAATAGCGAACACACATAGTAGTGAACCCATGGCTGTCCCCTCTATCTGTTTGTAGAATTTTCCTGCCAAACGAAATAGCCTGAGTTCGTTGTGAACTGAAATAGGGCTGAGATATTAGGAGGAATTTGGCTTAGATGAGCTCTAAGGATTCCTTGAGTGGGACATTTGTGAATAGGGAGGAGACATCAAAACTGACCATTATGTCAGTATGTTGGAGAGTAAGGTTTTCTATACTGGCTTCGAAGTGGGCTGAGTTTTTTTTATGTGTGATGGTGTGTTGCCAGTATAGTGTGTTAGCTCTTTGGCTAAATGTTTGGCTAATTTGTACATTAATACCAAAGTGTATAGGGAAAAGTGGTTGCCGATACTTTATAGTTTACTATATTCGGCATGAAACTCTGATTCCAATCTTTGAGTTTCTTATTCGGTTTTAAAAGAATGTGGGATTTAATATCCCCTTAATTTAAACAATGTTTATATCGCTGAAATGAAGCTCATTAGTTCTTTATATTTAAGTAACTTAATGGTTGCACCTGTTTGGAAACTCGTATAGCAGAGTATATAAGTTCTTTTCGCTATACACTTTGGTATTAATTGGTCTAGCTACTCACTGATGAAGCCTCAAAAAAGGCTGAAACCAGTCTGAGTAGTGCCCTCCCACCATGATGTAATAACAGCATACATTTCCTAGGTAATGTGTTTCTCCATTATGGAGAATACCTAAGAATAGCGATCAGAACTTTACCGACTTTGCTGCGAGTTCTCCGGTATTGTACTACGTACTAGGGTCACTTGCATTAGCTCACGCTAGTGGTCGCCGATACTTTATAATTTACTATATTCGGCATGAAACTCTCTGATTCCAATCTTTGAGTTTCTTATTCGGTTTTAAAACAATGTGGGATTTAATATCCCCTTAATTTAAATAATAGTACTAGTTAATCTTATTTTTAATCGCTCTTCCAGTCAATGAGAATAACAGAATATTATTATTCTCATTGACTGGAAATTGAAATGGATCGAAAGGCACATCTGAAAAGATATCAAGGGTGCTTAACAAAAACCAACTACACACCGTATTTTAACCTTATGTGAAATTGGCAACTCTCATCCATTCGCCTAAGGATAGTTTCACTCCTTTATCACATCCAGGAGTCTATGAAGTGCCCTGTTCTTGTCATACAGACTACAATGGACAGATAGGAAGAACTGTGGTCATCTGCCTCAGTGAACACAAAAAATATATCCGGTACTTTTGCTATGGCAAGTCGGGTCTGGCAGACCAAGCTTTGGATACCTTGGCACACAGGATCAATTGAAAAAAAACAAAAGTACTGCACTGAAGCTTCTACCAGTCAGAGAGTTTGTACCTGGAATCAACAGAAGCCCTAAAACATACTCCAAACCTTAACAAGTATGGCTGTATAAATCTACCAAAGATTTGGGAGACAGTCATCCTAAGAACAAATTATTATTTATTTATTTTAATTTTTTTTTTCAAAACTTTGGACTACTGTTTTTTTTTTTTTTTTTTAATTTAGATGGCGCCGTATTAGGACTTTAGTCTTGTGTTGCATGCTGCAATTACTTATACTAGCTCCACCGTTACACCAAATTGTGGTTGTCTCACATTTGTAACAAACTCTGTGTGCTCTGAAGATGCTAGATATAATACCAGTGAAATATTAGCTTTTAAGTTAATAAATAGTTATTTTCTTATCATTCTGTGTTCGCATCAATACCGTTTAAATCCAATTCAACATGTGTGACGAACACATAAACCTAGCCACATGTTAAGAAAGTTGAAGTGCAATGAATTGCAGATTACATACTAAAGATTATTCATTTGGTGATAAAATAAACATTTTTGTATTGTTCTTCATAAAGAAAATTATACAAGTATAAACCTTCACACAATCTCTGATGTATTCTGCAAGCTATGATCATGAATAAAAAATAAAATAAAGCTTAATTTTTGAACACATTTTTTTTAAAGACTTCGATTTTCATCATCAAATTCCTGACGCGTGCCCTCAAGGGATATACAGGATATGATAGTACTACATTAAGAACTTAAATCATTACTAACTTCCTAACTACAATTTTCCTCCAAATCAATCTTATCTGCCAGCATTCCAACATTATCAGATCTTATATTTCTGTCTTCTAAGGCACTTTTTACTATCAATCTACCTATATCTTAGTCTTCCTCTGAGTCTTTTTCCTGGAAAAGAACTTGTTTAGCTAATCTTCCCTTTCCTATTCTGTTTAAGTGACCATATCACCTGAGATTAACTCTGCTAACACATTCCTGGATGCTTACAATTTCAAGTTCTTTCCTAATATCCTCATTTTTAATATATTGCCATTGATGACATCTGTTCACAACCCTCTAACCTTCACGATGCTTGTATCTGTTGTTTCTAGTTTTAGGTCAAGCTGTTTTATTTCTAACCCAGCTCTCAGATCCATAAGTTAAAATTGGTTTGAACACTGTCTTGTATACAGACAATTTAGTGTTTTGACTAATTTCTCTCTTATTCCACATAAATTTATTCACTTGATTTCCTTCCATACCATCTTTGTTGATTCTGTTGGCTATTTCCATATTTAATTTACAGTCTTCACTAAAAATTGTGTAAGTAGATGAAATGTTTTACCTGTTCTATAGGTTCTCCATTCATGATGCATTTGATAATTTCAATGTATCTGCCTATTTTCATTGCCATTGTCTTGTTATTGCTGTTTTTCATACCAAATTTATTACAACAGTTATTCAATTTAGTGAAGGAATCTTGCAGACTTGTAATGGATTTATTTAAAAAGTGTAACATCATCTGCATAAGGTAAAGAGCTGAGATTACCATCTTCACTTTTTATATGAGGTTTAATACCACTTTCCTTCATAATGTGATCCATATAGATAATGAATAACAGAGGGGATAATGTACCATCTTCCTGTTACTTTCTTCAATTCTAACCGCTGACTGATAACTCAAATAAAGATTAAGTATTTCTCAATATAATGCCCCAGTGACACAATATAACTGAACCGTTTTGAATAGCTTTTCTCTTGGCACCTTGTCATATGCCTTTTCCAGATCTACACACTTTAATACAGATCACTGTTATATTCTCGTCATTTCTCAACTATTTGTCATTGAGAATACATGTGAAATTATAAAGTTAGTGATTATGACAAGTTAGGAGAGACAGCTTGGAGCTATAGCATGAAACAAGATATTGAGTGGTAAGGAAATAAATGCTGCTTGGGAACTGACAAAGAAATACATAACATCATCAATATGTGAATGTATTCTGAAGGCCAAAAGGCTCAATACCGTAGGTGTCCCCCCACCCCCCCCCCCCCCCACCCCCCCCCCCCCCCACCCCCCCCCCCCCCCACCCCCCCCCCCCCCCACCCCCCCCCCCCCCCACCCCCCCCCCCCCCCACCCCCCCCCCCCCCCACCCCCCCCCCCCCCCACCCCCCCCCCCCCCCACCCCCCCCCCCCCCCACCCCCCCCCCCCCCCACCCCCCCCCCCCCCCACCCCCCCCCCCCCCCACCCCCCCCCCCCCCCACCCCCCCCCCCCCCCACCCCCCCCCCCCCCCACCCCCCCCCCCCCCCACCCCCCCCCCCCCCCACCCCCCCCCCCCCCCACCCCCCCCCCCCCCCACCCCCCCCCCCCCCCACCCCCCCCCCCCCCCACCCCCCCCCCCCCCCACCCCCCCCCCCCCCCACCCCCCCCCCCCCCCACCCCCCCCCCCCCCCACCCCCCCCCCCCCCCACCCCCCCCCCCCCCCACCCCCCCCCCCCCCCACCCCCCCCCCCCCCCACCCCCCCCCCCCAAATAGAGTATTAATGAAGAATTGGAACAGCAGTACTACATGATTGCAGTCAAAGATAAAATGGTGTGTGTTTACTTTGTGATACTGTGATTTTAACAGTGAAACAATACAATGTTCAACAGTATTATGGTACACATAAGGACCACAAATATGCAAAATTGGAAGGAGAACCAAAAAAAAACTATATTTATAAATATGAAGCTTCAGAAACAAAAAAAACCAATTATTTCAAGTGATGACAGGATGAAGTAATGAAATTACTGAAGCAACTTATGAAGTAGCATATATACTTGGGAGAAAAGGTAAGTCACATAATGATGTGGAAATCATAAAACAGTGCAATGCATGTCTGGATTCAGATGAAGTTAATAAATACAACTTCCTCTTTCACTAAGAACTTTAACCAAACAATAACCTAAATAAGCTGTCAACATTACTGAACAATGAAGATACTTACTTTATTGAAGTTTTTCCATTGGTTATAATAAATTAAAGATATCAAGAAATTATATACTGGGTTTGGTAGAACCTCTGCTACTAATGGCTCGCAAAAAGTTAAACAAGTTTGAGAGCGGTTAATAGTTCAAAGGGGATCAATCGTTCAATGCTGTTGGCATACTCTCCCTCAATGAGTCTTTGGACTCCCCAGAGGTGTTACATAATAATAATAATCCTTTATCCAAGTGTAAGCAAACAAAGTTTGCGACTGAAATATTTTCAGGACTGGGGCAACTCATATATAGAGGCTAATGACTTCACACCACTTGCATTGGTATCCCATAATGCAAAGCACATATCCTTGCAGACATGTACACCCTCTGTCCAAAAAGAAACTGAACTTTTCGAAAAAAGAAGAAACTAGCGGTGCCACCCGTTGTATCTTTTTTGTTGTTGTAAGCGGCAACCTTCCTAAGTGTTATGTCAACTGTTTATGACATTTGTTTCATTAGAAGCTGAGTTATAGTGCCAAGAGTGACAGTGTGTTTTGATGAACGGTCAGAAAGTGAGTTTCAAACAGAGAGCTGTGATTGACTTTTGTGTTAAACTTGGTAAAAGTTTTACCGAAATGCTTCAAAAAGCATACAGTGATGAATGCTTATCCCGTACTCAAGTTTACGAGTGGTTTAAGCAATTTCAAAGTGGTTGTGAGATGCTTGAGGACAACGAAAAGCTGGGCCGTCCAAAAACTGAACTGAGCCAAGTTAACATCCAAAAAGTGCATGATTTCATCAAAGAAAACCCAAAATCGTCCATGAGATTGATTGTAGATGAAATGGGATTCCAAAATTAACTGTGCACAACATTTTGACCAAGAGTTTGGGCCTTCATAAATTGAATTTGTGATTTGTTCCCTACAAGTTGACCGACGACCAAAAAATGTATCAAATTGAACACTGCAAGGACTGCATTAAAACCACTCGTAAGGACTCAAACTTCCTTGAAATGACTGTTATTGGTGACAAAAGTAGTGTTTTGAGTAAGAGCCCAAAACAAAGTGCCAGAGTGCTGAGTGGAGTGGAGACCACCAGAAGAGGGACATCCAAAAAAAAGTCGCTTGGAGAAATCAAAAGTAAAGACAATGCTCATTTGTTTCTGCGATTCCAAGGGCATTATCCACAAAGAATTTGTTCCGCCTAGTCAAACGGTCAATGATGAGTTTTATCTCGAAGTTTTGAAGTGATTGATAGCGAGAATTCGTCGCAAACAGCATGAATATCGTGATGCATGGTCACTTTTGCACGATCTCATCATTCGAACATTGTGAGGCAGTGTTTGAACAAAAACCAAGTTTGTGTGTTGGATCACACACCGTATTCACCTGATTTAGCACCCTGTGACTTCTTTCTCTTCCCCGACCTCATTTTCTGATGAAAGGAAAGCGATCTGACACCAATGAAAACATTCAAGTGGAAATAACCACAAGCCTCAAAAGTATCCCAAACACCAATATAAAAAACTCATTTAACAAACTGATTGGCTGTGCCAAACACTGTATCGAAACTGAGGGAGAATATATTGATTGAAATAAATATAATTGACCTGTGTTTTATTTTCTATCAAAAGTCTGGTTTCTTTTTGGACAGAGGGTGTATAATGCTATGCATTATGGGAAAAGTCACTACCCAGACTGGATTCGACCGTTATTGAATATTCAAGCACAGGTCAAACTCCAAAAACTCAGCGTTGTTTCCCTCAGTAACAGGTTCACTCTGCCACTGAGAAGACCTCTCAGAACCGGTTGGCTCTACACCGTGGCAGGCTCACCCCACCTCCGAGCAGAGCTGCTCATTTGCTCATATCTCATCTGAGGAGCAACTTCATGGGCTACAGCATTGCTATCCATCACCCAAGCTTCCAACCAGTTTTTGACCTTTATTGAGGTCTCGTCAGTGGTAGCCAGACCCAGAGGTGATGATACTAAGGTTGAAGTAATGCACAAGTCATATTTTCATATATGAGTATCCAAAAGGTGTGTCATATCTTATTATTAAAATACTCTGGATTAGAGATCGTTGTTGAAGTTTTCCCACTTGGTTATACTATAAATTAAAGATACCAAGAAGTTATATACTTTTAATCCTTTATCCAAGTATATAATTTCTTGGTATCTTTAATTTACACTTATTTTATGATTACCCTAGATGAGTCCACTGATATTACTGACTCAGCACAAGTTTATTTTATATTTGCATTATAACTGCAATTTTCAATGAGGAGCTACTAACTTTGGCTACTCTCATTGGAGAACACGTGAAACTGACATTCTTAATATTTTTAAAGATAAATGTTGGGAAGCAAAGCTTAATTTGTGTAATTTACTAAGTGTATGCCACAGATGGTGCTCTCTTGTAATAGTACTGGATCCAACTACATAACTGCAGAGTAAGAATGTCATTTTCAGTTCATCCTTAATGAATGGTTGTTTGTGGTTTTAATATTCATAAGAGCTTTTTTTTTATGACTAAAAATTACTAAAGCTTAAACAAGGACTTTTTATTAGTTGCTAATGTGAAACTTATAACTAAGTAGTTTTGTTCTCGCAAAACTAGTGACTTCTTCAGAGTTTGAGAAGTTTATCTTATAAACTTCTTATAAACTCTGACTCTTACAGCAGGAAAAAAGATAGATAAAGTTGTCCAAATGCTGAAAACTATTACAAAAGAAAATAAATTAATTCATCCTAAAAGAGACATGAATTTATTTCTTGTGCAAATTGAATGAAGAAGAAACTCCATTTATTGTTCCATTCTCAATCAAACAGACAAGTTTCTTTATCTTTGGACAAAGTAGTTATTAACCTTTCCAACCCTTTCATGTTCAGAAGAATCTATTCTAAAAAAAGAAGGTATTCATCACCTTCTGCTTAATTCAGCCAATGTCATTAGACAGAAAGTCTTCTGTTCAGAAGAGCCAACTGCTCCTCTGTAAAGTAACATGGATATAAACAGTGATTCATTCCCTAAAGATCAATTGTGGATGGCATCACCTCTCCTATTCTTTTTCAAAGCATCTAGCTAGGGCATTGCATCAGATCCTCTGACTCTTACATCAAGAATTCAGCTCATTTCATTCAGAAACCATCTAACACAGACATATCATCATCTGATATCTTTGCATTGACATAGTGTCTCTTTTTATTACTGTTCTGGTGGATGATGTGTTAGATCTTTGTTGCAAATCTTTTAACACCAGTCATCAAAATTGTTTGAACATAGCCTCTAATCCAATTTTTTTCAGTGAAATAATGTTTTTTTTTACCAACAATTTGGTTGGACAGTCCTTTATCGCCTCTGTCAGCTGATCTCTTCATGGAGAATTTCAGTAAGTTTTTTTTTAAGCTCTAACTTCTTTGAAACCAGATGTTTCATGGAGATATTAATTATTATTACGTGACGCCTCCAAGGACTAATTGAGGGTGGACACCCACTCCACAATTCTTCATCTCCATCACATCATCTACTGCCTACCACCAACACCACCACTAGCATTTTCACAAACATCCATGGCCACGGCAGGATTTGAAGCCGCAGCCTTTTGGCCGGAGAGCGGATATGCTAACCACTTGGCCAACCAGGCTAAGTATTCAGCATATCCACTTTTACAAGCTTATGACAATTACTGTCATACTGTCTATGAAAATATGACAATGATATTTTCATCATTTGGAAACATGTTTTAATTTTACATTAGAATAAGAAAAGGATGGTTAAACTCCCATTCCTGGATGTTATCATCATAAAGAAATCTAACAATGGGTCACTCTGGAAGTATCTCATAAGTCTATTCACACAGGATGCTACTGTAACATTTAGTAATTTATATTTTATAGTTTATGTTATTGATTATAACGTTACTTTTTTCTCTATGTTTTCCCCTCTTACTTCGTAATTTTCGTGGTTGCTTGGGCTAGTACAACATGCCACTATGCTCTAATCTCTAACTCACATATAATACTATTATTTAACTACAGTCCTTTTGTAATCTACTTAGCTTACCCCCCCCCCCTTTTAATAGTATAGTATAGGCTATAACATATAGTCTCACACGTGCTAGTATCGTAGACTTAGGAAAAGCCTCTGGCAGGGACCAAATCCTTAATCAATTCAAATCTATTAATCCTTAAAAAGTTATTTTTGTTAATGACTGTGCCATTAAGGATCGTGTAAAAGAATTTTCTATCTTTCCTTTATATACAAAAGAATAATTTAGCTAAGCATGTATAATAAGTCTTAAATCAATTTTATCTCAAGCAACTCTGAATTACTCAGTCGTGGCTGTTACTTTACTCAGGTCACATAGGTTCGATTTGTTTTATGAGACAGTGCATTGGCTAACAAAGATCAGGCAAGCTATTAACAAAACCAAACATGGTTATTCTAACTAAGACAATTAACATACAAGGGAAATAGGACATATCATGTGTCTGATTCTCCACGCACTCATTAAAACAATTCACTTAAAGCATTAGACAAAGAAATTATTTACACTCAACTTATTAGACACATGGATGGATTTTAGCACCAATAATCTTGTTCTCATTATAAATAATAAAAGGCAAAAATTATACTATACACGTTATAAGCATTATATAATACAAGCACTATTCAAGATTACGATATTCTATTATACATATTCAAACTGACTTTTGGCTTTCTGATCTCTTCAACACATTATGCCATTTAGTTAAATAGAATCAACATCTATCGTCTGTACACACAAGCTAGGCCATTAACATAAAGCAATCTACTTACAAACTCACTATATCATTGTACAGTCCTGAATCCAAAAGGGTTAAGGATGAATTCTGCTGGTTCCTTTCTTTTTCTTGTGCAACGGCTGTGATCGGGCACTATCCGGTGGTTGTCGTCTTGCAAATTCCTTCCTTGTAACTTTAATGCATTTTTTTGTCGATGTTAGGAACTTCGTTGGCTACTAAAAATTAGCATGCACATGGATTGGTACATTTGTCGAAGAATTTTATGGAAGGATCTTGTAATACTGCCAGCAAACTCCCCATGATCTCCAAAACTACTGCTCATGGGAACTTGACTCCTCGAAAAGCTTGCCACAGGAACAAAAAATAAGAGAGCCTTTTATCCCTCAATCTCTACCTTTTATATCATTGGCCATCCCTCTAAAAAAATTCCCTAGATTTACTGGAAGCGTCCTTATCACCCACACTTGGGTTTTGTTTCAGCAGCAAAACTCATAATCCGGTAACCTTCGAGACTGTTGTTGACTTTCAGTTTACTAGGCTAATACTGTCTGAGCTTTTTAGATACAAATGCTTGTGATTCTACATTCAGTTATTTTAACATTATATTAAAATTATTACATTACATTAGGTTATACACATTCTTATTATATGTATTTTATGGATTATGTAAAATCAAGACCCTCAAGAATTGAGAATACTTGATTTTACAAATTTTTTTTCATGTAGTACTGTCATATCCTGTACACCCCTTGAGGGTACATGGCAGGAATTTGATGATGATGATGATGATTTTACAAAATGAAGATCAACTTAAGACAGAACTTCAAGTACTCTCGAATTTATTTGTTCTTAATAGTTATTCCAAAATAACAATTCACAAGATTTTGTTTTAGAATTGTCCTTCTTTCCATAATCAGAACATCGAGTACAAAGAATCAATCAATATTCCATATATTGGCAATCTATCGATAAGGATTGCTTCTATTTTCAAAGTTCATAACATTAGAGTGACATACAAGCTGATTCAAACCATTCACAGGCTCTTCAGGTCTCCTAAGGAGATGTCATCCTTTTTTACAACTATCCAGGAGTATGCACAATACCATGCTCATATAGCCTAGTCTACATAGGACAGATAAGCCATGGATTTGAGATGAGGAAGAAAGAACATGTTAGATATGTTGAGAATAAAAGAAAAAAAAGATCTGGTCTGGTCTTGCAAACCATACAGTAAAATGGGATATTTCTGGTGTGCTGTATTTAGAAGGAAACTTTTACTAGACTTTTAAAAGAATCTGTTAGTTATCCTTTCACAAGGATCTTTGAATAGAAATCAGCAACTCATTAAATGCAATCAGGAAATCTTTTAGCATTACAAATTTCAATTTTGCCAACCATCATCTCCAGTCTTTATCTGATAACAGCTAAGCAGCACAAGACTTCACACTCATTTTTCATTTATTTCCTTTGTGATGACTTTTCAACATTTGGACAATTTTGATGTTATCTGTTTGTTTTTTGTACTTATTATAAACTCTGAAGAAGCCACCAGTTTTGTGAGCGGAACTAATCAGTTATAAGTTACAAATTAACGACTAATAAAAAAAATCTTTCATAACGTATTAATAAAGGAATCATTTACATTAATTTAAATGCCTTTATTTATAAAATTTTCACCAAAGTTTCATAGCCATTGTCAATAGAATTATAGGAAAAACACAAAAAGGAAACAATTCAAATGAAAGTGTGATATTATGTGCACTATCAGATGCAGGAGAATAGCTCCATCTGCATTAATAGATATCCAAAATGAATTACAATAAAATAATTTAGTTACTTTAAAATATAAACAATATAAATTAATTACAAATTAAGGAAACATGAATGGTGAGTATTAGTCAGTATAACTTCCCAAAATTGAGAAAGTTTTAGGCAATCTTTTTTTTATTCAGGTTTGGGTGTGTGCTTCACAGCTTTCTTTGTACAATCTTTTCTGAAGAAAATAACTTTTGTGTAACACTTTGGTTTTGTTCCACTGAATCCTGTGTTTTGTGGATAATGCATGGCTTGCTAAACCAGATTTGATGGGTTTTTTGAGTGAAATGTATTCCTAATGTTCTTCAAGACAAATTTGTGCAGAATGACCAGTCTATCCATAATAAGCTGCAAGAGCAGGGGACTCTGTAAACTCTGGAATAAGAAAGAGGATATTTGTCTTTAGGAGAGATAAAGGACTTTTTTGTGAAAGTCCTTTAACATGTGTAAACAAATTCTGGCTATTTCTTCTTGAGGCAGGTCAAGACTATGGCCATAATTATTGGTTATTTTATTGATAAGCTTTATATTATAATCATTAGAGATAAAGGTAGTTCTGATAAACAGTTCTTTGTTTAGAAGTAAATCTGTAGAACATATTTTATGAATTCTGTCAACTAAAGATTTGATCACACTGCATTTCTGAGAAGGGTAATGATATGAGTTATAATCAATGTATTTACCAGTATGAGTTGTTTTCATCTGAGAACTATAGACTACCATTAGTTGACAGAGAATGAGAACATCCAGAAAATTAAGACAAATCTTCTACTTCCAGGGTAAATTTGATTCTTGGGTTTATCAAATTAATTATTTTTTCAAGAAATTCATGAAGATCAGATAAGGAGGAGTTCTGTACAGTAAAAACATCATCCACATATCTATACCAAATCGATGTCAAGAATATGTTGTTCAAAATGTTCCATAAAATAATTAGCTAGAGTTGGGGAAAGGGGAGACCCCATAGCTGTTTCCTCTATCTGTTTGCACAGTTTGTTCTGGCAGCTAAAGTATCCAGAATTAATGACAAAGTCAAATAATTTTACAACATCAGGAGGAAAGTCATTATGAAGTAATTCAATCATATCTGTCAGAGAGATATTTGCAAAAAATAAGACTACATCAAGACTTATTAGAAGACTGTGGGTTGCAAGGATAATCCTGAAATTTTATTCTTAAAATCTATTAAATTTTTTATGAAAGAAGCAGTTTTGTAAATGCAAAAAGAAGATTAGACAGGTATTTTGAGAGTTTTATAAGTCAGACATCCCATGCAGCTCACAATGGGATGCAACAAGAATTAAACTCCCAAGTTTTCATTCATCCAAATGGCAGCACAAGTCTATCCATCTGACTGCTACAGAGTAGATCAACACGAGGACTTTCCACTAGATGCATCAATCTTTTGTATCTCATGTTCAGATATACTGTTTGGAAGGTGTAAAGAAACTAATGTTGGTTGTTCTGTATATGTCTAGGAAATCTGATCAGGACTGCTTTAGAAGTGCCTTTACCAAGTTGCCATATGATGAATACCTTCCATCCTTTGTGAGTGGGTTACCAGTTTTCTCTCTAATCATTCACTCTGTGTCACAATAGGTGATTTCCTGTAAGAGAATGTAATAATCATCTCTTACAGGTAAAAGCTCTGTGCTTTTACCTGTACTCTTAATCCAAGGCATTAATGACCCTCTCTCACTAATCCTGTTGGTCACATCCATACACAATTTAGCTCAAACTTATTTGACAAACTTCTTATCCTTCTCTTTCATTCCATCTGTTCTTTGAAATAACTTTCTCCATAATGCTTGTCTGAGGGAATATAATATCCAGCTGTTTGAGAAACACAAACAGATCTTGTTTTCTCATATACACACAACACTGCTGTGGGAATAATACAGAAATATGGCTCAATGTTTCAAAATTGATTACAGTATCATTATCCAAGTGATGGACTATGCATTACTAGCACATAATTTCAATGGATCCCAAAGATATAGGATCTCAGCAGAACTCAACAGTTTCAAATGCTATTAACTGAACAATTAGATAATAAATCCCACTAGCAGATAGAATAGCTGCATGGACATACTGATTATAAATAAATATAATAAAAACAGAGAGTGACTCACACAACTCCTCAGGTATTATTGTAGAATAACTTATGACTCACTTTAAAACCTTTTCTTTTGCAATATGTATAATATATGTAACAAGCTTTATTATTATACATATATTTTCTCTTATTTTTCATATATACATCTCCATTAAATATAATATACCTAATAGTACAACTGCATGCATGTACTGATGATAGCATAGCAATTCAGATGCTGATGTGTATAAGTTTTATCTTGAATTAAGTGCCTTCTTTCCTTTCACTTATAACACTAATGAATTTTGAATGACTTCTTTTGCTAATAGTGGTGTTTCAGTAGGTGAACAATTTGAATTATATTTACACTTCTGTCAACATAAGAGCCCAAAACAAAGATTTAGTAAATGCTGTTTAAAGATCACACAATGAAATTTGTTTATTATTTTTTACTGAAATACTAAATATTAAATGAAACAATGAAAAAAAAAACTTTACTTTGGATCTTAGAAACTGAAAGTATAAAACATGATACATGAACAAATGCCAAAATGAGAACTAATGTGCAAAGCAATAAAGAAGAACATTCAAGTTTTGAAGAGTTCTACTGGATGGTTACAGGAGAGGACCAACAAAGTCAGTTTCCTCCTATGGAATGCAACTAATTTTGAAGTCTATTTATTCTGAAAAACCAATTCCAGAGAAAATAATTTTTCTGTCAAATTCACATTATAAAGAACTAATTACTGTGATCCATGTGAATTCTCTATACTTGAATGTCAACATACAAAAGAGCTTCACAATTATACATTCCACAAGTACTATATCATAATCTAAACCTAATCATGCATTTTGGTTTGCTACCATCACTTGCGTTGTTCAAACTCACCTTCTGCCATCTATAAACAGCTAACTTTTCAGAATTATCCTTTCTTCCCGAAGATATACTTTTACTTAGCGCTACTGTAATGGCTATCTCTTCTCCACTTTGTTGCCTATTTAAAAAGACATTATCAATGCCACATAAAAAAAAGGAAAAGTTATATTACAAAAATGAAATGTATATATCATAAACATGAACACTTCAAGCAACCTGATGTGACTGCTGCAAAACTTTATAATCATCATAACAATAATGTAATTCTGGTAAACAGGCTTACATGTTGGCTATTCATAATTATTATTTTTTAGAAATAACTTATACTAAAATATTAATTGTAAAAACCTTAATACTTTCCTATATTTTGGCAATGTTACATTGCCTTCATCAGGATCACAAAAATTATGTGCACACAAGCACTAAACATTGGGCAAATAAGGCTGAAGAAAGGCAACCAAAGTTGGGGCTAGAGTTCAACCCTAGGAGTGTATCCAGGCCATTCCATTTACAGCAATAATGTATTATCATTTACACACAAAGAAAATCATAATAGGTTTTGTACAGGTGGTTTTCATGATAGGTTTTCATGATCTTTTTAATCTGCATCCAGATTAAAAAGATGTGTAACAGGAAGGAGACCTCCATATTCTGAGAATATGTGGAGAACACATCTGGGCTTCTAACCCATGTACAATCCTTGCCATGTCCCATTATAGCTATTCTCCTACTACTAATAGATAAATAGCAGATAATCTATTTGTTGGATTAAACCATAAACAAATACAATAGCATAACATGAAGGAATGAATCGTGCAGTACTCACATAAACAAGGCCCAGACTCTTTATTCCAAGGATCAAGACAAATGAGGAAAGTCAGCAAGTGGAATAATCTCAAACTGAGAAGGAAGGCATGATCAACATAAGCATCAGTGGAAAATAGCAAGAGTTAGCAAAAGAAATACAAAAATATATGTGAACACAGCAGTGTCACCAATACAAAGAAAACAGAACAAATAAAGTATTTCTAAATACTTTTAGCTAGCCTGGTTTAGCCAAGTAGATAGCACTTATGCTCTGCAACCAAATGTTGAGGGCATGTGTTTGCAAGTGTCTTTAGGTGATAGACCAATGTCACTGCCCAGTGTGACCATGATAACACTGTCAGGTTATCATGGTCAGGTTAACCTTATTTACTGCAGGATAAGCAGGAACTTGAAAAAAAATTATGTTCAATCTCTAGAACAGGGTTATTGGATCATCTAATCATTAGCCCACCCACGATACTAACGTATGACAGGCTCACAACATTTCATAGTGGAATTCACATAAAATAACTACGAGAGGATTTTACATTCAGGTTCAAGAATACGTTCATAGTCAATGAACGTATTCTTGAACATTCATCATGTTTCAATGTTCAAGATGTTTCGACCTCTGTATTGAAGTCTTGGGCAAAGAGGGCTGTGATATTGGGCGGAAATATGTTTTATAAGAGAAGAATAGTATCACTGATCAGGACATTAGTGAAAAACGGCAGTTATATTAAAGCTGACTAATAAATCTTCACTGTAGAGTGTGGTGTTTCTAATTTTTTTTATGAAATGTCTATTTTTTTTATGTAGGAGTGGGAATGACCTACCACCTCCTTGAGTGCGGCCACTAGTTTCCTGGCTAAGTGATAATTAGGGCTATCGATTCCATCAACTATCAGTCGTAGTGGCATATTTGTTTAGTTATTTTTGACAGGCGATAAATTCTGGGAGAGCAGGCATAATGCAATATAAGTTTTTTGGTTGTTTCCTCTGGCCATGTGATCATTAATTTGATTAATTCTGTTGTTTTCTTTTTTTTAATGCAGTTTGTAGGGTTATAGTTCACCATTTCATACATGTTGTAGTCAGATACCAATTGGTTCATTTTTTCCAGGCATGCTGTCCGATCAATGACAATGGCAGCATTGCCTTATCTGCTTTTGTAATTAAGATGTCTCTGTTAATTTTTAAGAATTTTAACAGCCAATTTTTCTGATCTGGTTAGGTTGCAACTTAGTTGTTTATCAGAGTTTAATATGTACCATGTTTCCATTCGCATTTTTTCGGCTAAATTGGAGGGGAGGAATTTTAGACCTTTTTCAATGTGATAAATGAAATCTAATTTGTTAGCTGACCTTGGTGCAATAATGTAATTCAGGCCTTTCTCCAGAAGTGAGAGTTCCCTTGCATTAAGATTGTAGCTGGATTTGTTGATAACCTGACAGTGGTCCATTGTGATTGGTTGCTCCTTTGCCTGTAGGTGATTAGCTGCTCCTTGTATTGTTGGTTTGTAATTGGCTGTTCCTCTGAATATGGCATCAAGAATGTCTATTGCTTTCTTGTTATTTTAGTGCTTGAAACTTGAAAAACTATTAGTTTTTCTTTGTTCTTAAGTAACATGTGCATTGCCAAGTCATCTCTAATCCTCTCTAGAATATCCCAAATATCACGATTTATGTAGCTTGATAGCTCTGATTTTTGTTGTATAATGCTGGCTTGGGTAACTGCTAAATTTTTGCAGGTTTTGTGAATCTGTTCTCTTAAAAAAGCTTTTTCCAAACAGGCATAGATACAGAATATACTTTGGCAGAAGTAAACTTTTTTTTTTAGCTTAATGCAGTTAGGTATCAAGTTGCTGTCTCTACATTGTTTTAGAAACGCAAGCCGATTAATTAACATAGAAACACGCATTTTCATCTTACCATAGTGGCTACATTGCTTGTGGGTCAAACGTGTGACAAATTATAATTTTTACCTACAAAAAGAAGGTACAGCCATGGGCCCTCCCCTCCAATAGCTAACTTTTACATGGAAGACTTTGAGCAACGAGATCTAGATTCAACCAGCCTAAAGCCTGGCTCAGATATGTTGATACTTTCCCTATTCCTTTACGTCTTCCTTCAGGCGGCCTCTACTTCACAGTCTACTGCAAACCTATACACACAGACTAATACATAAAAATTCATACTGGCATCCAACACAAAAACTAGGAGTCATCAGTACCCTCAAACACAGAGTCCTAACAATTTGTTTCAATGAACAAGCTCTGTACCAAGAATTAGAAATATTAACCAAACATTTGTAAAAAATGGTTACGATAAAAAAACAGTTTACAAGATCCTCAATAAAAATGCCATTAAAACCAAAAAAAGATTAAAAGAATGTCATAGCCATACCCTACATTAGTGACATTTAATATAAAATAGATAGAACACTACTTAAATACAACATTAAGGCAATCTTCAACCCTCCCAGCAAAATTAAGAAATTTACTCAGTTCTTCCAAAGATCCTCTTCCATACCTTGTCTGCCCAGGGATTTACAAAATTCAATGTACCTGTAACCTACCTTACATAGGGGAAACAGGATGTACCATTCCAATCAGAAAAGATGAACACAAATGCCACATTAAATACCTCCACTATGGTAAAACAGTAACAGCCTATCAGACCACGCACTCCAAACATGCCACAGAATTGACTGGAAAGGCACCAAGTCCTTACATTGCACCAAAACCCATTTGAAAGAAAATTCAAAGAAACTTGTGAAATGCTGAAACGTCATCCAAATCTGAACAAAAATGATTGATTAATTATTCCAAGAATGCAGACAACCCATCTTCAACCTGTATCACAATCAGAACAATTCCTAACAGAAGAAAATTTCAATATGAGAGTACTTTAGAAATTGTTTAATGAAGTTCCATTTTTTTTTTTTTTTTTTTTTTTTTTTTAAATCCAGAGGTCAGGCTATGGTAAATGATTAACAAACATGCAGATACATCTTACTTTTGTATAGGATAGTGCCATGTAGCTTGTATCCTGTATACATATGTTTTCCTGATGATGGCCTGAATACAGAGGTCGAAATGTTGACTGTTACTTTCTTAATGTTAAGTAAAGTAACTATTCTAATACATGTGTTGTGTCTCCATTAATTCTTCAGTATGAATGTCACCATCATGTAACCTTAAAAGAAAGGTTCAAGAATAGATAAGATTTTAGGCGGAAGATGAATTTCAGAGCTCAATGCGAGACCCACTGTTCTGCTTATTAGAATTTTTAAGGCTTGAAAAAGTTCCATAATCTCTAGGGCACAGTTTTTAATTACGTATGATAGTGTGCAACTGCTTGTGGGTAGGATTCAGAATCACAGAATGTCATGAATGGAAGACGATTTTTACCAGGATTCTCAGGGAAAAAACTATCCACTAGTAGATAAGATTTTTTTTATGTTTTCTTTCTTTGAGTACTAAACTGGGATTAAGAGTTATATTTATTAAACCAATAACTTAGAGAAATTTAGAAATATTTAATTTACTACTGCTTTGCCTTCATATGATATTTTGCATCCAAAGTAATCAGAAAATACAATTGATTCTCACTCTAGAAAATTCATAGATATTACAGGAATAGTTTTTTTTTTTTTTTTTAAATTTCATAATGGATAGTTTGCAATAGCAAATTGCAAACTAAAGCAATTTGCTATGCTAAAAGCAATAGCAAATTGCTTTTAGCATAGCATGCCACTTATGGAACTTTGGTTGGACTTTGAAGTAGTTTTGACACAGACTTGATTGTATTATTGACTTTTACTTCAGGCTGAAATTTATCTACAAACTAACACTTTTTGTTTATTCAATTGATATTTTTATTGCATATCATTCTGCTAGGATGTTTAGAATTATATACTGCATATGATATTAAAATGTACTGATAATATTTAGTTACACAATATGCTGTTGTAATAAATTTGGTATGAAAATCAAAAATAAAAAGACAAAGACAATGGAAATAGGCAGAAACATTGAAAATTTCAGCTGTATCCTGAATGGTGAACCTATAGAACAAGTAAAACATTGTTGCCAGTAGCATTCAGCTATTTAGACAATTTTTAGTGTAGATGGCAAATTAAATACGGAAATAGACAACAGAATTAACAAAACTGATAAGGTATGAAGTCAATAAATGTATATGGAATAAGAGAGAAATTAGTCAAACCATTAAACTAGTTGTATACAAGACAGTGTTCAAACCAGTTTTAACTTATGGATCTGATAGCTAGGTTAGAAATAAAACACTTGACCAAAGACAGAAGCCCTCTGACATGAGAGTCCTGAGAAAGATTAGTGGAGTGAACAGATGGCATCAATGGCAGTATCACAGTAAAAATGAGGATATTAGGAAAGAACTTGCCATTGTTGCCAGTAGCATTCAGGAATGTACTAGTAGAGATAAGCTCAGGTGATATGGTCACTTAAACAGAATATGAGAGGAAAGATTAGCAAAACAAGTGTTCTTTGCCAGGTTGGCAAAAAAAAAAAAAACCAGGAGGAAGACCAGGATGTGGATGGATTGATACAGTAAAAAGTGCCTTAAAAGATAGAAATATAAGATCTAATAATACTGGAGTCATGACAGATAATAAATATTAATTTGGAGGAAAATTTTTGATCAGAAGTTAGTAATGGTGTAGCTTAGTCATGTAGTACTATCATTATTATCCTGTACATCCCATGAGGATACATATCAGGAATTTAATGATGACATGATCAGAACTACAATGTTTTGTGTTTTTTATGTGAATTGTAAAACATTAAGATATTAACAACTGCTAATAATAACAGTTATTCTCACAATTTTGAAATTATATTGTAGCATAATGCACAGCACTAGTGGAGAATCTAGAATGTCTACAAGAGAATTCTTTAAGTAATATGAAATAAAGAATTAAAAATGATCCTTAAATATATTTAAGGTTCATCTGTTTTAAATTCTTAATTTTTTTAATTTATTAGAATGGTCTCTATTTGATAGTAATTACTACACAGATAATACTACAAGAGAATCGAAACAGTTTTTTTTTTTTTTTAATTAGGATTGTTTATACATATATACGTACTTTGTAATGGCTTGATATACACTTTGGAATTCAGGCTTGTTTTCTAGATGCCATATATCAGTATGCATAAGCTGTTCACTGGCAAAAGATGGACGAGTAAAAAATGGATGCATAAGTGCAATACCTAAAAGAAAATTTGCAAGGTCAGTGGTACAATTTGACAATAATATACAATAATTGTTATATCTCCTATATGAAATTATCCAGTTAATGAGATTATTAGAAAGATATGCCTTACAAACAAGTACACTTTTGTTATAGAAAAGTCATGAGTAACGTATAGGAGTGCTTTAATAATTAATGGAACATTTGATATACTACTGCATTGTCACCACTATCTACATATCACAAATATTTACATAAAACCCTTTAAGAGTGAGATTACGCATAAGTAGCTAAATCTATATGGTCATGTTTTGTTTATAAAATGTTTACAAACAACTCCATCAGAAAATGTCATGGTAACAACAAATGAATAAACTTTGGAGGTAACTTATAATCAGATACATCTGACATGATAAGTGAAATAAGCTGCTATTACCAAAAGAAACTATAAGAAAAACAATGAATCAGGTCTTGTTCAGACAACTCTGACTTCTCTAGACAATGGCAGAGAAATGCACATATATTTATGTATATTTTCAAAGATAATCAGCATTGTTAAAAGCACCTACAACAGGGATTTTCTTCAAAATTCATTTTATCTATTATTTATAAGGTATTTCAAATAACTGTTACTTATTGGATTTTTTCACTGAGACATGAGTTTAGCATTAATGTATTTCCCAGTATAAATTGATTTTCTGTGTGCAGAGACTGTAGACTACCATTGGGTTGACACAAAATGAGAATGTCCAGAAAAGGAATACAATTGTTATCTTTTAGGATAAATTTGATTCTTGGATTTACTGAATTAATTTTCTCAAGAAATTCATGGAGATTAGACAAAGAAGTTCCATACAGGAAAAATATCACTGAACATATCGGTACTAAACTGATGGCTTAGGTGAAAAAAACGTTCAGAATGTTTTTCTGAATGTTCCATGAAGTAATTAGCAAGAGTAGGGGAAATGGGAAATCCATGGCTTTTCCTTCTTTCTGCTTGTATAATTCATTTATAACACAAATAATATCACGTGCTTTCAATTCAATTGTCTATTTTTATGTTTATCTCTTTTTACTGTATCAAAAATGGCTATAAAACATAGCCGAAAATTTTACAGAAATAAATAATTAATTTATATAAGTCACTTTAATAATTATTTATTATTATAATGGTACTATTAACCTCTCTACCAGCCAGAATGTACATATATGTCCAACAAAAACTGGTTATAATTCATACCCCTGTGGAAAGAACAAGGATAAGAAGAGCAATTTGGATATCATGTCCATTAGAAGGTGAAGGTGTGATAATCCTTCATGCTAAGGAGAACACTTAACCAGATTATTGTGTACAAGCTATGTTCAGTTACCTATAGCAAGAAATGCAGCTGCTTGCCATTTGCTCGGTAACTTCAATCTTAGTTATATTAGACTAAATACCTACAAGTTGTATTTATTTTTTCTACTTGTTTTTTTTTTTTTTTGGTATAATTATAGTATTTAATGCCAATGCAAAATAAAAGATCTTTCATACTTTCTTCACTTAATGTTGTATCACCTTGGAAGATCAATGTTATTATCAATTTTTTTTTTTTTTGCTAATTATCTTATTCGCCATTCATTTTATTCTCCCAGAACTTAAGACGATTCTTTTATATATTAATGAAAATCAGAATGTTAAAAATAATTCAGCCCCTATTTGTTCCAAATAAAGTTTTCTTTATTTTTTATTCATAATCTTAGTTTGAAGATTAGTTCGCAGATTGAGTGAAGCTCGCACTTTTACGATTTTGCTTTAGAGAGAACTATGCATAAATCTCGAATCATATCATGAAATGTATAATCTTTATAATGTATTCTGTAGTTCTTTGCACTTCAACTTTCTTGGTTTCCCCAAATTGCGATAATTGGCTGTTATGAAGTAACAGCCAATTATCGCAATTATTACAAATTGAAATAATTGGTTAAAGATACCAAGCAATTTTATACCTGGTTTTACTCCATTTCCCAAGTAAGCAAACAGACTAAAAGTCAAGTTTGCGCCTGCAATTGATGCAAGTCTAACTGATCCCAGGCGAACTTGACTTTTAGTCTGTTTGCTTACTTGGGAAATGGAGTAAAACCAGGTATAAAATTGCTTGGTATCTTTAACATATTTATACCCAAGGTAAAAATACTTTCTAGAAATAATTGGTTGTCATGAAGTAAACTGTTATGTACATATTTTCTGCTAATTTCGATATTATAAGGCAGTTCTGAAGTAACAATACTTTCACTATAGTTTATCATTCAAAACATGTATAAGGTGCATCTCGCCAAAAATGAAATTTCATTTCCAGAATTTTCATAATAGAATTAAAATTGTATTTTGCCTTTGATGGTTAACTCCCCTCTGAAAATTATCACACACACACACACACAGACAAAAAAAAAAAAAAAAATACTGCTAGGCAGGGCCATACTTACACTTTTCCAGAGGCAGGTGGGGCACAAGGCACTAGAGTGCTCTGCAGGACCTCCCTCATTGTTTGGGACCCCCACCACCTAAAGCCTCATGCACCTGTGCATAAGAATCCTGCTGCTAGGTAACATATGTGCACTTTCTTTTTTTGTTTGAATTTGTTATTTTTCCCAAGTAATTGTACCAAATAACTTTTAATATTCTGATACTGAAATTAAATTCTGATTATTATAAATTAACAAATTTTGTATATTTTCTCATTTATATTATTTCCTGAATATTATAAATCATTAAATTATGTGATAGTTTATGCTATGTAACATATGTGCACTTTCTTTTTTTTTTGTTTGAATTTGTTATTTTTCCCAAGTAATTGTACCAAATAACTTTTAATATTCTGATACTGAAATTAAATTCTGATTATTATAAATTAACAAATTTTGTATATTTTCTCATTAATATTATTTCCTGAATATCATAAATCATTAAATTATGTGATATTGGGGAAAATTAATGTTTAGAAAAACAGTGTCATCCTACAAAAGTAATATCAGAACAAAATGTTTCAAATCAATCAGAAAGTTGAAAAACAAAATAAATTTCTGTGTGTATTCAGCTATTGCGTGTGACTTTTCAGAGTGTTGACTGAGAAGTGTTCTTACCTCTCTTTCTCAGCAATCTTCATTAGCTTACAGCCTGCTACTTGAGCAGAAAGGAATATTAAACGATATTAAGCAAGAAAGCAATTATATCTAAGACGCAATTCATTTCTGAGATGGCAAGTAGCAGCAAGAGTAGCAGAAGTTTTGAAGTAGTGATACTATCCCTATAGTTTATCATTCAATACATATATAAGTGCATGTGCTGCACCTTATGCCATTCAAAGGCAGATTGAAATGTAAGCAGTATATTCCCAAAAGAATGGGGTGAAAAAAAAAATTTCGGGAGATGCAGAAAAATTGGAACCTTCGCCTTTCAAGTAACTCTTATTCTACTGAAGATGATGAGGGAAATTTTACTAGCTCTGGAGATAGTGATTTTGCCTGCAATTCAGAGTGCAGAAGATGGGTGATCATCACTAAATGCACACCAGGAATTACTGAAAAATTGACAGCAACATCTTAGGCTTCTTCTGTCTAGATGATATTCATTCTTTCATAGTGGAACAGATTTACCTTTATGCTTGCCAACACCATCAGCAAGTACAGTCTGCATTCTCGCAGTACACTTTGGAGCCCAATAGATATCAACATGCTACTTGCATTTATAGCACTTTTGATTATGTAAGGCATCATGAAAAAGCCCACTCTTGAAATGTATTGGTCTACAGAATGGATTCTGAACATGCCAATGTTTTAGATGTTATGATTGAAAAACATTTCAGTCTCATCATGAAGTATTTGCATTTTTGGAATAATGAGGAATATGAGCAGGCAACACATCCTTGCCCAGTCCTCAACAAAATTTATGATTTTCTGATGAAAAGCCGTCAGAAATTTAGATCTCTATAGATTCCTGAGAGAGACGTGAGTATTGATTAAAGCCTTATGCTATTGAAAGGCAGATTGAAATGTAGGCAGTATATTCCCCAAAAGAGAGCAAAGTATGTGGTAAATTTATGCATTCTGAAGTATAAAGTGGATATCTTTGGGATTTCAAACCTTATACAGGAAAACAATCTGTACTCAAGCATGATAAATATTCAGATCTTCTCTTGTCAATGAATGTAGTAATGGAATTACTAGGTTAGAATTACAATGGATAACTACTATATGTCCTGAACTTGCTGATTTGCTTTTACAGCACCATACAGATAGTTATTGTTCCTAAATGCAAAAGATGAGATGTGTCTCCAGGTCAGGCATCAGGGAAACTGTCAAAGGGAACATCTTTGCACTATGTTGTGGGGGGGGGGGGGGGAGAGTATTTTTCTGCTGTCTTCCATAGAGAAGCATGGTTTCAAGAAAGACAAACTCATTGCTGCATGTGCATACAATGATACTACAGGAGGAGTCTACAGGTGCAATTAGTAGCTATTATTTCAGCCTGTAATGAGGAAAACTATAAAAAATATTTTAAAAAATTGGACACATATTAGATTTTATTCCAATCAGGGTTCCAATCAGCAGCCGCTTAGTAAAAAAAAAAAAAAGCAGCAACTCTCTCCAGTTGGCTACCTAAGCTTAGTTGTCTCAATCAAGAAAAATTGTAAAGTCGACTAAGGCTGTGATTTTGTTTTGATTGGAATTATGACAGAAACAGCTATGAGGTAAGTACATTGTGTGTTTGATATTTTCCAGTGATTTGCCTGTTTGCTGAAAAACATGACTTCCTGGTAGGGGAAAATCCATCATCTCAGACTCTTAGCTTATTTTCAGTTGAAAAGCCCTGATGAAGGTTCTCTCAGCACTACATAGGCTTCAAATCCAGGTTTTCTAACAGAAGAAAACTGTTAAACTCTCCTCACATCTGCTTTAGAGGCATATACTATGCACCACATATCTCATATTTGCAAAACACATGTTCACCAGCAAATCTGTTTGTTTTGCATGTGGGGAAGAGCCCTAATTTCTAAAAAGGAATAAAACTGAGATAATTTTTCTACTGTTTTGGAAACGGAATTTATAAAAAAAAAATCTCATGGTCACAGTTCTTAGTGAGCAAAGTTTTCTGGATAAGCTGTGGAATCGTCAGTTTTCCCACAACTAGCAAATGCAAAAGACTTAGAGGAGTTCCCACTATTCATTCAAGCTTTACATTACTTGAAAGGAAAAACATGAAATATTGCTACTTTCTAGAAAGTAGCAATATTTCTTTCAAGAAATATTGCTACATTATAGAACATAAAAAAATAGTGTTATTATTATTAATGTTGTTAGTAGTACTCATAATATTTTACTACATGTGAGATAAAGGGAGGACTCTTTTCACGTGAATATCAATTTATATCAGAAAACTTTAAACTCATAATGTAAATTGTATTCTATAATAACAGAACAGTGATAATAACAATGGTTACATAACAATAATATAATATTTTATTATTCTCTATAATTATTATTATTCATTCAGGAAAAATGAATAAAATAAGATTAACTATTGCTGTTACTATCAAATTTTTCATTCCTAATGAAAAAGAAAGAAAAGCAATTACTATTCAAACATGCAATTTTCCAAATACCCAGAGTAATCCTCAGCAGAAGATGCTCATGTTATCTCATAACACTCAAATTCTATTTTTCATGAAATATCCGTTTTTATCAAGGGAAAACATGCTACAATTGAAAATTAAATTATTTCACTTAAATAAATAAATAATAATGTGAACACATTTCCCTTGCCAACACACATCGCTAATATGATATGGGTTCCAAATTTCTTATGTGGGAGATATATATAAAAGATGCCTTAATTATATTGGTTCGCCAATTATTGCCAATCGCCAAAAATTAATTATATTGGTAATGATGGTTCGCCATCTTTATCAAAGAATGGTAGTATAAAAGAGATGATTCAGTGTACTAGCTGCAAAATGTACGCTTTGTGGAGTGTGGTCGGAGTGTGGTTAGATGATAATAAAGGAGTGAATGTGTGTAGAAAATGTAGGGAGAATGAGAAATTGAAGAGTAGTTCGGATTGTGAGTGTGATATTTTTGTCAAACTTCAGAATGAAGAAAATAGGGATATGACAAGAAACGGCGAGGTTGTACCAGAGAATTGTGAGAGTGTGAATGTAGAAAGTGTGAATGATAGTACTAATGGTTTTACTGAGAATAAAAAAGATGAGATAGACGCAATGAGTGAGATCGCGTTGTTGAATGGTGTGATACAAAGGGCAAAACAGCATCTAGAGCGTATGAGCAAAAGTCGACTGAATGAACCAGCCAATAATAAAAAGTATGACAGGAAAAATATACGTATGAGTGTAAACATGAACAAAATGAAGGATATAGTGCTGTATGGAGACTCGTTAGTACGAGGTGTGATAGTAGAGGATTTGACAAAATCGTACCAACCTGGTGCGACCATAAAGGATGTAACTGAGTCTATTAGAGAGCAAAAGGAAAGGGTGAAAGAAATGATTGTTGTGGCAGGTATGAATGATTTGAAAGGAGACAAAATGGAAATGATAGAAGACCTGAATGAACTGTTTGAGGTAGCAAAAGAAAAGAGTGAGAGAGTTAGAATGATTAGTCTTTTGCCACGGTATGACAGTGAAATGTTTAAAAGGAGGGCCATAATTGGGAATGACTTTATGCGTGGGTTATGTATGACGAGTGGTGTGGAATTTGTGGATGTGTGGAGTGAGTTCGATGGGCGAAAGGATCTATATAAGATGGATGGCTTGCATTTGAATGGTTACGGTGTAAGAAGACTTGAGAAAGTGTTGCTGAATGTGGTGGATGTGCAAATTCAGGGAAACTAGATTTATTAAGGGGAGGGGGGGTAAATATACAGTCCTTAGGGAGGCAGTTGAATGTAAGAATGAATATAACATGCCCGAGCGAATAAGGACAACAAATCAGAGTGGGATAGTTAATATAAGGCATCAAGGTAGGGTTGGGGCTAATGAGGGTCTTAAATTCATGTACACTAATGTTAGGAGCATTAGGAACAAGAAGGAAGAGTTTTTGGCCATGGTTGGTACTTCCAGACCACAGGTTATTGGTATTAGTGAAACATGGCTGACTGTAGATGATATAGCTAGTGGGATTGAATGTGATGGGTAAAGTGTGTTCACGAATGACAGGGAGAATAAAATGGGGGGAGGAGTATTGTTGATGATAGCTGATGAGCTGCAGCCAAGGAGAATAGAAGTTGAATTGCAGGATAGAGAAAAAAGCACATTTGAGGCCAATTGGTGTAAAATTGTGGCTAGCAGAACTAAATATACAATTGGGTGCTGCTATAGACCGGGTGATGGAAAAGATGGTGGTGACAGTATGAACAAGCAAATAGAAGAAATGAGTGGAAGGAGGGTGATTATTATGAGAGATTTCAACTATGGTCACACTGATTCGAGTGAGGAGAGGACACACGGGAGGAAGGAATTGGATTTTATGCAGTTATTAAGGGATAACTATCTGCGACAGCATGTAATGGAAAATACTAGGGGTCAGAGAGTGCTTTACCTAGTAATTACATCTGAGGATTTGGCTGTAACAAATATGACCACATTGCCACCAATCAGTGAGAATGATCATAGGGTCTTGATTTGGGAGGTGGCTAAAGGTGTAGAATTTTCAATTAAGACAGGGTACATGTGGAATTATCGGGCGGGAAAGTATGACAAGCTTAGGAGTTTGATTGGTTCAGTGCCATGGCATGTACAACTGCAAGGACTAGAAGTCGATAGTGCATGGGAGGTAGTTAAGAAGTGTTTGCATGAAGCAATGGCTGACTGTATACCTAGAGTCCGAATAATAAATCAAGTAGGGGTTAAATGGATGAATAACACCATTAAGCTTGAGCTGCAAACAAAGAAACAGCTATGGAGGGAATTTAAGGAGAAAGGTGACCAACAGGCACACGAACAGTATAAAGCGCAGACCAGAAGGGTAACGAGTGCGGTAAGAAAAGCAAAAAAGGATTACAAAAGAACATTGGCCATGCAGGCTAAAGAGAATCCTAAACAGTTTTTTAGATATGTAGCAAGTAAAAGGAAAAATGTACATGGCAGAATGATTTTAAAGAATGCCGATGGTAGGGAGGTAACTGAATCAGTTGATATAGTTGAGTTACTGAGTGAGCACTATGCAAGAATATATCATCCAGGTGGTGACATTGCAGAAACGAATGTACCAGTAGATTATACGGGAATTGGTGAATGAAGTGGAGGTGAGTAGTCTATTGCATAACCTCAATGTCAATAAATCTGTGGGATTGGATGGTATACCAACTCGTGTTGTACGAGAAGCAGCTAAAAAATTGTCAGTACCCTTGACCATTTTGTTTAATTTGAGTCTCGGGTATGGGTTAGTCCCGAGGGGTTGGAAAGAGGGGAAAATAGTTCCACTCATAAAGGTGGTTGCAAGACTGCTGTTGTAAATTACCAACCGATTAACATATCAGGAATCATTGTCAAGGTCTTAGAGAAATTAGTCAAGAAAAGAATACAGGATTGGATAAATGAAAATGGGATATTGTATGGGGACAACATGGTTTTGTGAAGGGTAGATCATGCCTCAGTAACTTGCTCATGTTTTATAACACAGTGACGGCTGAACTGGATAGGGGTAATGGGTTTACAGTGATTCTACTGGACCTTGCCAAGGCCTTTGACAGGATACCACATGGAACCCTAATCAGTAAACTGGAGCAGATGAGGATAAATATAGGATTGGTTAGATGGATAGGAGGGTGGTTGAAGGAGAGATACCAGAGAGTGGTTTATTCAGGAGTGGAGTCAAAAAGACGTCTTGTGACTAGTGGAGTGCCACAGGCTCTGTTCTTGGACCACTGCTTTTCAATTTGTTCATCAATGATATAGGAAAGGATTTGAGAGGAAGTGTTCACTTGTTTGCTGATGATGCAAAGTTGGGTAGAGCAATTAGAGTGCACAGGATGTCAAAATTTTACAGGATGATTTGGATAGTTTGGAGGGCTGGGCTAGGAAAAATGGATGTCAATTTAATGTGCCAAAGTATAAGGTTATGCACTTTGGGGTGAAAAGAATTGCAGCAGTATATCGCATTGGTGGAACCGTACTCCAGGAGATTGATGAGGCCAGGGATTTGGGAGTGTTGGTGGAGAGGGAATTGAAGTTTAGGGGACACATTGCAAAAGTGACTAAAACAGCTCTCCAAATCACTTGGCTTCTGAAAAATACTTTAACATGCAGAGACAAACAAGTTGTTGTTCCTCTGTATTGAGCCTTGATAAGACCCCATCTGGACTACTGTGCCCAGTTATGGGCACCAGGGTTTCTTCGTGATGGGGAGGAAGTGGAGAGGATCCAGAGATGAGTAACCAAGATGATAGCAGGTCTGTGGAATGAACCTTATGAGAATAGGTTGAAGATTTGTGGGTTGCAGAAATTGGTCGATAGGCGAAGGAGGGGTGATATGATTGAGACATTCAAATTACTGAAGGGTTTCTATAAGATTGATCCAGAAGATATTTTTGAAAATATGACTGGTGGTGGGAGGACTAAGAGCCATGAATGGAAGCTGGGCAAGAGCATGGTTGACAAGGGTGTTAGAGCTAGGTTTTTTACTTGGAGAGTAGTGAATGAGTGGAATAAGCTTCCAGAGTCTGTTGTGGGTGCTACGACCATGAATGAGTTCAAGGCAAGGTATGATAGATACTGTGTGAATGTCGAATAGTTGTTCTTGACATGATGTTAGGGCCTCCCTCGATGAGTCTGTCGACTCCTTGGAGTTGCCCGGAACAACAACAACAACAATAATAATAATAATATTCCAAACACCTCTGAATAGTACATTCTCTAAGATGTTTTATTTCTTAATTTTTCAAACATTCTTTGTACCACAATCCAGCCTAATGCAACTGGTTTTTGAAATTTGCTTATTATAAGATTGTTTTTAGTAAATAAGAATAGTTTGCTGAAAGTGGAACTTTATTAAATTGTCATAGTAGCATGTGCCACAGATTAGAAATTTCCAAAGTAGCACTAATAATATTATTTATTATAAAATAGCTATTTCATCAACCCTGGCCAGTAGAGATGTTAAGTTACAAACTTCAAAGCAAAGCTAGAAATTTTGCTCAGAATTCTAGGAGTTTAAGAATAGCTTCAAACTATTTCTTTTTGGAGTAACACCATAAAATTATATATTAATAGAAAGATAATTTAATCAAGAATGTAATGCAATAACTTTTATGAAGGATTTTTTATTAGAACAGCAGTTATAAAGAAAAGTGAAACACAGAAAAAAAAATGAGATATACAAAAATTCTCACAATGTGAGTTAATACTTAGTTGGGTAACCTTTAGCGTTAATTACGGCCTTACAACGCCTTCCCATGGAGTGAACCAAGTTTTTTAGTTCTGCAGCTTTTATAATGTGAAACCAAGATTGAATTATTGCTTCTATTAATTGGGTTTTATTGGTGGGTTGCTTCTGACTAACAAGTTTCTTTAGTCGGCTCCACAGATTTTCGACTGTTATAGAATTATCTATAACAATCGAAAGTTGTTATAGATTTGGGTTAAGGTCTGGGCTATTTCCAGGCCATTCCAGTAGTGGAATACGATTATCTTGAAACTACTTTTTGCACATAGCAGCAGCATGACATGGAGCTGAATCCTGTTGGAATATAAATGCTTCATTATCTTGGAAAAGATCGCGAGCGGAAGGCTTCAGTTTGGGCTCAAGTACTCAAGTATTTCATTTATGTATTTTTAGGCATTTATATTCCCATTAATCACGTGAATTCTGCCCACACCTTTTGATGTTATACAACCCCAGATCATAACACTAAGTGGGTGTTTCACAGTAGATGTAATGAAATCAGGATGCAAATCTTCTCTGATTCTTCTCCTTACGTATTTTATGCCATCACTACCAAACAGGGAGATTTTGGTCTCATCACTCCAAATAACACTGTCCCATTGTTCTGCTGTCCAGTTTAATCTTTTCAACGTTTGTCCGAGAGATAAAAATGGCTTTTTTCGTGGAATTCTAGCATTTAGACCACATTCCTGCAGTCTGCGCCGAACAGTCCTTGCACCCAACTTCACATTGTATTGTGCCATTTCATCTTGTATACACCCAGATGATTTTCTTCTTTCACATAGGCACAGTCTCTCAATTCTTCTAACGTCACTTGCTGTTGTGCACCTTTTCCTGCCTTTACCGGTCTGGTTTTGTAGTGACTGAGTCTCCTTATACCTCTGCAAAAATTTAGAAATGCCACCTTTGGTTAAGTTTCCACCAATTTTTCTTCCAATTTCTTCATAACTGTAGCCTTGTTCACTTAATAGTACTATTTTACATCGCTTTCTGGGTGACCAGTCAACTCTTTGCACCATTTCTTTAATTTTATTACATTTTACAAGCTCACTAAATGAAAGAACACAAAAAAAAACCAACCAATCACATAACACACTGACTAATGCTCATTGGCTATATTCAAACGAAGGAAAGCTACTTCATATCAACCTAAGCAAGTTGTGCTTCTTTTTTATGGTTATTTGGCTATAACTTTTCATAGAATACAGATAATTGAACAAACTTTGTTGCATTACATTCTTGATTAAATTATCTTTCCATTGATATATAATATTATAGTATTACACCAAAAAAAGTGGTTATGAGCCATCAAACCTTGAAAATAAACTTTTTCTAAAAGGTTTCCACAATTTTGGCCACTAGTATATACTTTCTAAGATTGTGATTTAGTTTGTCATCAAGGATTTAAAAGAACCTGGCAAAGAATTAAGGACAGGTATTTTTTGAAAAAGTATGAGAAATGATATTAACTCATATGTGATATTTTGTCTTATGCCAAACTAGGCCTACCTAAAAGTTAAGGCTTCTCTCTTATACCAGTTAGACCATTATTCCTGTCAACAACTATCATCATGGTTCCCATCTTCTAAAGATAAATGTTTTCCCCTCTTCCTTTCAGTTGAAAAAATAATACAAGAACACAAGTCTTATATCATCAATAGGAAATGAAATCTGAGAAATCTAGCATTGCAAAACATGGAATAAATACAGACCACAATATCCTATGGTCTGAAATACACTTACTCCATCATTATTGCTATAATTTCGAATGTTTATCTAAAGAAAGCACTGAAGCCTGTCTTCATGGTGCAAACTTGAATCTGAATGACTACCTCTCACTATCAAAGAAATGGGAGTTATTTTAATCATACATATTAAAGTTTTAATTAATAATACACTTACTTAAAACTAATAAAACAATGTTTCCTCAGTTATGCCTTTGTGCTGTTTCATGTATAACATCACATAGCTCTCTGTTTCAAATCAATCCATTGTTCAAGTTTTACTTTTTATTCAACTACCGTTTGCCACTTATGATAGCCTGTAATTTTCAGGTCAAAACATATGGCCTTTAAATATTTTTCACTCCTTTCTTTGTGTTATCATATGAATTGAAAAAGAAATACTATGTAATTTGATGTAAATTATCTACCTCTATATACTAGCAACATAGTCAAGATCCTTCATGACACACATTGTTTGCTTACACTTGGATAAAGGATTAAAACAAGAATAATTTCTTGTCTAGGATAATTTACTTTATAATCAAAGAAAAACTCCTGGCATCAAAATAGCTTAGTATTTCCACAAGTCTACCTCTGATAAGAACTCAAAAAAAAAAAGTCTGGATAATTAGTATCATTACAGTGCAAGGACATGCACTATATAACAAGTCAAGAATGGAGCATGCTGTGCACACTGGATATATAAGAATAACCTGATATGAAGTAAACTGGTCTCTATATTTGAGGAGAGTTGTAAAATATCAAGTGCAAATGCAAAATATCTCCATGTTTACTTATGCTTGGGTAAAATAAAGATAAAAACAAGAATACAATTACTTGTCAAGCATAATACACATATTCTGCTTATTTCGATGTGATGGGATTTGTAGGTTTGAATCATCTACAAATTCCTAGTTTGTGCAGATACGAGAAAAAAAGTATGGCCAATAGTAATATATGCCAGATTTCTGCTGATGATGGGCAAGTTATTAATAATACAAAGTATCATGAAGATGCACATAAATTCATACAGAACACACAAGATATACATAAGAAAGGTCTTACTGATTATGTTATTGTTGATAATAGCATCCTCAAATTTGGGATATAGAAGGAATTTTACACAGGAAAAGATTGCCAGTTGGTGTTGAGCAAGATCAAAATGAATATTATTAAAAACTGGAGAGGGAGAAAGAGGAAGGCAGAATGAAAAATTTAGAAAAACCTTGGGATGTGAACTATAGACAACAAATATGAGAAAGTTAGTTACAGGCAAGAACATGCAAATGTCTACAGAGAAAAATGTCACCATAATTTCCTGATATGTATATACTCAAGAAAAAGCAATATATAATTGCTAGCTTCCTATTAGTAGTTCTTTGAGACAAAAGAATAAACCAGAACATTAAGGAAGTTAAAGAAAAATAAGAAATCATATTAAAATTTCTTGGCAAGTAGAGCACGTGCACTGGGAGAATGTAGAAAAAAGAGCAAGAAAGCTAAGCTATATGGAAAAAGAACTAAGTAAGTTACTTATAGTAATTTGGTATGAATATAAAAGATCCCATTTTTCTTGCATGTTAGGCTCACAGGCTCATAATAAAGTAACTGGGCTTTTCTGAAACCCAATTAATGTACTGATACTGGGCAGTTAATCTTATCTGCTGGTGTATTATGGCTATCAACTGGTGTGTTCTTCTAACCAGTTTTCCCATTTTGTGGAATTTAAAATCAAGTTTCCAAATCAAGTTTTAGTCAAAAAGCTTGATAATAGTTCTTTACATCCTGGATGGGATTTTTGAACTCAGGTGTTTGTTTTCAATCAAAATGTATTGTCAAAATTGGATGAACTATGGAGGCTCCTTGAATACAGAAGTTAAATATCAAGAAAGATGAAAAAATGCTCTGGGAACTACTGAAAATGCTTAGAAATGGAAGAAAGAGTACTGCAAAAAAGAATCAGAGATAATAAAGATGATAGAAAAACTGAAGATATTCTGGATATCTTGAATAATTACACTGAAAAACTACTAAAAAAGTGACACAAGTCACTGTCATTCAGCAATAAAATATGAAAAGGGCAGCTGGGGTAGATAATATTTGACCAGAAATGCTCAAATATTGAGGTATGAAAGTTTTTACAATGGTCAGACTACATAATTCAGAAAGCTTAGTAGGTCAAATTCTTCATGCTCGGAGATGCACTTAAATTACCCATTTACAAAAAAGGGAAATAAAACTGTGAGGAATGCAGGGAAAATGTCCTACTAAATGCAAGAGATAAGATTTATGCAAATATATTTATATTCTGTAGAGGCTAAGAAAATTGTAGAACAGAAACCTGAGAAAGAAAAAGTGATGGATTCAGGCTATACAGTAACTTTGAAGATTAGATTTTTACTTGCACAAACAATTGCGAAATCATGGGTATACAACAAGGATCTATATGTAAGTTTTGTAGATATTGAAATGGTATCAAGGTACCAAGAGAGTAGCTGTTCAAAACACTACATTTATGTGGGATAAAGGGAATATTATATCAAGCAATACAAATTCTATTTTTAAGATGTGCTGTTAGAACCAAAGGAGTTACAGAACAATGGTTTGATTAAAAAAAAAAAAAAAAGAGGTGTAAACAATGGTGCCTACTATCTCCATTTTCAATATCTATATCAATCATTTTATGAAAGAAAGTGGCATTAAATCTTATATCAAAATCCAAGATATATTCAACTCAGTTTTTTAATTTATGCAGCTGATGTCAGGCTCCTAAAGACATCCAGAATTAGAAAAAAACTAAATTGAATAACTGCTGTAACATCAGCATGGGAAAATGTTATTGCAAACATCACAATTTTGAGCGATGATAGCAAATTAAATTTGGATATGGATAATAAAATAAACAAAGCTGGTATGGAAGGAAACTCAGCCAAATTTATATGGAATAAAGCAGAAATTAGCCAAAAAAATAAACTAGCAGTATACAAGACAGTATTCAATCCAATTTTAACACGTGAATCTGACAGCCGGATTAGAGATCGCTTCATCAGAAACTATCATCACATACATGAGAATTCTGAGAAAAATTAGAACAGTGAACAAGTGGTATCGATGGCAGAATCAATGCCACTTGTTGCATTGATTCTTGGCATCTGATATTAAGGACTTAGTTTAATACTGACAAAAGGTGTGAGCAGATCTATTTTAAGATGGTATAGCCAGAAATGAGAAGTGAAAAAAGAGAAGGTAGCAAAATAGGTGACCGATGCTAAAATGGAAAAGAAAACACCCAAAGGAAGATAGAGATCTAGGCAGAATGATGTAATAGATGCTTTAAGACATGAGGACTTTAATATTGAAGTTCTCATAAATAATTGATTAATTTAGAAGAAATTGCTGATAGGAAGGTAGTAATAATAGGAATCTAATAATCTTGTAGTGCTATTGTAGCATCCAGTATACTCCTTAAGGGTAAATATCAGGAATTTGCTATTATAGAAATATTTTGTAGGTTAGGCTGCTTGTTTGACACTCATGAAATACTAAAAGCAGAAAACAGTGTTTCCTGAGCACTAATGAATGGGGGGGGGGGGGTTTGGAATACAACAAAAATATGATGTGGACAGGTGAAATACAAGATACGTAAATAGCAGCCTTAAATAAAAGCTTGAAATTGCTGTTTCCATTCCCCCCCCCAATGACAGTAAAGCTACTTGCCACCTGAATTAAGACTTGTATCTTAAACACTAACAGAAATCAGGTAATCCTACCATCAGTTTAAGATGAGTTTCTAATATAAAAATAACACAAACCTGATTTTTCAATGATGAATGCATAGTTGTCTTGTGAATGGCCAAAGTATGTGACATCTTCTACTATTTCAGCTAAAGATATATCTAAGCCTACAGCACCTATTAGATTATGATGATGAAATACTGGACAACTGATACTAATGACAAGACCTGAAATAAATCAATAAAATATAAAAATAAGATGTGTAATATATAATAACAGAAAAGAGTCTTTTGTAAAATAGTAGCAATATCCATTATGTGACTTCTAAGAAATGCTGTGTAAGATGTACTGTGTCATGATATACTATTTAATGTGTGATACAGGTGAACCACCATAACATATTTTCTTATTGTCAAAATATCATCAGAAATTTGTGATGAATAACAAGTAATAATGTAAACTTAAGTTTATATTACTAGTTTCCTATCAATAATTTTCTTAATCCATATTAATCTAGTGCTCCGCGGGTCTTCAATTGTCAGATCCTACATTTAAGTCTTCTAAGGCAATAATAATTGTATTAATCCAACAAGTTCTTGGTCTTCACTGAATCTTTTTCTTGATATCCTGGTCAAACTACTATTCTGCTAACTTTTCCACACCAATCATGTTTAAGTGATCACACCACCTTAGATGAGTTCTACTCACACAACTAACATTCCCATTCAAATGCCATCTCATATCTAGGAGGTTCACTACCATGATTTGACTCATGGTTAACTACTGGTGTTACGATGTGGTGAGAGTCCTATTTCTTCCATATATTGTGATAAGTATTCATGGCTGTAAACCCATATGTTCATAGACTGAGCCTGTTTGCCTGTTATGGAGGACAAAAAAACTGGAGGGGGAGGGAATCCCCCTAGTGTGTGTGTGTGTGTGTGTGTGTGTGTGTGTGTGTGTGTGTGTAACAATGTGTAGAAAGTTTTTTACCTTGGGTATACTATATGTTAAAGATACCAAGCAATTTTATAAACTTGGTTTTAATCCTTTTCCCCCAAGTAAACAGACAGACAAGTCAGTCAAGTTTGCGCCTGAACTATGTTCAGGTCTGAGGCAACTCGTGGTAAAGGTGGAGTAAGTTCTCTTAGTATTTCCCCCAAGAGGATGTGCTTTGCATTAGGGGAGATACTAAGGGAAAGTGATCAGAGCTTACTCCACCTTTACCACGAGTTGCCTCAGACCTGAACATAGTTCAGGTGCAAATTTGACTTACTTGTCTGTCTGCTTACTGGGAAAAAGGATTAAAACCAAGTTTATAAAATTGCTTGGTATCTTTAACGTATAATATATAGATATACACACACGCACACACACGTGGTCTGAAAAGTTCTCGGCCTAACAATGAAAAAACAAATTTATAATTTCAAAAATTATTTTTATTTTTCAACATAATCTCCCTTAAGACTAATGCATTTATTCCAGCGATGCTCCAGCATCATTATCCCATCCCTGTAGCGGTTCTCAGTAAGATCTGTAAAATACCCCTCTACAGCTGTAATCACTTCTTGATTCAAAGAAAAATGCTGACCAGTGAGGAAGATTTTTAGTTTGGGGAAGAGATAGAAGTCAGAGGAAGCCAAATCTGGGGAATAGGGTGGATGTTCCAACAATTCATAGTGCAGATCCCTTAATTTTCCCATTACCAAAACACCTTTGTGGGCAGATGCATTGTCCTGATGAAAGATGATTTTTTTCTTCTGCAAGCTGGGTCTTTTCTCACAGATTGTTTTGTCTAGCCTGGTTAAAAGATCGGAATAATATTCCTGGTTATCGTTTTACCCTTTTAAAGATAATTAATAAACAAAACTCCTTTAGCATCCTAAAACACCGATGCCGTGACCTTTCTTGCTGATGGAACCAACTTTGTCTTCTTTGGCGCTGAACAACTGGCTTGTCCACTATTTTGACTGCTGTTTGGATTCTGGTGTGTAATGCTGAATCCAATTCTCATCCATAGTAATAAATCGACGCACAAAATCAGTTTTATTTTCTTGTTAAAATGCTCCAAGCAATGTTCAGAGATTTTCATGCGAGTACGTTTTTTTTTTTGATCTGCTGTGAGCAAGTGCAACACTTTATCATTTGCAATTCTTCATGCAAAATATATCCTCCATGTTCTTTTGAAATGCCTGTAGTCTCAACAATTCCATACACTTTGACTCGCCGGTCATCCAATACCATATCGTGCACTTGATCAATGATTTCTGGTGTTGTTACACTTTTTGGACGTCCTTCATGTGGATCATCTTCAAGGTTGGTACGGCCATGTTTAAACTTGGCAGCCCATTTCTTAATTGTCAAAAACGAAGGAAGAGTGCCCATAAACTTTTATGAACTTCTTCGAATGAATTTCTTTTAGCGTTAAACCTTCTTTTACAAAGAATTTTATAACTACACAATACTCAATTTTATCCATTTCAAGGGATACAGACAACACTTTGGCTTCCGACAGTAGAAAAAATAGAATGACTTGTAATTTCATATCGATGCTTAGACAGATGTACTAACTTAAAAAAAAAAATCTTGCAGATAGTGTTGCCATTCATGGTTGAGGCCAAGAACCTTTCAAACCACCCACGTACACAGTAGCGAACAAATGAATCTGAACAAGCCAAATTTTCATCAAGTCTTTGGTTTTGGTTCACAACAGTTTTGGTTTCGGTTCACTATTTTGGTTGAGTGCGGCATGTTTTAATTGTCTCTATTATGTGTCAATTAATAGTGTTGTGCATTTATAATAGTGTAAACAAGTTGACATTTGTAGTGCTTTATTCATTTTGTGTGGCTATAAAATGGATACATCTCCAAGAAAGCATTCAAAATTATGTACTCTTTATCAGCACACATCCATGACTCAAAGAACAAATTACCAATAAGCATAATGTTAGTTTAGGTACTGTTTTCCAATTTTAAAGGGGAGTTTAGGTACCTTTTCTCCTGACAAAAAAAGGAAAATATGGGTGAAAAGGGAAACTCACACTTACTCAAGATCGTTTAGTAGTTAGGAAAATGAATCCAAGATTATGCTATAGACTTAAGTAAACTTGGCAACTAGTGAAATTAATGTTTCTGACATGACAGTCTGTCAAAGATTGTTGGAAGCAGGGAGGACTGCTCACAGACCAAGTGATTCCAGTGGGAAAAAAGTATACAACGATTGGACTGCTGAGAAGTGGAAGGTCATATTCTCAGATGATAACCATTTTTTTGTCCAAGGAGAGCATATCAGTGACTGAGAATTCCTGCTCACTTTCAACAAGCTCCTAAATACCCAGCTAAAATGATGTTCTGGGGTTGTTTTTCACATGGTGGTCTAGGATCACTTGTGCTTGTTGACAGTATGATGATAAGTGACCAATGCATAAAAATATTGAAGAGTGCTCCCACAGATCCAGAAAGGCAAAGAACTCATCTTCCAGCAGGATCTTGCTCCATGCCACACTTCAAAAAAAGTGAAAGAGTTCCTCAAAAATTACAACATCAAATTGCTTCAGTGATCAGGTAACTCTTCTGACATTAACCCAATAGAAAATGTGTGTACCATGGTGAAAAAGAGACTTGGGAAATTAAATTGTGATACAAAGGATAACTTAATACAATCCATTATAAAAGTATAGTTTTGAGGTGCAGAAATAAGAAAAATGTATTCTACATTGGTAAAATCCATGGCTAAGCGAATTAACACTTTTTAGGAACAGAGGAGCACATAAATTATTAGGCAAAGTTGGAATTTAATTTTTGTACTTATTTTCTAGTGAAATTAGAATTTTTCTTTAAAATCAAGTATATGGATTAATTTAGTCGCTACCATATTACACACACTCTCACACTTGCTCTACAATAATTGTCCAGACACTAGAAATTTACAGTTAATACTAGCAGGCGAATCCTAATGTCAGGAATGTCACCTTTGACTTTGATCACCTCCTGCACTCTTTGAGGGAAGCTTTCCACCAATGTGTAGCAAACAGGTGAATTTGTCTCCATTCCTCCATCAAAGCAGCAATGAGTTCAGAGACAGATGATTAAGGATGTTGATCATCATTTGCCATCATCTGCTCTTGATCTCAATCGCTACATCCCACAAGTGTTCAATGGGAGTTGAGGTCAGGCCTCTGCACAGGCCAGGACAGTCGTTTAACACCCATCTCTTCATACCATTTCATAACAGCTGCAACTTTGTTGCATGGGGCATTGTCGTCTTGATAACATGGATCCATTCCATAAAAATCCAAAGTGTAGGGGGCACCTGATTATCCAGACAGAATATCAAGGTACTGAGCTGCCATCATGGAACCATAGACAACAACCAGTGGTCCCACTCCAAACCAGCTGAATGCACCCCCACGCCATTACTCGTCCACCACCAAACTTTACTGTAGGTACAACACACTGTGGCAATAAGTGTTTACCAGGCTGCCTCCACACTCCTGCCATCAGACTGGAAACAGGTGAACCTTGATTCATCTCACCAGAGTACTGTTTTCCACTGGTCAAATTGCCCACAGTTTATACGTTGAGTGCACCAAGCCAGACAAGCTGCTTTGTTCGTTGCCATAATGTTCGGCTTGCGTGCCGCTGCTTTTCTGTGGAAATCCAGTAAATGGAGTTTTCATACAGTATTAGTGCTCACCAAGGTGTTACTGGCACTATGAAACTCATCACAGATGGTATGTGCCAATTGTAGCCAGTTTTTGTGTGGAATGTTGCACTACCTGTAGGTAGTGCAGCATCAGAGCAAAGTTGTAGTACACTAGAGGCAAAGGTGTAGTACATTCACACACTTCTCCATCTTCCAAATATCAGTTCAGTATCTTGGGAGAGCTGGTGAAGACTGTTTCAGATATTAAGCTGATAAGAACAGATACTAAACTTTTCGCTTCTTGGCCTTTTGGTTATGATAAGAGTATGATTTTGTTATCCACTTAATATTTGATATAGGCCAAAGTCTGAAACCACTCCCTAAAGGGAATCATTCACATTGGATGCACTCACTACTTTGACAGGCTCACTCATTCACTACTCAGAGAAAAAATCTAGCTCTCATCCCTTTCTTAAGCACACTAACTTCCATGGATGCTTCCTTGTCTTCTCTCCATCTTCCATATAATGAAAAATTTCAGTCAATGAACCTATAACATCCCCCCCCCTCTTTCTCCTGTTTAACAATATCAGCAGTACATATTCTCCCAATATGTCCTCAGTATATCTACATTCCATAATCCCATTGTCATCTTTGTTACTTTTCTTTGCAGATCTCCTGCACACAGTAATCGAGATGCATTTCATGTAATTTTGTTGAGCTTCGGGAAGTCTTTCAGAGCTGAGGCTGATTCAAGGAATAATCTTTCATATTTGTGCTTTCTGCAGTGTAATAAAGTGGCCTTCTAGATAGTGTATTCTGTGGTGGGTGTCCAATACATGGTCAGCAAGTTCTGAGTAGTCGCTGTATTGATGGAACTGGATGTAGTCCTTGTATTCGGATATCCTGATATTGGCTGTCCTGCCTGTTTAGCCATACTAGGAGAGTTTGCAACTTCAAGAGACCTGGAATACTCCAGGCAGGTCTAGGAGGAGTGGCTGGTCTTTGGTGGAACAGATAAGAGATGCCAATTTCTCATTTGCTTTGTAACTAGTTGTGAGCTCAATGGAAGTTTTTTGACTTGGCTATGCTACCAATTATATATTTGATTTAATCCTTTATCCAAGTGTAAGCAAACAAAGTTTGCACCTGAAGTATTTTCAGGACTGGGGCAATTCGTGATATTTCTGATCACTTGCCTTAGTATCCTATAATGCAAGGCACATCTTAAGGAATAATGCTATGCATTAAGGGAAGGGCCACTACCCAGACCGGTTTAGCCCTTTATTGAGGTCTCGTCAGTGGGGGCCAGACCATTAAGGTGGAAGTAATGCAGAAGTCATATTACCATATACCAATTGCCAAAAGTGTCAACACCTTATTATTAAAATTCTCTGGATTAGAGATAGGTGATGGAAGTTTTTACACTTGGCTATGCTACCAATTATATATTTGGTTTAATCCTTTATCCAAGTGTAAGCAAACAAAGTTTGCTTCTCAAGTATTTTCAGGAGCAAAACTTTCACCACGAGTTGCCCCAGTCCTGAAAATACTTCAGTGACAAACTTTGTTTGCTTACACTTGAATAAAGGATTGAACCAAATATATAATTAGCAGCATAGCCAAGTGACAAAACTTCCATCAACTATCTCTAATCCAGAGAATTTTAATAATAAAGTGTTGACACTTTTTGGCAACTGGTATATGGTGATATGACTTCTGCATTCCTTCTTCCACCTTAGTATCAGCACCTCAGGTTCTGTTCCCATTGACGAGACCTCAATAAAGGTCGAAACGAGTCTGGGTAGTAGCCCTTCCCTTAATGCACAGCATTATACATGTCCGCAAGGAGATGTGCTTTTCATTATGGGATACTAAGACAAGTGATCAGAACTTATACCACCTTTACCACAAGTTGCCCCAGTACTGAAAATACTTCAGGTGCAAACGTTGTTTGCTTACACTTCGATAAAGGATTAAACCAATATAATTGGTAGTTGTGAGCTCATATTTTCTTTGGATTTTTGTTAGTTTTTCAGATGTACCTCAGATATATGGAATGGTGATAGATTTAGAGCAGGAGTATCAAACTCAACTGGACTGTGGGCCAGTTGAGTTTGATATAAAAAAGACTGAATAATATATGCACGTAAACACAAGAAAGATATTTAATTAACCAAATACTTCAGTCTGGAAATAGCAGACCATCTTCAGTGGCACTACAAGAACAGTTTAAAAAAAAAATATAAAGTGGAATACTAACAATAGATCATTTAAAAATAGAACAAGCCGCATGATGTTATATCACTAAGTATTAAAGGGAATATTTTTAAGCAGAGACATGATTGAAATAAAGATATTAATTAATAATATTAAATAACATAAAATTAATATGAATTAATGAGCTATCCTGATTAGACTTTCCCAGATTTTTGATATAGATATACAGTCATTCCGATTCAGGTTAGGATGATGGAGTAAGGTCTCTATGCTTTCTTTGAATAAACGTTCAAATTTATAACGGGATCAATGTAAGAGGCGAGTTTTTGCCCAAAAGATGTTGTGGTTAGTTTCAATCCCATGCTGAGCCAATCCAGATTTTTCAGGTTTGTTGTGATGAATGGAGGATTGATGTTCTTGGATTCTTTTTTCAAGAGAACGTCCAGTTTGTCCAAAATAGGAGAGATCACAGTTGCAGAGAATTTGATAAACTCCAGGAAGACATATAGTTCAGCGTTTGTCTTTAGGAAAAGGAAAATGGGAAGATAATTTGTTAATAGGTGAATACGTAGATGTTAACTCATATTTCTTCAGAATTCTTGTGATAGGTTCTGAAATCCTGGAGATGTAAAGAATTGGAACTCGACGTATTGAATCTTTGTTGTTTTGTGGTGGATTATAAGAATTGAGAAGATGTTGAGTACTCTTTTCGAAAAAGCCATCGAGTTTCATGTGTTGTTGGATAGTAGAAAGTTCTTTCTGTAGAAAATTAGAAGTAGAACAATTAGTTTTGGCTCTTCTGATTAGACATTTTATGATTCCTGTTTTTTTGACAAGGATGATGGGCTGATTCTTTAAGAATATAAGGACTGTGAACGTTGGTTTCCTGTAAACTGTAGTTGTAAGAGTATTTGAAGGTGACTGGATGAGGAGAACGTCTTAAAAAGATAACTGGTTGTTTTCTTCCATTTCCATAGTAAACTTTATACGATGATGTAAGGAATTGATACTATTTAAAAAAGAAGGTAAGGAGTCTTTGTTGTGCGGTCATACAGTAAAGATGTCATCTATATATCTTACCCAAAAGGATGGTTGAAGGAAAATAGATGAGAAGAGGACTTTTTTCTAGATGTTCTAAATAAAAGTTGGCTAAAGCAGGAGATTGATTTGGCCATTGCTTCTACTTGGCTGTAAAATTTGTTTTGACATAAGAAATATCCAGAGTGTATTACAAAATCAAATAGTTTTATAATGTCTTCTGGAAAAATGTCAGCAAGATTTTAAAGTCTCCTTGAGAGGTACATTTGTATATAAAGATTCTATATCAAAGCTCACCATAAGATCTGTAGGTTGCAATGAGACATTTTGTAATTTTTCTAAGAAATCTGAGGAGTTTTTTTAGAAAGGAACTAGAGTTGCCTATGTGAGATTTCAATAATTTAGCTAGATATTTGGCTATATGGTAAGTAGGAGAATCAATACAATCTACTATTGCACAAAGAGGAAAGTCAATCTTATGTATTTTAGGAAGACCATAAAATCTAGGAGGTCTTCCAAAACGAGTTTTAAGTCTTTCAATTGTGTCTCTATCTAAACTGATGACTTCATCTAAGAGAAAATTTAATTTCTTTAGTTGTCTGTTGGATTATAATCAAGTTCTTGATATGTGGAGTGATCTCGAAGTAAAAGAGAAAGTTTTCTTCAGTAATTTGCTGAGTAATTACAGAAGAAAAATAAGCAACTCTAGTTCCTTTCTAAAAAACCCCTCAGATTTCAAAAAACAGCCTACAGATCTTATGGTGAGCTTTGATATAGAATCTTTATATACAAATGTACCTCTCAAGGAGACTTTAAAATTACTTGCTGACATCTTTCCAGAAGACATTATAAAACTATTTGATTTCGTAATACACTTTGGATATTTCTTATGTCAAAACAAATTTTACAGCCAAGTAGAAGGAACGGCCATCGGAAGTCCTCCCTCTCCTGCTTTAGCCAACTTTTATTTAGAACATCTAGAAAAAGTCCTCTTCTCATCTATTTTCCCTCAACCACCCTTTTGGGAAAGATATATAGATGACATCTTTACTGTATGGCCGCTCAACAAAGACTCCTTACCTTCTTCTTTAAACAGTATCAATTCCTTACATCATCACATAAAGTTTACTATGGAAATGGAAGAAAACAACCAGTTATCTTTTTAAGACGTTCTCCTCATCCAGTCACCTTCAAATACTCTTACAACTACAGTTTACAGGAAACCAACGTTCACAGTCGTCATATTCTTAAAGAATCAGCCCATCATCCTTGTCAAAAAAAACAGGAATCATAAAATGTCTAATCAGAAGAGCCAAAACTAATTGTTCTACTTCTAATTTTCTACAGAAAGAACTTTCTACTATCCAACAACACATGAAACGCAATGTCTTTTTTGAAAAGAGTACTCAACATCTTCTCAATTCTTATAATCCACCACAAAACAACAAAGATTCAATATGTCAAGTTCCAATTCTTTACATCTCCAGGATTTCAGAACCTATCGCAAGAATTCTGAAGAAATATGAGTTAACATCTACGTATTCACCTATTAACAAATTATCTTCCCATTTTCCTTTTCCTAAAGACAAACGCTGAACTATATGTCTTCCTGGAGTTTATCAAATTCTCTGCAACTGTGATCTCTCCTATTTTGGACAAACTGGACGTTCTCTTGAAAAAAGAATCCAAGAACATCAATCCTCCATTCATCACAACAAACCTGAAAAATCTGGATTGGCTCAGCATGGGATTGAAACTAACCACAACATCTTTTGGGCAAAAACTCGCCTCTTACATAGATCCCGTTATAAATTTGAACGTTTATTCAAAGAAAGCGTAGAGGCCTTACTCCATCGTCCTAACCTGAATCGGAATGACTATCTATATCAAAAATCTGGGAAAGTCTAATCAGGATAACTCATTAATTCATATTTTGTTATTTAATATTATTAATTAATATCTTTATTTCAATCATGCCTCTGCTTAAAAATATTTCCTTTAATATTTAGTGATATAACTTCACGCAGGTTGTTCTATTTTTAAATGATCTATTGTTAGTATTCCACCTTGTATTTTTTTTTAAAAACTGTTCTTGTAGTGCCACTGAAGATGGCCTGCTATTTCCAGACTGAAATATTTGGTTAATTAAATATCTTTCTTGTGTTTATGGGCATATATTATTTAGTCTTTATGTCAAAGTATCCTTAAAACATCAAATTTGCTATAAAAGTGTATCTCAAATGGGCCGCAAAAAATTTTCGACAAAAAAAACTTCACTAATTAGAATCGAAGGAAAGTGAAAGAATGAGTATAAATAAATTGGAAAATTAATAACAAAAATTTTATTTATTCTAAGTTATTACAAGACATAAAATAATAGTATAATGATTATGACAACTAAAAAAAAATAAAGAATATATTTATTATATTTATATTACAGAATTCAGGCGTTAGCTGAATTTTTTTTATTAATATTTACAATAGATGGCATTTAAACCAAATTAAACCGAAATTAATTTTATTGTTGCTTTTGAGTTAGTGGGCACATTCACACACATCTAACTAAAAACAATAGTTTTTAGTATTACACAGACAGCAAACGTCTCTACACTTTATTCAGCATTACAATAAAATTACTTGTTTTCCATGCATCTGTAATATAGTGGCATTTGGGGAGGGCATGTTGTTTACCGCAGGGGGCGAGTTATCACCCCGACTTGAAAGTGGTTTAACTTTATTTTCGTGTGCGATGTATATGCAAAACTTTACGCATTTTTTTTCCCCGTAAAGTAAAATCAGAGGTGTGAGTGATACACGAGGGCGAGTTATATTTGAGTGAATACGGTATTTCTGTTTTATTATAAAAAGCAACCATCCTTTTTTTTTTTCATCTTTCCTTGAGGTGTCGTGGGCCACAAGAAATTGCTTCTGGGGCGGCCGCCAGTTTGACCCCCCCCCCTGATTTAGAATAATCTCTGTTAAAGGGGGGGGATAGTTGTGGTTAACTGGTTTAATATTTTTTGGGGGGTTGTAGCCATTGGCTAAGAAGGTGTTAAGGATATGGTTAAGTTCAGTTAGGGCATAGTTATCTGAACTGATTAATTTTGTCCTGTTATACAGGGTTTTTATAATCTCATGTTGTTGGTCGAGGTGGTAGTGGTGTGACTACTGGTGAATGTATCTACCTGTATGTGCAGGTTTTCTGTAAATAGAGAAAGACAGGAATCCATCAAGCTGGTATGTAATCAGAGTGTCTAGGAAAGGGAGACTGCTGTTGTTTTCCTTTTCCAAGGCAAACTGGACCCTAGGGTGTTGATTGTTTAAGTGTGTTGAGAAATTGTCGAGTGTATCCAGGCTGAAAAAACCATGCGACCAAATAGAGAACACGTCATCCACATAGCATAGCCAAACAGTGGGTTTATGTGGAGCAGAGTTTAAGGCTTTTTCTTCAAAGCTCTGCATAAAGAAGTTAGCCAGGGGTGGAGAACCCATGGCCGTCCCCTCTATCTGTTTGTAGAATTTTCCTTGCTAAACAAAATAGCCTGATTCATGGTGAACTGAAATAGGGCTGAGATATCGGGAGGAAATTTGGCTTGGATGAAGTCTAAGTTATCTTTGAGTAGGACATTGGTGAATAAGAAGGAGACATCAAAACTGACCATTATGTCAGTGTGTTGGAGCAAGAGGTTTTCTCTACTGGCTTTAAAGTGGGCTGAGTTTTTTTTTTACATGTGAAGGTATGTTGCCAGTATATTGTGCGAGCACTTTGGCTAAATGTTTGGCTAATTTGTATATGGGTGAATCAATACCCTCCACAATGGGACATAATGGTACATTTCGCCATATATCGCAGGGAGGGGGGGGGGGTCCTAGAGTTAAAAGTTTTGAGTGTGTTAGTCACTTCCAGGCCAAGAGGTAACCTTCTTAAAGAGCCTATAGAGTGTTCTGATTTGGGAGCTGGTGGGGTAGATAGAATGATCTAAAAGTAAAGAGAAAAACTTATCTATGTAGTCTGTTTGGTTTAGAACTACAGTGGCATTTCCCTCATCTGCATTAGTAATTATTATTTTTCTGTTGTTTTTCATTTCCTGCAGAGCTTAGAATTCTTCTTTTGATAGTTTGCTTTTGGGAGGTTTGGGTAAGAACACTGGCTACATCCAGTCTGATATTGTTGGGAAGGTTGTGGATACCTCGCTCTACTTGTATCATTATTTCTTCTGCAGGGATCTTTTCTGGTGGGAGTGCACTGATTGCTTCAGGATAAGGGATGACAGGTTAATTGTCGTGTTGAGAGGTAGTTGAGGTTTGGAAGCAGAGTTCTTTTTTAACCCTACTTGGAATATACCAGGTCCCTTACAGTTGCAAACTGTCCTACTACAGCCAAACAGGCAGGACAGCCAATATCAGGATATCCAAACACAAGGACTACATCCGGTTCCACTAATACAGCCACTCAGCACTTGCTGACCATGCACTGGACACCCACCACAGAACATGCTGGAAGAAAGCTACTTTATTATGCTGCAGCAAGTACAAATATGAAAGATGATTCCTTGAATCAGCTTCAGCTCTGAAAACTTTCCGAAGCTCAACAAATTTGAGTGCATGAGACTGTCCCAAATTTGGGAAGCTTACATCCTAAGATCATCAGCCCAATGGCCTAGACAACCCAATTTAACCTGCTAGGACCGACTTCAGTTGCTTTTCTTCAGCCTCGTTTTCTTAGTATTAGTGTCTGTGTGCACATTTCATTTTGTGATCCCTGAAGATGACATGGTAACATTGCCAAGATATAAGTAGTTGTTAAAGTTTTTATAATTAATAATATAGTTTACATTGTTTACATTTCTTAAAAAATTAGAAGCAACACATTCATGAATACTAACAATGTTCAGTTCTTTCCTAATATTCTCATTTTTAATATGATACTGCCAATGATGTCATCTGTTCACTCTCCTAATCTTTCTCAGAACTCTCATATCTCCACTCTTTGATCAAGTGTTTTATTTCTAAGCTCTAAGATCCATAAATTAAAATTAGTTTCAACACTGTCTCGCATACAGCTAGTTTAGTGTTTTTACTCTTTCTCATTTGAGTTCTGTTTTATTCAATATTCTAGGGGTTTTTTTTGGTAGCATTTTTTAATTTCTAAACCTTTCAATAACTTCCTGAGAATTTTAATGATTTCAGAACATTTATTAGTATAATTATCACACAATCATCTGCAAAGAGTATCAATACTCACTGCTGGAAATCTCACCCTGTTTAGCTCTCCAACTCATTCACTGACAAAGCATTTATGACCACCTCTGGCAACCATTTCCACTCATTCACCAAACCAATCTTAAAGCCAAAAATCTAATCCTCATGCTCCTGCTAATCACATCTTTACAAAACTTAACAGTGATCCCTGATCTCTTATTCTCTGCAGTCCAGCCAGGCAGTGAAAATTTCTGGATCAGAGATAGACGTAGAAAATTTTCACCTGGCTATCGAGTAAATTATAACAGATGATATTCTTATTTTAATCATAAACACAAGCAAAAGCAAATTTATTTCTGTATACAAGTAGCCTTTATGATTAGGCTACTTGTATACAGAAGCCACTGCCTTCACATCAGTTGCAAAATACACTTTGTTTTGGACGTATATTGCTTTAATCTCAGTATCTTGTCATATCTAGCTCCCAAATGAGGAGACCTCAATAAAAGTTGAGATTGGTCTGGAGTGACTCCTTTCCAATAATGAACATCAATCTGAATGAAAATGTGCTTTGCACCATGGTATACTAAAGCAAATTATGTGAATTCAACAGTTTCTATATACTATTTGTAATGAAGACACTTCATGTGCAAACCTGAAGTAACCCATAAATCTTCAATTTATCATCATAGAAAGCACTCCACAAACAAGTCATCATTCACTTACCTCTAAATCCCTCCCACACTTGCACATCCCCAAGAAAGCCAGGCAACTGAATTTATGCTATGCATCATAGTTCAGATGGGATCATATCAAAGCCTTATAAACAGAGTTAATAACTTCATTATAAAAAATTAATAAAAACTGGAATAAGATCGACTCTGTTCACCATCATCATCATCACCAGATTCCTAGCCTCATCAATTATTTCCTACAATCCAGTTTTATCTATCTATGTAATGCACTGCTTGTAGTGTTATAATCCCAAAATGTGTAACTTTACAATTTGACACAATGAACTGCCAAGTATTATCCTTTGACTGAACTATCAGTCTGTTTAGTTCTTTCTGCAGGATAATTACATCATCACTTTCATCAATTATGCTTTCCATTTTAGCATTACTGGTAAATAACTGGGTATTCCGTTCAAATCATTGTGTATGTCATTTAACAAAAGCAAGCAGCAGCCAAAGACAGAGATTAGTGACAATACTGTTACTCATCCTCTCTTTAACTCAACTCTACTGCAGATTAATCTCTAATGCCTGTCACTCCTTATCTATGTCACCACCTACATCTTCAACATTTGCTCCAAATTACCCAGTACGGTTCCATGCAGTCAAATGCCTCTGCAAAATCTAGTAACTGTCTAGTAACTCCGCCATAGGTGGAGTTCATGCTCATCCCTATGCCGGTCCTAAGCCAGGTTAAAAGAGGAAGGTTGAGCAACAGACTAATAACCCATCCTCATAAAAAAACCCATGATTACAGAAACCATGAGTGAAGCAAGAAACCCCTTGGGGCAGAGTGCTACGACCTGTGGTCTCCCAACAGACGAATATTTACAGGACTATATCTATGATGCAGGTGGGGCAAAGCCTTATGGAACCTCACTTGCAGATGAAGTCAATCACTCCCCCTAAAATTAAACTTAAAATCGGAACATGGAACTTTGCACAATATACCAAACTGGAAAAACTAGGCAGACAGTCAATGAGATGAGTAAATACGGCCTTGTTATCTTAGGAATTGCTGAAACAAGATGGACAGGTTTTGGTGAGATAAGAACAACCGACAAACATTGAATATTGTATTTGGGAGATGATGAAAGATATGAGAAAGGAGTTGCAGTGATTGTAAGTGAGAAAGCAGAGAAAAGTCTGATGGAATGGAACCTAATAAATAACTGAATAACTAAAGCTAGATTTTTCTCCAGGTTCACGAAATTGACCATCATATAAGTATATGCACCCACAAATGATGCTGAAGAAATGGAGAAAGCACAATTCTATGAACAACTCCAAAAAAGTGATTGATAAAGTCCCTAAACACGACTTGTTAATTTTGATGGGAGACATGAATGCTAAAGTAGGGAAAACAAAAAACTAGATCGATCACATTGCTATATGTAATACTTTGAAGAGGACATTACAAGATGTAAGGGTTAAAAGATGAGCTGATGCAGCTTCAGACCATTTTCTGCTAACTGCAATAGTTAAATTAAAGCTAGCAAGAAATTCAAAACTAATTTTTAGAGAGTCCTCTACTTAAATACACCTCAATAAAGGTCGAAACTAGTCTGGGTAGTGGCCCCTTCCCTTAATGCATAACATTATACATATCCGCAAGGAGATGTGTTTTGCATTATGGGAGATACTGAGATAGGAGTGATGTTAGCTTGGTCCACCTTTGCACTACCTGACCCCAGTCCTGAAGATACTTTCAGGTGCAAACTTTGTTTGCCCACACTTGGATAAAGGATTAAACTAAATTTATTATAGTCTAACCAAGTGAAAAATAAACTTTCAATGTCTACGGAAAATCCAGAAAATTTATTTTTCAGGATTTCCTGACAAAATAATAAATATTATAAAAGATTTGTATGATGAAAATAAAGGACAAATTCTATTAAATGGAACAGCTTCCAAAAGTTTTTACACCAAAGCTGGTGTTAAGCAAGGTTGTGTCATGTCTGGAACACTTTTCATCACTGTCATAGACTGGATAATGCAGCATACCCTGAAAAACCTGAAAACTGGAATAAGATGGAACATTGACACCACATTAGAAGATATGGACTATGCTGACCACATTGTATTACTATCATCTAGATTTGAAGACATGAAAATTAAGACAGCAAAATTAGAGGAAACAAATAGGCTTACACATCAATGAGAAGAAAACCAAAATATTAAAAATCAACAGTAAAAAAGAATGACCCAATCTTCATAAATGGAAATCAAGTAGAAGTGACAAACACTTTTAATTACCTCGGAGCAACTGTCAACAGAAAGTGATGCCAACGAAGACATTGCAATAAGAATAAAAAAAAAATCTTGCTATGAATAAAAAATCTTGCTTGTTATAATTTTCACTTGCTTTCTATTCTTTTAGATCTTGATTGCTTCCATGATTTTTTCACTGTCATCTCTCCCACGTTTACATGAAATTCGAATTGATTTGGTATCTCTTCAAAAGGGGGTTTGATATTTAGATTTATAGAGTCGTGTTAACATTACAGAATTTACAGAAAATTTAGAAATCATTGAATATAAAAACAAACTTAAAGGTGCAAATTTTTAACTCAACTGTTACATCTGTATTACTTTATGAAAGTGAATCATGGAAATTAACCAAACAACAAGAAAATAAAATAGATGCCTTCCAAACAAAATGTTCACACAGAATTCTCAAAATTTACTGGCCATATTGATATTTACAACAAAACCAAAACCAAACCCATTACAATAGAGTTAAAGAAATGCAGATGGACATGGATAGGCCATGTATTGAGCATGCCAACATCAGAACACACAAGAATAGCATTGACATGGGCACCTGATGTTAAAAGGAAGAGGGGAAGACCCAAAATGACATGGTGCCAGATGGTACTCCAAGAATGAAACAAACTAGGATGGTCGAGCTGGGGAAGAGCAAGAGAAGCGGCACTGGGCCGAAGAGGATGGTACGCTCAAATCATGGCCTCATGCACATTATAGGTGTAAAGAGCAACAAGTCAAGTTAAGTTAATGTCTAGTCATCTCTCTCACCTAACACACCTATCATTTTATTGTAAAAAGCGAGTTAATTACTATAAGATCTCCCCTTCACAAAGCCATGCTATTCTCAACATCTGCAAAGAGCAGATTAGCAATCAGATAGTTAAGAAAGGTAAAATATTTTAGCTTAGGTGACTTAGTTCTGCTCTCAGACAGGTATAAGAATTAAAGGAAAATTAGGTGCACACAGTACAGCACTGAATTCACACAGAACTGTGAACATCAATCATTCAAACAGGTTATTAATCATCCATTCTGAGAAGCTAAAATGGTATTAAATGAACAAGAACACTTTAATAATACAAAGGGTAAATTTGAAAAAAGATTTTCCAAGATTAAGAAATATTAAGGAGATCGGTTAATTTTAAGACAAGGAAGCATAGAAACCTAATAATGATAATTGTAATTATTAAAATTTTCAGGTTTCCAAACAATTATCTTTTTGGAAATTATGGAGACAACTACCATGTTTGAATAAAAACTTTAGTTTAATATTACTAAAATTTTACAATTCGACGGTTCGACCTTTATGTCAAGGTCATCTTCTGGAGCGTACAAATATACACAGGAAACAAGCTATACTACAATCATACTGGTTCGTTAAAGACACTGACTAACTGCTACCACGATTGTTGGCCTGACCTCTGGTGGGGAAAAAAAAAAATTATACATCAACGCTAGAGTCCTATTATTTGTGTTGTCTACTATATACATATATTAACATCATTCCATCCAGTTGGAGTGGAATGGTTTCTAATACTAGCGGATTGGCTAGGGTCCTGACTTATGTTGAATCTTTCATATTAGGTTGGCTGAATGTGTGCCATCCAGATCCTTGGAATTTTCATACCATCTTTATTGTTGATATTTGGGTGGTTTATCAGGATTTCGCAGGATTCTTTAAATTTTCTTTCGTACCATGTTTTTGTGCGGTGTAAGGAGCAGGTTCTTTTCCAGTTGATTTGGTGTAAGGTGTTAAGTGCATGGTCTGAGAGGCCTGCTTCACCATAATGGTTATATTTAATGTGTCTAACGTGTTCTTTCTTGTGTATAGGGATTGTCCGTCCTGTTTCACCAATGTACGGTAAGTTACAGGTGCAGCGGATGCAATAGACTCCAGGATGTGCTAATGGGAGGAGAGGATCCTTAGAGGAGCTGAATATGGTTTTAAGTTTAGTGGGTGGTTTAAATGTGGCATTGAGGTTATAATGTTGTAGGATTCTGTTGATTTTTTCTGATAACCCTTTAATGTATGGGATGGCTATGGTTTTACTGTAATCTAGATTCGTTTTTGTTGTGGTTTTATAGAGTATTTTATTGACAGTATTTTTGTTATAGCCATTGTTTATGAATGTGTCACTAATGATTTTTAGTTCTTGTTTCAGGGCTTGCTGGTTAGAGCAAATAGTTGTGGCTCTGTTTTTAAGGGTGTTTATGACTCCATATTTTTGTGCTGGGTGGTGGTATGAATTCGCATGTATGTATTGGCCCGTGTGTGTCGGTTTTCGGTAGACCGTGAAGAATAGACTGCCTGAAGGAAGACGTGTAACTAGCGTGTCTAGGAACGGGAGCGAATTTTGGTTTTCGATTTCGATGGTAAATTGTATGCGTTCGTGTTGTTTGTTTAGGTGGCGGAGGAATGTGTTCAGCGTTTGTCGCCCGTGCGGCCAGATCGCGAACACGTCGTCAACGTATCTGAGCCAGATTGTCGGTCGAAGCGTGGCGGAATCAAGAGCCCTTTGCTCAAAGGTTTCCATGTAGAAGTTCGCGATTGGGGTGGGATAATGGTGAGCCCATGGCTGTACCTTCCTTTTGTAGGTAGAATTTGTTTTGCCACACGAAGTAACCGGACTTTAGTACGTGGGCAAAGAGGGCGGTAATGTCGGGCGGAAATTTGTTCTGTAGTAGGAGAATTGTGTCATTGATGGGGACATTAGTGAAAAGGGCAGAAATGTCAAAACTGACTAATAGGTCGTCTTTGTCGAGTGTTATGTTTTTGATTTTGTTTATAAAGTGTTGTGTGTTTTTTATGTAGGAGGGGAAATGACCTACCAACTCCTTGAGTGGTGCCGCTAATTTCTTGGCTAGGTGGTAATTGGGACTGTCTATTCCTTCCACTATTGGTCGAAGGGGCACATTTTGTTTGTGTATTTTTGGAACCCCATATATTCTGGGGGGACGGGCGTAGTGGGGTTTGAGTTTTTTTAACTGTGTCTGGTGGCCAAGAAGTGACGGACTTTAGTAGTTTTTCTGTTTTGTCCTTTATCCTTTTCGTTGGGTTATAATTTACCATTTTATGTGTGTTGTTATCAGCTACTAGTTGGTTCGTTTGCAGTATGCATGTTGACCTGTCAAGGACAACAGTGGCACTGCCTTTATCAGCTTTCGTTATTATTATGTTTTGTTTGGCTTTTAATGATTTAATTGCTGCTAATTCTGTTTTAGTCAGGTTGTTCTGTATAGTTTTCTTGGTATTTAGGACATTACTGGTTTCTAGTTGTATTTTGTCTGCTATGTTGTTAGGTAGGGATCTGATGCCTCTTTCAATGTAGTAGATAAAATCCAGTTTGTTTACCTTTTTTGGCGCTATTGCGTAGTTCAGCAGCGTGAGTTCGCTGTTGTTCAGGGTGTGGCTTGATATGTTGATCACATGGTTCTTGCTTGTCGGCGGTTGGTCGCTCCTTGTCTCCCTTGTTTGTTGTTCATTGTTGTTTCTCTTGGAGGAAGTCCTCTGATTGGCCGCCATATTTTGCCGTTGTTTCAACCTGTGGAATTTTTTCTTGAGTTTTTCTTTATTCTTTCCCAGGGTATGCTTGGCCGAATTGTCAGTAATTCTTTCAAGTGTTCGTAGAATGTCTGGATTAACATAGTTCGATAGTTCTGATTGTAATTTAGAAACTAGATTTTGTGTTGTAGCTAGGTTTCGGCAGGCTGTTTGGATCTGTTCTCTAAGCATTGCTTTTTCTGTGCGGTCATAGATACGGAGTGCCTTAGCAGACGTAAATTTCTTTTTTAGCCTGATGCAGATCGGAATGAGGTTATTACTAAGACGACCTATTAGTCAGTTTTGACGTTTCTGCCCTTTTCCCTAATGTCCCCATCAATGACACAATTCTCCTACTACAGAACAAATTTCCACCCGACATTACCGCCCTCTTTGCCCACGTACTAAATCTGGTTACTTCGTGTGGCAAAACAAATTCTACCTACAAAAGGAAGGTACAGCCATGGGCTCACCATTATCCCACCCCAATCGCGAACTTCTACATGGAAACCTTTGAGCAAAGGGCTCTTGATTCCGCCACGCTTCGACCGACAATCTGGCTCAGATACATTGACGATGTGTTCGCGATCTGGCCGCACGGGCGACAAACGCTAAACACATTCCTCCGCCACCTAAACAAACAACACGAACGCATACAATTTACCATCGAAATCGAAAACCAAAATTCGCTCCCGTTCCTAGACACGCTAGTTACACGTCTTCCTTCAGACAGTCTATTCTTCACGGTCTACCGAAAACCGACACACACGGGCCAATACATACATGCGAATTCATACCACCACCCAGCACAAAAATATGGAGTCATAAACACCCTTAAAAACAGAGCCACAACTATTTGCTCTAACCAGCAAGCCCTGAAACAAGAACTAAAAATCATTAGTGACACATTCATAAACAATGGCTATAACAAAAATACTGTCAATAAAATACTCTATAAAACCACAACAAAAACGAATCTAGATTACAGTAAAACCATAGCCATCCCATACATTAAAGGGTTATCAGAAAAAATCAACAGAATCCTACAACATTATAACCTCAATGCCACATTTAAACCACCCACTAAACTTAAAACCATATTCAGCTCCTCTAAGGATCCTCTCCTCCCATTAGCACATCCTGGAGTCTATTGCATCCGCTGCACCTGTAACTTACCGTACATTGGTGAAACAGGACGGACAATCCCTATACGCAAGAAAGAACACGTTAGACACATTAAATATAACCATTATGGTGAAGCAGGCCTCTCAGACCATGCACTTAACACCTTACACCAAATCAACTGGAAAAGAACCTGCTCCTTACACCGCACAAAAACATGGTACGAAAGAAAATTTAAAGAATCCTGCGAAATCCTGATAAACCACCCAAATATCAACAATAAAGATGGTATGAAAATTCCAAGGATCTGGATGGCACACATTCAGCCAACCTAATATGAAAGATTCAACATAAGTCAGGACTCTAGCCAATCCGCTAGTATTAGAAACCATTCCACTCCAACTGGATGGAATGATGTTAATATATGTATATAGTAGACAACACAAATAATAGGACTCTAGCGTTGATGTATAATTTTTTTTTCCCCACCAGAGGTCAGGCCAACAATCGTGGTAGCGGTTAGTCAGTGTCTTTAACGAACCAGTATGATTGTAGTATAGCTTGTTTCCTGTGTATATTTGTACGCTCCAGAAGATGACCTTGACATAAAGGTCGAACCGTCGAATTGTAAAATTTTAGTAATATTAAACTAAAGTTTTTATTCAAACACGGTAGTTGTCTCCATAATTTCCAAAAATGCATTCGGATCACCGTGCAAGCCTAAAAGAAAAGCAAACAATTATCTAATTACTATGACAATATTTCTGATAAAAACTGCTGATTCAGACATGAAATAATTTTCCATTAAAAACGCTACATTAAAGAATGAGATGAAGAATTTGGTAAATGATAAAAAAGAAAAGAGCTTCACTTTTTAAGGGCAGGCATAAATGAAATACTTGTGTAATAATAGTGGGGAAAAAATATCATTTTGGACTATGTGAAAGTTCCTTAATAATATCAGTGAATTAATTTTTGTCTCAAGATACCAGATAGTTAAACCCCCTTTAAACTTGTCCTTACCAGCACATTCAAGTCAGGAATATCTGCATAAATTACTAGTCCTTTAACAGATATATGCACATTAGACATACTATATTTTTTGAATAACAGCTTCATACACATAAGAATATAATATTTGCATCATAGTGATTAACAAATAGTTCATAAAACTCTCTGTTGTAGTATTAATAATTAAATGAACAAAGATGTCTGTAATCACTTACACTTCCGTGGAAATAGCATAAAATTTTAACCAAGTCAGTGATAATGTTCGATAGTATCTTCTGTTGATATATTAGGTTCAGTGGCCTATTAGGAATAAGTAAATTGGCCTTCATGAGCAGAAATTCATCAGAATTGTGTAATTAATTTTTTTCCACAGAGTGCTGCTCTCAATTGTGTAAATTCATGAGTTTTTGTGAAGAAAAATCCGAATTGGAAAATTAAAAATCTTGTCATCTTCATCAGACCATCTTGCTTAGTCCTGCATGAAAAAAATATAAGAATGGCATATATTGACTTTAACTTGTGTTTCTTGAATGTATACACATGCTATCACATTGCATGTACTATTGGCAACAAGACTGCGACTATTAGGAATATGTGTGCTATTTCAATTTAAGTGAAACCATTTTACTTTATGCTTGGTTTGTTATAATGTTCTGAGGATGCCTTGTGATATTTAGCTGAAATAAGCAAAAGATTGCAATCAAAAGTTGGTTTTGAGTACCAGTACCTGCTCTTTTACACACACACACACACACACACACACACACACACACACACACACACACAGAAAGAAAGAGGAAAATTGTTTTACAAAATCAAATTTCCCATATAATGATGCATAAAATAGGATGCAATTATGTCTCCTCACCCTCATATAAATGATAATTAGTTTCCAATAAAAAGATATCATCCTGATCAACAAGTTAACTGTGATAAAAATGCTGAATTTAGTGCAAATTTTTTTTTAAACATAATCACTGAAAGAAACTTACTCTTCCCTAGAGTGTCCCAATATGGGAGTGAGAATGTAACATGACTTGAAGGAGGAATAGGAAATGCAGAATAAAAATTTCCAACTTTATAAGAAATAGCTTCTGAAGAGTTTATGGATATCATTACACCTTTCTGGAAAAAAAAAAAAAAAATAATAATAATAATAATAAATATATATATATATATAAAATAAATAAATACCATAATAACTATTAAATATGATGGGATAATAGAGTTTGGAGTTTTACGATATGTTGTACTGTTTTGAATACTGATGAAATCATTAAAATAAATTTCCTGTTTTTAAGTAAATTTTTCCAAGCAACATTTTATATAAAACTGCTTGTGTTGTATGCCTTCAGGCATACAATACGAGTGAACTAGTGTTGGTTATTATCAGTTTCTAAAATTCAGATTTTCAAAATTGTTATAGCTATAATTATAATTTTATGTTGATTAATATTACATATTCAGACTGTTTCAAAAAATTTGGCGACACAGGAGAAGAAACATCAAGAGATAAAATCTTTTGTGAATGACTCATCCTGTTTAGGAGGATCCACTAGGCCAATAACGGGCTCGTGATGTGCAACATGACAACCTCTTTCAGACAAGCCAACCCTACTTACCTGTGGTAATGCCGCTAGGTGTAAATGTCTTGCATTATGCAGCAAAAGACTACCAACTAGTCTATCTGATTCTGCAGAGAATGTTGCCATGTTTATTCTTCAGAGTACTATCCAGTTGGTATCCCTTCTTACATGGAGCATAATCAGTACTCATCAAGGGAAGGTTGAACACATTGTAGGGACCAAGAACTGCTACCAGTCAAAGGCAGAGCAATAAATCCTTTCTTTTAGTGTTGCACAGAGATCAGCATTCATTTTAGAAATTATGGACTTTACAACCGTGTTATAAATAATTATTTTAATTTCCCGACGTTTTGATAATCAAATTAAGGTCATCATCTGGAGTATATACAAATATACAAGGACAAGCTGAGTTATATTTCACACAGTAAGCTAAAGAAACAATAATTTGATCACTGGTTATTCTACTAGCATGACCTCTAGTGGAAAAAAAAAAATACAGATAAAATTACAAATTAATTATTTAGAAACTACATCAAAGCTAAATTCTATTTAAGATAACATGAGAGAAACACTCTTTCTTATAGACAGTTTTCTTATAGTAACAATGATGTCTTATTTTTAACATTACAATTGTTATATTAGATATAGGATTCTGGATTATCTACAGTCCTGTTTATAGTTAACTCTTAGAGAGAAAGAGTATATTCTACCCATGGAACCTTTCTCTAAGGAGAAAGGTTCCATCGATAGAATATGTACCTTCGATATGCTTGGGATTTTTAGACCATCATTATTGTTCAGACTGGGGTGGTTGATAAGAATCTCACAGGCTTCCTTAAATTTGCGTTCATACCATGTTTTGGTGTGATGTAAACAACAGTTGTTTACATCAGACTTGTTTCTTTATTGTTTCATCATTGTTTCTTTAGCTTACTGTGTGAAATATAACTCAGCTTATCCTTGTATATTTGTATACACCCCAGATGATGACCTTAATATGAAGGTCGAAATGTTGGGAAATTAAAATAGTTATTTATAACACGGATGTAAAGTCCATGATTTCTAAAATGAAAGTAGAGCAATAAATCAGTTCTGCAAACTGGTCATTGGATAGTGCACAGGACTGAACTTGATGGTAATGTACCAAGCAGCTTCCCAACCAGCTGGAAAATAGTCTTGCTGCCATTCAGCCTCTCATATCATGCCAGGAGGGAGTGTCTGAATATGGTAGTATGCTGGGTAGGAAACACTACTGATGCCATACAACATTCATGGGACTGGATACTCTCTATGTGGGAAGCATGTCTGAAAGCCCATCACCCTCATACTTCATGTCCCTATTCTTTAACTCTTCTCAGTACAATCATGAAAGGCATCATAAACAATTACAGTATCACTGAAGATAAAAAAAAAAAAAACATCAGAAATATATATATAAAAATCAATGAGAAGTCAAAAAATAAAATAAAACATAACAAATCCATACAAAAACACATCCACTTCACTAACACTGATGGCCTTAACATCAAAGTACTACCACTTAACTAAAATCATAAACTCAACCTACCACCTCTAAGAAAGCCTCAACTTGCACAACCCATGTGGGATTCTAACTCCATAACTGTTCATCCTGATCTACATGCTGTATAATTTCTTCCATTACATAGGTGATACGTGAATTCACTAGTATAGCAGAGAAGGAAATAATTCAAAATTTATTTCCTTCTCTGCCCCAATTTTCCTTGCTCCATTCTTTTGCATTTATTTACTATCTTTATTGCACTCAAAATTCTGATAACAATGCTAGTCTCTTTGATTATCTTTGAAGCTTGATTTTCTGCAATGAAGATACCCAAATAAATTATAGCAGATCATCTACCTTAGGAACTTCGGTGACCACAACTCAAAGTGGTCTAATCCTTCACTAACCATATTGTCTATTAGGCTTTTTACCTCTGAAACTTGAATATCTGTATCCAACAACCCAAAGAATAATCTTCCTGGTGACATCAGTCTGACACTAAGTGCTATTTCCTAATCTGCTGTTTAGGTGTCAAACAACAACTCACATTTTTCTTTATATCAGCTGTCGTCTAATAATGACTTGAAATAGGCCTATACTTCTTACTTAGTAGGACCTTCTATGACCATAGGCACAAACAAGTTTCATTCATGAACATCATGATGAAACTTGTGGATTTCTGTTCAAGACATGGACTAGTTATTACAAACATCACATTCAAACATAAAAAGGGCATAAATTCACACAGAGAGAACATACAAAAAAACAATTATATCTACTAAGCTTTTTATGCTTGAAAATGTTACAGCAGGTGGTGATATTTTCACATTGGTTCAGGACATAAGGATGCAACAGAATACAGGTACTTTGAAACAGGAAACGACCAGCATATAGTTTGGGTAGGAGTCAAGCTGCATTCAGAAGAGAACTGTACTCCCATGTAAAAACATCACTGGAGAAAAAAAATTAGTTTGAAACAAGAACTAAACCTTGCAGAACTGGTGAAAATGCCTCATGTAAACATCAATCAATTCAGCCAGGAATGAAGCCAGGTGGTTAAGTTCTTTGCAACAGTAGAAAAAACAGAAATTTAAGGTGAATTAATGTATTAATGAATTAAAAAGACAATCCTAGAAAATAAGAAACCAATTTGAAAGTTCCCAACAAGATAGAGCAGATGCACTGAGAGAATGCAGAGAAAATGTAAAGAAAGTTAAGCTATGCATAAAAGGAGCTAAATGAAAATCATGGAACAAACGTTTGGTGAGAATACAAAAAATATCTGTGTTCTTACTAAGAAAAATATCAAAAATTAGTAAAATGATCTGGAAGCTACTGAAAAAGCTTAGATATCAAGAAAAGGTGTAAAAGGAACCAGAGATCATAAAGGTGACATGAAGAATGAAGATAAAGTTATGCTAGATGTCTGGAATAATTACTTTGAAAGTACAGAATAAAACACAAGTGACAGAACAGAGACAGAAAATATTCAAGAAGAATGCGATTAGAAGTACATATATATTGAACAAATAGAGAAAGCCATCAAAAACCTGAAGTGTGGGAAGGCAATTGGAGTAGATGAGATGTAACCAGAAATGCTAAAGTATGGATTTTATAAGTTTCACAGTGGCTGCCTTGCATAATTCAGAAGGCATAGTAAGGTAATGCTTGGAGAACTGGAGATGAGCTTTCATAGTATCCATTTACAAAATGAGAAATGAAACAATGTGGGTATTACAGAGAAATTTTCCTAATAATCATGCTTGCAAAAAAACTTTCAAAACATTGTGAAAGAGAAACTTGGAGAAGAACAAGCTAGATTCTAGCTGAAATAAGAATTGTGCAGGATCAGATTTTCTCTTTAAGACAAACAGTTGAGAAATCATGGATCTGTATTTGTTTGGTAGATGTGGAAAATGCATATGACAAGTTGGCATGTTTAAAATGATATAATTAAATTGGATAAACAAAGCATTGTACCAAGTAATACATAATCTATATTTAAATTATAAATCAGTGGTAAGAACAGAACACAGGGGTGTATGGGGATGTCGAGGAGAGATAGTACCTCTCCACTTGGACGGTTGCACATAATTGTGGTTCAGATGGATTGGTTCTCACTATACACCCAACTCCACTTATGGCTCCAAGAAGCTACTGTAAACTGGTAGTGGCCACACCCCAGTAAAATGTGTCGCCCCACATGCTAAACTAAGTGAGGGTAGCCAGATATGGCGATTTCAAGCAGCGACTGTATTCGGTTAATCGGCTGCAAACAGCATCTGTACTCCATGTTAGGAGCGGCTGAATTCAGGTCAAGGAGTGGTGGTTGACACTTGATGAAACTTAACCATTAAAACCGAATGAACTCTAACCAACCTAAAGATACATGCCGGCTCGACTGTCGCCCGGTCAAACAAAGGTCGCACCCACTATTAGGGAACCAAGATGGTGAAGGCGGAAAATATGCTATTGGAACAAAACATTACCTAGTAGACAGGAAAAACATAACAAGCATAGGAACATGGAATGTAAGAACTCTTCACCAGGAAGGAGCATTGGAAATACTACTGCATGAATTAGACAACTACCGATGGGAAGTGATTGGACTCTGTGAAACCAGATGGACTGGAAAAGGAGAATTCCACCATGGATAGTACAAAATCTTAACTTCAGGCAGGGAGGACAACAAACGCCAAGAAGGAGTAGCACTTATATTAAAACCAAAGGCTCAAAACTCTCTATTGTCTTATAATCCTATCTCATCTAGGATAATTAAAGCAAGATTTAAAACATCAATTGGATCACTGGCTATTATTCAAGTATACTCACCAACTTCGACATCATCAGAAGAAGAAATTGAGGAGTTCTATATAATTTTGCAAAAAGCAGGACAGCAGACATCAAGTCAAAATCTCCTAATTGTAATGGGGGACTTAAATGCAAAAGTAGGCAAAGACTGGGATACCTGGCCAAGAGTAAAGTTCGAGTATGGAGAAAGCAATGAACGTAGCAAAAGCTGCTGAACTTCTGCTCAAATAATAGACCACAATAACCAAAACCCCAAAGAAAATGGACATGGATATCACTAGACAGACAAACCAAGAATATGATACACTATGTTATTGTAAACCAAAGATGGAAATCAAGTATCCTAAATTGTAGATCATTTTCTGCAGATTGTAAATCAGACCATAAGCTAGTATTAGCAAAACTAAGAATAAAGTTAAACTCTGAAAGCACCTTTTATAAACATTGAAGAAACAGAATATAAACATTGAAGAAAACTGGTGCAAATTAAAGGAAATAATATTAAAATCAGCAGAAAATACAATAGGTTACACAGAAAGAGAAAGTAAAAAGGATTGGATCTCGAATGAAGTAAAAAGGTTAAGCGATCAAAGGAAAAGCATGAAACTAAAACAGAACTATAACAGAAATGAATATAATAGATTAACCAGAGAAATTAGAAAACTAGTTAAAAGAGACAAGAATAACTGGTTAGAAGAAAAATGCAAAATGGCAGAGAAGCTATCAAAAGAAAATAACCTTCATAGATTATATAAACAAATAGACCAAATTAGTAAGACACAGACAACAAAAATGATAATGATCAAAAACATAGAGGGACAACTAATTGAAAGCAAAACAAAAAGAATGGCCAAATGGAAAGAATACTTTAGATATTTATATAATAAAAACAGCTCCCAGGATATTACTATTCCAGCCACTGAAATGGAAGAAGAAACAAATATCTTTACCAAAGAAATAATAGCACACAGCATAGTAAAACTTAAAACTAGGAAAGCACCTGGTAATGATCAAATACATGCAGAATTCTTAAAAGCAGGAAAGGAACAACTTTTGGAACCATTAAAAACATTATTTGAAAGGATCTACAAAAATGAAGCAGTGCCTACTGATTGGACCAAATCAGTTATAACTACTATATACAAAAAAGGAGATAAAACAGAATGCGATAATTACAAAGGCATTAACCTTCTCAGTATTCCAAGTAAGATTTTTATGAAAGTACTCCAAAAACAAATTAAGTCATATATAGAACTAGCACTAGGAGAAGAACAAGCAGGTTTCAGACCAGGACGAAGCACAACTGATCAACTATTCACCTTAAGACAGCTAATAGAAAAGACACTAGAGTACAACCAAAGTTGCTACATAATTTTCATAGACTTTCGTCAGGCATTTGATTCATTCTGTAGAAGAGAACTATGGAAAACAAGAATTTGGAATTCCCAACAAAACAATAATAATAAAGAATCTGTATGAGAAATCTGAAGGTGCAGTACGAATGGAGGGCACCTTAACCAACTGGTTCCACACAGAGAGCAGAGTAAGATAGGGATGCAATCAGTCACCAGCCCTGTGCAATCTTACACTGGAAGAAGCAACTGGTAAGGCCTTAAATAATGAAGACTCTGGAATCAAAATATATGGGGAAAATGTAACAAATTTGTGGGCAATATTGCATTACTTGCAAACACAGAAGAAAATCTACAACGAATTTCTGATAAAATAAATGAGGAGTGTATAAAATTTGGATTAAACATAAATATAGACAAAACAAAAATTATGCAAATAGGAAAAAGAAGCACCAATCTGAAAATTGAAATTGATAGCAAGAATCTAGAGCAAGTAGAAAACTTCACTAACCTTGGAGGAGTTATTGAGTACAATGGTGAAATTACAAAAGATATAAACAGACGAATCAGTCAAGCATCCCAAACTTTTGGACAACTTAATAAAATATGGAAGTCAAGACATCAAACAAGTAACAAAAGTAAGAATCTATGAAACAATGGTCCTCCCAATACTCCTCTATGGAAGTGAATGCTGGAATCTCAAAAAGGCTGAAGAGAAAAAATTATTAACTACTGAAATGGATTGGCTAAGAAGATTACTTGGAGTATCTCTGCTGGCTAGACTAAGAAACGAAGAGATAAGGAAAGGACTAAAACAAGAAATAACAATAATAGACAAAATCCAAGAAAGAAGACTGCAATGGTTTGACCATTTGACCAGAATGGGAACAGAAAGACTACCATCTAAAGCCCTGAATACAACAATGGAAGGTAAAAGATCAAAGGACGGCCCAGAATTAGATGGATAGACAAAATAAAAGAGGACCCGAAAACCAAATCACAACAAGCGACTTCAAACTGGACAGAATTGTTCGGACTCTCCCGGGATAGACGGAAGTGGAAAGAGTTCATTTGGCCTCATCGTCATCCACATAGATGATGGAAGAGTGAAGAAGAACAGAAAAAGGTACACAAAGATGGATTGATGTACAATCAGGTGTAAACCAAACATACACACTATCTCCACTCTTATTCATCATCTATATGAATTACACTGTGAAAGAAAGTGGCAGTGATACTGATATCAAAATTGGAGAAATTAATCTCAGCTCTTTATGCAGATAATGTTATACTCTTAAAGAAATTCAGTACAAATCTGGGATTCATTAACTAAATTGAAATCAAAATGCGGTAACATATTTGGTATAAAAGTCAGTAATAAAAAGTCAAACCATGAAAACAAGTAAGAACATTGAAAATACCAAAAACATCCTGAATGAAAAACCTATAATTCAAGTAAAACATTCTGGCTATTGAGGCAAAATGTTTACTGAAGATGGCAAATTAAATACAGAAATAGACAACAGAATAAACAAAGCTAGTATTGGGGAAATCAGATGAATAAATTTGTATGGAATGTGAGAGTCGAAATACTAAATCAGCATTGATGACCAGGAGTCAAACCAATTTTAACTTACTGATCTGAGAACTGAGTTAGAAATAAAACAGCTGAATTAAAGCTGAAGAGCACAGATATGAGAGCAAACAAATGGAATGAATGGCAGAATCATATTAAAAATGAAGATATTAGGTAAGATCTTGACATTGTTAGCATTCAGGGAATGTGTGCAGAGTTACAAGAAGTATCTAATATCAAGTATATCTTCAAGATATCAGGAAAGAGGCTTATTCATTTAGATTACCTTAAAAGACTTAGTAATACAGTCAACTTTCTTGAATTAGTGACATTATCCTGTTGAAAATACATATCAGATCATCATCACGAATCATGGGCTCACTGCCCGTTGATGTCTGATGCCTGTTTCACTATCTTCTTCCACCTTTCTTTGTCCAGTGCACAGTGTCGCAGTTTTTGTACACCCATTCCACACCAGTCTTTTATATCGTCTATCCATTCTCTGTATGGTCTACCTCTTCTGTTTAAACCATCCAAAAATACCAAACATAAATGTCTTTATCTTCCGGTCCTCACTCATTCTACAGATGTGTCCAAATAATTGCAGCTTCTGTTTTATAATCTTCTGCATTAGATTCTGTTTTGGTTGTATCTTCTGATAGAGCTATCAGAAGATACTACCCATCCTATTCTTAGAATCTTCCTGTAACAAGTTCTTTCAAATGACAAAATTCTTTTTCTTGATTCCTTATTTATTACCCACGTTTCAGATCCGTACAGTACACCGCTGAAGATGCATGTTTCCAATACTCTTAGTTTTGTTTGCAGACTGATCACTTTACTTTTCCAGATGTTATCCATGGCCTTCAGATTTGTTCTTCCCTTTGCAATCCTGATCTTTATTTCTTTTTTACAGTCCAAGTCATATGTCAGTTTACTTTCCAAATATGTGAATTGTTCTACATTTTCTATATCAGTTCCATCCACTTGTATCTTTTGTTTCATGTTCTTCTCACCAAATACCATTGTCTTTGTTTTTTCAAAGTTCATAACAAGTCTAAATCTCTTCCCTTCCTCATTTAACAGTTTCAGTGTTTTTTGTAGTTCTCTTTCGTCTTCTTCAATAATAACAATGTCATCTGCAAATCTCAGATTGTTAATTCTCATTCCGTGTACAGATATTCCTTTGGCATCTTCTTTCATTTTATCCAATGCTCTTTCTAAATGTGCGATGAAAATGCTTGGTGATATTGGGTCTCCCCGTCTAGTACCTCTGCTTGTTTTAAACCATTTCCCCAAATCATCACCTATTCTAACTGCTGCAACTGCATTCTGGTAAACATCTTTTAATATAGCTATTAGTTTTTTATCAATTCCATAGGATTCCAGAACTGCTAATGTCACTGTCTGGTCAATACTGTCAAATGCTTTCTGAAAGTCAACAAAGCAAGTATATATGTTTTTGTTTTTTCTCCTAGCTTTCTCTGCTATTAACCTCATTGTCAAAATCTGTTGAATTGTAGTTCTATCCTTCCTAAATCCTGCTTGCTCATCTGCAAGGTATGCTTCCAATTGTGTCCTCAATCTTTCTGTCAATATGATCATCATCACTTTACCAAGGTGACTTATCAAGGCAATTGTTCTATAATTTTTACATTCTAGCTTATTTCCTTTCTTGTGTAATGTTACTATTCATAAATGAATGTTATTATTCATTTAGATTACCTTAAAAGACTTAGTAATACAGTAAACTTTCTTGAATTAGTGACATTATCCTGTTGAAAATACATATCAGATGCTTGATGATATATGACAGATAGCAGGAGTGAGATAGAGTCAGAACAAATAAGCTTACTAGTTGCTTGTAAGATGAAAATGTGGAATGATCTTCATCAATAGGAAACAGAAGAAGTGAACTTAATATTTAATGGAACACTCCAGCAGTCTATCTTAAAGATGACTTTTGAAAGCTAAACTGATACTTGACCAGCTGAATCATTAATATATACATACAGGTGGGGAGTTCTGATAAATACATAGAACAAAAATTAATTAGCTTTATGTCTTCTTATATATCCTAAAAGAAAATATATTTGCTGAAAAAAACATTTTTATTCTAGGTGTTTATCAGAACTCCCCCCCCGTGTGCGTGTATATATATATATATACAGGGTGTTCGGGATAAATTTGACAGTTTCGTAAGGAAAAAGAAAATCTTCTTTGTATCTATTAAATTTAATGAATTGACAAAAAAACATTACAGGCAGAGTTAATTACAATACTATCAACAAGATTTACTCAAAATAACCACCATTAGCATCGATCACAGCGTCAATTCTGCTTCGGAACCTCAAACAAGCTGATGCTACAGTCTCCCTGGGAAGGGCCGCAAAAACTGTTTTAATTTTATCCATTAACTGGGCTTTTGTATTACTGGAAGTGCGATTGGTGTCTTTTTCAACTGCGCCCCATACAAAATAATCCATGGGGTTAAGGTCTGGGGAGTTTGGAGGCCAAACAATTGGACTGGTGAAGTCGTAGAAATTTTCAGACAACCATTTTTGACTTTTCCCAGAGGTGTGGCAAGGGGCCGAATCCTGCTGCCATACATACGGCCTACCATTGGCTACCCTTGTTATCCAGGGCTTGACTACAGTTAGCAACTCCACGAACAAAGCCCGAATTCCAATGCCAGGGTTCTTCAACACCTGTTCCTGCAGATTTGCGAGGAATTCTGCTGTACGAACGCAATCAGATCGTCTGCTAGGGATCTTTCTTCTTGCTACATCCTCGTAGTCACCATTGCAAGTCTCTAGTTCATGCCTGATTGTTTTTACTGTATTCAGGGAGCATTGGGCAGCAGTCGTAATATCCTTATTTTGATGGCGGGCACGAATCATCATGATACAAGTTATTCTCTTCCATGATTCAGGTGGGTCCCAGCTATCCATCCTTTCTGACATCTTGTATATGAATGAAGAAGGGTCCAAACTTTTAAATGAAGAGAAGTGTGTGTTAATACATGTAACTTACGGAAAAATATAATTAATTATAAATATGTCAAATTTATCCCGAACACCCTGTATATATATATATATACACACACACACACACACATTTATATAGGGCAAGAGAGTCCAGAGAATAATGCAGTTCAAAGATTTCAGTAAGCGAAGCCCACAATAACCATTATTCAACAGTACTACATTATCCCTTCTTCAACTCATTCACTGATGTAGCAGTCACAACCACATCTGGCAACCCATTCCTCTCATCCATTTCTCGAAGCAAAAAAACTACTTTTTCTCTGGAAATTGTGTAAATATGCATGCAAGGCTATTGTAAAATGTCTTTAGCATTTACATCATAAAATTCTTATAGTAACTTCATGTTTCTATCATATTCTCACATTTCCTGCCATCAACTAAAAGTAACTCCCAAACTGCTAAGGTACAACTACAAACAAAGTTAACTATTTTGGTCTATAGTAGTCGGTGAATTAAAGTTGGTGTGTGTGTGTGTGGAGGGGGGGGTACATTGCTAAGGTGGTTAACTGATCACAGTGGATAACTGCACTGTCAAAGAAAACACTAACTTTAGTTAGTATTTTCTTTAGGAGGCTCTTATGACCAAATCTGGACTACAGGATCTGGTCAACTGGATAATGAAGATATGGGAAGGGTAAAAGATCCAGACATAAGTGACTAATGATAAATAAGGGTATGAAATTGAATTTGTCTAGTCTTCAAAGCTTGAGCCATGGATGATTGAGAGAAGTTTGAGGCATAGATGATAGAATTATACAATTCTGTAAGAAGTACTTATAGATAGTACTTATTGTACTATTTATATCTTACAATATAAATACTGCAGATTATGGCTCATGAAGGGAGAAGAACTTGGGGTCAATTGTAGAAACTGATGAAATATTTAAAGTGGAATGGGAAATCACAGTTTCATACCTATATAATTTCTTTAGCAATGCAATCAGCACAGAGATTTGGATCAGAGGGTTGAAAATAGTAAATAATCAAGAAAATGAACAGATGATGAGCATTGCACTTAGTATTCTTAAAACAGATCACATGAGGAAAAGTGGTTACACAAGTAATACTTCACAAGAAGAAATAATTATCCAACTGTGACCTGATCCATCTAGAACAAAAACTGCTCATACCTTTTTGGTCAGGAGGCAAACATTTTTAGAATGCCCATGAGTTCTTACTTGTCTTTGTGTGTATATATGCATAAATTCTACTAAAAAAACTGACATAAAAGTGAATACCATTTTGTATTCACTTTTATGTCATTTTGTATTTTACAAGGAAGATTTTTATCATTATTTTCTGGTGCATATTCTCAAGAGGTGAGCAGTTAATTTCTTAACTGGTTTCCAATCAATAATTTCTTGCAAACTGGTGTATCATTGATGTCTCAGATTTGGTCAGATTTTATATTCTGATCACCTAAAGCAGTGTTTCTCAACCACAGGTTGAGAAACATGTTATGGAATGTTCAATGTTCATGGAATGAACACTCCATGAACATTCTGCAGCCACAATAATTTAATAAAAAAGGGGTGAAGTGAACAACAATATGGTTTTATTGCTTCTGCTTTCCCTTGCTGTTTTGTCAGATTTGAAGTAAACATGTGTTATCCACATTTCAACCAATTGCTTGTTGTTTATTGATTTTTATTAATGAAGGTTTCCCTCCTTCAACCAAGGCTCAGTATATCTACAGAAGTGTTAAGTGATACTTCGACAAAGATGGTTGCGAGTTAACACCAGTATTTATATATTTAAATATTTTTTGGAAACGTTTTATAATAATGAAAAAGTGGCTTAGAACTAGGACTTTGAAAAGAAGAGCAAATGAAACAGGTGATGCTAACCCTAATTGTGATACACGTGTTGTAATGGCGAGTAAATCTGATACTATTAAATTAGCAGAAACAAGCAGTTCAAAGAAAAAATACAGTAGGAAATATAATAGTTCCTATTTGGAATTCGGGTTTACTTTGTGTGGAGATGAAAGTGAACAGAAATCTCTGTGTGTTTTGTGTCATGAAGTGTTGTCGAACGAGTGCATGAAACTCTGAAGACATTTAGAAACTACAAATTGTCATGTAAAACATAAGCCAATTAAATTCTTTAAGCAACGCTTAGTGACATTAAATCATAGGAAAGATATAGTTTTGGCCATGGGTTCCATTAATAGCAAGGCACTCGAAGCATCCTATCTCTTAAGTTTGCGCATAGTGAAAACAAGGAAACCTCATTCTATTGGGGAAAATTTACTACTTCCAGCTATAAAAGATGTGGTAAAAACGATGTTTGGCAACAAGTTACTAAAAGATGTTGATTTGATTCCTCTTTCAAATGACACTGTTGGTCGCAGAATTAATGATATGGCAGATGACATAGAATCTCAGTTAATCGAAAGAGCTAAGAAGAGCCGTTATTATGCTTTACTTTATACTTTAGATGAGACTACTGATGTTACAAATGATGTGCAGTTAATGTGCTACATAAGATAAGCGCATGATAACAACATTCATGGCAATATTCTGTTTTGTAGAACTTTGTCATCCTGAACAACTGGAGAAGAAATATTTCAAATTCTCAATAACTACATAATATACAAAGGGATCCAGTGTGAAAAAAATGTATAGGCTTGTTCGGATGGAGCTCGTGCCCTTACAGGCAGGAAGAAGCTTCAGTTATGAATTCAGTACATTGTTTCATACATAGGGAAGCGTTGGCCTCCAAAGGAATGCCACCAGAATTTAAAACTGTGCTATACAATGCTGTAAAGTTAGCTAATTTTATTAAGGCAAGGCCATTAAATAACAGGTTATTTTCAGTACTCTGCGATGAAGTGAGCAGAGTACTGAATATATACAACTTTTGCTTCATTCTGAAATTCGCTGGCTTTCCAGGGGTAAAGTACTAACAAGGTTATTTCAATTAAGGCACAAAATTTTATTGTTTGTAAATGAACGTAATTCTGATTTTGCATCACTCCTTGTTGACGAAGCATGGTTATCAACACTACTATCTTTCAGACATTTTTTTGAAATTAAATAAACTGAATCTCTCCCTTCAGAGAAATTCTTCAACAGTTCTTGATGCCTATGATAAAATAAAGGCATCGGGGGGGGGTATGGATTAGTTATGTAAACGACAGACAATTTGCACGTTTTCCAACATTGGAATCCTTCTTAGTGGAAAATGATTCTGAGTTTATAGAAAGAGTTTGTGACCGCCTCAAAACTCTGACAAAGAATTTTGAAACATATTTTCTGAATAACTTTTATAAGAAATGTCTGTTGGTTTGCAATCCATTTCAGGCTTACAGTCACAAGAACGACCTTTTGTTATCAAAAAAGGAACAGTTAATAGAGCTTTCAAGTGACAGTGGGCTTAAAATGCAATTTCGCGATCTTGGTTAGGTTCGATTCTGGATCTCGCCTTCAGTGAGAAGTGAATTTCCCAAATTATCTTAAGCAGCATTGAAAATCGTCATGCAGTTTTCTACAACCTATCTTTGTGAGAAAGGATTTTCATCGCTCCTTCAAATGAAAACAAAATACAGAAATCGTCTTAGTGTGTGTGTGTGTGTGTGTGTGTGTGTGTGTGCCGATTTTCGACTGAAGGTGACCAATATTAAGCCAGATAACCAGCAACTCTGCAAGGGCCGAGTAGCTCAACCACCTCATTAAGTAGTAACATAATTATATCGTTATATATAATCATTATATATATATCATTAAGTAGTAACATAATTATATCATATTATTTATTTGTTTAATAAAAAATAAAACTTTGTTCAATGATGATACACTTTTAATCATTTCCTTCAAATTTAATTATGTTTCCATATGTATTCAAAACATGCTTTTAGATTTATTATGTTACAAATGGCAGTTTTTCTCAAATGTTGGTAATCCCCACATAGGTATTTAAAAATTTAATAAACTTAGTGGTTCGTAGAATTGTTTTAGGCATTTTACTGGTCCTTGGGCTTAGAAAGGTTGAGAAACACTGACCTAAAGCACTACAACAACTGACCTTGGCCTAGTCAGTCTTTTCCATGTTAGTTTCTGTTTTAATATCTTCCATTTTACAATCTGTTAAAGTGACCACACCATATTAAATCAGCTCCACTTATATATTCTTGATTATTAATAATGTCCAGTTACTTGTTGATATTGTTATTTTTAATATGGTTTAACTACTGATCACATATGTTCATTTGCATCATTTTTCTCAGAATTTTCAAATCTGTGGTTTGTAGTATTTGATCAATTATTTTCTTCTAGCAGAAATCTCAAATCCATCATATTAAAATTGGCTTATACATTGTGATATATATTGCTGTCTGTGTCTTATGGAAATTTTCTCACTTCTTTCACATAAATTTATTTAGCTGACATCTAGTAAAGATATAAAAGAGCCAAGGAATTAGACAGTGAATAACTAATGAAAGTAGCAACTATTTCACATAAAAACTAATAAGGACATCATCATTGTGGAACAAGCAAGTAATTCAATTCATCATAGCAATTATTTATTTTGGCAAAAGACTAGAACACTCATAGTGAATGTATTTAAGAGGACAGTGAAATCTATATACAGTAAAGATGAAAAGAGTGCAAACATGTTAGACATAGCGAATAACTAATGAAAGTAGCAAATATTTCATACCAAAACTAACAGAACATCAGTATGGAACAATAAGTAATTCAAAGAAACAGAATACAAAGCAAATACGATTATCTTTATTTCCTTGTATTCTATCAAATAACTAAATGAAAAGATTGCTGTATACAAGAAGTCATAACAATTTAAAAAAATAAATTACATTTACTTAACTTTACTAGCTCATCACACCTCCCAAAAAATCTTGGCTGTCAAATCCTTAATTAACAGAGCACAAAACATTTGCACTTCTCCTTTATCAAAAAGCATTTCTGATTATTAAAACAACAAAAGCTTCTCATTATCAAAACTTAAATCGAATCAAAGGGCTACAACCCTTGTCAAATTCCATAGAAACTTGACTCCTACATTACTACACCAAAAGATACAACAGAACACAAGCTTCCATTCCCATATATTTCTGGCATCTCCTAACCTACAAGAAGAATCTTGAAGAAGTTTATTTGTAGTAGACATGTTATCCTATCAACAAAATTTCTCCATTTCTACTATCTACAAAAGATAAACTTTTGCCTCTGTCTCTAGCTGGTGTTTATCAAATATCTTGTGAATCCAACAGAAAGTTATTTAAATATTTAAAAAAAAGAAGAAGAAGAATTAATGAACATCAACACTACTTTGAATATCTTAAACCACAAAAATCTGGTCCTGCACAACATAACAATGATACCAGACACAGTATCCTTTGGAATAAGGTTTGCTTGCTCCATAAAGCTGTTTGAAATAAGAATATCAAAGAAAGTTCTAAAGCTCTTTTAGAGTGGTCTAATTTGCACTGGAATGATTACATCCCAAAAGTCAGGGAAATTCTCATCCTATTTAAATATCAAAAAAAAAAAAAAAAAAAAAAAAAAAAAAAAAAAAAAAAAAAAAAAAAAAAAAAAATTTGTTTAATTTTTATTTTTTATGATTGATAGAATGTGTTTCACAATGTTTCCTGATTAGCAGATTGCTACGATTATTCTGTTATCTCTTTGAATTGTTTGTTTGTTCATTACAAAATATCTTTGCTACTTTCGATAGTTATTTAAATGTGTAATGTTTTTGCTCTCATAATCAAAATGTCCAGGTTCCATTAAAAATTAGTAACATCATAAGTTTAATATCTCCTGTTTGAATATTAAGTTTAATACCACTGATTTTAATAATCTGGTCTGCATGGGTTACAAATAACAGTATAGTATACAACCCCACCTTATACCTAATTTAATGACAAAAATCTTCCTATGAATAATTCAATTCTAACAGCTAATGTCTAAGCCATGTATTGCTCATTATAAAGTTTCACACGTAATATACAGATTAATTTTAAATATTTGCTATATTGCCATATTATCATTGCCATATCATATGACTTTTCAAGATTAACAAACTAATTATCTAATTGTTCTGGGAAATCAATTTGCTGGTTTGATAACTAAGGATATGGTTAAATGAACATAGTTATGTGGTGCTACACTAGAACACAAGCTAATCCATTCTAGAATTACTTAAATGGGGTTTTGTTATTTGAATCTAAACTTTGTTTTTTCTTTTTTTATAATTATCCCCCACATCAGAGGTAGAAAGAACAGATAGCACTTCAGTGCTGTGTATGGGACAGGTGAGAAATGAGACAAAAGACATCTATTGACATTTTTCTTGAAGAGGAGGAGGTTGTGACTGTTGGGAAACACCTCATCAGGAAAGCTGTCCCAAAAGACAGAAGTAGATGGAAGAAATGACAGCTTCCTATTCCCTGGTGCAGTGACCCTGAAGGTATCTGTAGAAGAGATACACAGCTGAAACATGGTGTCTGTGAGACAGAGGTTGAAATGAATCTGTGAGAGATGGTTCATCTGAGCTGAGTTGCTCTCCTCCGGGTATCATCAAGAATTTTTTGGGAAGTTTTAGGTGAACCACTCCAAACATATGAATAGCATTCTAAGAATGGATAGATATAAAATTTATATACACTATGCAGCTGTGTAGTTAAAATAGAACATCTTGAGTGGAAAAGAATGCCAAGTTTTTTAGGCTGAGGAAGTTACTGATGTGATATGTTTATGTCATGAGAGATAAATGTCAGTCCAGAGAAAGTGCTCTGATCCTCTTTTGCAATTTGTGTATTACTGAGTGCAAGTGAGGCCTATTTTGCAAGAGAAATGGTAAGACTGTTTTGGTGATAATGAAGGTAAACCAGGTTATCCTTGCCTCACTGAAGGATGGTATGGAGGTTTGTGTTTAAGATACTGATTTTAGATATTGAAGCTTTGGATATCTGGGCACTACATGGTTTGTCAAAAAAAAATGAACAGTGTGCCATCATCAGCAAAGCTGAGGATAGGATTAGTGGTGATTGATAGTAGGCTGTTTATGTTTAGGAGAAAAGGGATGGGCATAGAATGACAGAATTGCCATCATCTCAGTCGCCTTCTAACAAAAGTAATCAACAATCAACTTCTCCACTACTTGGAGGCTCACTAGTCCATCAGTGACCACCAGTATGGATTCTGCTAATCTAGATCAACAGATGATTTCTTATCCTACATTACTAACCATAGGATACATGCTGCTATGGAAAGGTTCAGAGAAATGTGTTGTTGCATTTCCTGTGCCTTTGATTGTTCTTGGTATTAAAGCATGCTAAATAAATTGCCTTCTTCTGGTCCACCTGAGGCACTCCTGCACTGGTGGTGAAACTCAAAAAGGGAGTGCCATCTGCTATTACTTGCAGTAAATGACCAGAGAAATCTGGCTATCCAGTTACATAGAGTAGCAGGTACACCAAAAAAGGCAATTTATTTAGCATGCCTCAATGCCAAACCAATCAAAAGCACTAGAAATATCATGTGCAACAGCATATTTCTCCAAACCTTTCATAAGCATGTGTCCTATTGGTCGGTGATGTAGAATAAGAGGTTCGCCATGGATCTAGATTAACAGAATCCATACTAGTAGTCACTAATTAACTGGTAAGTAAATCAGCAACTTCACTACCTGGAGAGGTTGACTGGGCTGATTACTTCTCCATTAGTTTGGAGAAGACTGAGATTATGGCAATTGGTAGGTACTTACTTACCTTTTTAGTCCAGGTTGGATATATGCCTGCTTCCATGCCCTTAGCTGAATAAATGAGATTGTAGAGATGATAAAGAGGTGTTAGCTCTAGAACACAATGTTTGAGTATAGCTGAAAGATGCCATTGGGACAAGAAGATTTTTAGTACCCACTCTGCTCAGTATTCTTCTGATGTTTTTTTGCTGAAAAACCACAGGAGGCATATGGTTCTCAATTGATATTACGGTAAGTGGAAATTTGACTTGGTCATCAATGATGGAGATGGAGGGAAAAAATGATGGTAGGAAGTCAGTCTTTAGATGTTGTAGTAGTGATGATATCTGGATGGTGGTGGGGGGGGGGGGGGGAGGTGAAAGTGCAAATGACCAGAAACTGCATCTGATGGATGGTGCAATGGACTACAATGTACAGATTCCATTTTGACAGGAGGTGAGTTTTCTGCTACTGGCCTTCATGAAGTCAGATTTAGATTTGTTAATGGTTGTTTTGCATTTATTGCATGCTTCAGCATAGGCCAAGTATGAAGATATGTGGTTCTTGTTATAAACTACTAGTATTAAGCTGAATTTTTCCGGTTGAGCTGCTTTGGTACATCTTGTAATGAACCAGGATCAGAGAGTGGATGAGATTTTGCGATAAATGGGATTTAAGGGCCTTCATGCCACTGAAGATAACTTCATCCACTCACTTAAATCAGATGGGGGTTAGAAGTAACACACAGACCATTGAAAGGAAGAACAGAAATTCCAGAGGTCATCCTACTTGGTCCTTATATGCCAAAGGAAATAAGGCTGAAAGTTGATGGAGGAAGGGCTTTCGGCATTAGAGGAAACTTGCACATGATTATGATCTGAGTTACCAAGTGAAGAGGTAACCTCTATGGTGTATCTAGAAGGAGAAGTGATTTTAAAAAAAAAAAGAGACCAAAGGTATTGGAAAAGTGTTATCTGGAATTCAAGTAAGTAGTTATATGGTTTTCATCATATAATCATCAGGTTCCCTGGCGTTGTTTTCGCCAGGGAACCAGGGCGAACAGCGAAAAGTCAGCTACTGGAACAAATCTGAAAACAAACCCCAACTCAACATCACCAGAGTTAAAGATTGGTACTATCAATATAAGAAGCCTGAATGGCAAAGAAATGGAGCTAGCTGAGGAATTAGATAAGTACCAGATCGACATAATAGGGGTGACTGAAACAAAAAAGACCAAAACTGGTGAGATCTTTCTGAGCAATAAATACAAAATGTTATATTCAGGCAATGACAATCAAGGAAAAGAAGGAGTAGCCATAGTATTCAACACAAAATACGAGGCTAATCTTCTTGAATGGCAGTCAGTCTCAAGTAGAGTAATGTGGGCAAATATGAGAATGGGGAACTGGACAATGAGACTTATTTGTGCCTATGGTCCCACAGAAGGTTCTACTAACGTAGAAGTGGAGGAATTTTTTGAGGCTTTAGAAAAAGCCACTGACACAATGAAAAAGGAAAAGTTGGTCCTTGTTGGGGATCTAAATGGTAGAGTAGGAAATGATTGTGAGACATACAAAAATATTTTGGGAAAATTTGGACAAAAGAGCAAAGCTAATAATAATGGCAAATATCTGTTGGATTTCTGCTCAGGACATGGACTGGTTATTGCTAACACCATGTTCCAACATGGGGATGTGCACAAGTTCACATGGAGAGAAGAAGCAAGGAATAAGAAAAGTCTCATTGACTATGTTATTGTTGATAGTGATGTTTTCTCCCTGGTGCAGGACACCAGAGTGTACAGAGGATTTGAAATTGGAAGTGATCACTATTTAGTCTTGAGCAGGATAAAATTGAATTTCATATTGAAAAGAATAACATGTAAGAAAGTTTTAAAGCGAATAAAAGTTGAGCAGCTCTCAGATGTAAACTGTAGACTAAAATACAGAAATATTATTGAAAAGAAAATGAAAGAGTTTGAGAACAGGAATCAAACCTTGGAGAGTCAGTGGCAAACTCTGAAGGAAACATTGATTGATTCTGCCAGAGAGGAATGTGGTGAGGTTGTGTGCAAGGATAAAAAAATCAGAACTCCCTGGTGGACACAGGAAGTTAAAGAGGCAGTGAAGGAAAAGAAGAAAGCATATCAAAAGTTCCTGGCAAATAGGTCAGCTTTTACTCTTACAGAATACAGAGACAAATGTAAGAAAGCTAAACAGTGTGTAAAACTAGCTAAACAAAAGTCATGGGAGGACTTTGGCAAGAATATAGAAAATAAATATCAAGAAGGTGGCAAAATATTCTGGAGGTTGTTGAAGAAGCTTAGGAATGGAGGAAAGAGTGCTGTAAAAGGAATTAGAGATGATAAAGGTGAAATGAAAACAGGAGAAAAAGATATCCTTGAAGTATGGAGTAATTACTTTGAAAAACTGCTAAATGAAACAAGCAGTGATGACAGCACAGTGATAAAAAACACTGACCAGGCATGCAGTCAGGAATACATATCCATACTTGAAGTAGAAAAAGCCATCAAAGGCTTGAAATGTGGAAAGGCAGCAGGAGTAGATGATATTCGACCAGAAATGCTAAAGTATGGTGGTATAAGAGTCTTACAGTGGCTGCACTGCATAGTTCAGAAAGCCTGGACGGAGGGACGAATTCCCAATGATTGGAGTAGAGCTCTCGTAGTACCCATATATAAAAAGGGAAATAAAACTGAATGTGAGAATTACAGAGGTATTTCCCTACTTAGTGTTCCTGGTAAGATCTATGCAAGTATACTTGAGAAACGGTTGAGAAGAATTGTGGAAGAAAAGCTTGGTGAAGAACAAGCTGGATTCAGGGCAAATAGAGGCTGTCAGGATCAGATCTTCATTTTACGACAAATAGTCGAGAAAGCATGGGAATATAACAAAGATCTGTATTTAAGTTTTGTCGATTTGGAAAAGACATATGATAAGGTGCCAAGAGAGAAGCTATTCAATACGCTGCAGTTATATGGTGTCAATGGGGCATTATATCAAGCAATACTTAGTCTTTATTTGAGTTGTGAGTCAGCAGTTAGAATTGAAGGAAGTACAGGAAGATGGTTTAATGTTAAATCTGGTGTGAGACAAGGATGTACATTATCCCCTCTATTATTCATTATCTATATGGATCACATTATGAAGGAAAGTGGTATTAAACCTGATATCAAAATTGGAGATGTTAATGTCAGCTCTTTGCTTTATGCGGATGATGTTATACTTCTAAATAAATCCGCTACAAGTCTGCAAGATTCTCTGACTAAATTCAATTGCTGTTGTAATAGATATGGTATGAAGGTCAGCAATAAAAAGACAAAGACAATGAAAATAGGCAGAATCATTGAAAATGTCAACTGTGTTGTGAATGGAGAACCTGTGGAACAAGTAAACCATTTCAGCTACTTAGGCACAATTTTTACTGAAGATGGTAAACTAAATATAGAAATAGACAACAGAATCAGCAAAGCTGGTATCGTGGGAAGTCAATTGAATAAATTCATATGGAATAAGAAAGAAATTAGTCGGAACACTAAATTAGCTGTATACAAGACTGTGTTCAAACCAATTTTAACTTATGGATCTGAGAGCTGGGTCAGAAGTAAAACACTTGACCAAAGACTAGAGACCGCAGATATGAGAGTCCTGAGAAAGATTAGAGGCGTGAACAGATGGCATCAATGGCAATATCATATTAAAAATGAGGATATTAGAAAAGAACTTGACATTGTCAGCATCCAGGAATGCGTTAGCAGAGCTAATCTCAGATGGTATGGTCACTTAAATAGAATGGGAGAGGAAAGATTAGCAAAACAAGTGTTCTCTGCCAGGTTGGCAGGAAAACGACCCAGAGGAAGACCAAGATATAGGTGGATTGATACGGTACAAAGTGCCTTAGATGATAGAAATATAAGATCTGATAATGTTGGAGTCTTGACAAGTAACAGACTAATTTGGAGGAAAATTGTAGATAGGAAGTTAGTAATGATGTAATTTTTTCATGTAGTACTGTCATATCCTGTACACCCCTTGAGGGTACATGGCAGGAATTTGATGATGATGATGATGATGATGATGATGGTTTTCATCAGGTTATTGCTTATAGCAAAAACTTCTGCATCACTTCATTAGAGAAGAAGACATGGTGAAGTAACACTCAGACCATTAAAAGGAAAAACAGAAATTCCAGAGGTCATCCCACTTGGTACTTATGTGCCAAAGGAAATGAGGCTAGAAGTTGATGGAGGATGGGAATTCAACATTAGAGGAAACTTGCACATGATTATGATCTGAGTTACCAAGTGAAGAGGTAACCTCTATGGTGTATCTAGAAGGAGAATTGATTTAAAAAAAAAAAAAAAAAAGACCAAAAGGTATTGGAAAAGTGTTATCTGGAATTCAGGTAGATAGATATATGGTTTTCATCAGGTTATTGCTTATAGCAAAAACTTCTGCATCACTTCATTAGAGAAGTGATGTCGGCCACTGCTGGCAATAACCTGACAAAAGTGGATAATTATTTTCTTGCAATTTTTATCATTATATCATCAGTTTAAAATCTCAAAAATATATATTTATTATAGGATAATTATAATGACTCAAATAAAAGGTGACACAAACAGCAAAAACATACCTTTGGCTTAGAATAGTCAGGTGGACGTACATTATATTTTTGAAAATTCTGTTCTGCTATATCCTGAAGAAATGTTTTTTCATACATTACTGGTTTTCCTCCTGACAACAAGTAATGATCATGTTAAACTATGAAACAATTCTTAATGCAGGTGAGAATGCTATTATACACATGACAGAAAGAAAAAATGAATAAGCTAAAAAAAAAAATTAATGCATAGCTAACATAAATAAACTATACACAGAATTAATTCAATTTACTGAACCAAAGAGAGAGAGAGAGAGAGAGAGGAGATAAATTACTGTATTATGTCTGTTCTTAATATGAGAAAATATCCCGAAGGTACTTAATGATATATATATTTTTTAACTTTTCATCACTAAAAAATAAAAAATATATATATCCTATACAAAGAGTAAAGACATGGCCGTTATATGAGAAATACATTAAGATCTGGAATATCAGTCATAATTTGAAATGAATTTGCACAGTTTTATATTTTCTCAGGATCTTTGTTTGCTGAGCTTCTCAAAAATATCATACTGATGTTTTTAAGAAGTCCTCGAAGCCCTATAGAACCTTAACATACTCTGATTTTCCCCCTTAAAAATGAGCCTCAGAATTACCAAGAATCAGCTTGGTAATTATCTTCCTGGCCAGCATTAACAATGTTTTCCTCACCAACTGGCTGAGTGACATCATAGAATACAACAGTTATGTAGATGATATTCTCATTATTAGTATTCCAAATGAAATCAGACTATTCCAAGAAAATATTTAATAATTTGACTTCCTCTGAAAAGATAAAAGTGGATGAGTTTAAAAACCCTTCTCACAAGAGATTCTCATAAAGCATGTTGCTGCAAATCAAGATACATTTGCAGAGCAAGTTTCTATGTAATATGTGAAATTATATGTTCAGGTCACACATTCGATAAAGATTTTAACGAAAAAAACAATTATTCTTTTGTCATCATCATCAAATTCCTGCCATGTACCCTGAAGGGGTGTACAGGATATGACAGTACTACATGAAAAAATTACATCATTACTAACTTCCTATCTACAATTTTCCTCCAAATCAGTCTGTTACCTCTCAAGAGTCCAACATTATCAGATTTTATATTTCTATCGTCTAAGGCACTTTGTACCGTATCAATCCACCTATATCTTGGTCTTCCTCTGGGTCGTTTTCCTGCCAACCTGGCAGAGAACACTTGTTTTGCTAATCTTTCCTCTCCCATTCTATTTAAGTGACCATACCACCTGAGATTACCTCTGCTAACGCATTCCTGGATGCTGACAATGTCAAGTTCTTTCCTAATATCCTCATTTTTAATATGATATTGCCATTGATGCCATCTGTTCACGCCTATAATCTTTCAAAGGACTCTCATATCTGCAGTCTCTAGTCTTTGGTCAAGTGTTTTACTTCTGACCCAGCTCTCAGATCCATAAGTTAAAACTGGTTTGAACACTGTCTTGTAAACAGCTAATTTAGTGTTTTGACTAATTTCTCTCTTATTCCATATAAATTTATTCAATTAACTTCTCACCATACCAGCTTTGCTGATTCTGTTGTCTATTTCTATATTTAATTTACCATCTTCAGTAAAAATCGTGCCTAAGTAGCTGAAATGTTTTACTTGTTCCACAGGTTCTCCATTCACAATACAGTTGACATTTTCAATGATTCTGCCTATTTTCATTGTCTTTGTCTTTTTATTGCTGACCTTCATACCAAGTCTATTACAACAGCTATTCAATTTAGTCAGAGAATCTTGCAGACTTGTAGTGGATTTATTTAGAAGTATAACATCATCCGCATAAAGCAAAGAGCTGACATTAACATCTCCAATTTTGATATCAGGTTTAATACCACATTCCTTCATAATGTGATCCATATAGATAATGAATAACAGAGGGGATAATGTACATCCTTGTCTCACACCAGATTTAACATTAAACCATCTTCCTGTACTTCCTTCAATTCTAACTGCTGACTTACAACTCAAATAAAGACTAAGTATTGCTTGATATAATGCCCCATTGACACCATATAACTGCAGCGTATTGAATAGCTTCTCTATTGGCACCTTGTCATATGCCTTTTCCAAATCGACAAAACTTAAATACAGATCTTTGTTGTATTCCCATGCTTTCTCAACTATTTGTCGTAAAGTGAAGATCTGATCCTGACAGCCTCTATTTGGCCTGAATCCAGCTTGTTCTTCATCAAGCTTTTCTTCCACAATTCTTCTCAACCGTATACTTGCATAGATCTTGCCAGGAACACTCAGTAGGGAAATACCTCTGTAATTCTCACATTCAGTTTTATTTCCCTTTTTATATATGGGTACTATGAGAGCTCTACTCCAATCATTGGGAATTCGTCCCTCTGTCCAGGCTTTCTGAACTATGCAATACAGCCACTGTAAGACTTTTATACCACCATACTTCAGCATTTCTGCTCGAATATCATCTACTCCTGCTGCCTTTCCACATTTCAAGCATTTGATGGCTTTTTCTACTACAAGTATAGATATGTATTCCTGACTGCATGCCTGGTCAGTGTTTTTTTTTTATCACTGTGTTGTCATCACTGCTTGTTTCATTTAGCAGTTTTTCAAAGTAAGTACTCCATACTTCAAGGATATCTTTTTCTCCTGTTTGTTTTCATGTCACCTTTATCATCTCTAACTCCTTTTACAGCACTCTTTCCTCCATTCCTAAGCTTCTTCAACAACCTCCAGAATATTTTGCCACTTCTTGATATTTATTTTCTATATTCTTGCCAAAGTCTACCCATGACTTTTGTTTAGCGAGTTTTACACACCGTTTAGCTTTCTTACATTTGTCTCTGTATTCTGTAAGACTAAAAGCTGACTTATTCTTTTGTTAGGGGTGAAATACTAATGGCATTAAATGAATTGAGTTCAGTGAGGGTAGAGAGCTATGATGATGGCAATATTAGTAAAAATTTTCAATAAGCAACAAGACTGAAGCTATACAGTGCAAGTGGGGTCTAACAAGATCAATACAGGATGAGCATTGTGACCTATTGGATCGGTTGCTGGTGACAATGAAATGTACCACCAAATAAACCTGTTAAATACTAAATATTTAATCATAATGAGAGACTAATTACACAAATATTGATTGGAAAGCAGTGAAATCTCATGAGAAGAATGAAGACAAATTTACTGAGTTGTTGACAGAAGGAACCCGAGATTAAAGAGTATCAGACATGATTATAGTGTATGTGGAAGGTGGGGGGGGGCTGTTCTGCATTCATTTGGTGACAGTGTTCATGAGGTACTGACTGCATGAATGTTCCATTCAGAAAAGGTCACATGCTGAAATACAAAGCAAGATCCGACTGAGTAGGACCTTCTCAGTATGACCAACTGAGAAGAATACTAGGTTCTGTAACATAATACTGGTTGTCAGATGAGGATACTGACACTGCATGAGAAGTAAAAAAATGCATCAACGATGAAATATCAGAATATCGCTCTAGTTTTTTTTAATTTAGCCAGCTAACGCCTTTTTATTCCCGTATATAGGGAGTAAGCGAGGCTATTTAGCCCTATCTAACTTTTGAAGACTGAGTGGGTAGTTCAATCTCCACTGGTACCAAATCAGAGATAGCTGACCCAAGGCTATCACTAATTAACAGGCATGCAGTGAAGAGAGAGACGGCTCAACAAGTGCCTCCATCTTGTGGTCTCTAACACTTGTATTTAATGTCTGAAATCTACGGTCTATTTTCTTGAGTTTACGGGACGAAAAAACCCGCCTGCCCATGCCAGAGATCGACTAACTCGGGAACCGGTCGAAAAAAGGCTTAGAAAAATTTCTTCTAGTCGCCGACTAGATTCGAAACCAAGAAGTCTTCCTTCGTGCAGTTAAGCGCCGTGGTGCGCAAATGCCACATCCACTGAACTATACAGGATCTGCTCTAGACTTTGAAGAATAAATAGGGTAGAAGGGCAGAATGAATGTGCAATCTTATTAATTAGAGATTTAGAAAAAGATGACGATAAAGCAATATTGTGTGCATAAAGATGATGTCAGTTATGAAAATTATAAGCAGCAAACTAGGAGAATTATAACTATTACATGGAAAGTTAACCATGGGCATGAAAGAAACTGGCTCAGTAAACTAAAGACAATCCGAAAGAATTCTATTGCAAGAAAAATAAAGTGAATCAAGGAATAATTGCTGAATATGGATGGCATGTGGATGTTGGATACAGAAGAGATAATTCAACTAATGATTGCCCATTTTGCAAGACACTATCAACTGGAATATGCAACACAGAGCTCAATGCTAGATTGGTTGAAGAAACTCAGATGTATGAGGTATAAATACATCTGCTGAATAAACTGAATAAGAACTTGGCAATAGAAGCTGATGGGATATCAGTGTGGATGATAAAACAGTGTCAAGCTGAACTGGTTTTGCCTTTGACCTGGCTATATAATTTGAGTCTCAGCACAGAAAGATTCCAGAGGAGGGTGTCTATGCCCTATCAGTATCTCTGAAATGGTCGTGAGGATTTTGGAATATTGCTAAGAGTTTGCATACAGAAATAGGTTGACAAATACTCTGCACATTATATTGCACAGTATGAGTTTACTAGGAGAAGGGCATGTTACTAATTTGCTCACATTTTTGTTACAAATGAGTTAGACAAAGGATATACAATGATATACCTTTGCATTTTGCTAAGGCTGTTGACAGGATACAGCACAGGCAAGTGTTACATAAAATGGAGAATATGGGATTGGATTATAAAATATTATCATGGATATGAGGATGACTGATTGAAAGATATCCAAAAGTGGATTATTATTATTATTCACTGATAACTTACAAATTTATGCTCTTATTGTTCTCCTGTCTTTGTTCTTGTAAATCTTTTTCTGCTTTTTCCAACTCCTTGGTCGATTTTAAAATAATGCCTCTTAATCTTGAAAATCTTCAGCTAATTAAAGAAATAAGGGTGGATACAAGTTGTGTGTGTGAGAGAGAGAGAGCACACACAACGGAAATGAGTGTGAATGAACAAAAAATGCAGAATCTAGATTCTAGATTCTCAGGCAACAAGCATTGGTTAATGCAACTTCACCAAAAATTATAGGCATTAGTGAGACTCAGCTAACACCAGATGACATAGTTACAGGGATAGAATATGATGGGTTTAGCCTTTTCAGGGAGGATAGGGTACGCAGGACAGGGATGGAGTACTGTTGATGACAGCAGATGAACTGCAGACAACAAGTGGGAGTTAGTTCAGCAAATGGTAGTTCTTTTGAGGCAATCCCATGTGAGATTGAGGGTAAAAGGATCAGGGTTTCAGAAATGGAACTTAAATCTTCCAGTCACAAAAAAAGTTTTACCTACCCAAGGTATCAATCAGTCTACATAGTATAAATATTGTTATAGGCATTGTTTTAAAAAAACTAAATGTTATGATGACAAAAGAAAGTCACATATTCTTTAATTTCAGCTTACTATATGTCAAACATACAAGGGTGGTCTGAAAATTTCTCGGCCTAAGAATGTAAAACGAATTTATAATTTCAATTTTTTTTTTTTCGACAACTGCTGGAATGAATAGACTAATACATTCATTCCAGCAATGCTCCAGAGCCATAATCCTGTCCCTGCAGTGATTTTCAGTAAGATCTGCAAAATACCCCTCTACAGCTGAAATCACCTCTTGATTCGAAGAAAAACACTGACCAACAAGGAAGAGTTTTAGTTTTGGGAAGAGATAGAAGTCAGAGGGAAACAAATCTGGCTAATAGGGTGGATGTTCCAACAATTCATAGTGCAGATCTCTTAATTTTCCCATTGCCACAACACCTTTGTGGGCAGGTGCATTGTCCTGATGAAAGATGATTTTTTTCTTCTGCAAAACGGTTTTTTTTTTATTTTTTATCAAAAATTTTTTCGTCTAGTCTGGTTAAAAGATCAGAATAATATTCCACAGTTATTGTATTACCCTTTTCAAGATAAATAATAAATAAAATGCCTTTAGCATCCCAAAACACTGATGGCATGACCATTCCTGCTGATGGAACAGACTTTTGTCTTCTTTAGTGCTGAACAACTGGCTTCTATCCACTATTTTGACTGCTGTTTTGATTCTGGTGTGTAATGGTGAATCCAAGTCTCATCCATAGTAATAAATCAATGGACAAAATCAGTTTTATTCTTGTTAAAATGCTCCAAGCACTGTTCAGAGATTTTCATGCGAGTACGTTTTTTTTTTTTTTTATCAGCTGTGAGCAAGCATGGCACCCATCTTGCACAAAGCTTTTCATTTGCAATTCTTCATGCAAAATATATCATACACGTTCTTTTGAAATGCCTATAGTCTCAGCAATTTCATGCATTTTGACTTGCCGATCATCCAGTACCAGTAAGGCTGGTATGGCCACGTTTAAACTCGGCAGCACATTTCTTAATTGTTGAAAACAGAGGAGAAGAGTGCCAATAAACATTTATGAACTTTGAATGAATTTCTTAAAACCTTCTTTTACAAAGAATTTTATAACCGCACGATACTCAATTTTATCCACTTCAAGAAAATACAGATAACACTTTTGCTTCAGACAGGTGTATAAAACCGGATCTGGAAAAGTCGCCCCCAGCATTTTGCCCCCTGTAGATAATGAGTAAGCTACAAAAATGTAAATTATACACCTAATTTTTTAATAATTCTAATTTATTTTGTTTTAATAGAATAAATGCACATTATTACTGTTTAAAACTCGAAGTTGTATGCAATGCCTCTAAGGTAATCAATTACATTATGATTTTGAAAATCTTGGACTATTGTTTTGATTCTAGCAGAAATTGCAGCATACTTCTTGTTTCTTTGATTGCCTGAATTACCGGCAATTAGTTGTGTAATTTCGAAATTGTGCAGCCCTTGTTTCTTTAAAGAATTGATGAATCGGTAAATATTTGTACCTTTCGCCAAACGCTTTGGGAAAGATGAAAAAAGCAACCGGTATTTACAATACTAGGAAATTCTTGTTGGAAGGCTTGCATGGCACTTTGTTTGAAATCTGTCATAAGTTGCTGGGGTTGGAGACTAGGTTGTTGATTTTTAACTTCTTGAAGCAACTTGACACATGTGGCACGAGTTTTGTTTGGCAGAAGCGCATAGACCACTGGAATAACTGCATTGAATTGAACCACATGAATTGTATAAAGCTGCTGGAAATGCGTGTGTACTGTGCTAAAAGTTGCATCAGAAAAAGTGCTAATAACTGAAGCTTGTTACCAGTGGAAAAAATAAGCATGCGACATGGGAGCAGTTCGTCCTGAGAATCATACATCAAAAACTGTTGTACATTGCCATCGATAATAATTTCTTGATAATTTTGTGGAATTACTAGGTCATGGAGATTGCTTGGTAAAGCAGGAGTACCATTGTTGCATTGAACATGACGAATGGTTCGTTTAAGTGAATCCTTTTTAGGAAGTAAAGCCGTGTCATTGGCATGAGCCTCTGCAATTACTGATGCAACAATTTGTTGTGCGGGTTCGTTCATGGTTGTTGCATGTTGCCGTATTTGACCAATTAATTGCAATGCTTCCGACCTTTCAGCTTGAGCTGCATGGTTATGTTTAGTTATGACTTTCACAACTGGGCCTTCCAAACCCTCTGTCCAAACACGTCCTTTGCAGGTGGAACGTTTTTCACAAAACCAGATTCCATGTTATTCGTCTACAGTTCTCTTTGAAAATACGTAAATGTGGTTGTCATCATCTACCAATTTTCTTTTGCCTCTTATTGACGGAACACTTTTTGCCATTGTATACACAGGATTAATCAATCAAGATGCAAAAATAATATGTAGATATTGCACTGCCTGCGACGCTCAGCTTGTTCACACGATGCACCGCCGATAATGAGGCGGCGAAAACAGCAAATGTGTGCTCTCCACTGTTCCCTCCCCGCCCCCACGTCTGTCACTAACCACGTGACTATCGCCATCGTAGTCAAGTATGTATTCTTTCCATTGTGAAAGGATTACCAGTTCCAGTTAATACTTTCACAATCGAAAGAGAACCCTGAAGACATATAAAAGGGGAGAAATTAGTTTAAAAGCTACATGACAATTTGTACACGAATGTAATTTTAAAAATTTGTTCGGAAAAGTTAGAGTTATCAGAAGTTCAGTTCGAGTAATCGAGAGAGTTCAACATCGAATCCCCACTAAAGGGGCTGGGACTTCATTAAAAATTCGAGTTATTGAGAGGTGACTGTACTGTATTTATATTTTTGTAACCTACTCATTATCTACAGGAGGAGAAATGTGTCAGGGTCGAAACTTTTCCGTAAACCATATAAAACAAACTACTTGATAGAATGACTTGCAATTTCACATGGATGCTTATGACTGATGTACTGTTGTGTCTCCGTTCTTCATACATTTGTTTATCTTGATGTTTAATCTTAGAGTTATCTAAGTTTAATCTTGTTCTTATACAATAATTAACTTTTATTAAAGCTTACACACATTAAACCCTTGTGTAGTCTCCGAACTTATATTAGGCCCAATCACAATCTATTAAGTAGTGCACGTGGTTCAGAACGATAAGGATTGCCATGGGGGGGGGGATGCCAATTCCTTTGTTCTTAACTAGAGTTATTCCTTTTTTTCAAGAAAATTTGTATTATCCTGCACCACTCTGGGTTCTAGACAATTGGACATAGCAGTGTCAAGAATTCAACTCTCAGCTTAGAACACTACAGTAATGATTCTAATTATATCCCTAAATTTCTCAATTTACTATTTCAATTAAACCTTACTTTGCATTGCAGTCATAGCCTATTTTATATTAATTACCTACCTGCCCTGGTTCACTTATGTTCACGCAACACAATGGTTTAACTTAACAAAGAAGAACATTTAATGGTCAAATTCAAGAATTACACTGTTAAGAACTTTTCCTAGCATGATTTAACTATACAAAAGATTGAGAATTCTAAGCCTTAATATACTAATTCTTCCATAGTACGCATGGGATTAAATTAAAGCTAATAACTCTTTTACATCACACAGCTTATGACATATTTCTTCCCTTAATGGAACTTATACATGTCAAGACAAAATATATCAATACTAATATCACACATAGGCCTTCTAAAAGCAACTAAAAGTCTTTCTAATTCCGAATATATAAAATCTAAAATTCTTTCAATGATAAGGCATCAGCTTAGAGACTTCTTTACAGCAATATGAGTTCTTCTAGTACAATTACACAAATTAACACAAGTCTCTCTTACCAGGGTCTGAAATAATGCTTGGCCTATTTCACATGCTTCCAGGTTACACTTTCCTTTGTCTTGTTCTAACTCCCATTTCGTGTCATCTACTTGAACTGGCAATGGTCTTGGGAATGGTACATCACTAGTGGAGGCTACAGCATTGACTCGCCGTTCTCCAGTCACTCAGCTCAGCATGGTTAGAGGTTCACCGATACAGCCATTGATGGGTCGGGAACTCGTCTATGCTTGGCTATAGACAAGTCCATCGAATATAGACCATCGAATCTCCATTGCTGCATTCGCCAGACCGCCCAACCTTCGAGTGACTTCTTCCATCCATGACCACGACAAATGAGAAGATAAGAGATGAGAGATAAGGGAGCTCCGTAGGTGCTGCAACTGTTTTTATATTGCGCGCTTTATTCCTTTTTCCTACATCACTGTCCTTGATACACTGCACATGGCAATTTATCTCTCTTTAATAGCTAGCACCAAAATGTACTCTGGCGTACAGTTCGGATAATTTCGCACTTTACTCTGCCCAATACTCGTGCATAGCTTCAGGCTATCTCCTTCTTAAGCTGATTATTTCACTTGCTTTCGTACAAAATAATTTATACAGAATTCACAATTATATACTAAGAAATTTACAAAATATATCTTATAATAAGTGACTTGACAATTCTTTGTACAGTTTAGGAAATATATTGGTAAGTAAACATCTTCACAATTATTCTGATAAACAAATGTGGCTATGGGAATGTCAATTTTTGTTAAATCCTGAATGAAACACTAATGGGTTATATTTCCTTTCATTCAGAATTTAACAAAGGTTCACTCTTCCACTAAAAAAAAAAAAATTTTTTTTTTTTCAGGTCATTCCCGTGTAATTCCTGGGGGTTTTGTTTACTTTCTTCTAGGCTGCCTGTGTATCTGTTAGACTATGTCTATACCTGTTCCAATTTTCTGCTTTCGATTGATTTGCCTCCTCCTCTGATTGCATTTAATTTTACAGTATTCATTTCGAAGATTTTGATATGGAGATAGGGAGTTCCTTCTTGCTCCTTTGTATGACTCCCTTTGCTGACCAACTACTTCAATAAAGTTTACTTCAATTGTATCCTGATCTATATTTATTACTTCTACTTCTGAGTTGCACGGCTCTTGGTTTAAATTCTTATGTGGAATGTTGTGCGTTCCTGGCTGACTACTTACATCAGGGTTGGGACTACCTTCAGACTTAGCTGAGTCATTAGTGACACTTTCTACTTCTTCATTAGATTGTTCTACTTTACCTGGGGTGTGCAATTTCCCTGTTGGACGTTTCCTTCTAACGTATAATGACCAACTATTGTATCCAGCATACCTTTTCCTATCCATCAGGGATATCTCACCTCTGGAAAAATCACAAGAGAAGCAATATTTTTCCAGGAAGTCAGTTCCTAAAATGATTTGTGAGGTTGAGCTGGACTCAGAGGGAATAACTAGCAGCTCTTGCCAGAAGTGCAATCCAAACTCCAGTAGGAAGATTCTTGCCCTAATTTTCTTATAAATGACACAGATTGAATTAGCGAGGGTTGTTGGCTTAACAGGTCTCTTCAACTGGATAATGCCCTTCCAAATTCTCAGTCTTATTCTTTGGAAGTGCTCTTCATTGACGATGGAAGCATTACACCCTGTGTCTATTAAGAGATTACAAGGGAAACTTGGATGTTTCCTCTAACAATCATTTTTGACTTATTAGATTTGGTGGAACCTTTATTTCCTCGGCCTCCTCTATGTGGAATATGCCTGTACTCCCAATTATTGTCCCAGTAGGTTCTCCTATAATAAGAGCAATTCCGGGCAATGTGCCCAATCTTATTACACTTGAAACGTTTAGTAGGCTCTCTACTGTCCATTAGAGAATGTTCTCTCCTTGGTCGTGGTTGAGAGGTGATGGACAATTGATTAATGACGCCTTCTAATCTCTGCATCACCTCTTCCAGGCGGTTGAGAATGGGCTGATCCTGCCTTTTCACTTCCTGTTTAATTGTCTCATTAATTTTTTCTATTGAAGAGGTATGAGTCTCTGAGGGTTTGACATTGATGGTTGCCAGCTGTTGTAACACGGCATCAATGCGGTCCATCACAGGTTGCTGCAATCGCTCCACCTCATGGGTAATTAAGGATCGCACCTCCTCCATGTCAATTTTTTTTTTTCCCCCTTTGGTGGAATTGTTTTCATAATTAGATACTTGATTAAAGTTTACAGATGTTTCTCCATGATTCTTACTTGTTTCTTTTTCACTTTTTTTCCCTGGTTTAACAAAATTTGAGGGACTACCAATCTCTTCAACAACATTTATATGGCACAGATTAGATGAGGGACAAACGTCTCCAATCCTCTGCTCCTTTCCTCTAATGGCCTTGTAGCACTCCTCCAATGTGGTGATCTTCTTATAGGCAGATTCTCTTAATGCTGTTCTTAAACCCTGTCTAAATTGCTGAAATACGGCCCAATCCAAATGAGGCTTATCTTCATTTGAGACACTAAGACTATTGGATAGCGTTAACAAACAATTGTAGAAACGGTTATGCTTTCCTTGTCTTTTTGTGTGCTCCTTTGCAATTTCCAAAGGTTTGGTCTGATACTTCTTAACTTAGAAAATTGTGTGATCAATACCTCCTTAAATTTTGTATACTCTAAACGTTTCCTTGAGAATTGGGGATGAGTAAAGAAAGTTTTTTGCTTTGCCTATCAATTTGCTTCTAAGTAACATTAGCAATTGGAAATCCGTTCAGTTAGCTAACTTCCTGGGTCCTTCAACATATGAAAAGAATGACAGTACATCATCGGACTCTTCCCCAGAAAATTGCGGGAAAATCTGCTGAGGCTTTACCATCCAGAAGAATTTGCTGTCATCCATTCCAGTGCTCGAAGCTAAAGCCATAGTGGTATATCAGATTACAATCTACTTTCACAAAATTTAATAAAATTCAAATGACCTTAATAATTAGCTTGTTTGATTTGTCCCACAACCTGCTCACCTTAATTCACTTATTTCATCACCTTAAAATTTAAAATTCAATCTTGCTGAACTTAATTTTATGCTTTAGCTTGCAAGTAATTTCCTAATGAACTAAATTTATTATTTTTACACGTAAATCAAATCCTGTTGACTGCGGCATTGTTGTGTCTCCGTCCTTCGTACATTTGTCTATCTTGATGTTTAATCTTAGAGTTATCTAGGTTTAATCTTGTTCTTATACAATAATTAACTTTTATTGAAGCTTACACACATTAAACCCTTGTGCAGTCTCCGAGCTTATATTAGGCCCAACCACAATCTAGTAAGTAGTGCACGTGGTTCAGAACAACAAGAACTTAGCAAAAAAAAAAAAAAAATCTCTTGCTAATGGTGTTGCCATCAATGGTCAAGGCCGAGAACTTTTCAGACCACCCTCATAATTATATAGAAATATGCTTTTCTTTAATGCGGGTTTAAAATGCACACTACACAAATCATCGCAATTCAGTTTTTGGTTTTGTTTTGTTTATAACAAATGGTGAATTTATATATATTATCTATAAGCAACAATTTAATAAGAACGACAAGTAAAAAAATTAATGAAAACATGAAAGTAAGTAGCACTCACTGTGGAACCAGACAAACTTGACTGCTATTTGACTTGTTTTTGAAAGATACTTATATTTTTTAAGTAACAGTATTAAAAAAGAATTACCATTATGTAATCTTTTAAAGTATTTAATTACATGCAATTTGTGCACTTACTTTAAAGGATAGAGGTGCTGGAAGAATAAGATGCATAAATGTACCACAGTATTTAATTAAATGGTGCCAATTTTAATATGTTTAAATCACTGGTTACGTTGGAGTGATTTTGTTAATGAATTTATATTATGAGAAAAGAATTTTTTTTTTAAATAATAGATTGTTTATTACATATGTCATGCATACTATGTATATGTAAGATTAATACTGAACTAAATGAATGCACCGATTTAATTATAAAATTTGTTTACTGGAAATAACTAATTTAATTTATATGTATTTATGATATGAAAAACTTACTTTTTTCTTGCACACTTCAAATGTGCAAGATTTACTGTTTACAAGTAAAAGACTAACTATAAGATATAATGGGGGGGGGGGCTCATTTTTTTCCTTCATGATTGAAACAAAAACTGGAGAGGTAACATGCAGTAGAGCATGTGTTCTTTTCTGGAGTGAAAAGAACACTCTAATTCTGCTGTGAGAGAAATGATGAGAATTTAGGGATTTGACAGAAGACAATTATGAAGTTTTACTATTACGTATGGGTACATCCATGAAATCTGTAGACTTCAAACAAACATTTAAAAGTTATTATTTTTTAAAAGTTTTCAATGACTGTTGGAATTTTTGCAATCCTTCATTTGGACAGAAAAAATAAAGTTCTGCACCTTTTTTTTATTATTACGGGCGACTCCAGGGAGTCCTTAGACTCATCAAGGGAGGCCCTAAACATCATGTCCACACAACTATTCGACATTCTCACGGTATCTATCATACATTGCTTTGAACTCATTCACTGTCATAGCACCCACAACAGACTCTGGCAGCTTATTCCACTCATTTACCACTCTAAAAGTAAAGAACCCAGCTCTAACACCCTTGCTAACCACACTCTTGCCCAGCTTCCATAGATGTGCCCTAGTTCTCCCACCACCACCAGTCCTGATCTCAAAAATATCCTCTGAATTAATCCTATAGAAACCCTTTAGCAATTTGAATGTCTCAATCATATCTCCCCTTTACGCCTATCAACAAATTTCTGATTTCAACCCACAAATCTTCAACTTATTCTCATAAGGTTCATTCCATAGACCTGCTATCATCTTGGTCACTCGCCTCTGGATCCTCTCCACTTCCTCCCCATCAAGAAGAAACCTCAGTGACCAAATCTGGGCACAGTAGTCGAGATGAGGTCTTATCAAGGCTCGGTAAAGAGGTACAATAACTTGCTTGTCTCTGCTCTTCAAAGTATTCTACAGCATCCAAGTGATTTCATGAGCTGATTTAGCCACTTTTGCAATGTGCCCACTAAACTTCAACTTCCTATCCACCAACCCTCCCAAGTCCCTGGCCTCGTCAATCTCCTGGAGTACAGTTCCACCAATGTGGTATACTGCTGCTAATCTTTTCACCCTAAAATGCATAACCTTACATTTTGTCATTTTGTCACATTAAATTGACATCCATTCTCCTTAGCCCAGAACTCCAATCTATCCAAGTCTTCCTGCAAGATTTTGACATCTTCTGCATTCACTATTGCCCTACCTAACTTTGCATCATCAGTGAACAAATGAACTGTTCCTCTTAGATCCTTCCCTATGTTGTTAATGAACAAATTAAACAGCAGTGGTCCAAGAACAGAACCCTGCGGCACACCACTAGTCACAGGCCGTCTTTTGGACTCTACTCCTGAATAAACTACTCTCTGATATCTCTCCATCAACCACACACCTATCCATCTCACCAACCTTATATCCATTCCCATATGTTGTAGTTTACGGATTAGAAATCCATGTGGTATCCTGTCAAATGCCTTAGCCAGGTCCAGCAGTATCACTGTAAACCCATTTCCCTTATCCAGTTCAGCCGTCACTGTGTTATAAAACTTGAGCAGGTTACTGACGCATGATCTACCCTTCACAAAGCCATGCTGTCCCCCCGTACAGTATCTCATTATCATCAATCCATTCCCATATTTTTCCCTTGACTACTTTCTCCAAGACCTTGACAACGACTCCTGATATGCTGATCGGTCGGTAATTTGCAACAGTAGTCTTGGATCCTCCTTTATGCAGTGGAACTATTTTCTCCTCTTTCCACACCTTCGGGAGTATACCAGACCCAAGACTCAGATTAAACAACATGGTCAAAGGCACTGATAATTCTTTAGCCGCTTCACGTAAGACCCGTGCCGGTATACCATCCAATTCCCACAGATGTATTCACATTAAGGTTCTGTAATAGACTATTCATCTCCACTTCATTCATCACAATTCCCGTATAAACTAATGGTTCCTTCATTTTTTCAATGTCACCACCTGGATGATATACTCTTGCAAAGTGCTCGCTCAGTAATTCCACTATATCGACTCATTCAGTGACCTCCTTACCATCATCATTCCTTAAAATCATTCTGCCGTGTACAGTTTCTTTTTGCTTGCAGCATATTGAAAGAACTGTTTGGGATTCTCTTTAGCTTGCATAGCTAGTTTCCTTTCATAATCCGCTTTTGCTTTTTTTTTTTTTTTTACCACACTCATTACCCTTCTAAAGGAGATAAAAGCAGAGTAGGAAATGAAGATGATTAGATGCCAAACACTGGCATCTAAAATTGTAAGTGTTTATGTGATTCTTTAAAAGGGAACACTGTAGTGTTCGAATTAAGAATTTCAGATCCAGAAATTTTACTTCCAACTATCTGAAAATAAAACTTTAATAACTTCATTGCCAGTCACCCATGATCAAATAACTTGACAGTGAATGAGATGTTTTACAATAAAAAAGTGTAACTTATGCAAATAAAATAATATATTCTGAAAGAATTTAGAACAAGGACGAAAATTTACTCAGCACTTATCTGTGATAACTTGCCTGTGGCAAGTGGATTTCTGGAGCCCTGAATAGGAGAAAATATAAAATTGGTTGCTGCTATAGGCCAGGGGATGCAAGGGATGATGTGGAAGACATGTATCAGCAAATTAGTACAATGAGTGCAAGTCAAGTAATTATCATGAATGACTTCAACTTTCGAGACAGACTGGAAGGAGGAAAGATCACATGGCAGGAAGGAAATGGAATTTATACAATTACTGAGAAATAATTACTTGAAGCAGCACATGATGGAAGGAAGTGAGATATAGCAGTGCTGAATCTGATTACAGTATCAGAAGACCATAACTAAGGTATATTGCCTCCAACTGGGAGATAGAGTGATCTTAATTTGAGAGGTAGTGAAATGTGAAAATTTCAGTTAGAAAGGGGTATGTGCGGAACTACAGGACAGGTGATTATGACAAGCTTAGAAAGAAGCTTGAAGGAGTGCCACTGCATAAAGATCTGCAAGAAAAGGATGTTCCCAATGGATGGGGGATAGTTGAGAGCTATCTGGAGGAAGAAATATCAAACTGTATACCCAAATCAGAAGGGTAAATTAGATAGGAGTTGGATGAATGAGCAGAATAACTATGAGCTGGAAAAAAAAAATGTTGTGGAGGGTATATAATTATGGAGAAAGGTGACCAGCAAGCTCATGAACAGTACATGGGTCAGGCAAGAAAGGTGACTAGCATGATAAGGAAGGTAAAATCAGATTATGAAAAGAAATTAGCTGAGGAGACCAAAGAATATCCCAAAGAGTTTTATATGCAGCAAGTAGGAGGAACAATGACTATAGAAGGATAACTTTAATTAGTGCTGATGGTAGAGAGTTGATGGAGGAAGATGAAACTGTTCAGCTACTGAGTGACCACTTTGCAAATGTATATCACCCTAGTGAGGATTTTGCTGTGGCAGAGGTGACAGTGCCTTATGTAAGGACAAAGGTTGATGAGATAGAGGTACTTAGGATACTGCAAAATCTCAATGCAAATACAGCTGTGGAATTAGATGGGATATCAGCGAGGTTTTACAGGAATGTATAAGAAACAAATAAAGGAACTGGCAATGTCTTTGACTAGACTATTTAATTTAAGTCTGGGCTTTGGCAAAGTCCAAGGGAGAGAAAGGAGAGAAAAATAATTCCTTTGCATAAAAGGAGGATCTAAGTCAGATAGCAAATTATAGACCAATCAGTATTTCAGGAGTGATGGTGCTAAAATTCTTGAATAGTTGGTCAAAAATAGAATTCAGAAATGGGTGGATACGAATATGATACTCCAAGAGGGGCAGCATGGCTTTGTGCAGGGCTGGTCATGCCTTAGTAACTTACTAACTTTTTATAATAGTGGCAGCTGAGCTGGATAAAGGGGAATGGCTAATGATGATTCTATTGGATTTTGCAAAGGAATCTGATAGGATACCACATGGACCTCTGTTACTCAAACTGCAACAAATGGGATGGATATGAAACTGGTTGATATGGATAACATGAGTGGCTGATGGAGAGATACCAAATAGAATATAGAGAAGGAGAATCTGAAGAAAGCAGGTGACTAGTGGTGTGTTACAAGGCTCATGCTTGGACCACTGCTATTTAATTTGTACATAAATGATACAGGAAATAATTTTAGAGGAAATATTCAGTTGTTTGCTGATGATGCCGAGTGGGGTGGAATAATAGTTAATCAAGGTAATATATAGTACTTGCAGGATGATTTAAATAAGCTGACAGCATGGACAAAACATAATGAATGTCAATTTACTGTAGAAAAGTGTCAAGTTATGCATTTTGGGATACAAAAATTACAAGCTGTGTACCACATTGAGGGAACTGTACTCCAGGAAATTGATAAAACCAGAAACTGGGGGTGGTAGTAGTAAACAGAGAGTTGAAGTTTAGAGAGTATATCACTAAAACGGCCAGGGTAGCTCACAGGATAACTTGGTTATTGAAGTATATACCAACAAGCCGAGATAAGTGAGTTATCGAACCACATCTGAATTACTGTGCTCAGGTCTGGTCATCTGGGTAGCTTGGGGATGAGGTGGAGAAGATTCATAGGCATCTGACCAAGATCTTTTCAAAGACCAATTGGTCTTTCGAATACTGCACATGAGGATAGATTGAGGGTTTGTGAATTGCAAACGTTGGCTGATAGGTGAAAAAGAGTGGATGGGATACTGCTATAACACATTTAAGTTACTTAAATGTGTTATAGCAGTGTTTCTCCACCTGTGGTCCACAGACCACAGGTGGTCTGCAAGCAGACTTAAATTAATTAAATAAATATATATTTTTTAATTATCTAAACAAATTAAAATGAATAAGTAAAAATTATTCAAATCAAATGAAGACTTAAAAAAACAACAACAAATATCGTCAGAATGTTCAAAGGCAGAAGCAATAAAACTATATTGTTGTTCACTTCACCCCTCTTTTATTATTCGTCATTCTGCCGCTAAATTGGTAGCAGCAGAATGACAATAATAAAAGAGGGGTGAAGTGAACAATAATAAAGTTTTATTGCTTCTGCCTTCCCTTGCTGTTTTGTCAGATTTGAAGTGAACATGTGTTATCCACATTTCAGCCAATGGCTTGTTATTTATTGATTTTTTATTACTGAAGATTTCCCTCCTGCAACCAGGCTCAGTATATCTTGAGAAGTGCTAAGTGATACCTGGACAAAGTGTATCCTGAGTTAACCCCAGTATTATATATTTATATATTTTTTGGAAACGTTTTTTAATAATGGAAAAATGGCTTGGAACTAGAACTTGGAAAAGAAGGGCAAATGAAACAGGTGATGCTAACCCTAATTGTGATACAAGTGTTGTATTGGCGAGTAAATCTGATACTATTAAAGAAGAAGAAACAAGCAGTTCAAAGGAAAATACAGTAGGAAATATAACATATTTGGAATTCGGGTTTACTTGGTGTGGAGATGAAAGTGAACAGAAACCTCAACGTGTTTTTTATGTTATGACGTGTTGTCGAACAAGTGCATAAAACCTGCAAAACTCCAACGACATTTAGAAACTAAACATTGTGATGTGAAAAATAAGCCAATTGAATTTTTTCAGTGACGCTTAGGGAAATTAAATCATGGGAAAAATATAGTTTCGGCCAGTGGTTCCATTAATAGCAAGGCACTGAAAGCATCCTATCTCTTAAGTTTGCGCATAGCAAAAACAGGGAAACATCATTCTATTGAGGGAAAATTTGCTACTTCCAGCTATAAAAGATGTGGTACAAACGATGTTTGGCAACAAGTTATTAAAAGATGTTGATTTGATTCCTCTTTCAAATGATACTGTTGGCTGCAGAATTAATGATATGGCAGGTGATGTAGAATCTCAGTTAATCGAAAGAGTTAAGAAGAGCCTCTATTATGCGTTACAAATAGATGGGACTACTGATGTTACAAGTGATGTGCAGTTAATATGCTATGTAAGATATGAGCATGATAACAACATTCATGATGATATTCTGTTTTGTAGAACTTTGCCATCCCGAACAACTGGAGAAGAAATATTTCATACTCTCAATAATTACATAATACACAAAGGGATCCAGTGGGAAAAATGTATAGCCTTCTGTTCGGATGGAGCTCGCACCCTTGCAGGCAGGCATAGTGGGGTTGTTTCTATGGTCAAGGAAGTAGCTCCAGATATGAATTCGGTACATTGTTTCATACATAGGGAAGCATTAGCTTCCAAAGGGATACCACCAGAATTTAAAACTGTGCTATATAATGCTGTAAAGCTAGTTAATTTCATTAAAGCTCGACCTTTAAATAACAGGTTATCTTCAGTACTCTGCAATGAAATGGGCAGTGAATATATACAACTTTTGTTTCATTCTGAAATTCACTGGCTTTCTAGGGGCAAAGTACTAACAAGGTTATTTCAATTAAGGCACAAAGTGTTATTATTTGTAAATGAACGTAATTCTGATTTTGCATCACTCCTTGTTGACGAAGCATGGTTATCAACACTATCCTATCATTCAGACATTTTTTCGAAATTAAATGAACTAAATCTCTCCCTTCAGAGAAATTCTTTAACTGTTCTTGATGCCTACGACAAAATAAAGGCATTCGAGAAAAAACTGGTTTTATGGATTAATTATGTAAAAGACATACAATTTGCACCTTTTCCAACATTGGAATCCTTATCAATATCCTTATCTCTATCAATATTGGTCAATATTGAGCCAATATTGACCAATATTGATAGTGGAAAATGATATTTTTGTTGATTCTGAGTTTCTGAAAGGGTTTTGTAACCACCTCAAAAATCTAAATCGGAATTTTGAAACATATTTTCCGAATAACTTTTATAAGAAATTTCTGTGGGTTTGCAATCCATTTCAGGCTTGCAGTCACAAGAATGACCTTTTATTATCGAAAAAAGAACAGTTAATTGAGCTTTTAAGTGACAGTGAATTTAAAATGCAATTCCGTGATCTTGGTTTGGCTCGATTTTGGATCTCACTTCTCGCCCTCAGTGAGAAGTGAATTTCCCAAATTATCTGAAGCAGCACTGAAAATCTTAGATTTTCAATGCTTCTTCAGATTTTTCAATCACAGATAATCATAGATTTCCTTCAGATTTTCAATCGTAGATAATCATAGAGAACTGCATTGAAGCATGCAGTTCTCTACAAGCTATCTTTGTGAGAAAGGATTTTCATCGCTCCTTCAAATAAAAACAAAATACAGAAATCGTCTTCATCTGTGTGCCGATCTTCGACTGAATTTGACCAATATTGAGCCAGATATCTAGCAACTCTGCAAGGGGCTGAGAAGCTCAACCATCTCATTAAAAGTAAGTAGTAACATAATCAGATCATATTATTTATTTGTTTAATAAAAATTAAAACTTTGTTCAATGATGATACCCTTTTAATCGTTTACTTCCAATTTAATTAATTATGTTTCCATATATATTCAAAACATGCTTTTAGATTTATTATGTTATAAATGGCACAGTTTTTCCGAAATGTTGGTAATTCCTACTTAGGTTTTTAAAAAAATTACGAAAAGTCAAAATGACTTACAGAGAAATAAATTAAAAACACTGTTTATTTTTGAAGCAAAACTTTAATTCCAACATCTTAAAATGTTCTTTTTCTTGCTTTTCTGTTCGCAAAATCGTCAATGACATTGTCGAAGTCTATTTCATCACTCAGTTGCTGTTTTATAGACAGTAAGGCAAGATTTCTTCAATGCCAAAAAAGTGCCGTCCGGGGCGGATCTCCTCCCCCCCCCCCATCTATGCCTCTGTAATTTAGTGGTTCGTAGAATTGTTTTCAGTATTTTACTGGTCCTTGGCCTTAGAAAGTTTGAGAAACACTGTGTTATAGGATTAATATAGAAAAATATTTCAGCACTTGGCTACTAAAGGAAGCAGGACAAGAGGTCATCCCTTGAAATTGGGTAAGAGTGTGGTTAGCGAAAGTGTAAGTACTAGATTTTTCATCTGGAGAGTGGTAAATGAATGGAACAGGTTGCCAGAGTCAGCTGTGAGTGTTTTGTTAACAGATTCAAAGAGAGGTATGAATAGATATGTGGATAGTTTGTGTCTCCCATGATGAGTCTTAGGACTACATGGTGGCATGGTGCCAGTGAAATAATAATAATAATAAATTTGTATGACTAGTTGCGATGTTTTCTAGGATGAAAAATCTAGAATTTGTGTGGATGGGGGGTGATTGCCACCTCCATATGAAACTGAATAACTCAACTTCAGTAGAAAAGCCCTTATAAAGACTTCTCATGTCCTAGATAAAATTTGAAACCATATCTGTTGATGCAAAGAGCATATGCTGCATCATTCTTCATGTATAAATGTGTGTGTGTGTGTGTGTGTAACATAAATCCCACCCACCAATGATTGAAAGCAAGCAGTATATTGCACTCTGGGTAGCTGAAGGGGTCAAGTTAATGCAGAATGCCTCTCTAGAAACCAAATATGAAACTTTTCCAGCTACTTCAAGTTCCAATAAATAGTCTCACACCAGGTTCTTTAGGTTGTAGATAAAATTCATATACTATCCAAAGAACAAATATCCACATGCCTACAGTGAAATTTAAACCTGCAGCTCACTGGGTCAAGCTCGGCCAATTATAATGGCAAGCATGCAGCATACTAAACATATTTATAAAAAAAAATTTTTTTAAATGAACAGTTTTAGACATATTTTAATGTGGTCAAATTTAGGGGAGCAAAACTGTGCTTTCAAAACCAGTGGGTCATAATTTCTTATAAAAAAAGTAGCATTTTCAGAATTAGAGTATACTTTATTCAAATGACAACTTAATTTTTAAATTCTGACAAAAACTTAACATAAATTATACATAGATACATAGAATATTGCAAAACTTCATAAACATGGATGCTTTATTTAAAAAAGCTTGCATTCAAAAACTTGCTACCCAAAAATGTACTTACCATCTATCACTGCATATGTATTAATGAGAACTGTATTTCCAGTCTTTTGATTTTCTTCCGCTATGGCTTCAAATACTGGTCTAGCTTCAGTTAACGATGATAATAAACCACGGCTGATGTAGATTATCAAAGCTTCTTTCACTTTTGATGAAGAAAAATAAATAAATAAGTAAATAAACAAGGGATTTAGTATTTCTAATCAAGAATATAAGAATAAGGAAATTTTGATAACAGATTACTTAGGTACCCCCCTGCATTCCCTAAATACTATATTTCATTTATATATAAAAGTTAATTCCAATATTACTAAAAATCTGGTGGTTGTTATAAGTAAAGTCTGGAACATCTTACATGTATTGTTCAGGTATCCAAAAAGTTATTTAATAAAAATGTATTTAAGTTTCTACAGACAAATTAAATACATTAAAAACATGGCCAACATATAATTATTTTTGACTTCCACCCGTGAAAGGTTGTAAACTTATAATGTATTACTATGGACTAAGTTTTTTTTTTTCTGTATTTTATTTTGTATTTTTATTTATTTTTTACATAATTCAAAAACCTAATCCAGTGACCAAACATGGAACTTTTTCAAGCCACTTCAGCCCTCAAATTTTGTCTGTTAACTTCATCAAAAAAATGCTTAGAATGCTAGCCAATTTAAATATACCAAACCAACTTGTACAATCGATTCAAGAAATATCCTATCCCATCTCTTTCATGCAAGTCCAATGGCCTTGTGGCTATGTAACTTGGCTTTTTACCTAGTTACTTCAATGATAGGAAGTTAGTCTTATCTGCATAGTATATTATGGCTGTTAATTGCATGTGTTCTTCTTGCCAATTTAACTGTTTTATGGGATAAAAAATCTGAGTATCTAAGAGGGAAATCCTGCCACTTCCAAATGAGACCTACTAACTGATCTTTAATATATACATGCAGGTTAAATTAGAAAAATATCAGAATGGAAAGATTGTGCTCTTTTTTTTGATTGTTTGTTTTTCCCCCAAAAGTAAAATAAGAGCCTAGAGTATTGACAGTATTGATTGTTAAAGTTAAAACGTTTCTAATGTATTTGTGCCATATAGGTCCATGAGAATAGCCACGTGGCGAGTTTGAGAAGATCAATATCTACAGCAATTTCTTCAAAATTTTCTATATATAGATTGGCAAGGAGGAGAGAAAGGGAAGAACATGCATGGTAAAAGCAAATAAGGTTGATATCTCATGGAAAAGGAGAGGCAAGACCTTAAGTGCAGAATTTTTTATATGAGATGATGTGCAGCTAGGGAGAGAGAGAGAGAGTCTAGGGTAAGTATTTAAGCAGTTTAAATAGACTGAATACTAGATAGTATAATCCAATGGTAACTGGCACCCTCCAAATCACAAACAGTTCCTCTGATTTACATTTATAACTGTATAATAAAGATGTTTTTTTCACTGAACATATAATCTGCATGTCATGATTTATAACTCCAAAACAGAAACAGCCGTAGCAGAGACACATTTTTAACGTTCATTAATGTTCATATAACTCCATCATGGAAGGCTGCAAAACATAGCACATCAGCACTTTGGGGAAGGAGAAAGAAGAAGAAAGGAGGAATCTGTTGAAATCTTTTTTTTTTTTTTGAACAACTGAAGGTTGTAGTCTTCAGGTAAGGCAGAATAAAAAAGGCTATTCCAAAGAAAAGAGGTAAATGAAATGAAAGAGTGGGCAAAGCAGTTGTTTTAGCAAGTTTGGAGCCAGAGTATAAATGGGTGATGACCAGCAGCTGTTCTTGTTGAATTTTTGGGGGGAAGTAGCAGAGAAAGAGAATATACATTTTAATGAACGAAAACAAATGAACTATCATATTACAAATTTATGATGCAAAGAAAAAAAGTTAATTAAAAGAGGCAAATGTTAATAAGAGAAAAGAAAAGATCAGTCTTTCTTATAACAGAGAAAGCATTAAAATTCATGATCACTTTCAGCTATCTTTCACAGCTACACAAAATACACTGTCTTCATCTGCAATCCAGAAAAGAGCACAAGTTGAATTCCAGTCTTCACTGAATTTGGCTACAGTTCTTTTCTCATGAGCAATATTCATGGAAGCATCTGCTTTGTAGTTTGAATAAGCTTGGTGCAGGTGAAACAGTCACATATTCTGTGTCTCTTATCTGTATAGAGTAGTACTGGTAGTAGTCATCTGTATATGTATGTATGTATGTATGTATGTGTGTGTGTGTGTGGGTAGGTGCTGCAGGTGCTAGAGAAAGTGTCAAGGGTATGGGTGATAACCGCTTTGTTTGCAGGATGTGTTCCAAGGTACTTGGGATGTAACAAATCAGACAAAGATCTGGAACTCTAAGTTGGAATTTACAGAGTATATGTGAACTAGGAAGTATTTTGCCACAGCCTCTTCTGCATTGCCTGCATCTAGTCTCATACACTGTGTTGTATGAGGAATCCCAGTGAAAACAAATGACATGTGGGTATTATTATTAATATACAGGCACCTTCGTGGAGTCGAAAGACTCATCGCAGGAGACCCAATCTATCATACCTCTCCTTGAACCAATTAACAGACATAGTACTCAACTGACACTGGCAACAAATTCCACTCATTCACAACTCTCCAAATAGAAACTCTAGTCCTTACACCCTTAATAACCACACCTTGATTCAACTTCCAGAGATGACCCTTCTTCTAGTCCCTCTAGCCAAGTGCTGAAACATTTCCTCTGCACCTATCCTATAAAATCCTTTAAGCAACTTAAATGTCACTATCATATCACCTCTGTTTTTCTCCTATCAACCAACTTCTGCAATGCACACATCCTCAATCTATCCTCATAGAGAACATTCTACAGGACTCTCACCATCTTTGTCACTTGCCTCTGAATTCTCTTCACTGCTTCCTCATCACAAGAAATATGGGAGGGAGACAGACTTGATCACAGTAATCCAGATGTTGGCATATCATGGCCTCATAAAGAGGAATAACAACTTCCTTATCTCTACTTTTTTAATGTGTTCTTCAATAGTCAAATAATCTTATGGCTACCTTAGCAATATGTCATCTAAACTTCAACTTCATCAAACTGTTCTCTCTCTCTCTCTCTCTATCACAATGAGTGTATGAAGTGTCCTGCACTTGTGACCTGATTTACTATGGACAGACAGGAAGAACTGTTGATATCCACTTGGAGAACATAAAAAAATACATTCAGCATTATTGTTACGACAAGTTGGGACTAGCAAATTATACTTGGATATCCTTTCACACTGGATAAAATGGAAGAAACCGAAAGTGCTATACAGAAGTCATAAGCTGTTTTTGGAATCAGCAGCAGCAGCTTTATTACTTTTTTTTTTCTCTCTCTCTTTATCCAGCAATAGATTGCAACAACTGGGATTTTAGTTCCTTGTGTCATCCATTACAACTTTTTAAACCTGGTCCCACCGTTAACTAAACTGTTGCTGTTTATGTACTGTAACAAACTGTTTTTGTGCTCTGAAGATGCTGAATATAACATCAGCAAATAATTAAATAAATATTGTTTTCTTTATTTAAATTAAGGGGATATTAAATCCCACATTGTTTCAAAACCGAATAAAAAACTCAAAAGATCGGAATCAAAGAGTTTCATGCCGAATATAGTAAACGATAAAAGTAACGGCGAATACTAGCATAAGCCAAAGTAAGTAGTACAAACTAGGGCAACTCGTAGCAAAGGTATGTAAAGCTCTGATCACTATTCTTAATATTTCCCATAATGTAAAACACATCTCCTAAGAGTTGTATGATGTTATACATTATGTTGAGAGGTCACTACCCAAACCAGTTTCGACCTTTATTGAGGTCTCATCAGTGAGTAGGCAGACCAAATTAATACCAAGGGTATAGCGAAAAGAACTTATATACTTTGCTATATGAGTTGTCAAAAAGGTGCACCCATTAAATTACTTAAATATAAAGAGCCAATAGGCTTCACTTTGGCGATGTAACAATATTTAAATTAAAGGGATATTAAATCCCACATTGTTTCAAAACCGAATAAGAAACTCAAAGAGAAGAATCAAAGAATTTCATGCCGAATATAGTAAACTATAAAAGTATCGGCGAAAACTAGCATAAGCCAAGGCACGTAGTACAAACTAGGGCAACTGGTAGCAAAGGTGGGTAAAGCTCATATCACTATTCTTAGTATTTCCCATAATGTAAAACACATCTCCTAGGAGATGTGTGATGTTATACATTATGGTGGGAGTTCACTACCCATACTGGTTGGTTCTTTTTGCTATACCCTTGGTATTAATTTGGTCTACCTACTCACTGATGAGACCTCATTAAAGGTCGAAACTGGTCTGGGTAGTGACCTCCCACCATAATGTATACATCTCCTAGGAGATGTGTTTTACATTATGGGAAATACTAAGAATAGAGATCAGAGTTTTACCCACCTTTGCTACGAGTTGCCCTAGTTTGTACTACGTGCTTTGGCTTACACTATCATTCGCCGATACTTTTATAGTTTACTATATTCGGCATGAAACTCTTTGATTCCGATCTTTGTTTCAAATTTGAATGAGAAACTCAATGTGGGATTTAATATCCCTTTAATTTAAAAAGGGGGTGCTTAAGGGTCAAAGCTGTATCAATGAGAGGAGACCTCCACATAGCCTTTAAAGGAATGTGGAGAACCAACCAGGGCTTCTGACCTAATGTCCAATACTCACCTTCTCGTGGTGAACCCTGTTGGGTATCTACTTGGATACTGAACGAACGAGGATGGGCTGGCAATTTGGGATTTAGCCGACCAAATTGTATTCTTATTGGTTAAACCAAAATAAAAAAATGATGGTACAAAATGACAAAATTTCTGGCCGGTTGGGCCATTGCCCGGTTAAACAAGGCCCCCGTTATTTTCGCCAGGGAACAAGGGCGAACAGCGAAAAGTCAGCTACTGGAACAAATCTGAAAACAAACCCCAACTCAACATCACCAGAGTTAAAGATCGGTACTATCAACGTAAGAAGCCTGAATGGCAAAGAAATGGAGCTAGCTGGGGAATTAGATAAGTACCAGATCGACATAATAGGGGTGACTGAAACAAAAAAGACAAAAACTGGTGAGATCTTTCTCAGCAATAAATACAAAATGTTATATTCAGGCAATGACAATCAAGGAAAAGAAGGAGTAGCCATAGTATTCAACACAAAATACGAGGCTCATCTTCTTGAATGGAATTCAGTCTCAAGTAGAGTAATGTGGGCAAATATGAGAATGGGGAACTGGACAATGAGACTTATTTGTGCCTATGGTCCCACAGAAGGTTCTACTAACGTAGAAGTGGAGGAATTTTTTGAGGCTTTAGAAAAAGCAACTGACACAATGAAAAAGGAAAAGTTGGTCCTTGTTGGGGATCTAAATAGCAGAGTAGGAAATGATTGTGAGACATACAAAAACATTTTGGGAAAATTTGGAGAAAAGAGCAAAGCTAATAATAATGGCAAATATCTGTTGGATTTCTGCTCAGGACATGGACTGGTTATTACTAACACCATGTTCCAACATAAAAATGTGCACAAATTCACATGGAGAGAAGAAGCTAGGAATAAGAAAAGTCTCATTGACTATGTTATTGTTGATAGTGATGTTTTCTCCCTGGTGCAGGACACCAGAGTGTACAGAGGATTTGAAATTGGAAGTGATCACTCTTTAGTCTTGAGCAGGATAAAATTGAATTTCATACTGAAAAGAATAGCATGTAAGAAAGTTTTAAAGCGAATAAAAGTTGAGCAGCTCTCAGATGTGAACTATAGACTAAAATAGACAAAGATTATTGAAAAGAAAATGAAAGAGTTTGAGAACAGGAATCAAACCTTGGAGATTCAGTGGCAAACTCTGAAGAAAACATTGATTGATTCTGCCAGAGAGGCATGTGGTGAGGTTGTGTGCAAGGATAAAAAAATCAGAACTCCCTAGTGGACACAGGAAGTTAAAGAGGCAGTGAAGGAAAAGAAGAAAGCATATCAAAAGTTCCTGGCAAATAAGTCAGCTTTTACTCTTACAGAATACAGAGACAAATGTAATAAAGCTAAACAGTGTGTAAAACTAGCTAAACAAAAGTCATGGGAGGACTTTGGCAAGAATATAGAAAATAAATATCAAGAAGGTGGCAAAATATTCTGGAGGTTGTTGAAGAAGCTTAGGAATGGAGGAAAGAGTGCTGTAAAAGGAGTTTAGAGATGATAAAGGTGACATGAAAACTGGAGAAAAGATATCCTTGAAGTATGGAGTAATTACTTTTAAAAACTGCTAAATGAAACAAGCAGTGATGACAGCACAGTGATAAAAACACTGACCAGGCATGCAGGCAGGAATACATATCCATACTTGAAGTAGAAAAAGCCAAAGGCTTGAAATGTGGAAAGGCAGCTGGAGTAGATGATATTCGACCAGAAATGCTGAAGTATAGTGGAATAAGATTCTTACAGTGGCTGCACTGCATCGTTCAGAAAGCCTGGACAGAGGGACAAATTCCCGATGATTGGAGTAGCTCTCATAGTACCCATATATAAAAAGGGAAATAAAACTGAATGTGAGAATTACAGAGGTATGTCTCTACTGAGTGTTCCTGGCAAAATCTATGCAAGTATACTTGAGAAACGGTTGAGAAGAATTGTGGAAGTAAAGCTTGGTGAAGAACAAGCTGGATTCAGGCCAAACAGAGGCTGTCAGGATCAGATCTTCACTTTTACGACAAATAGTCGAGAAAGCATGGGAATATAACAAAGATCTGTATTTAAGTTTTGTAGATCTGGAAAAGGCATATAACAAGGTGCCAAGAGAGAAGTTATTCAATATGCTGCAGTTATATGGTGTCAATGGGGCATTATATCAAGCAATACTTAGTCTTTATTTGAGTTGTAAGTCAGCAGTTAGAATTGAAGGAAGTACAGGAAGATGGTTTAATGTTAAATCTGGTGTGAGACAAGGATGTACATTATCCCCTCAGTTATTCATTATCTATATGGATCACATTATGAAGGAAAGTGGTATTAAACATGATATCAAAATTAGAGATGTTAATGTCAGCTCTTTGCTTTATGCGGATGATGTTATACTTCTAAATAAATCCACTACAAGTCTGCAAGATTCTCTGACTAAATTGAATAGCTGTTGTAATAGATATGGTATGAAGGTCAGCAATAAAAAGACAAAGACAATGAAAAATAGGCAGAATCATTGAAAATGTCAACTGTATTGTGAATGGAGAACCTGTGGAACAAGTAAAACATTTCAGCTACTTAGGCACAATTTTTACTGAAGATGGTAAATTAAATATAGAAATAGACAACAGAATCAGCAAAGCTGGTATGGTGGGAAGTCAATTGATTAAATTCATATGGAATAAGACAGAAATTAGTCGGAACACTAAATTAGCTGTATACAGACAGTGTTCAAACCAGTTTTAACTTATGGATCTGAGAGCTGGGTCAGAAGTAAAACACTTGATCAAAGACTAGAGACCGCAGTTATGAGAGTCCTGAGAAAGATTATAGGCGTGAACAGATGGCATCAATGGCAATATCATATTAAAAATGAGGATATTAGGAAAGAACTTGACATTGTCTGCATCCAGGAATGCGTTAGCAGAGCTAATCTCAGGTGGTATGGTCACCTAAACAGAATGGATGAGGAAAGATTAGAAAAACAAGTGTTCTCTGCCAGGTTGGCAGCAAAACGACCCAGAGGAAGACCAAGATATAGGTGGATAGATATGGTACCAAGTGCCATAGACGATAGAAATATAAGATCTGATAATGTTGGAATCTTGACAAGTAACAGACTGATTTGGAGGAAAATTGTAGATAGGAAGTTAGTAATGATATAATTTTTTCATGTAGTACTATCATAACCTGTACACCCCTTGTGGGTACATGGCAGGAATTTGATGATGATGATTAATTTAAATAATGTTACATTGCCAAAGTGAAGCCTATTGGCTCTTTATATTTAAGTAATTTAATGGGTGCACCTTTTTGACAACTCGTATAACAAAGTATATAAGTTTTTTTCGCTATACCCTTAGTATTAATTTGATCTGTCTACTCACTGATGAGACCTCAATAAAGGTTGAAACCTGTCTGGGTAGTGACCTCCCACCATAATGTATAACATCATACATCTCCTAGGAGATGTGCTTTACATTATGGGAAATAATAAGAATAGTGATCAGAGCTTTACCCTCCTTTGCTACGAGTTGCCGTAGTTTGTACTATGGCTCACGCTAGTATTTGCCGATATTTTTATAGTTTACTATATTTGGCAAGAAACTCGTTGATTCCAATCCTTGAGTTTCTTATTCAGTTTTGAAACAATTTGGGATTTAATATCCCTTTAATTTGAATAATGTTACATCGCCGAAGTTAATAATAAGAAAACAATTATTCTTTTGTTGTGAATTAATACTGTTAAATAAATGAACATGAACTGTCAACACATAAACCTTCCTATATGTTGTTAATGTTTTTGTTCACCTCTCAGACATCAAAAGTAAATTCTTCAGTAAGAACAGTTTATGTTTCAAGGAGAGAAAAAAAAAATCTAGGAGTTTTGTCTTCAGCTTGTTTTCTCCTAAATTCTCTCTCTCTCTCTCTCACACACACACACACACACACACACACACACACACACACACACACACACACACACACACACAAAAAAAAAAAAAAACTTGTTTAAAAGGGGCAGGGAGGTCTGGAAAGTTCTGATAAATACCTAGAACAGAAATTAATTAATTTTATGCCTTTCTATTTTTTATTAAATAGCTTAAGGAAATTACAACGTATACTAGGATATACATTAAAATAACTTTTAATACACTTCCAATATTTCGGCAACGTCACTCTGCCATTTTCACATGAACTTAAAAACAAGACACGTGCATGCAAGCACAATAAACAGTAAATGAGGATGAAGCAGGAGGCTATTCTTTCTCCTAAAAGTCCTGATGGTGCCCCCTAGCAGGGAATGTTGGTATTCTTGGAAGATTGGGCTGAAGGTCTTCTGATATAGGTTTCCCAAATTTGGGGCAGTCTCATGCAACCAAATTTGTTGAGGTTTGCATTGTTTCTTAGGGCTGAGGCCAATTCCATGAAAAGCCTTTCATATATGAATTTACTACGGTGTATTATCGTGGCTTTCTTCCACCTTATTCTATGGCTGATATCCAGCGCATGGTCTGCAAGCCCAGATGGCTGTACTGGTGAAATCGGATGTAGTCCTTGTGTTCTGAGATTCTGATATTTGCTGTCCTGCCTGTTTGGCCAAAGTAGGACAGCTAACAGCTGCAAGGGACCTGGTATACACCAGGTAGATCTGGGGGGGGGGAGGTTGGGCTTTAGTAGGGCAGATAAGGGATGCCAATGTTTTTATATAGTCTATAACAAGAAGTCATGTTTTTTTTAGGATTTTTGTAATTTTTCTGAGGTGCCTTGGATATAGGGTATGGCGATGGATTTAGAGTAATCCATGTTGTGAGGAGGGGGAGGATATTGGTTTCAATATTTTTTTGGATTTTTTTTTTTGGGAGGAGGGTAGCCATTGGCTGAGAAAGTGTTGAGAATGTGGTTTAGTTCTGTGGTTAGGGCACTGTCATTTGAACAGATAAGTTTAGCCCTGCTGTGAAGTGTGTTAATGACTCCATATTGTTGTGAGGGGAAGGGGGGGATTGTTGGTGAATGTATCTGCTTGTATGGGCGGGGTTTTTATAGACTGAGAAAACTAAGGTTCCATCAGGCTGGCACGGATGACTAGTGTGTCTAAGAAAAGAAGGCAGTTGTTTTTTTTCTTCTTCCAGAGTGAATTTGATTCTGGGGTATTGGTTGTTTAAGTGTGTTAGGAAGGAGAGGAGTGCATTGGAGCCATGTGGCCAAACAGCGAAACAATCATCAACATAGCGAAGCCATATGGTTGGTTTTTGTGGGGCAGAGTTTAAGGCTTTCTCTTCAAAAGTCTCCATATAAAAGTTGGCCAAGGGTTGGGAGAGTAAAGAACCCATGGCTGTCCCCTCTATTTGCTTGTAGAATTTTCCTTGCCAAACAAAATAGCCAGAGTTCATTATGAACTGAAATAGGGCTGTGATATCAGGAGGAAATTTAGCTTGGATTAGCTCTAAGGATTCTTTGAGTGGGACATTTGTGAAGGAGGAGACACTGAAACTGACCCATTACGTCAGTGTGTTTGAGTGTAAGGTTTTCTATTCTGGCTTTGAAGTGGGCTGAGTTTTTTATGCGTGAAGGTGTGTTGCCAGTATGGTGTGTGAGAGCTTTGGCCAAATGTTTAGCTAGTTTGTATGTGGGGGGGAATCAATCCTAAAAGAACAAATTATTACAATTTGATGAAATATGGGAATTAAAGAGTTTAAGATATGTTCTTTTTTGTGGTTATATCAGTTACTTTAATATCACTTTTGTTCTAGGTGTTTATCAGAACTTTCCAGATCCCCCCCCCCCCCCCCTGTAAAATACTCTGTTACATGCAAATTAAGAGTTATTTGTATAATTTTATTTACTCCTCCCCAATGCACATGAGATTGCAAAATCTATTAACAAGTTTCTTCAAAAGTTGTGGGGGGATGGGATATTCATTGAGAGAAATAGTATGGAGAAGACTGTTCCAAAAGAGGTTTAGTCAAGTTCTTAAATTACTGGAGAATACCTGCAAGGACCTGCACAAACCAAGCACAGTGTATTTTGCAAATTACTAAACATTGTTTATAATTTACTACTGTCCAAAAAAACTGAATAATATCAACTTACCTTGACCAGAGCAGTTATGGTGTTTGCAGAGAGTACCCCGTACCATTTCAAAGCCTTTCTTGAAACCAAGAAGATGGTTTGTAGAATCTATAAAAAAAAGATAAGACTTATTTCAATATCATTAAACATCAACATTTATATAGGTTTCTTAATAGATTATTACATGACTGCTCCCTCACTTTGAGTTTAGAGTGAGTCAGCTATGGAAAATATAGTAATCCCGCAATTATCTGTCCACAACAGGGAAATCAATTTGCTGGATCAGTTAACACACTAACCTAGTCAAGGTTAATTAAAAATTCAGTTATTTGTAGGATTGATAATTGAGAGACTGTTCTAAATGGATTCCAAGATAGGAAAACAAAAACATTCAAGGTGAACTGAGTTAAGGCATGTGATTGGCACATTGTGTGTGTGTGTGTGGAGTTGATTTAGAGCTCCTGAAAACAAGTAACTTTTTCGTATTTTAGTTCATAATATTAGGTTAACTTATTGTAGTTTTTGTTTTGTTTTAAATGGATATATGATTAACTGAGTTAGTTAAAATATCAGATGTAAGTTCTTTACTCAGTGTGTAACTGAATAAAGAACTTTTAATTACCATAAAAACAAATGGATATTGAAATAGCATAAAAACCAAAAAGTCAAAATTAAAGTAATATTTCTAAATCACTGTAATAATAATACTAGAGAAACTAATGTAAATGGAGAAAAATCAATTTCACCAAAGTAATCAACTGCCAACATCTTCACTACCAGGAGGCCCACCAACAAATTAGTGATGAGCAATATGCATTCTGCCATCCTTGAACCATAGATCCTCTAGAAATTAAAGATACCAAGAAATTATATACTTGGTTTAATCCTTTATGCGAGTGTAAGCAAAAAAGTTTGCACCTGAACTATTTTCGGGACTGGGGAAAGTTGTATATTGAAGATAATGACTTCACTTGCTTTAGTATCCCATAATGCAAAGCACATATCCTTACGAGTACGTATAATGCTATGCATTATGGGAAGGGTCACAACCCAGACGGGTTTCTACCTTTATTGAGGTCTCATCAGTGAGAGCCAAACCCAGAGGTGATATTAAGGTGGAAAGTAATAATGCAGAAGTCATATTTTTGTATACGAGTAGCCAAAAGATGTCACACCTTATTATCAAAATACTCTGGATTAGAGAATAGTTGTAAGTTTTTACAATTGGTTACCATTTGGTCCAGAGTATTTTGATAACAAGATGTGACACCGTTTGGTTATTACTCATGGTGATTTGTTAGTTTATTGCAAATAACTCTTAGTATAGCAAACTGGCAGAGACTGCATTAATAGTTCATTATAGTGAATTTCCTTTAGAGTAGCATTTTGCCTATGAGGCTTAGGTTATGACTTATTGGGTAGCTTGTTGTGGTGAGCGAGTTCATTATAGCAACATCTGCTACAGTGAAAGATACCGTGCTAAGTTAGTAACTAAGTATTTGAAGAATGGTGCCAACAGACTGAAATAAGGCTCACACAAATTAAAAATTGACTAATAAATGTTGCTTTGTGAATTTATTCACTATGACAATCTATTAAAGTACTCCTAAGAATGCTACAGACTACTTTTTCAAAATGTGCTAATCTAAAGAAAATTCACTATAGCAACTATTCTCTATCCCTTTGCTCCATACAAGTTTACGAGAGTTGAGAGCAAACAAATTCTTATATGTTCTGTGCACACAGGTCTGTATATTTTTCCAGTTTTGGGAACTGATAAAAATAAATAACTGTAATAACTATGTATAAATAAAAAATAAATAAATCCCCTAATGCCTTTTATTCCTATAGCTTTCTCAACATCACTAAGCAGCCAATCTCAGCCCTGAGCCAACACTGATAGCTTGTCCTTGGCAATCACAGAGTTCATAGGCATCCAGGAAGGATGAGAGTATAACAGACAATTGCTACCATCTCGTGGTCCTTAATGCTAATACAGTATATTATTGTCTGAAATTATGTGAGCTCTGTGTAGGATTCAGTTGTGGAGTTAATAAGTTTGAGAGAAAAAAACTCTACTTTGCTGTGCAAAAGATTGCATAACTTAGAAATGAGCTGGGGAGAAAAAAGTTCCTCTAGTCAGAAACAAGAATCAAATGTATAATAGTCTTTCTTCTGGTGGTCTAGCGGTATAGAAGCAACACAAGCACACAACTTTCAAAGAATTATAAATACTGCTTTATAGTAAATTCATAAGAGCTGTTGCAAAACTGGGGATTTTGAGAAAACAAGTATTAGTAGCCTGCATTAATAAACATGAAGGAATATAGAAAAAAATAAAAATTTACATGTCATGAAAGAAATTATGAATTTCCTTATCAGCTCTCTTGTGCAAATTCATAAGACTGGGATCTTTAATTTTATTCTTCCAAAAAATTAGAAAGAAATAAAAAATTAAGTTTCCTGCAAGAGAAACTATCAAACTTTTATGAACTCACCTTGTGTTTTTTGGAGACCATCAATAAATCTGCCAAAATGAAATTTTGTTTCATACGAAGCAAAAACCATTTTATGATTAAGACAACTGTCACTCTGTGGATACTGCACTTCACCAGCAAGCCCAATTACTCCAACCTAAATTTAAAATATAGTATTTATTTGCATATATTTAATATAAAAAACTGAATATTTCAAACACTTACATTTATACATAATTTTTTAGTTTTTTCTGAACCAGCCTGCAAAGGTTGGTCGATTGGTAGAGCCTCTGCTACTAATGGCTCAACACAAAGTTAAGCTAGTTTGAGCATGGTTAGTAGATGGAAAGGGTTTAATCGTTTGATGCTGTCGGCACACTCTCCCTCAATGAGTCTTTGGACTCCCTGGAGGTGTCTAATAATAATAATAATAATAATAATAATCTTGGAGGGAACAATTATATATCAATGTAACAGAAAATATTAGAATTAAATACAGTCAAACATACATTTCAATCATTCATGCTAAATCAGAAATCTATAATTACTGGAATATTTTAGGCCATTCATGATCATATAGCATCTGACCTCCACGATGCACAAGCATGGCAGCATACTTTTTTAAAGGTTACAATGTTGTCATGAGAGCAGGCAGAGAGGCAGGCTGTTAAACCGAACTGATTTTGGAATTCATTCAATCCTTTTTTAATTATTATTATTATTATTCCAAAGAATTAATATGCCAAAAATATGCTTCCACAGCCAAGTAGTTTTGAAACAAACACTACTTGCCTGGGAAAGAAACCTAGCTTCAATTCCTGTCTATAACAGGAACCTAGGTTTATTTTATTAGACCTTTTTAGGGATTTAAAATCTGAAACAGAAAGGATAAGGATAATCAGACAAATAAGTTTCCAACAGTCCTGATAAGAGAAAGGAAATTAAGCAAGACAAAATAAGATGGATTAATATGATTAATGGTGATAAAATGCTCTGAAATCCTGGGATCAACTCTTCATGTGCTATCATCATATACTTTTATGTATCCTAAAGAAACATGATATTATGATAGCAATACACATCAAGTTTATATTATTACTAGCCTCCAATCAACAGTTTTCTTCCAAATTAATATGTTGACAAGTCTCCTACATTGTTAAATCTTACACTGGTCTTTTAAGGCAGTGCTTCCCAAACTTCTGGATGTCAGGGCCCCCTTTGGAAAAATTTAAATATTTCATGCCCCCCCCCCCCCTCGAAAAAAAATCGTAACATAGACATAAAGTACTATAATATTTATTGTATTTATATTCAATACAAAACATACACAGCGAATATTGCAAAAATCAAATGCAAATATTACATTTTTTAGCATCTTACATACACATTTGACATGGCACATTATCTCATATTTTTATATAGAGAGATATATTGTTATTGTACATTTGCAGTACAAGCACATGAAACGTAAAACGATTAGTATTAAAGAAAGAATTAAAAACATAAAAGAAGTTTAATAAAAATTTAATGTGATGGATGTGTTTCAATACTGCTACACAAAAAGTTAATATCAGGTGAAATATTTGAAACTGCAATTCTTAGATTTCTGCTTTGAAATGAAACTTATATAAATAAGCATACATTTACTAATATTCATTAAGTGCCGAAATATGCAGGAAGCAAAATTTGTGAACCAGCACCAATATGCGATTTTTTTTTTTCATTATTAAAATATAAAAAATAACAAAAGAGAAATAATAAATAATAAAAATTAAATAAGTTTCTTTTAAGATTAAAAAAAAAAAATCTACTTAAGTCTTAACACATTTTCAATTTGTTTTCATTATTTCATGGCCCCCACTCAACAAAACCTATGGCCCCCAAGGGGGTCGTGCCCCACAATTTGGGAAGCACTGTTTTAAGGCACTACAATCCCCAATATATTATCAATCTATCTTCATCTATAGAGGAAATGTTTGCAAAAAAAAATATGTTTGATGCTAAGAAGAAGACACAGACATCAAATACCTGTTTGAAAATCTTTCCTCTTCTATTCTGTTTAAGTAAGCATGGCACCTTAGATCAGTTCTACTCACACACTACTGAATTCTAATAATGTCAAGTTTCTTCCTTATATCTTCATTTTAATATCATTCTACCCCTTATGCCATTTATTCAGGTAATTTTTCTCAGAACTTTCTAGTCTTGATCAATTGTTTTATTTCTATTTCTCTCAGATCCATAAGTGAAAATTGGCTTGAATACTTGTATATGGTAGTTCACACTTTGGCTAAATTCTCTCTTATTTCATATAAATTTATTCAACTGACTCCCCACTATATCTTTACACTTTTTTTTAATTTACCCCCCCACACCCACAAGAGGTTGCAAACCTATAGCAAATCACTCATGTATAGTACTTGGGGAAAATAGTCTGAAGGGATCATTCCGAAAAACAGAAGAAGAATCATTTATTAACTACAACTGTTCTTCTGAATAGAGCAGAGGTTAGGTACATTTGGTATAATTATATAGTGCTAACAGTTTTACAGGTGAGAAGAGAACCTTAAGCAGAAGAGAATACCAAGATTTTTAGATGCTGAAGAGGCCATGTGATGTGCCAGGAAGCCATAAGTCAGCTCCAAGAGGAAGAAAATTTAATCTTGCTAGAAGTCTAGATATTCTCAAAAGGTAGGAGAAAGTGAAGTAAAATCTTCCGGTATGAAATAAGACAGGACTATGATTTGGGAGCGTTGAAATTCATGTGGTTATCCATATCCCACTGGAGAATGGCAAGGAAATCAGTGTGCAATGCACTACTATACTCTGAATGTTTGAGCATATTATCAGCAAAACTACAGACAGAATTTGAGGTTAGTGGAGAAGATAATTTATAGACAGACGAGCAGGGGAAAAGATACAGAGATCTGGAGTACTCCTACAGTGGATAAATCTGAAGAGAGAAAGCCATCCAATGCACACATGCTGCAACAATTTGTGGAGGGAGAATCCAGGCCATTGATCAGTGCAAAGAATAATGATGATGACCACAAAATGGCAATGTGGTAAGTCAACTCAATGACAGACGAATCAAATGATCTAAAAGTGTCAGGGGCCACCATACAAATTCTGCAAATCTTACCACGTTCTTCTATTTTTATTTATTTGTGGTTAAATCTATTTGATATACAATATCAAATAGAATATCAATCAATAGGAGGTGGTTGTTAGTGAATCAACCGTGAGATGCAGTGGTTTTTTTTTTTTTTTTTTTTTTTTTTTTTTTGTGCATCGGTTAAATACAAGTGTCCTTCGGTGGTGTTACTGTTTGGAACTGTTGTATATATTGTGTTTTCACTGCCATTTGTTTCACTATTTCAACGTGTAAAGATGGCGTCCAAAAAGAAACATATGTCAGCGGTGCGCAGGACTTCTACACGAAAGGCTGGCTCAGCGTTAGATTTTGCACAATGGATGCATTGCAGAAACTGCTACATGTATGCGCCGAAGAATGTGAAGGATCTGTGGTCGGTCTGGCTAAATGAGAAGAACGAAAATGTCGACGTATGTGAGAAGTGTCGGGATAGGCTGGAGCGTTTAGGAATGGAAGCTGACATTGGGACCGTAGCGGAAGAACTTTGGCAGGAGTTCATGAAAATGAAAAATGACCATCATCTTCTTCATGAGGAAGTGCTCGGTAAGGAGATACTGGAAGTTAAAGCTGAGTTTAATGTGTTAAACACAGAAATTAGGACTATAGAGATTACTTTAGCTGAAGTAACTAGAACAGGATTACATATGGGTGAGTCTTTGGTGAATGATGCAGTCATAAATAGTATCGGAGTGATTGGGAGTCAACAAAATAAAACCACAAGTGGCCTAGAAGAAACGAGATGTCGTGAGAGTGGGGGGGGGGGGGTAAGTAATAGAGCGTTGAGTAATGAAGATGGAAGAGAGTCATGCTGAATAGCGTAGAAAATGAGTCCATCAGTGATGCTTGTGTGGACTTGAATGAAGTTAAGAGTGGTAAGATATATATGGTGATTCTATGATTAAGGGTATGGAGAGTGGTATGCATGAGGAGTGCTTGGCTGGTGGGACAATAGAAAGAGTGGCTTTAGCAATAAAGAGAGGGAATGAAGCAGACAAGATGATAGTTATGGTGGGTACGAATGAACTGAGTAGTGGTATAAATCGGGTAGGAAAAAATTTAAGAACATTGTTAGATATTGTGAAGATGAAAAGTATCACTGGAAGGATAGTGTGTGTGCTGCCTCGTTTTGACAATTACGAGTTAAATAGACGAGCGATGATAATGAATGATATGATTGCAAGAATGTGCAAAAAAAGAGGTCTGGAATTTGTTGATGTTTGGAGTGTGTTTGAAGGAAAAAGACAGTTGTATGCTAGAGATGGACTGCATCTTAACATGGAAGGACATAAGCGATTGAAGAAGTTACTGTTTTTTTTGAACAAGTTGAAGTAATTGATCAGGGAAACTAATATTGAAAAGGTTGAATGTAAGAGAGAGAAACTTTAGCACTGATTGTATATTTATTGATCCTTATATGCAGAATACATTGCAGAAGAGAGGGGATAAAAATCGGCATGAGACTACTGAAATTAGTGATTTATATATCAGTTCTAAAGCCAGTACAAGATCTAGAGGGAATCTGCAATTTTTGTATACCAATGCAAGAAGCATTCGAAATAAGAGAGAAGAATTTTTGGCATTAGTCAGTGCAATCTCACCAAAAGTTGTAGGCATTAGTTAAACTTGGCTGTCAGCAGAAGATGTGGTCACTGGAATTGAATGTGATGGGTACAGTATTTTCAGGGAGGATAGAGAAGATAGAACAGGGGGAGGAGTACTGTTGATGATAGCTGATGTGCTGCAGCCAAAGAAAGTAGTACATCAAGATGATAGACATGTGAATGAGAGTTCATCTGAGGCGGTCTGGTGCGAAATAGTGACCAATGTAACCAAATATACAGTTGGATGCTGCTATAGGCCAGGGAGTAAAGGGGGAGATATTGAATTCGTGCATCAGCAAATTAGTGCAATGAGTGCAGGCTTAGTGATTATTATGGGGGATTTTAATTACGGTTATATCAATTGGAAGGAGGCAATATCACGTAGCAAAAAAAGGAAATGGAGTTCATACATCTTCTACGAGATAATTACTTGAAACAGCACATAACTGAAGGGACACGTGGTGTGAGAGTGTTGGACCTGGTTATTGGTTCAGAGGTTATATGCATAAGTAAGGTGTCCTCGTTACCTCCAATTGGTGAAAGCAATCATGTGGTATTGACTTGGGAGGTTGCAAAATCTGTGGATTTTTCTGTTAAGAAGAGGTATATATGGAACTACAGGTTAGGCAATTATAACAAGCTTCGGAGTGAGCTTGCAGCCATCCCATGGCAGAACATATTGCAGGGGAAAGATGTTAGCAGTGCATGGGATAAAATCAGTAGGTATCTGAGGAAAGCAATATCAGATTGTGTCCCCATGGTCAGGAAGTCAAACAAGGCAGGCGTTAGATGGATGAGCAGTAGTATCAAGCTTGATCTGCAAAAAAAGAAAATGTTATGGAGAATTTACAAGGAGAAAGGCGATCAGTAAACACCCATGAGCAGTATAAGGCTCAAGCTAGGAAGGTTACCAGCATAGCAAGAAAAGCTAAATCAGATTATGAGAAGACCTTAGCTAAAGAGATCAAGGATAATCCCCAAGAGTTCTTCCGCTATGTAGCAAGTAAAAGGAAGAATGACTTCGGAAGGTTAACTTTAGTGGGTGCTGATGGTATGGAGGTGACAAAATCAGATATAATAGTCGAGTTACTGAGTGATCACTTTTCAAAAGTCTATCGCCCAAGTGAGGATATCTCTATACCTGTAGCAATAACTAATGTGAGAATTGAAGCTAAAGAATCAGAGGTATTTAATATATTGCAAAATTTAAATGCAAACACTGCTGTAGGCTTAGATAGAATATCAGCTCAGGTGTTGCGTGAATGTGCAAATGAATTATCAACCCCCTCTTACTTGGATATTTAATTTAAGTTTGAACTCTGGTATGGTCCCTAGGGAGTGGAAATTAGGCAAAGTGGTTCCTTTGCATAAGGGTGGCTCTAAAACTGCAGTAGTTAATTACAGACCAATCACCATCTCAGGAGTAGTGGTAAAAGTATTGGAAAAGTTGGTTAAAGACAAAATTCAAGAATGGGTGGATCAGGATATGATACTCTATAGAGGCCAACATGGTTTTGTTAAAGGTAGATCCTGCCTTAGCAATCTATTAACTTTTCATAATAGAATGACATCTGAGTTGGACAAAGGAACTGGCTACACAGTGGTACTTCTGGATTTTGCTAAGGCTTTTGACAGGATACCCCATGGAACACTGTTATGCAAATTGGAGCAGATGGGAATGGATACTAAATTGGTGATGTGAATAGGAGAATGGCTCGGGGAGAGATACAAGGTGGTGTATGGAGGAGCCGAGTCCAGAATGAGGCAGGTGACTAGTGGTGTGCCTAAGGGCTCTGTGCTTGGGCCATTGTTGTTTAATTTGTATATAAATGATATAGGAAATGGCTTACAGGAAGATATTCAGTTGTTTGCTGATGATGCAAAGTTGGGTAGCACAATAAAAAATCAAGCTGATGTTGAAAGTTTGCAGGATGATTTAAATAAGCTGGTAGAATGGGCAAAAGATAATGGATGTCAGTTCAATGTGGAAAAGTGTAAAGTCATGCATTTTGGGATTAAAAGATTACCAGCTGTGTACTACATTGATGGAACGAGATTGATGCGGCTAGGGGACTTAGGGGTGTTGGTAGATAGGGAGATGAGGACACATTGCTAAGGTGTCCAAGATTGCACATAGGATTACTTGGTTGTTGAGGAACACGCTGACATCCAGATATAAAGAGGTTATTATTCCCCTTTATAAAGCGTTGATACTTCCATATTTGGATTACTGTGCTCAGGCCTGGTCACCTGGATTCCTTGGAGATGAGGAGGCTGTGGAGAGGATTCAGAGAAGAGTGACCAAGTTTGTGAGTGATGTAAAAAATGCTCCCTACATTGATAGATTGAAAGCTTGTTGATTGCACAGATTGGTTGATAGGCAGAGAAGAGGGACATTTAAATTACTGAAAGGTTTTTATAGGATTGATGCAAGGGAAATGTTTCAGCTGTGTGATAGTGATGGAAGAACAAGAGGTTATCCCTGGAAATTAAAGAATAGTGTAGTTAACAAGGGTGGAACAAGGTTTTTTGCCTGGAGGGTGGTGAATGAGTGGAATTCATTGCCTGACTTAGTTGTGAGCTCTTTGTCTGTAAATGAATTCAAGAAGAGATATGACAGGTATTGTTTTGCTTGTTTGGGTCTCACGCGATGAGTCCACTGACTCCATGGAGATACCCGTAATAATAATAATAGTATTATAAATAACTGATTAGATGCAGAAGTAATAGGATTTTTCTCCCAAAATCTTGGGTTTTTCATCCCACATACAGACAAATCAGCCATGAGAACACACGCAATTTACAGACAAAAATTATAGTTGGGGAGTGGTAGATGGTATTGTGTGTTGATGATAGTAGTGTTGTGTAGCTGGAGGATAAAGTAGTCTGAACAATTAGTCTATGCTGATTTTTAGCCAAATTTGTGTGCAGACCACAATGTGCAGCTACCCAGACAACCTACAATCTGCAAGGCATGGTCAATTACGAGTACTGAATGTCATTTTGTGTTATTTAATATGGTCTCTAGTTATTATTATTATTATTCGTGACACCTCCAAGGAGTCCGAAGACTCATCGTGGGAGGACACCTACTATACAACTATCTCCACCACTACACCAAAGCTCTACTACCAATCATCTCCATCAACGCCATCTACCGCCCACCACAACTAGTATTTTTTGTCTGTAAATTGCGTGTTCTGAAGGGCCGATTTGTCTGTATGCGGGATGAAAAACCAGAGTTTCTGGGAGGAAAAACTCTGCTACCTCCATATGAGATTGGCTAACTCACCTTTGATTGAAAAAGTCCACGTAAAGATTCCTCCCGTAATGACGAGAATCGAACTCAGGCCTATCCCAATCAAAGAGTTGGCCATCCTTAATCTCCTATTAAGATAGGTCAAAGAAACAAGTGATCTTTTATTGTTCCAGATGCAAAAGGGAAAGAAATGGTATCTTTTATAGAACATAATTAAGTTAGAGTTTTTAGTAAGGAGCCTGAAAATGGGTTTAGCTTGTCCTTTTTTAATGTCCTACTGATTTTTTTTTTTTTTTTAAGACCTCTGGAATAAGGAGTGTTGCTTACGCCCTTTTATATTCAGTGGAATTCCTACCTGATACAAGGTATCCAAATTCCTGTCAGAGGTCTTTTCCTGTGGAACAAAGAACTCTAGCATAATTAGCACGATTGTTCACTCCAAATACATCACCAGGTATATTTGGAGTGATCTGAAAAGACATGATGATGCATATCTACAATATAGCAGCCTATGCTTGTGGGTTAGCAGTAAATGGTGGTACAAAAAAAAAGCTGGATGATTAGTGTGCATAACAGCGAGTGTCTGTTTTCTATTTCCACAAATGTAGTTTCATTCTTTCTTTCACAGTTACATGGTGATCAGCATTCATTATTAAAAAATTATGGAAAAATACTGAATTATAGAAAAACTTCAATTTAATACAAACAAAAAATAATCACCTGACATTTTGACTTTCATATCAAGGTGGTAGCATAAAAATCACAACAATTTACATTGCACACATTCAGCCCAAGTAAGTTCTTTTAAGTTCTCCAGCAAACCTTTTCTTTAAGGCTCTAAGCAATAATTTCAGCCCTTATTGGCCACCATTTACACTGTCATTCTAATTTATCTGTGAGTAATTATGTGAAAGCACATTGTTCTCTAGCTTTATATATCTCTTAAAGAACTGTAACCAAATAACAGGAGTCTAGTTTTGATATAGTAAGAGCCCCTCCCCACCACCAGGTTAGGCCACTAGTGTTAACAGTTGACCAAATTAGTGTGATTTTAGAATACTATGTAGATTGTAATGTAGCTTGTTTCTTTGTGTGTGTGTACTCCAGATGATGACTGATAAGGTAGAAATGTCGGGTGATTTTTTTGTTTGTGTTAAACTAAAATTTTACTATAACATGGTAGTTGTTTCCATAATTTTTTAATAATGAATGATGTAGCTTCACTGCTTGTTTAGTCAACAAGGAGAACCTCTTTTAATGATGTGCTTTTAACATCATCTCAATTATTTATCTCCATATAATGTTTATAGTTTCCTAGATGCTACCATTTCATAATTCTAGGAATGCTTTCTCTTACACAAGATTATTTCTTATAAGACCCTTTACTTCATGTTCTTGACTATATAATGTGCTTCCAAGCATAAAAAGTGTTTCAATTTACAATACAGAACTGAATCATCTGACAAGTTATCTGACATAGTTATCCACTCTTTTATTCTTTATGATTACTATTATTAATTTTGTACATTATAGTTGTCTTTAGAGATATTTATGTAATATTGTAGCATCAATATCCATAAAATCAATCAATATAATCAATTTTTTTTCCCTTGATTTTCATGTTACAAGTCATGACAGCATCAGATTAAAGCATTTTCTGCAACTGTGGCTTTTCTTTATGCTCTACTAGTTTAATATTAACTTCTGGTGATGGTATGGCTGTAAGTGCCTTAACACAGAGTGAATATCTATTAAACATCTAACCAGCCACATGGATCAAATATGTCAAAAATATATGCTTCATATCCATATAATTTCTTCTATAACATTCAATGCTTATACTGACTTCATTGGACACCTCACATCCAAGAAATAATGGATGAATATACACTTCCAAGCAGTAAGGTGGTTAACAGACAAATGATGAATTTTTTTAGATATATCAGCCCACCTGAGAGGGTGTAAAACCTATAGCATATTAATGCTGCATGTGGGGTGTTGAATGAAATTTATCTACTACTATAAGCTTTCAATAAATATGAATAATGAGCATCTAATTCTATCAATATTTCAAAAAGTTTTAATGACTACATGTCGTTAACCCAAATGTAAGCAAAAGTAACATTTTTAAATTACATTCAAAGCATTAATTATGATCATCAGAATTTTTTAGTGTAGATTCTAAATGGGTGTAACAGACAGATATTATGACAGCCCAAAACCATTCATAGTTCTTATTCCTTTATACCTGAATTTTCTTGTAAACTAATCTATTATTTCTCAAGTCTCGAATTTCATCAGTGCTTTATTTATATCTTCTGGTATATTCCTAACTGCATTAATCCACTTATATATAATAGTTGGTACTTTCCCTGTTATTTTTGCTTTACAAACTTGTTTTATTAATTTATTACCCCAAAAGTTTTAAGAGACTGCAGCATTTTAGATCACCTCTGTTCAGATTCCTGAATATCAAAAATGTCAAGTTCTTGTCTGAAATTTTCACCTTTGGTACTAAACCATGAACTGCCTAATTTTCATCAACTTTCATTACTCCAGACTTTGTTTAATTTTATTTCTAATCCAACTTTCATATCCATATTTGTATATTCTGCCAGTTTCAGCTGATTGCTCTTGTTACATATGCATTTATTAATGATTTCCAATATACAAACTATTATATATTTGTCATCTTCATTAAAATTTGTAAAACTGTTCATAATAGATTTGCTACTTAGCATAAAGTTTAAGTATTCTTTTTTTCTGCCCCTTTTCACAAGTCATCATTTCAGTGATCCTTCATATGTTTGCCACATGATTTTTTTTTTCATGTGGCTCTCCCGCCAAGGAAAGGTTTATTTGTAAACCTATAGTACACATGTACTGTGGGTGGGCAAAGGATATTTTTTTTCTATTTTGATTGATTTTACACATTTTTTGTATTTATTTTTTACCTAGTCTAGAAATCCTGTTCTAAAGACCAAACTTGGAACTTTTTCAAGTCACTTCAGGACTCCAATAAGCAGTGCAGAGGTCTCACACCAGATGATGAAATTCATCTCTCACCTAAAGACAATCACAATATTCATGCCCATGGCAGGATTTGAACCTACAATGGAAAGTGGATATCCTGACTTCTCAGCCAACCAGGCTGGCATTTAACTAGCCAGCAACTCCAGAAGACAAGCAGCATATTAATTTAGGAGGATAACACTATCTGCTTTAAACAATAAACTTAATATCCCTAATTTGAAGAGAAGGTTTAATTTCACTTTGCATTTCTCTGATGGTGATCAGGAAAAAGAAGCACTACAGGTCCAGTAAACCAAAAACATAAACTAAGTTGTATTAATATTTTCCTCATCGGGTTGTTACCAAAGAAAAAATTAATTCAACACTTACCTGAACAACTTAAATCATAAAACATGTTTTTCAGTAGATATCAAAGAAAACAAGAGACACAATTTTTGACAAAGTAATCTTGATCACTAAGCAAAATGAATTAATATGTGCAGTGCAGAGGAAAAAAATTCAACTATGATAAAAAGTTATAACCAGATTCTTACCATAACCATGCTCAGAAATGAAGTATCATAAAAATCCTTAAAAAAAAAAGGATTTAGTGATTATCTAAAACAGGGATTCTTGTAAACCACGATACAATCCTAAAACAATGAACATTCTACAACATGGCCAAACAATTCTGTCAATTATCAAATGAAAGAGCCATATAGCTTCATTTCGGTGATGTAAATTATATAGAAATAGTGAATATTAAACATCGAACATTATTTTAAATCTGAATGTTTGTAGAGACTTCGAAAGTTTCAAAATTTTAACCAGCATCGAAAGCTGCCTTAGCTTGCATTACTTAAGACATGAGTGCTACCTAAGCATCCATATATTAACACCTTTTATTAGTGCATTTGACTGGCCTAACAGCTGTTTCTAACTGATTGGTTCTCTTTAGAGATCAGACAGAAACCTTAAGACAGCAAGAACACTCATTCAATACTAAAGAAATCCAATGCCAGAGCATATTTATTTTATAACATTGTATATGGGGTGAGTGGGCAGCACTCATGTCTTAAGTTTTTTTTTAAGTTGCCTTAGGCAACTTAAAAAAAAAACAGGCAACTCCGATGCCAAGAATTGTATTCTCATAAGTTCTGTGGTCAAAATTTCAAAACTTCTACATACATTTGGCTTTTAAATAATGCTGGACCTTCCACTACTTCTATATAATTCTGTGAATAGTGCAAAAAATAAAAGCAACAGTGCAGTCATTTTACTGTACACCGAAAATGTCACAGAAAAAAAGAGCTACAGTGCTGAAAGTGCATAACCACAAAATAACTTTAACAGCTATGGGGAAAAAAAATTTCTCAATATGAAGATCTCCTAAGTAACCTTATCTGCCTCTCAAGAAGACACATGTATATCAAATTTTCATATATGTTTCATATATGTCATATATGTTACATCACTCATTCAGGAGAAATAAATGTGAAATATCATTTCAAAGAAGGAATGACATTATGAAATCATACAAATCAGGACTAGTCTATCATACTACAAATGAGAAACATGAAGTGGTCTGGCAACCAACAAGAATGAGTTCAGTAGTTATCTGCCAGCTCAAAGAAGCAGGAGATGGTATAATATTGCACTCAGTATGTCAAAAACCATAGCCTTACCCAAACAAGTTGGCCTACTTTTTTTTTTTTTTATGAAAGATAAAATTCAAAGAAACAGGTTATGAGTGATCTCATCCAGCACAGATCAAAGAAAAAACATGCATGTGATGTCAGCATAATATCTATTACATTTTAACTGTATTCTATTAATATCGGTTTCAAGATGTATTGTATTTTTATATGTATTAAATTAGTTAGTAGGAAATAATTACCAGACACACAAAAATGTTTTGGGAAGATTTGGAGAAAAGCACAAAGCTAATAATAATGGTAAATGCCTGATGGATTCCTGTTCAGGACATGGATTACTTATTACCAACACCATGTTCCAACATAAAAATGTGCACAAATTCACATGGAGAAAGATGCAAGTAATAAGAAGAGTCTCATTGACTATATTATAGTTGATAGCAATGTTTTCCTGCTTGGTCAGGACACAAGAGTATACATAGGATTTGAAATAGGAAGTGATCAATATTTAATTTTGAGCAGGATAAAATTGAATCAAAATCAAATCAAAATCATTTTGGTTACTTTCCACACCATGACCACATGTACTGATACACAGCTACATACAACTATTGGTCTTTGGCAAGATGTTAAATACAAATTGCATCCTCAGTTAAGACTGAATCGAATTAAGTTGCATAAACTATATTATAAGCAAGCATACATAAGCAACTTCTGAGAAAGAAGAGCCTTTAAAACTCTATCTTTTCAATTCTTCCCTTTCTACACATCCATTCTTTCCTAGAAGAATGAAGTGGGAGGTTGGTAAAAGTTTAGTTAAAGTGCTGATCTCAAATATCAAACATGGAATATGGATTTCGTTGAAATTATAATAAGGAAATAAACTATACTTAAATGTATCAATTAAATGAAATTTCTTAATTAACAGTAACATGCATTTTACTACTTAACCTTTATGGAAGTGAATGTGTATATGTTTTACATGGATAAGCATAACAGAGTATGCCAGTATGTGAATGGATTGCTTTGAAACTTAAGTTCATACTGCTGTCCATCTGTTAACTGTTTATAAGACACAGGAACTTTTAATAGTATTGTTTCAGTTATGAAGATTGAAAATCACAGTACATATGTGCTTTATCTGCATTTCGTTTTACTCATGGTGACTTTGGATTAACTGTGATGTGGTTCTGAAACTATCTGGAGAGAAATTTTCTGTTCTTAAAAAAATTAGTTTTATGGATAAAAAAACAATCACTACATTACTTAAGTAACAATAATGCTTGTAAGAATATGCACATATGATATAAAACTGTAAATTATAGGATAAAACATTTCTGTATGCTGTAATATGAAATTATTCAACTTTATCAAAATGAAATTAAATTCTTGTTTAAAATAATTTGCAATTTTTTTTCCAAATTACACGATAAAAACTAGACAGAAACAACACAGAGCCAGAATATCACTCATGAAAGAATTAACATCTGGATATGCTTTTAAACAATAAAGAGCAATTTTACCTTGTCATTATGAGACAGCTGAGATAATATATACTTCCCAACAGCTTTAGCCATAGACATTTGCAATGCACTCAGTGAATTCCCATGATCAATTATGATCACAACATATTTAGTATATGGCTGAACACTAGCAAGAAAAACATCTCTGAAATAAACATACAAGAAAATATTAATAATTAGTTGTTTGATTAACAAAATTTTATATAAAATTTTATTTTATTTCCTTTTTTTTTTTTTTTGTATAAAACAGAAAACAAACTTTATACAACACACAAATAATCATGTAGGAAAAACACTAATGTTATGGGAGAACTTGAACTATGGCAATTTCTAAATAAGTCAGACAGAACTCCTGTTTCTTGCAATTCTAAGCTAAGCATACCGTATTTAGTCTAAGAAAGTTAGAAATATTTTAATGAAATAACAGAATTATGTCAGAAATTAATTATTAGATGAGTATCTCTGAAGAGCTTGAAAACTCATCATGAGAGTTCTACACTAACAAATCTTCACACAACGTCTATCACACCTAACCTTAAAATTCGCTGACAAAATACTCACAACAACCTATAGAAGCCCATGCCATTCATTCACCAATAGCCTAACAAAAAAATCTAGTCTGCACATCATTCTTAACGACATTATTATACAACTTCCAGGTGTTATCTCCTATTACAAACTGAAATATTTCTTCTAAAACCCTTTTAATAACTTGCATGTTAATATCATATTAATATTATATCTTTTCCACAAATCTGCCAATACATCCTCATAGGAGTACTTCAGATTTTTTGGTCACTCACCTCTAGATAACCTTGGAGATGAGAAGCGGAGAACCACTTCATTTCCAAGAAATCCAGGTTACTGAATCTGTGAAAGGTAATCCAGATAAGTGCTAGCCAATCAACTCATATGTTCAAAGACAAACTACTTTTATAAAACAAAAAGTGAACCATGATGAATTTACTGCACACATAAATTAGATAAAAAAAAAAAGGAATTTAATATAAAACACATTTTGTGATGAGTATCTCAACACATCATTGAGTGAACATGTAAACATAATGGACAGTTACATGAAGCAAAAATGTGAAGAACAGATCATTACAATCACAAACATCCACACATTATTTCTACCATCCTCTGGGCAGTTATATGACTATTAGGAACCTATGGGAACTGTAAACATATAGTCAATGATGTAGCTATAAACAAACAACCATGGACAAAGGAACATAAGGCCCATTATACAGATGTAAAATGTATGTAAAGAGAAAGACTAAAAGGAAAAAATTTTTTAAATAAAAATGTTAAAAATAATATAATAAAATAAAATAAAGAATTAGTCATATGGTCACTCCTGTACCTCATAGGGTTTTGGAAGTGAAGCTTTCTGATAGAAGTGGTAAGGTCATAGAAGCACCCTTTCCATATTAGTAGGACAATCACAAATATCCACTTCCATGGCAGGATTCAAACCTGAAGTCTCTTGGCTGGAGAGCGGATATGTTAACCACTTGGCCAACCAAGCCACCCAGCATAAGAATTATATATACATAATAAAAATAAGCATTAGATTATTAGCAAAGCGTTAAATCACCATTTCCTAGAATTCTGAAATTCTTAGCCAATCATCACTGCAAATTAAATTAGGTTGATTGTGAAGAGCTTCATGACCGGCCAGCCAGTCTGGTTGGCCGAGTGGTTAGTGTATCTGCTCTCCAACCAAAAGGCTGTGGGTTGGAATCCTGCCGTGGGCATGGATATTTGTGATTGTCTGTGAAAATTCTAGTAGTAGTGGTGGTGGTGGGCGGTAGATGGTGTTTGTGTAGATGGCGATTGCGATTCGTTGTAGTTGGTGGATTGAGTGGTGGAGACAGTTGTAGAGTAGGTGCCCTCCCTCGATGAGTCTTTGGACTCCCTGGAGGTGTCAAATAATAATAATAATACTAACATTCTTTGAAGAATCTCTCAAATTTGAAAGAACTTTGGATGAAGAATTTTCTGGTACACTAGAAGGTGAGCCAAGAGAAGTTCATCTTTAATGGAAGGCAGGTTAGAAGAAATCTAGTTTATTGGCTTTTAAGCTGTTAGGAATTCAATTTTTATTTCTTTAAAACTTTTGAGATGTGTTCAGAGATGCCTCTTATGTAAGCCATTTCTGAGAGAGTCTCAATAATTCTGAACTTTTGTGAAGGGTTATGCATTGGATCTTGGAGAATGTATTTTCTGATCTTAGAAAAGCTGAGAGAGCATCAGCTTCCCTCTTTTCAAGTGAATCCAGGAAAGGAAGGACTCTATTATTTTCTTTTAACATGATTTTTATTCTAGAGAAAAAGCTGTTAATTTTAACTAAAAATCTAAATCTTCATTTGAGGGACAAAGAGCGAGTTGTTAAGTTTTCTTTCAAGGATTCCATGAAATAATTGGACAACATCTAAAAATAAATTTTACTACAGAAAATAATTGAGTTTAACATTCCTACATACTACCTACATGACTACCAAATGGTTTACTGTCCTTTTCTGCTAACAGGAAACCTACACATGCTTACCAGAAGCTACTTATGGAAGCATTCGCACCACTCCATCCAACAATAGAGCATCCTCAAAATACTTATGTACAGATCCAGGATTATTTATTTTAATGGCATAGCCCTTGCCAAAGAACTCCATTATGAAAACTCTTTCATGAGACTATTTTTAGCTAACAGCTACAACCCCAATAAAATATACAAAATACTGCATGCCCTCTCCCTGCATCCCTCCCATAACTGACTCACAGGATCATAACAACACTATTCCAATTCACTATATCTGGGATACATCTGAAACAATTACTAAAGTTCTTCACAAATATAATCTTCATGCTATTTTCCAACCACACATCCAGCTAGCAATCTTCATCCATTTTTGAAAGACCAGCACATCCTGGAGCATACAAGGTTTCTTCTGCCTGCAACTTTGTCTACCTTAGACAGACCAGTAGATCTGTTAACATCCATTTTTAAAACAAAAATTACATTCCCAATAAATCTGTATGGGAAGTCAGAATTGGTAGACCATACTCTGGATACTCCCTGAGGCAGAATTAAATGGAAGATGACAACTATGCTGCAAAAGGTCCCTATAGGTCTGAAAGAATTTTGGGAATCAGCTGTGAAATACTACCCTAATCTCAATAAGCATGGCTGAATTAATAAGATATGGGAGAACAGTCATTTTAAGACTAACATTTAGCTTGACTTCTCTGAACAATTTGTACAATTTGAATTTTTTTCTGCAAGTCCACAACAGAGCTGTGTGTCTTATATGAAGAGACTGGTGTGAAATTCAATGAAATATTAGTACTGCAATAAATTATTTATTTTATTCTTCTCATGTTGTTTATATCATCAAACATTAATATGAATTTACAAGTTTAGAGGAAAGATGGTCGAGAATGGTGGCAGTGGTAATGACAGAAATAATAATTTGTTATTCAGTCATAGCATGAAAGCATAAACATAATCATCATCATCTGTTAATTGGACATTCACAGGTGCCATATGGTCACTCCAATGCTCGGTGATGTGCTACACCAGTCCTCGCCATGTAGTCCTGTTGTATGCTTTTCTGGAAGCTTCAACTCTCTGAAGATCAATCTCTCCACACACACACGCCAACCAACCATCCATCCATCTCACTGATGGTCTGCCGCTTTCTCTTTTTCCAGGAACTACCTTCTATTACTGTTCTGAGAAGTCCTTTTGTTATCAACATCATCAAATTCCTGACATGTACCCTAAAGAGCAATGTGTCCAAAATATTTTCACTTTCCTCTGTCAATATCCTTAAGGAGCCTTAAAATTCTACCGATTTTTTCTAACACCCATTCATTTGTATACTTTCAGTATATGATATCCTCAACAGCTTTCTGTAACATCACATCTGAAAAGCAGCTATCCTTTTCTTATCTGACTGCTTTAGGTTCCATGTCTCACATCCATATGTCTCTGTTGGAAAAACAACTGCATCCAAAATCCTCAACTTTCTTTCCCATGGAGATAGATCCATCCTTCCAGATTTTAGACAAGTCTCTGACTGTTGTTTTAGCCATTCCTAATCTTCTTCTGATGTCTTCTGATTTACCAAGATAATCTCAGCCTCATTTGGCTGGGGTGAAGATCAATCAACAAAAAAGAAACACATAAAGAGGTTGGAATTACCAAGATGAGAGTTGACATCTACAGTATATTTTGAGGAGTAATGGTAAGAAAGGTTCGGTGTTATGAGAATGAAGGAAATTATCCAGTATTTTAGGATGAACAATTTGTGTTAGATAATCATCTTGAATTGTGATTCTGAACTGCCTCCAAAGATGACGACGACGACAATGTTTGGCAATCAGACTGCAAAAAATTAACTCTCAAAGAGAAATAAATGGGTCAGAATTGTTATTAGAAATCTGATAAAAATGACATATACTACATTTCTTAAGGAAGGAATCATGCAATATATAGTTTGAATAGTTTATGTGGAACTCGTTAAGAAGGATTATAGCTGAGTTTCTTTGAGAAATAGCAGATCAAATTTTATTGCATTTAAGTGGTAGTGAATATTATTAATGTTTACATGAATGTTGGTTTAAGTAGATGTAACAAATGTTTTTTCCCCCTGTGGGATTAAGGTTTTTTTTTTTTCCTTCTATTTTTTGAGATTTTTCTGTGATTTCTGCTGTTGCATTTTCATAATTTGTGAATTTTTGTTCTGCTATTTATAATCTTCAAAACAGAGTCTGCTATTGTTTCTAATATACTTCAAGAAAAGTGAGAATAAAATTACCTTTTATGTACATTATTATTATTATTATTATTATTATTATTATTACAGTTTCAGGACATCTTCAACTGGAAATTCCTAACTCATGGCACAACAAGCTTAAAGAGCAATCATAGTCAACTAAGTTTTAGGTTGGTGAATGATAAAAAATTTGCAAGAAAGCTATCAATAATCATTAATTGACTCCATATGGTAGCAAAGAAGTGGAACTATTCAAATGAACTGTAACAAGCAATTCAGATTGTCTTTATTTTCTTTGGTTTTATTTTTTAAGGATTTTTTAACAACTTTATCTGATGAAGTATAAATTCTAACACTATACCACAATTCTTTTGTTAAATTCATAATTGTATTTGAAAATACGGTTTCCATTATTTTCATGATGGACCCCTTGTTCTCAGCCTTGGTTACTCCATGACTGCTGGTTTGCAAAGAGGACAACTTCCTCTATTCTATGTCAATCTCCTCCATTTCCCTCCTACTTCCTTTAATATAGGATCCTCCCATCTCCTAGATGGTCCTATCAGATTTTCTTTTTGTGTCTGGGATAGTGTCATTCTTGAAATCCATCACATTGTCTTTGATAAGTGCTATATATCCTGCCCACCTTTTTCTGTTATAGTTTCTATCACATCTTTAAATTCAGATTTGTTCCTTATTTCAGTGTGTCTTATGTGATTTTTCCTGCTTATATTACACTCCTCTTTCTACTGTCATTTGGGTTTGTTATTAGGCTTTGTTCTTTCTTTTTTGTGTTTCATGTCTTGCTGCCTTAAGTCACTGCTGGTAGAATAATGCTGGTTTAATAGGTTTAATCTTATTTTGATATCTATTTTTTGGTTTGTTATAGTCTTTAATCTGGTTAAAAGCTTTCCAAGCAGCCATTTTGCATCTCTTTATTTCATCTCAATTTTGATTTCTTGACCTACATAATTGTTGTTTAAGAAATACTTGTGCCATGAGAGGTTTCTTGATTTTTTTTTTAATTTGATTTTTATGGTGCAAGGACATCAAAGGTCATACTGCACCAAGGCATATGTCACAACAGTACATATGGTAACTGATTAACAGGACAATCAAACATCCATGCCCTTGGTGGGATTCAAAGTGGGATACGGATACACTAACCACTTGGCCAACCAGGACGGAAAAGTTTCTTGAATTAAGACACACACACACACAAAAGGATAAGTGATACTATTTATTTAAGGCCACATAATTCAGTTTGAATATTACAGGCCATCTTCAGTGGTGACAACAGTTAATTACAAAATAGAACACATGATGTTATACATAAAACAATGCAATGGCATAACTGAGAAAATATTGCAATATTGACAATTTAATAGCTCTCTCTCTCTCTCTCTCTATATATATATATATATATATATATATATAAAATTGATGTGTCATTTGAATAAGACTTTCCCATATCTTAGAAAGAGGTAGTCATTCTGACTTAAGTTCAGATGGTGAAGTAAAGCCTCAGCACTTTCTTTGAACAAGCATTCAAATTTATCCCAGTGTCAAAAGTTATAAAAGTAAAAGTAATAATTACTAGTAATACTATTTTCCATATGGCAGTGAGTTTGAAGTCATCTGATATGAGGTTAAGTCTAATGATATCAAAGAGGTAGTGGGAGCATTGTTATAGACCTAGTGGATCTGTTGCTAGTGACAACGAAATGCATTATGAAATAAACATGATAGGCACGAAACAATCATCGTCGATAACTTTAATTATCCAAACACTGATTGGGTAATGATGATGGCCACATAATTCAAGCCATCATTCAAGCCAAGAGAATAATGAAACTGAATTTACTGAGCTGTTGCTTGATAACTTCCTCAAGCATGTGACAGAAGGAACTCTAGTTCAAAGAGGGTTGGATTTGATTATAGTGTCAGAGAGAATTTTAGTTAATGCCATGATTGTTCTGCCTCTGGTTGGTGATAGTGATCATGCTGACTTGCCTAGGGAAGTGGCTAAGTTTATAGATATTCCATTCAGAAAAGGTTACCTGCTAAACTACAAAGCAGGAAAATATGACCAAAAGAGGAGTACAGTAGGTTCTGCCCCATGGTAGGCTTTGCTAGATGGGAAGGTATCAGCAGTGCATGAGAAATGTAAAAAAAAAAAAAAACTTAAATGACACGATATCAGAATGTGTTCCTCAAGTTCAAAGAATAAATAGGATAGGAGTGAAGTGGATGTGTAATCATATTAAGCAAATGATTCGTTAAAAAAAAGATGTGGAAGGAATACCAAGTGCATAAGAAATGTCAGTTATTAAAATTATAAGGATCAGTCCAGAAGAGTTTCACAGCTGTTGTAAATACAGCTAAGTCTGAGTTTCTGTAATCTAAAGAAAACTCAAAAGAATTCTATTGTTAAGCTTCAAATAAAACAAAGATGAGAAGAAAGAAAAAATGAGCCACTTTCAAGAATAAAAAGAACAAAGTAAACAAAGCAAGTTAAATAAGAACACAAAATGTGAAGCAAACATTCAAATATTTTGACCACGTGTCCTCTAGGCACAAAGGTAGTTGGGTTTTTTTTTTTTTTTTGTTTGATTTAAATGTAAAATTACTGTCTCCAAGATGTTTGGAATTTTTTCTTTTTCTACATCCATATTTGTTTACGTTAAGAAAGTTCTGTTTGCATAGGCAGATCCCAAAATAACCTATCATTTTCGATGCATATATAAACAGTTTTTCGCCATCTAATTGCATGTACTATCAAGCACATAGCTTACTAATCTAACTGAACTATAATGGTTCATAATTAAATATTTTCGGTGCCTCACCTTTTGATCATTGGTTCCGTCTTGCTGTTAGAGCCATACAATGATTTCTCTGGTTGTCATAGCCCTCGAGCAATCTTGGCCGGCTCTCCTGAGACTGCGTCAGTGTCCTTCTTCTTCTGCAGCTTGTCCCACTTAAGTGGGGAGTCGCTGTTAATGATGAGTCTCCTCCACATCCTCCTGTCTTGGGCTGTCACCACATCCAAGTTCTTCATCCTCAAGTCCTCTTCTACCAGCTCCCTCCATCCCTTCATTGGCTGCCCACGCTTCCTCCTTCCTTGCACATCCACCTGCATAACCTTTCTTCCCACATATTCGTCCTCCCTCCTCATCACATGACCAAACCATCTCAACCTTGCCTCCTGTATCTTCACTCCTAAGTTCGTAACTTTCACTGTTCCTCTCACAGTCATTTCTCAGACGATCCTTTCTGGCCACACCGCACATCTACCTAAGCATTCTCATCTCTGCTACCTCCATCCTGCTGATGTTATTTTTCCTCAGGGCCACAGTTTCCATAGCATACGTCATAGCTGGCCTCACTACTGTCTTATAGATTTTGCCTTTCAGATTGATCGGCACCCTCTTATCGCATAGCACTCCAGCCATCTCTCTCTCTCTCTCTCTCCAGTTCCTCCAACCCACTTGTATCCCGTATCCCACTTCATTCTCAGCCTCTCCATCCTCTTTCACTGTTGAATCTAAGTATCTAAAGTCCCTAACTTTCTTGATGACATTTCCTTCCAGCTCCAGATCTGTCTCTTGGCTGCCATCCACTTTGCAACACATATACTCTGTTAGTTTAGCTGCCATGCCACTTCTCTTGATTCTGCACATAGCACGATGTCCAAGACACATTTTCTCTCACCTCCTCTGTCACCACCTCCATCACAATATTAAACAGGAACGGACTTAATGCTGACCCTTGATGCAAGTCAACTGTCACTTGAAAACTTTCTGTCTCTCCCAGGCAGGTCCAAACTCTTGTCTTTACAATTCTGTACATCTCCTGCACCAACCTGACATATTTCTCTGGTACCTTCTTCTCCCTCAGACACCTCCAGACTTCTTGCCTTGGCACTCTATCGTATGCTTTTTCCAGATCAATAAACACTAGAAGTAGCTCCTGTTGTTTCTCTCGAAACTTTTCCATTCTGCCATAACCCAAGGATAGCATCTGTCATTGATCAACCAGGCATGAAGCGAAACTGCTCCTTTGCAATCTCCACCTCCTTTCTCAGTCTCCCATCAAGAACCCTTTCTAGGATTTTCATTGTGTGGGACATTGAATTATAAAAGCCAATCTTATAATTTTTCTTTTTATATACTCAAGTCCAATATAAATGTAGGCAAACTACTCCAAAACTGATTTTAAAGGGTTAAAAATAAGAAACTTGCACATCTCCAAATTGCAGTCATGTTTTCTCATCTCCAATATATTACTGGCTGTAACTGTTATCTGACCATGCTTATATCTTCTGACAATTACAACCAAGAAACCTTCAGGCAGCAAAAAAGCTTTTGCACTGCTTTAACAACTTCAGTTTACAATTTTACTAAATCTTGTTTTGCACAATAATATAAGACATGGATCAATATTTAAAAGACAGGAAACAATTCATAACAATAATACTTCGCACGCATTTAATTCTGTGTAGCAGTTTAATACTGTCAGCATATGCATGTCTTCATCACCAATTAGAAGATTGATTTGGGCAAAAAGATCTGCTTTTAGGGAGCTCGTGAAAGATCAGCGATTTTTTAATTAATACATATATTAGTATAATTCCACCTACTAGTTTCACTAGCGACTGTCTAACTTTGTGAAGGCTCAAACGGTACATACAAAAAAATATGAGAGAATACAGAAACGTTGCTAACTTTTAGGCAAGGTTTGAACATATGCGTGACAATGCATGCATGTGTTGAGAAGCTTCAGTCAGTATCATGAATACGTGTTTCATGCACATGCGTTACATGATTTTTTGCGTATTGTAGTTCCGTTAAACTGAGCGAGTTGATTAACTTTTTTCCATATATCTTTCAGTATGGCACCCTGATTTCTGTTGAGGTTGTTACCCGTTCTTAATATCACTGCTGCTTCCTTGAAAATTCTGTAACTGTAATCATCATCTAAATACGGCATAGAGCTATTTTCCCAGTCAATTGCATGGTTGTAAGTAGAAAAGTGATGTGTTAAGCGTGAGGAGACTGTTCTGTTGTGATTGACATCCCACATGCTCCTTCTGTCTGATTTCCAGGCTTCTTGAAGTTTGCCCAATATATGAAAGACTGCACGTACATGGAATTCTATAAACACCTGGATATTTGAAAAATGATACACTGTCTTTGGGAGATCTTAGTACTTGTCTGATGGTAGTAGTTGGCTTAAATACCAGATGTTGTGAGATTTTAACATTCTCGCTAATCTTGAAGAGACTGAATCAACATAAGGGATGACTACTGTTGAAGCGTACTGGGTGACTGTTCCTTGTTGTTGGAGGTTGTCTTTATAAAGAAATTTGTTGATGATGTTTGTAGGAAAACCATTCTGCGATAGTGTTATAGCAATTTGAGAAAGTTCTGTATATATCTCTTCTTCGTCTGAAATAAACTTTTTGGCTGTGTTTCGTAACATGTGAATGGTGCTATGTTTTTGTGATCTATGATGGTTAGAAGAATAATGTAAATAACGTCCAGTATCTGTAGGTTTTCTGTATATGGAAAGTTTAAAATTATTCTCCTGCCTTTTCACCAGTATGTCTAGGAAGGGGAGTTGTCTTAATTTTGATAAAAATTTAATTTTCCAACTTTTCCATGAATAGGTCTGCACAAGGTGGTGACAGTGGGCTACCCATTGCTAGGCCTTCCAATTGTTGGTAAACTGTGTTGTTTACTTTTAAGAAATTTGATTTCAGGCAGTGATTGAACAACTGTGTAATGTCTGTAGGGAAGAGATCTTTAATACTGTTAATGACCTCATCCACTGGAACATTCATAAATAAGGAAACTACATTCAGGCTGGCCATTATGTCCATTTGTGATGTCTTAACGTACTTCGATTTCTTTACAAATTGTTGCAAGTTCTTAATATAGGACTCTGTTTGTCTAATTTTTCCTTTTAGTAAGTTGGTAAGGTGTTTAGCCAATAGGTTTGTAGGGGAAGATCTGCCATCCACAATTGGACGCAGTGGAACACCCTCCTTACACACTTTGGGTGCACCATAAAGGCGAGGAGTTATGGGATGTATGGATTTGAGTTTTCTTTTTAATTCCTCAGGTCAACCTGTTATATTTCTGATCAGCAGGTTTGTTTCGTGGTGGTTTGTCATAATAGGATTTTTCTTTAATATTTTATACATGGAACTTTCCAAAAGGAGATTGTTTATCTTAGTGAAATAGTCTTTTGAGTTAAGAATGACTGTAGAGTTCCCCTTGTCAGCTTTAGTAATGATTATCTCTTTGTTGTTTCGTAAGTTACGATTAGCCTTCCTATAGTATGGAGTGGTGTTCTGTTTAGGTTGTTTTCTGTTGCAAGGATAATCGTGGTCTGTAGAAGACGGAGGCCTTTTTCAATTCCACAAATGAAGTCCATTTTTGGAATGAAATTAGGGATGATGGAGAAGTTGAAACCTTTCTTTAGGATGTCGGATTCCTGTTTGGTAAGGCCGTGATCTGACATGTTGAAAATCACTTTGTCATCTGGGAGGTTGCTATAAAAATGGTATTTTTTCTTATACAGTTCTTCAAATTTTTTAATTGTTCACCTTGCTTAACTGGAAAGATTTCTCATAGCTAAATTGTAACATGTGGTCTATACTGTTCCAAGTGGTATAGTCTAAACTGTTTCAAATATCATTAAAATGGTTGCGGCAATTAAGGTCAATAATATTCAGTTCATGCCTGATGTGTTGTATCCTTTCTCGAATTAGCACCAAAGAAGCTTTGTTGTAGATACTTTTGGCTCGTTTAGATTGAATATATCCTTTAATTATTAAGAACGTCAGGATGATTGAAAAATCTCTGCATCTCTTAAGAAATGTAAGGTGGTTCAATAACTTAGCCTTCCTGCATTTCTCTTTTTCGAGGAACTGTACTTTGTGTTTCATCTGTGTATTTAAATTATACATATTTGGTCATAAAATACTTAAAAAATGAGACTTTTTGTGGTTATAAGATCATAGGTTCTTTAATTAATATATATATTAGTATAATTCCACCTACTAGTTTTGCTAGCAACTTTCTAGCTTTGTCAAGGCTCGAACGGTACATACAAAAAAATATGAGAGAATACAGAAACGTTGCTAACTGTTAGGCAGTTAAGTTTGAACATATGCATGCATGTGTTGAGAAGCTTCAGTCAGTATCATGGATACGTGTTGTATGCACACGCGTTACATGATTTTTCACATATTGTAGTTCCGTTAAACTGAGTGAGTTGATTAAGTTTTTCCATATAATAATAAGTTTATTTCAGACGAAGAAGAGATATATACAGAACTTTCTCAAACTGCTATAACACTATCGAAGAATGGTTTTCCTACAAACATCAACAACAAATTTCTTTATAAAGACAACCTCCAACAACAAGGAACAGTCACCCAGTACGCTTCAACAGTAGTCATCCCTTATGTTGATTCAGTCTCTTCAAGATTAGCGAGAATGTTAAAATCTCACAACATCTGGTATTTAAGCCAACTACTACCATCAGACAAGTATTAAGATCTCCCAAAGACAGTGTACCATTTTTCAAATATCCAGGTGTTAAATAGAATTCCATGTACGTGCGGTCTTTCACATATTGGGCAAACTTCAAGAAGCCTGGAAATCAGACAGACGAAGAAGAGATATATACAGAACTTTCTCAAACTGCTATAACACTATCGCAGAATGGTTTTCCTACAAACATCAACAACAAATTTCTTTATAAAGACAACCTCCAACAACAAGGAACAGTCACCCAGTACGCTCAGTCAGTATCATGGATACGTGTTGTATGCACACGCGTTACATGATTTTTCACATATTGTAGTTCCGTTAAACTGAGTGAGTTGATTAAGTTTTTCCATATAATAATAAGTTTATTTCAGACGAAGAAGAGATATATACAGAACTTTCTCAAACTGCTATAACACTATCGCAGAATGGTTTTCCTACAAACATCAACAACAAATTTCTTTATAAAGACAACCTCCAACAACAAGGAACAGTCACCCAGTACGCTTCAACAGTAGTCATCCCTTATGTTGATTCAGTCTCTTCAAGATTAGCGAGAATGTTAAAATCTCACAACATCTGGTATTTAAGCCAACTACTACCATCGGACAAGTATTAAGATCTCCCAAAGACAGTGTACCATTTTTCAAATATCCAGGTGTTAATAGAATTCCATGTACGTGTGGTCTTTCATATATTGGGCAAACTTCAAGAAGCCTGGAAATCAGACAGAAGGAGCATGTTGGGGATGTCAATCACAACAGAACAGTCTCCTCAGGCTTAGCACATCATTTTTCTACTTCCAACCATGCAATTGACTGGGAAAATAGCTCTATGCCATATTTAGATGATGATTACAATTACAGTTACAGAATTTTCAAGGAAGCGGCAGTGGTATTAAGAATGGGTAACAACCTCAACAGAAATCAAGGTGCCATACTGAAAGATATATGGAAAAACTTAATCAACTCACTCAGTTTAACGGAACTACAATACGCAAAAAATCATGTAATGCGTGTGCATACAACACGTATCCATGATACTGACTGAAGCTTCTCAACACATGCACACATTGTCATGCATATGTTCAAACTTAACTGCCTAACAGTTAGCAACGTTTCTGTATTCTCTCATTTTTTTGTATGTATCATTCGAGCCTTGACACAGCTAGACAGTCGCTAGCAAAACTAGTAGGTGGGATTATACTAATATATGTATTAATTAAAGAACCTATGGTCTTAACCACAAAAAGTCTCATTTTTTAAATATCAGTGATTTTTGTTGATTTATTGGCGTATTTCTAGTATATTATTGTAGGTTTTTTTAGTATATTAATGTACTACAGCATTTAATAACATACCCTATTTACTAGAATATAATTTGCACTTTTTTCCCCCCAAAATGAAAGTTGAAAAATAGTGATGCAAGATGTGGGGATTTTTGGAAACTAAACTTTTTCAGGAAAAAATTAAATTGATGCTTATAATTAAATCCTCAGTATTCATTATAACTGTTCACATTATTTATAAAATGAATGCATTTAAATTTTAATTATCAATGTTATTTACAAGATCGGCCGCTTGCCATCACGCGATATATTAGTGACAATGCTTCTATAATTAAATTAATTATTTATGGCAAAATCATGTCACAAGCTCTGAAAATTCAGTTGCACAACAGTTCTAATGATAGTATCTTAATCCACCCCTGTGCAATCTATGATCGAGTAGAAGTCAATGCTCTCACTCCCACATTTCTATGCACATGACTGGAGCAGTATTAACAAAAGATCGTGTGACTCAACGACAAAGGCAAACTGACGATTGGAGAGTTAAAATGCTGATTTTCATCCATCAAATTTCAAAATAACAAACTGCCATAACAACTTTCACGATCTATTTCTTCAAGTTTAAAACTTTTTCCTTGTGTGAACTATATGCAAAACATTTTAATTTATTTTTTTGTAAAGAAAAATCAGGGTTGAGAGATATACGTGAGGGAGAGTTATATTTGAGTTAATATGGTAATTGTAAAAATATTATTAGTTTTTACTACTCTTAAGAATAGTGCTGAAAACTCATAACAGCAGGGAAATGTTGAAAGCACAAATTAAAGATGTTACAGAAAGGGGGGGGGGTGCCCTTTTCTGCTAACTCTGCCGTTTGCGAACTTCTGACTGCTCTTCTAGGATACTGCATCTTTTGTTGATGTTTTCCTTGAGTGTAAGTGAAATGCCAGTTGCTACTGTGATAAGTCAGATGTGGTGAGCTAGCATTCCACTTATTATCATCAATTGGCCTTCCTTTTTCATTAATTATTTTAACACAATTTACTCCCAGCACTCCTTGACACATGCCATTCTGACTCTTGTTCGCCGTGTCATCTTCATAGGATGTTCTTATATCCCTCAATTCTCTGGGGAGATCGACTCGTACCTAGTTTGAGCAAATTCCTCATTTTCTTCGATGATCATCTTCTCATTTCCTCTTTGATTGCTCTGTGTGTGTTTAATCTCCTTGTTCGTATCAGAGTATTTCCTATGTTTGTTGTAGTTGGAATAAGGATCGCTAGAGGTGGGATGTTCTTCCTCCTCTTGGGTGACTCCCCCCCCCCCTTTTTTTTCTTTTTTTTTTTTGTTTCTCCATGGATTTCTCCTTGTCATCATCACTATGGTGGTTGCCCACACTTAGTGGTTTTTTTCTTTTTCCTCACACATTTTCAAGTGAATCACCCAAACATACTAGTCTCTCTGATCTACATTTATAAAGCTTCAGTCGGTCTGAGTGCACTACGAAGGTTTTCCCCCAGAATGTCCTTTCTTTGATCCTGAATGCCACTGGTAACAACTTTTCCAGGATCTCAAATGGTCCCTCTGCACTCTTCCCAAATTTTCCTCCTTTCTTCTTGTTAGAGACATGTTATAAGAGGAAGATTCCCTGGTCTCAGATCTTTATACTTCCTTAACTTGTTGGCATACTTTCTTGCTCTCTGTGAGCTATTGTAGCTAGACTCTGCTAATAGCTCATGTGCTACTCTGTTTTCCATTATTAGGTTGTTCAAATACTCATCGATGTCGGGAAATCCCATATTGACTTGTGAGTTATTAAACTCACTTGGAAACAGAGGCTTAAATCCATACAGCACAACTGCAGGGGCTTCCTTAATGGCAGTATAAAGTGCGGTTCTGCAAGCAAACAGGGTGTGGGATAAAGTGAGCTTCAAAGTTCTGTTTAGCCTCTCACACATTTCATTTCCTTGGGGGTGATAGGGGGTAGTGAACAGTTTCTTTATCTTAAGCAACTTACACAGCTGTAGAGTGACTTCAGCTGTGACGTTGGAGCCTTGGTCAGAGAGAAGAGTTTAGGGGGGGGGGGGGGGGGTCCCATATCTAGAGATAATGAGCTTGAATAATTTAGCCTGCCAGAGTCTGTGCAGTTTGATCCTTCATAGCTGTGGCCTCAGGGAATCTAGAGAACATGTCTATAATTACCAGGATATACTTGTTGCCCTTCATGGTAGTGGGAACGGGCCCAATTATATCCATGGCCACAGCTTGAAAGGGACGTGTGGGGATGGGAAATGGTTGAAGAGGGGCCTTTCCTATAATGCTAGACTTTCGTTCGCAAAGGTGACACGAGGATACGTAGGATTCAACGTCTTCTGTCATACCCCTCCAAAAGTATCTGTCTCTCACTCATTTCCAAGTCCTGTGGAACCCCTGATGACCCGCCAAGTCAGAGTCATGGAATGTGTGGAGCACCCACAGAATCATGATCTTGGGGACCAGAATCTTTTCCTTCCACCTTCCAGTGACATCATGTCAGGAAAAAATACCTTCCTTGTCAATGTGTAACGTGTTAGAGAATTGTGCCCCTCTGAGAGTTTCTCTCCTTTCACAAACTTCTAATATCTCTCTCCCATACAGGGTCTATTTTCTGGGCTCTATAATCAGAGACTTCTCCCAGACTTGCAGGTGGGGTGGAGTATTCTTGTTCCCTTCTAGTTCTGTGATCTTTTGTATGGAATTGATTAGCCCTTCCCTTTGACAGGTATTCTCCTCTGGGTCAGTACTTAACGCTCTAGATAGGTAATCCGCCACTACATTGGCCTTCCCGGGAATATATTTTATTTCCAGGTTAAATTCTTGCATTTCTAGTGTCCAGTGGATTATCCTTTGCTTTTTGTTTTTCATTGATGAGATAAATGACAAAGGTTTATGACCTGACTGCAGGATGATCTGCTGCCCTAGTAGCATGTATCTAAACTTTCTCAAGGCATTGACAATCGCTAATGCCTCCTTTTCTATCGCCAAATAATTTTTTTCAGAAGGGGAGAGTTTCCTGCTAATAAAGGCAATGGGCCTAAAACACTCCCCTTCCTGTTGTTCCACTACTGAGGCAATGGTATCATTGAAGGCATCAGTGGAAAGAAAGAATTTCTGTCCGAGCTTTGGGTAAGTGAGGACAGGTGATCTAGTTAAAGCCAGGTTGAGTGATTGGTGTGCCTCCTGCTGTTCCTTTCCCCCCACATGAACTTCACCCCCTTTTTTGTTAGTCTCACGATGGGTTGCATTAGTCTCAAGCACTGAGGAATGAATTTCCTATAGAAATTGATCATTCCTAGGAACCTCCGGACTTGTCTAACAGTGGTGGGGACCCTAGCCTTTAAAATGGCAGTAACATTATCTTGGGTGAGGATTATTCCTGCCTCACTTACAATGTGCCCCAAGTATTCCACTTTTCTTAAAAAGAACTGACACTTGGAACACTTTAGGGAGAGTCGGGCCTCGCTCAGTCTGTTTAAAACGGCCAAAAGAATTTCCTTGTGCTTTAATAGATCGGAAGAGTATATTAATAGATCATCTTGGAAGCATATGACTCCCTTCCTCAACATGTCTAAGAGAATGGAATTCATCAGACTTTGGAAACTCATGGCTGAGTTTCTGGCTCCCTGAGGAAGTCGACACAGTTGATACTTTTGCCATCTTGTGGTGAATGCAAAGTATTTCCTGTCTTCCTTCCTAAGGGGGATTTGAAAGTAGCCAGAGTTTAAGTCCAGCTTGGAGAAGTATCGTGATCCCCCAAGACCTATCAATAGCTCTTCTATCTTACACATAGGAAAGTCAATAGATCGGTTACTTTGTTGACCTCATGTAGGTCCAACACAAACCTTAAACTCCCGTTAGGTTTCTCCACCAGTATAAAGGGACTATTCCACTGAGAATTGGATTTCTCGATGATCCCAGCCTTCTCATAGTCTTCTAGCAATTTTTGTAGTTTCTCCATGTGTTTGAGAGGCGTTTGATACTGTCTAACATGCATGGGGAAGTCGGATGTGATTTGTACAGTATGTTCAACCTTGTTCGTGCAAGATAGGGAACTAAATGTGCTATGAAAGCGTTGAAATACCTGTTTAACAAGTTCATTGCCAATCACGCGATGCGAGTTCTCACCAAACAGCTGATCACGCGTTATCGCATTGACGTTGCTAACTAAATAAAAAAATAAAAAAAATTTAGTCACCACACGAAATTCCAATTTTCAGCTTGGCAATGAACGATATCGTGCGATCACACAATGCGAGTTCTCACCAAACGGCCGATCACGCGTTATCGCGTGGACGTCGCTAACTAAATAAAAAATAAAAAAAATTTGGCCACCACACGAAATTCCAATTTTCAGCTTGGCAATGAAAGTGTTAAAGAAACTCTCAATCTCGGTTCTTTCAAAATCAGAATCTAATGAATTGATAGTGCCTTCTACTATTTTCCTTTTCCACTCATTTGATGTCTCCTAAGGATTTCCCAATTCAATATCTAAAACCTCATTTACTTCCTTTTCGCTCCCTATTCTAAACTTCGGTTGGAATCTTATTCCACTAAGGGATGTTGTTTCATTGGCGAAGTCACACATGAAGTGGTGTTTCTCCAAGAAATCAACGCCCAGTATGACTTGGTTACTCGTATTGGCTAGTTCAGGGAGAATCAACACTTCATGAGAGAGTGTGTGGCTGGGAAACAAGGTATTGTGAGCTTTACATTCATCTTCATATTAGAGAGGAGTTCAACTCTGGCAATTCCAGTAATTTTTACTGGCTTACACAGTTCGACGAGTTCATCTGGGGACACCCTACAAATTTTTTCGACCAGGAGGATGGGTATCACTGATATGTGCACCCCGGAGTCTAGTAAGAGTTCACAGGGAATACCCTCCACAAATCCTTCATCGAGAGTCAAAGGTATTCGCCCACCGATCTCTGCAGTTGCCACACTCTGCATCTTATAGCTTTTGCAAGCCAATGATTTATGCTCACTGGCTGATTCATCGAGGGGGATGGGCTGCAGAAACTTCTTGCACTACAGAGATTTCTCCTAAATGTCTATTAATTTGTTTGTTGCTCATTTCGCGTTCTTTTCTTGGTGACTTCAGAGGCTTAGTTTTTTTCATTTGAGTTGGAGTTGGCTTCGTTTCCAGAGCAGAGGGGAGAGGAGGGACATTGCGCATTCGGTTCTTCCAATAGTAACTTCCTCAAATTTTTTGCATTAGTCATGTCCTCCAACACCTTTTCCCTCTCCTTCGCTAGTCTATAACACTCATCTAAATTGTTGGCTCGCTTCTTGTATATTATTTCACATAAATCTTCACATAGCCCTACCCTAAATTTTTGGAAGGCTATCTATCCATTGAAGGTGGGATTTCTTCTCCATGGACACACTCACTGATTGTGTGATGGAGTGCAATCTGTTAAGAAATTTGGTCACACTTTCTCCTTTGTTTTGTACGCACCGTAAAGTTCCCATAGGGTTTGGAAAGGGCCCCTTTTCTGGGAAAATTTTTCAATTAGTGCTTCCTTGAAATTATCATATTCTAAAACGTTTTTTAGTGTGTAAGAACAGAGGAAATTCTTCGCCTTTCCTACCAGCTTAGTACGAAGTAGTATAAGGAGCTGAGAGTCTGTCCACCTTCCAATATTTTTCAGTTCTTCGACGTAGCAAAAAAATGCATGAACACCGTCTGTCTCCTCTCGAGAGAATTGCAGGAATACCTGTTGTGGATTCACCGTTCTGAAGAATTCAGTATCGTCCATACCTGTGCTCGATGATAGTGCCATATTGATATATCAGTCACAATTTTTACAATATCTAAGTTTCAAAATTTCTTATATTTGGCTTGCCTGATTTACTCTATAACCTGCTCACTTTGATAAATCAAATCCTGCTGACTGGTGTGCCATTGTTAAATATATTATTCAATTTAATTACTTTTGCTTATTTTCTTTAAATAACTTTTACGCAATTCCTTTCTTAAATCTCTCTAGCTTAGTTTCGTCTAAATAATATGCTCTAGCTTTCTATCCATCTTAAGATTCACTCAAGGCCGTTATTCACCCTTAAGAATGGTGCACGTGGATTTTGAAGACAAAGGGTTTACTACTGGACAATGCCGATCCCTCAATACTGGTTCTGATTCCTTCTTCGGATTCAGGGAAAATTTCTATTATACTGCACCACCCTGAATCCTAGATTATTGAACAGTGCAAAATCAAGGAACCAGAACTCAGTTTAGTACACTATCTTAAATCACTTAACACGTTCGCTGCCAACTACGAGTATACTCATAGTTCGTATATGAGCTTCACAAGCCAACTACGAGTATGCTCGTATGTCGATTACCAACCTCCTATGCCAAGCGCGAGTTAATCCGTAGTATAGCACGTAATTTGTAAATCAATTTAAAACTAGTAAAATCAATAAAAATAAAAACCAATCAATGAAATAAAAAAGCACTCAGTAAAATTCAACTTTCCTCAATATTTTGTAAAGCATATAAATTGGTTTGTTCTACTAAAATTGTGAGAAAATCTTCAGAAAAGAAAAGTTCAACTAACCTTTTGATACTGAAATTTTCAGTGTCAATTTTAAAACCTGCAGTTTCAAGAAAGTCAAATTGTGGGGCTCTTCTGAATTTTCCCAATAAGTTGATGTATTTGGCTGGTTGCTAACTTCATCTTCAAAAGTTTCTTCATCATCGGAGTAACCACTAGAGTCGTCTGTAGGATCATCTTCGGAATTGGAACCAAATATTTCATGAAATTCAGCATCGCTCATATTAGCATAAGCTTCTACTTCTATATCAGTAAGTTTTCTTTTACTGGCCATGGCGAAATTGAAGGTTCTTAGAGACTAGAAACTAAAACTGAACTAGACGGAATAAACACTGGCATCAGCACATGTAATATATAGATGGAAGTGATACGAGATTACTCGTAGTTGGCGTATGAAACAAAATTCTATCTGATAAGCAGGCTACGAGATTACTCGTAGTGACCTTGAAGATGCGAAAGCGCTTGGCATGCAGGAACAAACTACGACCAAGTAGCATGGCAGTGAACGTGTTAAGCTTATTTTGCAGTCATAGCCTCCCTAACAATTTATCTCCCGCTGTGGTTCGAATTTTATGAGAAGGTGCAATAGAAATATAAAATCAGACAAGTCACTAGTTAAACTTAAAGAGAAGAACATTTAACTTCAATTCAGACATTTACACATTATAAATAGACACTGACATATAACTTCACTAATATCAAAGAATGAATATAATAATCAAAACCTTCTAAATTTCTCATAGCATGCAATACACATCAATTCAAGTATGTAATTTTATCTATGAACAGTCATGCACTTTTCTATACTTCACTTATTAAATCATAAAGTAACCTCCACGTGCTTCTGCACTAATCCCTTCAAATTTTCATATATTATCACTACTTCAAAATCTAACTTTCTCTGAAGTCCTTAGCATAATTAATAACCTCAAAAAACTTAATGTCCTTCCTGAATTTTACAAGCTTTCTCCCATAACACAGTTACTTAACAAACATAGGGTTTACATTACCATTTGCTGGGGGATTATTCTTGGCCATCTCATTCATCACGACTGAACTTTCTCTTCTTGATTCCTGGCTCATTCTATATTGTTTGTAGTGTTCCACTGGTGGTCCGGACAGGACATATCTCTGCCCCCCGAAAGTAACTGCCCATTGTTTTCTCGTCAACAGGTTCAACATGGCTCAGCTATCTCCTGGGGAAATCGAAAACTGCCTTCCACTGGGCTAAATGTTAACCGGCAAGCTTTCATGAACATCACGGCATGCTCCTTCAGTCTTTGTCTCGATGACCTTGTCGAAGCATGGGGCAAGAAGGTGCCACAAGGAGGTTCCAAAACCAAACAAAAAGCTACCAAAAAGCCTTCTCTTAGGCACTGCTACTGTTTTTAAATCGCGCGTCATCCTTTCTTACTACGTCATTGCTTTTCCCCTCCCCTTTGCCTGAGTTACCCTACATCACCAGTACGTAGTGCCACACTCTCCCCTAGCGTTCTCTTCGATGTGGGGGGGAGGGTGCTACGTGCTTGCCTTACTTGGTGCACGCATACTTGTTTCACGTGTTCAGCTTCTGGCCATCTACACCTAATCCGATTAACTTTTCTCCCAACAAATTTACAAGCATTTACACAAAAGTAACATAGCTTAAATCACAGACAATTCACAATATTTATATTACAACATGAATTATGGATAAATAACCTCAAGTTAGTAATGTTTCTGGTAAGTCACAAGTAATTTAGCACATCTGATATGTCAATATATGTTCAAAATTGCAAACGCATGTTAAGTCTGAAGGAAACGTAAATTAATAAATTTTCAGTTAAATTCAGAACTTAACAATATGATAGAAGTCTATAAACTTTTGAATGGTTGTCATAGGATTTCAACTGATGAAATTTTTTGTTATATGGAAGCTGGGGGAAAGAACCCAGGGGCATCCATGGAAGTTAAGTTTGTTCACAGTCAAGAAAGGGATAAGAGCTAGGTTTTTTTCCCCAGAGAGAGCAGTGAGTGAGTGCATCTAGTGCGAATGAATTTAAGGAAAGGTATGATAGCTGGTTTGGATGATTTATAGCCTCCCTCGACGAGTCCTTGACTCCCTGGAGGTCTCAGATAATAATAATAATATTTCTACTGGTTTCACTAGCATCTTCAAAGCACAAATAGTTGTCACAGTATAAGAGTACTAACCATCAGTTATTAGTCAGAACAATTTAAAATTGTAATGGATGAAAGGTGCTAAAATTCTAATTTTTGATACCTAATATGGTATCCTAAAAACACTTAACACATGGAGCAAAGGGGGGATATCTGTTCCAATGATACAGGTTGCCACTAAAATCATATACTTTAAGGATATTTTCAGCCAATGGCTATAATCTCTATAATATAGATAAAATACCAAATTCTCGCCCAACCCCCTCCTCTCCTAATACAGAAGACTATAGCAAAACTATCACTATCCTATAAACTATCACTATATAGTATATATCCATCCATCCATCCATCCATCCATTTACTCGTCCGTCCAAGGATGGGTTGAGTCCACTCTTAATGAGGGGTTTACTGGCATATTAATGTAGCTGGCTCGCCACTCCTCTGCCGCATCCCATAAGGGTGGTATTCTTGACTGTAATCTGTGTGTGTTCACGGAGCTGGTTTCCTGCTTGTGGGATGAAAAACCCCAGATAAACTAAGGGAAAAACCCTGCTGCCCACGCCTAAGGCCGGCTAACTTGGCTATGGCTGAGGAAGATCCTACAGCTCCTCACGTCAGTGATGGGAATTGAACCTAGGACACTCCTTCCCCAGGCATATGGTTGCGAAGTGCAAAACCACTAGGCTAACTGCACGGACAGTATATGTTTCAGATACCCTTCCATACAGGATTAGATGGAAGAAAGCTACAATGACACAAAACGTGTTATAAGATAGAGACACTTTCAGAGTCAACAGCAACAATAAAAATATTAAGTACAGCTGTATAAATTTACCACAAATCTAGGAGACAGTCATTTTTAAGATCAACTCTAACTTAACACTTCTTTTTTATCCAGCAGTATAAAGTGTCAAATTAGAACCTTAGTTCCTTTCTTTTGTCAGTTATAATTTTAAACTTTTCTCTAATAAAAGGTGCTAGGTAGAAAACCATGATGTCATGAATTATACACCTTTTATATAACCTTTTGATGTCATGAATTATACACCACAAAGCTTCAAATGAATTTTCAAAAGAAGCCCACTTCTACATTACAAGTAACAATAAATAAACTGCATAGATGAAAACAAAAACCGCACTATATATTCTGTTATAAAAACATCATGATAAAATGAATGCAACTGCAAAAATTATGTTCTTACAATTGTCTCACATTATTTCCATACTTGTTAACATAATACATAAAAGATAGAGAGGAGACCAACCTATGCCTAGAGTCATCCATTTGCTGACAGTTGTCAACAGAATCTATATTATATGCTGGATATTCTGAGTGAAGACCAGAAGATGAAATGAAATACTGCCATTTAATTGAAGGATGAACCTCAAGATTATGTTGAAATACTGAAAAATTAAAGAAAGAAAATAAAATAATTATACATTAAACACAAATATGCATTTAAATAATACGTCTTAGTTGCTTTAACAAGCAACCTATATGTATTCTAAACGAATATTTTCTTTATCAATTCTTAAATAAAGGTGTGTGTGTGTATATATATATATATATATATATATAGTCAACCAAAGATGAGAGAACCCTCGACACTTCTGAGCATGGCAGAAGGCGAATCCATTCGGATAATAGGGTAATCAATCTGTTTCGTGAGATGGGTGTTTATTATTACATGTAGGAAAATTAGCTTTTCTTTTATAAACATTCTAGTTTTTAAAGTCGTAACTATTTTGCTTGCATAATAGTTGGAAAATTTTATGTATAGAGCACATGATTTTGCATGTTAGTGATGAATGTGTACATCCCTAATTATTTTCTCTCCTTCGACATGAATTGACTCTTCTTGGCACTTTGACAGCTATGGTTCTCTCATCTGCAGGCAAGCTATATATGCACACACCTTTTAAAATCTTACCTTATAATTAGACGAAATTAGTTGAATATTAAAGATTAACAACATTCACTGAAAACTACATATGCAACTGATGATATATTCAGAAAATAAAAAAAAAAAAAACATCCATATCATTAAAGTAATCTATTACATTTCTTCAATGAACCATCTGAAATTTCAGGAATAGAAAATTATTTTCTTCATGCTGTAAAGCAAGCAGAAAGCAAAAAATGCAAACATCACACACACACACCTGCACGTGCATTGCAGAAACCCCATGGGCAAGGTGCATTGTGTCGTGTAACAAGTCATGCATTTGTGGCTGATATAAATTGGAGGAATATGATGCTCCCAAGTCAGTGCAACTGTGTCGGGAGAAATGACAGCGTTTGAAAGAGGCACTACGATAGGATGTAATGTTGCAGGCCTATCTGTTCATCAAATTGTTGACAAATTGGGCCATCCCATGTCAATAATCAGCGATCCCATACTGCAGTGGATGACCCACCACACTCACTGAACATAACCAGATGGTGCTACTAAGGATAATATGTAAATACTGCCATTTGTTGGCTCTTATGTGAATCTGCACAAAAACATTCAGAACCAAGACTAACAACATGGGTTTCCATGGTAGGACTGCAATATGCAAGTCCCACAATACCCAAACCAACATGCAGAGTAGCCTTCAGTTGAATGAGGAAGCTTGAAAATCTGTGTTACAGAGCAACAAATCATGCTACACCCTTTACCAAACAGATGGATGGGTGTGGCAGATGCCCAGTGAACATCACTTATCAGAATGCATAACTCCAACTATATTCAGAGGTGGCAGTGTGATGGTATGGTCCTGTTTTTCCTAGTTTGGCCTCAGTTTGCGGTGCCCCATGAACACTGAACATTCTGGACAATGCAATGCTTCTTACTTTGTGGCTATGAAATTGACCATTGTCTCTTTCAGCAAGAAAATGCACCACGTCATAAGGCTGCTGCAACTATGTGGTTTGTGGACATGAAGCCACCACACTTGACTGGCCTCCACAGAGCCCTGATCCCAACCTCAATGACATCTGTGGGATGAACTGGAGTGTCAGGTGAGGTCAAGGTACATCTGCCCCACAACAGTCCAGGACCTGTTGTGGGGCATGCCCACAGATAGAATGGTCCAAAATTCTCACTGATTGCTATTAGCCATGGTGTCCACCACTGACTTCTTTCATATATTACACACACACACTAGGGGGGAGCATCCCCCTCGGCACCTATGCCGCCCAACCCCCCGTGTTCCAAGTTTTTTTTTTTATTGTAAAACAGTATGTGCAGTAGGCACTGATCGCTATTAGCCAGGGTGTCCACCACTGACTTCTTTCCAAACAGTGTATTCATATATTACACATACACACACACATTTTTTTTTATTGTAAAACAGTATGTGTGGTAGGCATTCTTTGCTAGTTGTTAAATTTTAGAATTAAAATGTATTGCATTCTCTAATGTCTCAAGAAAAGAACTACGGGGGGGGTCTGGAAAGTTCTGGTCAACTTCTAGATCAAAAATTATATTAAAGCAACTGATATAACCACAAAAAAAGAACATCTTATATACACACACACACACTAGGGGGGGAGTATCCCCCCGGGCACCTATGCCGCCCAACCCCCCGTGTTCCGAACTGGTAGGCCGGTTCTCCTTGAATTGTCTCCAGAAGTGATGACATGATGTATTAGGGGGATCTGGATGGAGTCCATAGCTGACAATCGTAAAGTATGTGATCAAAGTCTGTTGAAAGTGCAGACAAGAAATGCATGATGGGGGATTCCAGGATATGGAATCTGTGTAGGTAGTAGTGTCTTAGTTTTCCATGTCCCATTAGCAGAGTGGTTAAACACCTGGAGAGATGGCATGTTTTTAAAACCGGAATCAGGATCTGATACTTGGAAAGAATCCTTTTGTTGTTGATCTGTTTTTTGATGTTTTCCATTCTTCTTCCCACAAGTTTAGGCTTATTTTGTAGTCATGCACTTTGGCATGATTAGGTATCCAATGTCATATTATACTGGTGGAATTATGCAGAAAAAAAATTGATCAGACTAGGGATCATGGAGTATTAGTAGACAGGAAGTTGAAGTACAGGGGCCATGTAGCAAAGATTGAAATTTTGTTAAACATTACAACTCTGATCAAGATACTGAGTTGTAATGCAATGCCAAAACAGACTTTGGTATGTAAATATAAGGATAATTTTACCTCTTTACAAGGCCTTGATAAGACCTCACTTGGACTAATGTGTGCAGGTCTGGTCTCCTGGTTTTCATTGCAATTCTGATACAGTGGAGAGAGTGCAAAGGAGAATGTTAAAAATATCAGGATTTGTGGAAGACTGATTACGAAGACAGATTGCTAATTTGTAAACTGCATATACATATAATTCAGACATGCAAACTGCTGAAAGGGTCATGCAGAATTGCAGTTTATGGACTTTATTTTATGGAGGGTGGAGTAAGGATAAGAGGGCATCCTTGGAAGCTCAAAATGAATGCAGCTAAGAAGAGGGTGAGATCTAGATTTTTCTCTGAGAGTTGTGAATGACTGGAACAGATTGCCTATGGATGTTGTATGTGCAAGCAGTGTGAGTGAATTCAAGTACCAGTATGATAGCTGGTGCATGTAGTATGTGAGCATGTAGTAAGTGCATGGTGGCATGTGATCTCACTCGATGAATCCCCGACTCCCTGGAGATATCGCTTAATAATAACAATAATAATCATAAAAAAGGATAGAACTTACTAATAATGAAAGCACCTGCTGGATTTCTAACATAACAAATTCACAGAGAGAGCAAGAAAAGCCGTTATTGATATGAAAACTATTCTAACATCCAGAGGTATTAATATAGACAAGAAAGAGATTAATGAAATGCTATATCAGGTCAAGCCATATCTATAACAGTGAAACTTGGACTGTAAATAAAGAAGCAGAGAAAAAATTAGAAGCTTTCAAAATGTGGACCATCAGAAGAATGTTGAAAATACCATGGACAGAGAAAATAAAAAATGAAGATGTTTTAAAGAAAGTAAAAATGAAAAGAACATTAATGAAAATAATTAAAGAACAAAAACTTAAATATTTTGGACATCTAACTAGACAAGAACACATTCAAAAATTAATATTAGAAGGGAAACTGGACAGAAAAAGAGGGAGAGGTAGACCCAGGAGAATGTGGTTTGAAGACATTAAGGACTGGACTGGCGCTTGAATTACCATTAATGTTCCAGAGCAGCAAAAGAAAGAAAAAAGTTCTGTGACATGGTTGCCAACCTCCTTCTAGGGGGATGACACTTGAAGAAGAAGAATCCTTATACATTCCAAGTACCAATACATATAATTTTCTTTAATATTTCAGAATATCAGGTTTATTTTAGAAATTATGGACATTACAACCGTTGTTATAAATAACTATTTTAATTTCTCGATGTTTCGACCTTCATATTAATGTCATCATCTGGAGTATATACAAATATACTAGAACAAGCTGAGTTACATTTCACACAGTAAGGTAAAGAAACAATGATCTGATCACTGGTTATTCTACTGGCATGACCTCTAGTGAAAAAAAAAAAATAAAAAATACAGATAAAACTAGAAATTAATTAATTATTTAGAAACTACATCAAAAATAAATTCTATTTAAGATAACATGAGAGAAACATTCTTTCTTATAAATAGTTTTCTTACAGTGACAATGATGTCCTATTTTTAACATTACAATTGTTATATAAGATTTAGGATTCTGGATTATCTACAGCCCTGTTTATAGTTAACTCTTAGGGAGAAAGGTTCCGTGGGTAGAATATGTGCCTTCCATATGCTTGGGATATTTAGACCACCATTATTGTTCAGATTGGGGTGGTTAATAAGAATCTCACAGTCTTCCTTAAATTTGCATTCATACCATGTTTTGGTATGAATGCAAATGTTTTGGTGTGATGTGAACAACTGGTGCTTTTCCAGTCAATTCTATGGAAAGTGTTTTCTGGGCATGATCAGAAAGGCCAGCTTCACCATAGTTATTATATTTAATGTGTCATTTATGTTCCTTTTGCCTGATAGGAATTATGCGTCCTGTTTTCCCTATATATATGGTAGATCACAGGTGCAATAAATACGATATACTCCAGGGTGGGCCAGCAGAGGGAGTGAGTCTTTGGATGAGTTGAGTAAACTTTTTAATTTTGCAGGAGGTTTAACAGTGGCTTTAACGTTGTATTTCTATAGTATTCTGTTTATTTTATCTGATGTCCCTTTAATGTAAGGAATGGTTATAGTTTTATTGCAGTCTGGTTTATCTTTGTTTTTTATTGAGGTCTTGTAGAGAATTTTGTTAATAGTGTTTTGGCTGTAACCATTTTTTAGAAAATATTGCTGATAACTTTAAATTTGTCTTTCAATGCTTGTTCATTGGAGCAGATCTTTTTTTTAGAGTTTTTTAGAGTATTAATGACATCTAGTTTTTGTGTTGGGTGGTGGTTGGAGTTTATGTGTATATATTGACCAGCAATATTGACCAGTTGTGTCAATTTTCAGTAAACAGTGAAGGAAAGACTGCCAGAAGGAAGACATGTGACAAGTGTATCTAGAAATGGAAGTGTGTTATTTTTTTTCAATCTCAATTGTGAATTGTATGCATTTGTGTTGTTTGTTTATGTGGCTAAGGAAAGCATCTATTGTCTGGCGGCCATGGGACTAGATCGCGAAAACATCATCAACATATCTAAGCCAGACTTTGGGTTTTAAAGGAGAGGAATCTAGAGTATTCTGCTCGAAATGTTCCATATAAGAGTTAGCGGGGGGGGGGGGGGGGAATAATGGTAAGCCCATGGCTGAGCCTTCTTTTTTTTGTAGGTAGTAAGCGTTTTGCCATACAAAATAACCAGAATGTAATACATGCGCAAAGAGCATAGTGATATCTGGAGGGGAATTTGTTCTGTAAAAGAAGGATAAAAGAAGGATTGTGTCGATTGGGACATTCGTAAAGAAGGCAGAGACATCAAAACTGACTAATAAATCATCTTTTTCTAATGTAATGTCTTTGATTATGTTTATGAAGTGTTGTGTGTTTTTGATATAGGAGGGTGAATGACCTACCAACTCCTTGAGTGTTGCCGCTAATTTCTTGGCTAAGTGATAATTCGGGCTTTCTATACCTTCGACTATCAGCCAGAGTGATATGTTTTGTTTGTGTATCGTTGGTAGACCGTAAATTCTTGTGAAACGAGAATTTACGGTCTACCAACGTATTGTTTTTTTTTACTATATCTTCAGGCCATGTAGTAAGTGATTTAAGTAGTTTCTCTGTTTTCTCTTTTATTCTATTGGTTGGGTCGTATGTACTATTGTCCGAGACTAGCAGATTCATTTTTTCTAAATAAGTGGTTCGGTTTAGAATAACAATGGCACTTCCTTTATTGGCCCTAGTTATTACGATGTTTGGATTTCATTTTAATGATTTCACCGCTGTTAATTCATGTTTCGTTAAGTTGCTTGTTATTGTTTTCTTATAATTTATATTTAAAATGTTGGCAGTTTCTAAACATATTTTATCTGCTATGTTATTTGGGATGAATCTAAGCCTCTTTCAATATTACAAATAAAATCCAGTTTGTTCATCGATCTGGGTGCTATGGCAAAATTTAGACCTTTGCTGAGTAGCGAGAGTTCATCTTTGTTTAAGGCGTGGTTGGATAGGTTAAATACGTTACTGTTACCTGCAGGCGATTGGTGGCTCCTGTTGTTTCTTGCTTCTGGTTGGTTGTTAACATTCGCTGTGAAGAAATTCAAATATGTCCGTTGTGGAAAGATGGATTTAAAGTTATCAGCAATACTTTTCTAAAAAATGGTTACAGCCAAAATATTATTAAAAAAATTCTCTACAAGACCTCAATAAAAAACAAAGATAAACCAGACTACAATAAAACTATGACCATTCCTTACATTTTAGAATTCATCAGAATTTAGCTTTGATGTAGTTTCTAAATAATTAATTAATTTGTAGATTTATCTGTATTTTTTTTTTTTTTTTTTTTTTTTTTTTTTTTTTTTTTTACTAGAGGTCATGTCAGTAGAATAACCAGTGATCAAATCATTGTTTCTTTACCTTACTGTGTGAAATGTTACTCAGCTTATTCTAGTATATTTGTATATACTCCAGATGATGACCTTAATATGAAGATCAAAACGTCGGGAAATTAAAATAGTTATTTATAACACGGTTGTAAAGTCCATAATTTCTAAAATAAACCTGATATGCTGAAATATTAAAGAAAATTATATGTATTGGTACTTGGAATGTATAAGGATTCTTCTTCTTCAAGTGTCATCCTCCTAGAAGGAGGTTGGCAACCATGTCACAGAACATTTTTCTTTCTTTTGCTGCTCTGGAACATTAATGGTAATTCATGAATGCTGATCACCGTGCAACACTAAAAGAGAGGATATCAGGTTTAATATCACCTACTCCAGCTGCTTTTTCCACATTTCAAATATTTTATGGATTTTTCTGCCTCAATGTGCTGCTGATTTGCATTCTTCCTATACAATTTGCTACTGTTCTAGTGTTTTGCATAGTTCTTAAGTAATTACTGTAAACATTCAGAATTTCTTTATCTTCAGTTTTTATACTACCTTCATTCATGACTTCTGATTCCTTTTGTGACACACATCTTCATTTTTAAACATTGCTTGTCGTTGCCTCCAAAACATTTTGCTGCATTCATGATATTTATCTTCTATCCTTTTTCCACATATCTACACAAATTTATATATTTTCATGAAATTCTTCCAAGTCTTCCCACCATGGAATTCTTACTTTTCTCCATTTGTAGATAACATTCTTCCCTGAATGAGGCAATTAACATTTTGATCAGATTTTTTTTCACTGAGTCTTTTAAGGTTTCAATGATGTTTTCAAACTAATTTATTTAGCCCTGTTATATAAAGTTTTAATAATTTCATACTGTTGAGATGGAGAGTGATGTAACTTTGTGAATGTATCTACTAATGTGTGCGAGTTTTCTGTAAACAAAGAATGCCAAGTATCTATCAAGGCTTGCATGTAATTAAGGTATCTAGGAAGGTGAGACTGCTGTCGTTTTCTTTTTTTTTAATATGAACTGGATCCAGGAATGTTAATTGTTTAGATGTGTTAAAAATATGCTGAGAGTATCCATTCCATGTGTCCAAATGGAGGACATCATCAACAAAGCATAGCCAAACAGCAGGTCTATATGGGGCAGAGTTTAGGACTATTTCTTCAAATGTTTCCATGAAGAAATTAACCAGGGAAGGAGAAAGAGAAGAGAGCCCATGGCTCTCCCCTCTATTTGTTTGTAGAATTTTTCTTGCCAAACAAAATAGCCAAAGTTCATAGTGAACTTAAATAAAGCTGAAATATCGGGAAGTAATTCAGTTTGAATAAGGTCTAAAGTGTCTTGAAGTTGGGCATTGGTAAATTAGGAGACAAAAATTGACCACGATGTTGTGTCAGAGTGTGAGGTTTACTATACTGGTCTTTAAAGTGGGCTGAGTTTTTAGGGTGAAGGAATGTTGCCAGTATGAGGGTGCTTTTGCTAAATGTGTGGCTGATTTGTGTGTGTGTGTGGGAGGGAATCCAAGGCATATGGGGGGGGGATAGAATTTTAGTTTATTAGTAACTTTAACAGGCTTGGAGGTGATCTTTTCTTAAGGACTCTGTGAAGTGATCAGATCTATGGATTGGTAGAGGGTCATAGTCTAAGGCAGTCTTCTTTACCTTTTTTTTTGCCTGGTGCCCCCTTTCAATTATTTGAATGGCCTGGCTCCCCATGCTCAATTTTAAACTAGGTTAATGACTCAATATGTTATTAGGCAAACCTAAATTACCATAAACATATTTGAACTCATAGTTAATTAAAAATCAATGACTGATAAAAATTAATTTTTCTCAAAATAGATGTAAACATACTGTATTTAATAAGCCAATCATTAATGGCTACCCTAAGAATTAATTGATGAGATCCTGCTAATTTTAAAATATCAGGTTCAATTAGACAAACGAAGTCTCAAGTCTCCTCTTTCACCTTATTTGCAATCTATTTTGCTGCTTAGCTAACAATTGCAACACGATGCTGAATCCTTTCTCGACCAATCATGAAGAAGGAAAAGCAATGAGCAATAATTTTATTTCTTGCCAAAGCTGAGGATACTTGCATTGCATGTTTGGCCAGAATCTTTCATACCCACACTGTTTAAATTGTACTTGAGCTTCAAAATAATTTTTTAAATCAATAAATTCTTCACACAAATTTAGATGATGAACAAAAGTGGCATCAGAAAGAAATGGATTTATATCCCAATCAGGTATTTTAAGCTCATCAAAGTCTTTGAATCTGATCATCAAGTTCTTTCAGTGTCAGAAGATGGGAACAATAACAGTCCAAATCTGTATCTAATATTAAATCATCATCTATTATTTGGACTTGGGAACTGCAGAAAATCTCTTCTTGCAATGCCCTGCTTACAGAATGTTAATTTGCTGATAAAAGCATTTATAATTCCCTTTGCTTTAATAAGATTCATGTTGCTTCCCTGCAATTTGATATTAAACTAATTTAATTTGGTGAAAATATCAGAAAGATATGATGTCAATCTTTTCCTTTTTTAGAATATTACACGTGTTCTCATCTTGTGAATTAAGAAATTCCAAAACAGCATCATAGAGATCATTACAGCGTCACAGACAGTTTCCATTTCAGAGCCATCTAACTTTAGCGTGAAGCAAAAGATGCTCAAATTCTTCTTCATTTTCATGGCAAAATTCCAAAAAAAATACCAGTATTCAATGACTGGGATTTTATTTTATTCACTACCTTAATAACATATCCAAAGTTTTATGTAGTCTAGAGCTAAGTGCTATCTATGAAGAATGCAGTGAATTGTAAAGATATTTGGAACTGCTTCTGTTAAATGTGCTATAAATCTGGTGCTGGAGTTGGTGCTCCATCAGTTGCGCATGCAATAATATTTGTGAGATGAATGTTTTTAGCTTTAAAAATGTCTTTAACAACTTTAAAAATTATAGAATCTTTTGTGTCAATTTTCAGTTGTTCAGCAAATAGAAACTCTTCAATTCTTCACTAGTATTTATATAATGCATGTAGGACATTAACAAAGCTTCATTGTCAAGTAGAGTTGGCTTATCGAGTTGCAAAGAAAATTCTATGGTTTTTAAATCACCACAAAGTTTTTTTTCCAATGTCCTTTGCCATTTCGTCAATTCCTGTTGGTGCTGAACTACTGCTGCGAGGAACTGACGACGTCATATTTCTTTTAGCTGGGCCAATCATGGCATCTAAAATTTCATTTATAGCCAGCAAGATGCGAGTTTCACAATAGTATTTTCATTTGGCAATTAATTTTAAAAGTTTGTAAGACACAACAAGTCCCTTCTCTTGTTGGTTACTTTGTTTTGCAACCAACCCTTTAAAAGTCCAGGATGATTTTTAAATTTAGTCTTTAATTCGCAAAAGTACTCCACATCCTTTTTTGCTTTATTTGGATGCATTGTTCTTAAATGCTCAGTCATTTTGAAGGCTTCATTCCTTTGTTTGAGAAAGTTTTTTTTGCATATTAAGCACATTGGTAACTGCTCATTATTTATAGACAGAATAACTCCATATTTTAAATATGCACAATACTCTTTTTTCACTCATTTTAATGGGCTACAGAGCTACACAATATCAATGAAGTGCACCACACGATACCACAGGCTAAATGTAAACTGCAAACCTGGGTTGTAAGATAGGTGTTAGTAAAGAAGCAGATAAAGCTTATAAAAGTAGTGGATTCTGCTAAAAATAGCCCAAATTATTTTCCATGTAGAAAGTTCAGACCAAAAAGTAGCCCAATTACTTAACTTTCAATGTAAACATTTAAAAAAATAAGTAGCGAATAAATTTGAACAGTATTACAGACATGCAATATTCTGAACAGTATTGCCAAACATACAATATAAATACGGATGCTTTTATCAGTAGTATTATAATGCTTACCATACCCCTCAGCCCCCCCCAACTGATTACCACCACCCCTCAACATTCACAGCACCCCTGGGGAAGGGGGTCCTCCCAGGTTAAAAACCATTGGTCTAAGGGAGTGTAGGTTGAGCAATCTGTAAGTAAAGAAGCAAGTTTTAATGTGTAATCATAGTAGTTTAGAACTACTGTAGCATTTCCCTTATCAGATTTAGTGATTACTATTTGATTATTCTTCTTGATTTCCAATAGTGCTTCATACTCTTTATAGGAGAGGTTACTTTTTGGAGGTTTTGCTTGAATACACTGGCATCATCTAGTCTTTTAGCAATATGGGTTGAGAGGCTGAGAATAGTATGTTCAATTTGAATCATAAACGAAAGAGTGTAGTTGTGGCCAAGAGATATTGCACCAGTTGCTTCTGGTTAAGGGTGAAGGAAGATAAATTTATTAAGATGTTTACTTGATGTTGTTGAGGCTTGAAAGCACAGTTTTTAGAAGTTTAGCAAATTTGTTGAAGCACTCACTTTTTATTTTTAGAAATTCTTCAGCAGCTGATGTGTTACAGATGTCTGAAAGAATTGTCCAAAGATCAGTGTTCAGCATTGCAGAGAGCTCTTCTTTTAGCACACAAATAGCTTCGTTAGTATCAGCAAGCAGAATGTGAGTAGCACCAATCTGTTCGCATAAAAGGTCTAAGCTAGCGGTGCATCTGTATATGAAGAGCGTTTGGTGAATTAAACCAAACCACATGGTAGTGAATGGTTAAATTAAACCACAGAATGTGTGCAACCCATATTTTTGGGATTTGGAGATTTTTAGGCCACCATTATTGTTGAGATTAGGATGGGTGATTAGAATTTCACATTGATGTGATGTAACAGGCCCTTTCCAGTTAATTCTAAGTAGAGTATACAGGGCATGATCATGAAGTCTACATTTACCACAATTATTAAATTTAATGTACTATTTTTGCACCTTTTTCCAGATAGGAATTGTGTGTCTGTCTGCAAAATTAAAGAACTTATTCAATTCCTCCAAGGATCTCTTTTCTCCCCTGACCCACCCTAGAATATACTGTATTCTAGGGTGTAATCTGCCTTATACAGAAATTGAAATCTCTAGGAGTGCATAAAATTTATTTAAAAGCTAGCCAATCTCTGGTGCTTAACCAGTTATGAATTTCAAAAAAGGAAATGAAGTTAAATATCATAAGAAAACTACAGAGCTAGAAGCTGATCTGTCAAATACATTAAATCCAGACATACTAAATATTGTTATTACCATCTGAAAAAATACAAGCGCTAAAGGATTTGAAAAACGCATTGCAAATCTCAACAAGGAATATTCAACCTTACTGAAACAATCATGAAAAGATGCACCCAAATTACCCACTGACAAATGGGTTGCTAACCTATCAGGAGTCTCCTAATAGAAGGTGAACTTTGCCCAAACATTCCTTATCTAGAATTCAAGCATAACATTGAAAAGCACATCAGTCATCTGCCTAGTGATGACGCTAATACACTATATTTTTTGAAGTAGCCAAAATGGTCTATAATGCACAACCATCAGAGCTGAATATTCTACCATCAGAGCTAAGAGTCCTGAAGTCCTTAAAATGCAATAATAACCGACTTGGTGTATAAGACTATAGTTATCAGTAAAGCTGACAAAGAAAACACCACTGCAGTCTTAGACTCCAAATCCTATGACTGGAAAATGAAATTACTTCTTTGTGATCGAAATACATACTTCCAGTTTAACACAGATCCTATAAAAACACAACTCAATAAACTCAACGTGTTGAGTTTATTGAGTTGACCTTTGATAAGCTCTACTTATCCAAGTTATTGGATAAAACAACATCCACAGGTGAAGAAACCATCAAAAACAGAACATACCAAGCAAGACTCCCTCGAATATATGGCTCATTAGAATTACATAAAAGTAACTTTCCACTTAAACCTATTGTGGATTCTATTATAGGCAGTCCCATGTATAAGATCTCAAGATTTCTGTCTAACCTTCTTCACTCCCCATCCTCATTGGCCACTGAGCTTCTTCGATAAAAAAATTCCACAGAATTTCTTAAAAGAATAAGAATATTGGCATCTACAGACATAATGGTAAGCTTTAACATTGTCTCTCTAGCACAAAAATTTTCATCATATATAGAGGACTTATTCAAATTTACAATCACATCTGGTTACTTCATTTGGAAGGATAAAGTATATAAACAAGTGGAATGAATGATAGTGGATTCACCACTATTGTCTAACCTTGCCAACTTTTATCTTAAACACGTGAAAGAAAGTATCTTCTCTCTTGAACCAAAACCATCAATCTGGCTGTAGTACATAGATAATGTCTTTGTAGTGCAGAGTCACATATAACTAGAACTCCATTTCTATATTAAATCAACACCCTACATCCTCATATTAAGTTCATGCTAGAAAAAGAACTAAGGAATTTCCTTTCTAGATGTATATATACAATGGGAAAAAAGATGGATCCATTTTCACTTCGGTCTACTGAAAACCAACTTTTACAGGCACGATACATTAGCCCACTATCTATCTCAAAAATATTACATCATTAAATCCTTAGCGTCTTAAGCACACAAAATTTGTTCTTCTGACGGATCCCCCAAATAATAATTGGAAACTATCAAGCAAACGAGCCTCTATAGCTCAGTCGGTATAGGCAAAGCCTTTGGCAGAAAGACCTGGGAACCCTTTATCTGGTCAACGAAAGGTGAGTTAGCCAATCTCATACAAGGTGGGGGTCACCCAGAAACTCGGGATTTTTTGTCCCCCAGAAAGGTAAACCGGTCCCATGAACACATATGGATTACAGTCATGAATATGCCCTTAGGGGATGTAGCAAGGAGTGACGAAATAGCCGCATTAAATTCGTAATGAACACCTCATTAGGGGGACTCTACCTGTCCTAAAAGGTTGGACGAGACTAATCAATCAATCAAGCAAGCAAACAGCTCTACTAAATGGATGCAATCCATGAATAACACAGTAAATAATTAAAACTTCCTATACAGCAATCTAGACAAGAAGTCCAAAAGACTCCTATACCATATATTAAAGGCATCTCTGAATAAGTGGCAAAAATTATGAGAAAATATAAACTCACTACTACCTACAAACTCGTCAAACAACTTCATAATCTGTTACCTTCTCCAAAAGACAAACTCGCACCGCTGATGTTACCTGGTACATACAAAGTACCATGTTTGTTCAATTCTTATTATGGACAAACAGGAAGATCTGTAAACAAACACATTTCTGAACATGAAGACCATATCCAGCTCATCAAACCTCACAAAATCGAAAACACCAGACACAGGATCCAATGAGAAAATGCCAAACTGTTACAGAGATTCACATATAAACATTAGCATTTATACAAGAAAAGTGCTGAGGTCCGACTCCATCGACCTAACATCAATCATAACGTATGTCTTACCATTCCTGAAATGTGGAAAATTGTCATTCTTAACTGTATTAAATAAATTGTATTCAAGTATTTTGCTGTTGTTTTTTTTAACTCAAAATTATCTAATTTTATTTTTAGCCCAATATTTTTTAACCAATGAACACACGACTGTATATATAAATGGATTATAACGTAACTAATGTGCTTTACTTTTTCTTTTATTCAAACTCCTCATTGTTGTTCTCTGTCTGCACTGAAGATGATGTCTTATGTAACACATTACAATACATATTATTATCTGTATAATTTATTATACAGATAATATGTAACATTACGATTTATTATTTGTATAATAAATCAATATTTATTGTGGTACACATGCGATTCTATAATATTGGTGGAAATAGCAGTCTGCTATTTCCACCAATATTAGAGTTCAGAAGCTATGTGTGATACTATCCATAAGTAGTAAATGAACTCCACACCAATTTGCTGTGGAGTTCAAAATCAGCCACTTTTCAGTTGGTCACATTAAAGTTGCCATCAGAATGCACAAAAAAGCTGCAGAACTTTGGATAGTCCACAATCAGCTTGCTGAGGAGAGAAAGTAATATTCTGTCTCAAACATTATCATAGCAAATGAAAATTCTTTTCATTTGCTATGATAATGTTTTCATATGATAATTTTTCCACTTCACTGTGATAACACTGCCACATATATAACACCTGACAAAATCTGGGCATGGTCTTATAAGCCCAAACTGAAACAGTATTCAAATGAATAGTACTATCCATGTTCTCCATTCAAAGAGATTTTGTCATAAACTCATCAATGTAATGCTGACTGTATATAGTGTCATCATCCAACATCCAACTACACAGGGCTGAAGTCAATATGGAGTATTACTAAAACATTTCTAAAGCAAAAAAAAGATGAAACAAAAAGCCAACTATAACCAACAGTGCAACAAAAGTGTCTACATTTTATTACTGTGCTCTATCACTAGTGTTGTGTGAGAAGTCCGCTTTGCTATGTAGAAAAAAAACTAGCGAAAAGAAATTACAGCATGGTGACCAAGGTTAACTAAAACATTAATCCTATTCTCTATATGTAAGTTCATGTAACTCTGATCTGTTCTCAAAATGAAGGAAATCTCTGAGATAAGCAGTTTAGCAATAAAGAAGTAATAGTAATAATAGTAACAGTAAGGCAATCTCTTGCAAATGTTTGCAAGAATCTCTCTCTGCCCAGACTGAAATCTGGCTATTCTGAAGGCATGTAAAATCAGGCTTCATAGAAAGATACCTGACCTGTCTTGATAGACTGCATATTATTATTATTATTAAGAAAGGCATCCAGGGAGGCTACATAGTACACACACCGCTATCATATTTATTCTTGAATTCATTCGCACTGCTTGCACACACAACATCCAATTGCAATCTATTTCAATCATGCACCACTCTATGAGAGAAAAATCTAGATCTCATCCTCTTCTTAGCAGCCAATCTGAGCTTCCAAGGATGCCCTCTTGTCCTTTCCCCACCCTCCATAAAATGAAAAATTCCATCAACTGAAATGCTATATGACCCTTTGAGAAGCTTGTAAGTTTCAATCATATTACCCAACTTTCTCCTGTTTGCTAGTGTCTGCAGTCTACAAATTCTCGATCTGCTTTCATAATCAGTATTTCACAATCCTGATATCATTTTTAATACTCACCTTTGCACTCTCTCCACTGTATAGAATCACAAAAGGAACCAGGAGACCAGACCTGCACACAATAGTCCAAGTGAGGTCTTATCAAGGCCTTGTAAAGAGGCAAAATGACATCCTTATTTTTACACATGAAAGTTCATTTCAGCATTGCAATTACCTTTTGAGTTGTATTTGCAATCATCTTTGCTACAAGGCCCCTGAACTTCAACTTGCTATCTACTAAGACTCCAAGATCCCTAGCCTGATCAGTTTCTTCTAGCATAATCCCACCAATATAATACGACATTGGATATCTAATCACACCAAAATGCATACCTTTGCATTTACTAACATTGAACTGACATCCATTTTCCCATATCCACAATTCCAGCCTATTCAAATCATTCTGCATTCAACAGTATTCCTGATTACCCTATCTATCTTTGCATCATCAGCAAATAGCTATATGTTGCCTGTCAAATCCTTCCTAATAACATTAATGTACAGACTCACATTCCCCATATACCACTTTTTTGGTATCTGTTAGTCACTATATGTTGCCACTATTCACCTCAAATATGTATGATGGACATATGGAATTTAATAAAGTGCTTGTATGGTATTGCAAAATTTAACTAATGAATAAAATGATATAGCACAATTAGGTAAATAAAACTTTTTTTTTTTCTGGTCACCTTATTTTTCAATGAAAAGTAAGTGCTGCAAATTCAACAACAGTAGTAAAAGATTATCTTGTTTTTCTTTTACATATATCATGCAAACCAGCAGAATCAAAACAAGCAAGAATTAATAATAATAAAATTACTTACTCTCTGACAAATTGCTACTAGGGCTAAATGAACCATTTGGCAAAATGGAAGGAGCTATATCACAAGCTACATCTTTGGCTACATCAGTACCAAAATGTTCATCATAACTATAAACCAAAATAAATGGATAGTATAAAAGTTTGCTTATTGATAACAGATCTAATTATTCTTATCAAAATGCACTCATTTTTTTAATAAACCTATTAATAAATATTTGTTTGGAGTGCTAAAACAGATCAACTAAAAATATATTTCTTGCAACTACATGTTAGTACAGGCAGCTCTCGGTTTACACCTCACTTCCGTTCCTGAAAAAATGGCATAAACCGAATCGGTGTAAAACAAACCCAAGTTTAATGGGAGGTACAAAGTTATGTTCTGCACAGTCAAAAAATATGCACATGAAGTATGTGTAACATAATTATATTTAAAGCTTTGATAATACAACATACGTATTTGTTAAAATAAAATTATTAATAACGAAAACAAAACAAAATTATATACAAAAAATATGAAACTTCAAAAAGATATTACATATTTCTATGTTGAAGTTCCTGGTTTCAGATCACCTGCATTTTTTTTGAAATGCAGGTGATCCGAAAGTCTACCAGTGTTAATTGCCTAGATTTTCTTTTTCTTTCTTTAAGGAGTTCAGTGTAAGGTCGAATAGATGCGATTACACTCCTTTTTATGTTCGTACTCCATTCCCAATCGTGGTCCATTTTGCAGAGTTCACCAGTCAATGTCTCTATGCTTGCAAGGATACACTGTAAATCGGTCGTTTTCATATCTCTCAGAGGACCTTTTTCGTTTTCTTTCTCCTCCTTTGGATGTTGACTTAATTGTTCGGCTAATTCTTTTAAGTCTTCATTGGAAAGCGGTTTATCATGGCTCTCTAAGACTTCTGTCACATCTTCAGCTGTAATATCGTCCAATCCCACCTCTCATGCAAGCTTGGTAACATCTTCAATAACATTCTCCTCTTTCTCTAATTCCTCGAAGTCGTGCATAAATGCTGAAGAAGTTTTCACCATGCTCCTTTTAAACACTTTGCTGACACCTCATTCCAAGCTGCCTTGATGTTGTTAATGCCCTTCAAAATATCGAATGATCGCCAATAGTCTTTAATAGTTTTTCCTGAAGTGTCCAAGACTCTTACTATTTCCTTAAATGTTATATGGAGGTAATAGGCTTTGAAGATTAATATAATTCCCTAATCCATAGATTGCAAGTGATGTGTTTGGGGACATGTAAACAACCTTGACATCCAAGGGTGTTCTTACTTCAGCAAGGTTTTGAGGATGTCCAGGGGCATTATCCAAGAGAAGCAATGCCTTGGCTGGCAAATCATTTTCTTTACAGAAGCGAAGCATGGTAGGACAAAAATAATTTGTGTACAAATTTATAAAAACGTCTTGGGTAACCCAAGCTTTCTTATTCCACTTCCAATAGACTGGCAGCATGGCTTTTAGATCCTTGAAGGCATGTGGTGTTTGTGAATGGTACACCAACATTGGTTTAAGCTTCAAAGTTCCGGAGACATTTGCACCCAACAAAAGTGCAAGTCTATCTTTTGCAGTTTTAAAACCTGGAGTGGAACATTCTTCACAGGAAATGAAGGTGCATGATGGCAATATTTTCCAGTAGAGCCCAGTCTCATCAACATTAAAAATGAGATCAAGAGGATAACTTCCTTGCTCTACACAGTCTTGAAATTCTTTAGGAAAAGCAGCCGCAACATCTGCACTTGCTGCCTCACCACATAATTTGACACTATGGCACTTACAACGAGACTTAAATCCCATGAACCCAACCTTTGCTTCCTAAAAATGTTCCTTCACCTCCATCTGTCTTTTTAAGATCCTCAAAAATTGTTTTTTCTTTCTCAGTTATAACAGCCTGCGTCAGAGGAATGTTTTTCTGAGTCAAGTCGTCCACCCATAATGATAATAATTTTTCCATTTTTTCATAAAGTTTACTCTTGCTATAACTTCCATGTTTTGCATTTAGTACTGCCATAGACTGTTGCGCAGGCTGTTTTATTCTATCTGCTTTTTTCATAATTGTAGTAACAGTTATTACAGACATTAGCACGCGTCTGCCAATCTTCCATTCTTCGAATCACCTCCATCTTCTTTTCAAGTGCGATTGATTTCCGTGCCTTCTTAACACCAAGTTCTGCTAACTTTTCTGCACTTCTTTTATCAGACATGGTATGTAATTAGGTACTTTATCAATTTAAATATGCATGTAAAAAAAAATTAAACAGAACAATTAAGTAGATTCAACAGTAAAACTAGGTTTGTTACATATATGTCATAGTAGCTCAGTAAACACTCAAACACTAGAGTGCCTGCTAGCATTGTTTCTAAATCAGACCACACTACAGTAAGAAAGCACGCAAAGGCATTCAGCGTTATTGTGAATCGGTGTAAATTGAACCGTGGTAAACCGAGGGCTGCCTGTATTTCAATCATATTTGGGAATTAAGCAAACTCCTCTTTACATGGTTCTGTTTAACAGATTAAAAAGAAACTAATGAAATCAATAGGAGTAATAATAAATTAAAAATATCCTTAAATGGCATGACTTGCTAACATTATTTTTGACTTCAGGGACTGTAGACATAATCGCCATATTTTCAGAAGTAGAGAGAGAGAGAGAATAAAAAAAAATTAACCATAAGTGATGTGGAATGAAAGTAATATTTTTTCAAAGAGGAATGTTTTTGAAAACTTCACGGTATATAACAGAAAAAAAGCACAAAATTCAATATAAAACTAAATGTTAAGATATGTTTAAAAAAAAAATATATATATATATATATATAAGTTCTTATGTGTCATAACTGCATCTATGACACAAGACTCTTTTCACATAATTAATGATGTTTATGGATCTGTTCCCACTTTGACATTAGAGCATCTATCCCAGAATAGGATAAACTCGAGTCAATTGTATTTAACCAGGAAATGAAAGTATGCTGTGCATCCCAATCAGATGCCAACTGCTATTAACCAAGTGCTTCTATGGTCCAAAGGGATGAAAATCGCTGGGTTGCAAGATAAGGAGTGCAGTGGATTGTCCAAGACTTCCCAGTTACAATATTTAAGCAATTACCATATATGTCAGCGTACAATTTGACTGGGAGTGTTGAAACTGTTCACTCCGTTTATACCAGTATTGTATATTGTAATTCATGTGATCAGTAGTATGGTTTTTCATTAGGATTTAACATTAAATACACATATTTATATACAAAATATATTAATATGCTAATATATCAGTATGCTACCATGCCTAAAACGTATTAGAAAAGGATACGTGCATGCAACATAACTCTGCCACACAGCATATTGCTGCAGGAGCTAAAAGATCAGTTAAATTTTCTATTACCAAATTCAAAGATTCAGATTTTATACCTGCAGTATAAGATGACTAACCTTTCTGCAATTTTTTTTTAAACTTCAAATATTGTCTCGTACTCCGATATATACAGTGCATGTAAGATTCACAGTGTGTGTGTGGTTATTGTGGAGAATGAGTATGTCTTCATGCAATAATTGAGTATTCGAGACAAAGGATTTCTCTAAACCAGCAGCATTCAGAATTTCATGTTAAGAAACTCAAAAGCAGAATACTCGTGTTCTCAAGATGCTATTACAATAATATGCTTTGTATGAGACTGCTTTGAAGTATTTATTTATTTTTTATTATTTATTTATTTAATTTTAAAGGAACATGGATTTTTCCACATTATAGATGACTTTTTTTTTAATTTCTGATATCAAACATACATCCAAGATGTCTCCATTACAATGCAATGTAAGAACAGGACTCCTCTGGCAAAATAATCAGATTCACTAGGAAGAGAGTATGACATTCAAAGACTTGAACGTGTGGGAAGGGTTATGTGTTCATCGTACATGTTGATTAATTTTAATGGTACAGATGAGAACATAGATAAGAAAATAGCTATTTATTAACTTATTGCAGATATTTCGCTGGTATTCTATCCAGCATCTTCAGAGCACAAAAACAGTTTGTCAGGGTATGCGAGACAACAACAATCCAGTATAACAATGGGACTAGTTTGAACAATTGTAACGTACAATACAAACACTAAAGTCCTAATTAGGTGCCATCTATGTTGAGAAAAAAAAAAAAAAAACAGAGAAAGCATGTATTAATTTGGTCTTAAGATGAATGTCTCCCAAATCCAAAATCTCTGGCAAATTTATACAGCCATACTTGTTGAGGCTTGGAGTTTGTTTCAAGGCTTCCGTTGATTCCAGGAACACCCTCTCTGACTTATAAAAGCTTCTGTGAAGCACGTTTGTTAATTTCCAATTGATCCTATAAGGGAGGGTATCTAAAGCATGGTCTGCTACACCTGACTTGCCATAGTGATAGTGCTGGATGTATTTTTTATGTTCATTGAAGCAGATGTCCACAGTTCTTCCTGTCTGTCCATAGTATGCTCAATCACATGAACAGGGCACTTCATAGACTCTTGGATGTGATAAAGGAGAGATTCTGTCCTTGGTTGAATGGATGAGAGTTGCCAATTTTACATACGGTTTAAATATGGTGTGTAGTTGATGTTTATTAAGCACTCTAGATATCTTTTCTGATGTGCCTTTAATCTATATAGTATGGTGACAGTTTTGTTGTAGTCTTTTGTGGTAGACAGTGGGGAGGGGGGATTTCTTGGGAAGCATTTAGTATTTTGTCCATCTTATGGGGATTATGGTCATTTGCCAAGAAGGTGTGACGTAAGTGTGCGAGTTCAGCAGTGAGAGTAATGTCATTGGAACAAATTGCTCTAACTCTGTGGTTTAGTGTTTTTAGGATACCATGTTGTTGAGATGGGTGATGGTGTGATTGCATAAATATCTCCCTGTACGTGTGAGTTTTCTATAAACCAAGAATATAAAGAACCATCTGGAAGATGTGTGATTAGTGTATCCAGGAACAGGAGACAGTCATTAGCTTCCAGTTCCATTGTAAAGTGGATTTTTGGGCGTTGGCTATTTAAATGCGCTAAGAATGTATTCAATGTGTATGGGCCGTGTGGCCAAATAGCAAGCACATCATCAGCATAGCATAGCCAAAGCCTTGGTTTGAGCATGGCTGTATTGATAGCTAGCTTTTCCAAGTGTTCAATGTAGAAGTTGGCTAAGGGAGGAGAAAGGGGGGGGGGACTGCTGTCCCATCTAATTGTTTCTATATTTTCTCTTTCCATGTAAAATAACTTGCCTGTACTGTGAATTTAAATAGTTGAAATATATCAGGAGAAAACTGTGACTTTAGTAAATCAAGAGTTTCAATTAACGATACATTCGTGAATAGTGACGCGATATCAAAACTCACCATTATGTTTGAACTTTTTAAGGTATGGTTTTCTAAATTACTTTCTAGGTGGATAGAATTTTTAACAAAAGAGGGAGAACCGTTTCCGAGAGTGGCTAGTAGCTTGGCTAAATGTGTAACAAGTTTATATGTCGGACTGTTTATACTATCCACAATATCCTGGTGTTTTAATATGGAAAGGCTTGAGTCTGTTAACTGTTTCTTTAGGCTAGGAATTGACTTTGTTCAATAATTTGCACACCTTATTCTTTTGCAAGTTGCTGGGATCCCTATCTGTAATCTGGTATGTTGACTGATCTTGTAGAAGTGTGTGCATTTTGCTTTCATATTCTGTTGAATCCATCACCACAGTTACATTCCCTTTGTCTGCTTTGGTTATGATAATGTGGTTATTATTGTGTAGCTCTTTTAGAGCAATGATTTCTGTATACGGGATGTTATTTTTGGGAGGCTTAGAATGGATTACGATTTTTTCTGATATATTTCAACTATTTAAATTCACAGTACAGGCAGGTTATTTAACATGGAAAGGGAAAATATACAAACAATTACATGGCCCTAACACATTGGATACATTCTTAGTGTATTTAAATAGCCAACACCCAAAAATCTACTTTACAATGGAACTGGAAGCTAATGACAGTCTTCCCCTTCCTGGATACACTAATCACACCTCTTCCAGATGGTTCCTTATCATTCTCGGTTTATAGAAAACCCACACAGGGGAGATATTTATGCAAACAATCACACCATCACCCATCTCAACAATGTGGTATCCTAAAAACACTAACCCACAGAGATAGAGCAATTTGTTCCAATGACAATTGCTCTCACTGCTGAACTCACACACCTACATCACACCTTCTTGGCCAATGGCTATAATCGCCATAAGATAGACAAAATACATTTAGTATTTTGTCTAACTTAAATCCCAAAAAAAAAAATCCCCCCCCCCACTGTCTACCACAGAAGACAACAACAAAACTGTCACTATCCCATACATTAAAGGCACATCAGAAAATATATCTAGAGTGCTTAATAAACATCAACTACGCACCATATTTAAACCGTACGTAAAACTAGCAACTCTCATCCATTCACCCAAGGCCAGAATCTCTCCTTTATCACATCCAGAAGCTTTTATAAGTCAGAGATATTGTTATTAGAATCAACAGAAGCCTTGAAACATACTCTAAGCCTCAACAAGTATGGATGTATAAATATCCCAAAGATTTGGGAGACAGTCATCTTAAGACCAAATTAATACTTGCTTTCTCTCTCTCTCTCTCTCTCTCTCTCTCTCTGTGTGTGTTAAAAAAAAAGCACATCAGATGGCACCTAATTAGGACTTTAGTCTTTATGTTGTACATTACAATTGTTCAAACTAATCCCATTGTTATAGTTGTCTCGCATACTGTGACAAACTGTTTTTGTTTTTTATCCAGCATCTCTGAAGATGCTGGATGGAATACCAGCAAAAAGTTAATAAATATGGTAGTTATTTTCTTATCAGTCTGTGTTCTCATATACCATTAAAATTAATCAACATTCAAAGACTTAGTATGCTATCAGCAATACCTTCTTTCATTTAGGAATCCATTAGTGATAGACATCTGTACTACTGTTAGTAGAGTCATTACACCAAACCCAAATGTGTTTCTTTTGCATGTGATATTTGCTCTGTGCCTCTACAACTGACAATGAACTTCTGCCTTCATAAGCATGACAATGAACCAACTATTAAAAAAAAAAAAAAAAAAAAAAAAAAAATTTTAAGATTATCTATTCCTTATATGAGTATAATTTTTCATCAGTAAGATGAAAGTGGCATAAATGATGTCACTTAATGTTTGTACAAGAAAACAGATGGTGCAAATGCTCTCCTCTCACCTTTTCAAATCCCCCCCCCCTCATGTGATCAATAAGAAAGGGATTGAAAATGATTCCAGAATGTAATTTCACAGAAAAAAGTCCCTTCAGAATGCTTTATTTGTATAATTCACCCACAATGTAACTGATATCTTATGAAAGCGCATTAAGACCAGTGCCTAAAAAAAAAAAAAAATTTCTTACTGGTTGTAAAAAATGTTAAGAAAAAATATGCAAAAAATATGTTTCGCATGCATGACATATCTCATGCCTGCAAAACAAGTTGACTAAATAAGTGCTGAAGCAGGAAAATCCAGTTTACCTTTAATTATATATTAAAAAAAAAAAACAGTGACCATTATACATTCTATTCACTAGTGATGAAGCCATGTTTCATCTGTGCGTGCGTGCGTGTGTACAGTATATATATATATAGTTTAATGAAGAATTAAATGACTAGAACCGAGATTTAAGTAAAAAGGTTTTAATATAAACACATTACTAGTTTCGGCCTGTAACAGCCTTCTTCAGGCGACATTATAAAAGAAGAAAAAACACTAAACATTGAGGGTTAAAAGACTATGAACAACATAGACAGTCTTTATACATAATTAGCATGAAAACGTTGGTTGTATTTGAAGCTGTTCTTTCGTTTGTTGCATTGTTGGGAGAGTGCATGCTTGCTGCATCACGTGAACGCCAGTATATGATTACAGCTGAATGACTATCTGGGAGGTTGTAGCTTAAGTTGTTATTTAGATGAACAGGATAGAAGATGATTTCTCTAGATTTCACAATTTTTCTCTCTACTTCGTCACTGCAATTGAAGATGTTAGTAGATTTTTCCCCAGCAGACTTTGTGACTTTGGTTATCATCATTAGGATTAGCCGAGAAAAGGATATGACTTAATAATGCACTCGTTCGCTGTCTCTTGTAAGTAATGTCCCTCATGTGTTCTTCTATACGCATTTCGACAGATTTTTCTGTCTGCCCAAAATAAGAATATCACAATCACACAATATTTTATATACAGCAGGGTATTTGAGTTGATAATGACAAGGTTTTGGGTGGCTAATTAAGGAATGGATCTTTGGAAGTGGAGTGAACAAGGTTCTGATATTGTATTTTCTTAGAACTTTTGCTAATTTATGTGAAACAGTACTTATGTAAGGAATAGATATATTGCCTTTGAATCTATTTGTTTCTTCTGAGTGATGTCTAGAAGGATTAAGAAGGAATTTGTCAATGATTTTCTTGGAATATCCATTAACTTCGAAAGAAGTTTTCAGATGGCTTATTTCTTTCGAAGTTAATGGATATTCCAAGAAAATCATTGACAAATTCCTTCTTAATCCTTCTAGACATCACTCAGAAGAAACAAATAGATTCAAAGGCAATATATCTATTCCTTACATAAGTACTGTTTCACATAAATTAGCAAAAGTTCTAAGAAAATACAATATCAGAACCTTGTTCACTCCACTTCCAAAGATCCATTCCTTAATTAGCCACCCAAAACCTTGTCATCATCAACTCAAATTCCCTGGTGTATATAAAATATTGTGTGATTGTGATATTCCTTATTTGTCTGTCTGCCCAAAATAAGGAATATCACAATCACACAATATTTTATATACACCAGGGAATTTGAGTTGATGATGACAAAGTTTTGGGTGGCTAATTAAGGAACGGATCTTTGGAATTGGAGTGAACAAGGTTCTGATATTGTATTTTACTTATTGTATTGGAAGAACACGAGGGACATTACTTACAAGAGACAGCGAGCGAGTGCATTGTCAAGTCATATCCTTTTCTCGGCTAATCCTAATGATGATAACCAAAGTCACAAAGTCTGCTGGGAAAAATCTACTAACATCTTCCGTTGCAGTGACGAAGTAGAGAGAAAAATTGTGGAATCTAGAGAAATCATCTTCTATCCTGTTCATCTAAATAACAACTTAAGCTACAACCTCCCAGATAGTCATTCAACTGTAATCATGTACTGGCATTCACGTGATGCAGCAAGCATGCACTCTCCCAATAATGCAACAAACGAAAGAACAGCTTCAAATACAACTACAACGTTTTCATGCTAATTATGTATAAAGACTGTCTATGTTGTTCATAGTCTTTTAACCCTCAATGTTTAGTGTTTTTTCTTCTTTTATAATGTCACCTGAAGAAGGCTGTTACAGGTCGAAACTAGTAGTGTGTTTATATTAAAAATTTTTTACTTAAATCTCGGTTCTAGTAATTTAATTCTTCATTAAACTATGTATGTTAACCAAGTCAATGATCATTCTGTCATATATATATATATGCAGGAGGGTGTGCTGAAAAGTTGTGATAATCACCATGAAGGAATTGAGGTAGAACCATGTAACTTACACATTATTCTACATATTCCTCACAAAGTGTTATATGCAACACTGCTGCATCGTTTACAATCCTCTGAGAAAAAAGTCTCTCTCCTGATGCACAAACCAGTCCTCAGCTGCACATATGACATCTTTATCTTTGGTAAATTTTGTTGCTTTCAAATGTTTCTTTAAATTTAGGAATAGGAAATAGGCTGATGAAGTCAGATCTGGCAAAGAGGGTACGTGAGGCAGACATTTAAAATCCAAAGCTCTCTCACACTGCTCATGAAACCCTTTGGGTTTCATGAGCAGTGTGAGAGTGCATTATTCTGCAAAAGCAACACGCCTCTGCTCAGTTTCCCATGGCATTTCTCCTTCAGTATCTCTACCTCCTTCAATTCCTTCAGAGCTGTTGATAAACTGCAGCAGTAACAGTTTCACCTTTTCTGGGATACTTGGTAAGGATTACACCATCCATATCTCAAAAGACAATGACTAGAGCCTTCCCTGCTGACCTACCTTTGGGTTCGGAACTTCTTTGGCCATGGATAACCTTTGTGTCTCCACTCCATTCACTGTTATTTGGTCTTGGGTCATAGTGATGGAACCATGTTTCATCAACAGTCACAACATGGGCCAAAAATGTTTCACCTGATTTCTCAAAATAACCCAAAATCCCTTGAAATGACAGCACACATTCTCTCTTTTGGTCGGCATTCAAACATTTGGGAATCCACTTCGCTCAGAGCTTCTTCTGTCCAGATGTTGGTGGATAATGACCCAAACTCATTCCCTGGATATGACAGCCAATGATTTTTGGCTCTCATATACTGTATTGATGTTTTCAGGTGTGATCGCTATTTAAATAATGGAGGATATCTGTTGTGTCAGGATGCCCAGTTTTAAACTTGCCTTGTACAAGATACCAAATTTGTAAAAATATCATAATACATTACAAAATCATTTAAACAGTCCTTGAATTGAAAGGCACCATGTTGATTTGCTTATTAACATTTAAATACTTCCAATATGCTCCCTTAATAAAGGAAGCATACAATGGCATTATTATTTTTTGTATTGGTAATTAAAACATTAAGTTTTAAACATCTGAGGTTAAATTAATACAAAAGTCACATATTTCCCATATACAAGTAACAAAATAGTTTATCAGCATATTTTTAAAATATTCTAGAGAGAATTGTTTTTCACTTGGTTAGCAAGTAAATTATGACCTAGTATTCTTCTGGGATCTAGCTCCAACTGAGAAAATTTAAATAAAAGTCAAAACCAATGAATCTTCCCTTAATGCATAGCAATATACATGTCTGAAAGGAAGTGTGCTTTGCATTATGGGATACTGAGGCAATTGATGTGAAGTCAACAGCCTGTATATATAAGTAGTGCATACTTCATCATATGCAAATTTTGCTTGCTTAAGTATTTGATTAAAACAAGAATTTCTTATCTATTATAATTTACTTCATAACAAGCAAAAATAAAAAATAAAATAAAAATTCTCAACATTTTTTATTTATTTTTTTACATAATCCAGAAACCCTGGCTCTGGAGATCAAATATGGAACTTTCTGAGGCCACTTAGGCCTCAAAATAAGCAGGGATGATCTCACACCAGCAGTGAAATTCATCTTCCCACCTAAGATCCATTATAAAAATTATGGAAACAACTACTGTGTTAGAGTAAAACTTCAGTTTAATATAAACCAAAATAATCACTCAACATTTCGACCTTCACATTAAGGTCATCATCTGGAGTATACACATATATATATACACACAAAGAAACAAGCTGCACTACAATCTACATGATAAGATTCCATTATAATAAAAATTGAAATAATTGCTTAGAGTCCTGAAGTCAGTTTTCTAGCAAACCCTGGACTCTAAGCAATTATTTCAGCTCTTACTGGCCACCATTCATACTGTTTTATTTTAATTTATATGTATACTTCCATGAGTAACTTTGTTTGAACATGTTGGTCTCTAGCTTAATTTATTTTTGTAGCCAAATAAATAATAACAGGACTCTAGCGTTTATGTAGTAAGGTTTTTTTTTTTTCATCAGAAGTCAGGCCAATAGTTTAAAGAGTTGACCAAATTAATGTAACTTTAGCATGCCATGTAGATTGCAGTGCAGCTTGTTTCTTTGCATATATACATGTGCATACTCCAGATAATGACATTAATGTGAAGATCGAAACATATAGTCCTGTATAAGTTTGTTTTTACTCCAAGATTTCTTGTTTGTGTGACAGCTGAAGTAATTTGCAAAATACATTAGCAAAAGAGCTAATGTGGATTTAAAAAAGGCTCTCTAGTCTTCTTAACTGCTTGATTCAAAACTACATATACATGTCCAGTCTTTACTGGCAATATCATTTGAGTAAATGTGAATAACAGCATACTAATTCATCCTTTCAATGCTACACTATCTACCAAACTCTTATGAGAAAAATAGGCTAAACTTCATTATTTTCCCATATCAATATTACCATTTTCAGTTATTAAAATTTCTCTGAATTGTCCAATATTGCTCTACACACGATTCGCTCTACTCTTTCACTACCAATCTTACCTGCATAGGATGCAACTAGCTTATTAAGAAAATAATTCAAACTATAGGAAATCCCAATACTACAATAAAAACTGTTAAATTGGTTAAGTGAGTGGATGACTTATCAGAAAGTGGTATTTGAGAGAAAAAGGGAATGAATCTGCCAGATTTAAGGTGAGGTGCCCCAGGAATCAGTCATTAGACCACTGTTCTTCAATCTATATATAATGATATTGGAAAGAAGCTGCCAGGAGCTGTTCAATAGTTTGATGATGCAAAAATAGAGAGGATAATCAGGGATGCTGTTGATATATACTAACAGAATGATTTGAAAGGCCAGAAATGTAAGCAATTGATAATGGTTGCCAATTCAATGTTAGTAAGTACTGAGTAATGTCTAGTTTGGTGTGATGAGATTTCAATACCATATTATATTAATTGGATTGTGTTTGGAGAAACTAATAGGGCTAGGGATATTGGAGTTATAGCAGATAGAAATACGAAGTTCAAAGAAATGTAAGGTAAGATAAAAAGTAAGGTAAGAAAATGTAGCTGATGACTTGACAAAAATTTCTGAGTGTATTGGAAGTGCTACTGAGTCAGCAATTGATCATTCATTATGTTCAAGGATAGAAAGTAGGTGGATGGTATTCATTTTCCATATTTTATCCCAGACCTCTTTGCACTGGTTGATGTGGTTATTTTCCACATTACTGTGGAAAACAGTAATGCAAGCTTGAGTTCCAAATAAAAGCTGACTACGTGCTGTCACGAGTGCGTCAGTATTGAACAGAGGCAATGCGTGCATCAGAAAGATTGAAACTTAGAGAGTTATTGATATGGGAAGAATCTAATGCAATTTCTCTGGCCTCGACAATCTTTCTTTCAAGTTCATCATAGCACACATGGATATTAGAAGTTTGTGTCCAGTCCACAATGTGTTGGCGGCCTTCATCTGAGTTAATGGAGAAAAGATCGTGGCTAGAGAGAGCGCTGGCTCTAGTCCTGTAGGAAATATCTCTATGGTGTTCTTCCAGACGAAGAAGGATGGATTTAGCAGTTTGACCATAATATGGCTTTCCACAATCACATAAGATCTTGTAGACTCCTGAAACTGAGTTGGAAGATGTTTCTCTTTAGGTTTACTAAGTATGGATCGAAGTTGTAGGAGCGTAGTGAAACAAGTTCTGAAGTTAAATTTCTTGAGAATTTTAGCTAGTTTTGATGATGAGCTGATGTAAGGCAAAGAAATAAAGGCTCTGGGGGAAGAGGGATCTTCAGAAGCAGTTGAGTGACAGAGAGAAAGAAATTTTTCAATCTTATTAGGAGAGAAACCATTATTGATAAAAGTCTTTTTAAGAAAAAGGAGTTCATTTTCAATTTCTGTTTCTTCTGTTAGTAAAGATTTGGCCCGGTGTGCTAAGGTAGAAATAATACCAAATTTTTGCGGAAGGTAGTGATGGGAAGAAGCATGAAGGTATCTGTCAGTATGAGTAGGTTTTCTAAAAATTGAGATTTTAATACTTTCAGAACATCTGGTAAGCTTCAGATCTAGAAAGGGGAGGCAGTCATCGGATTCTAGTTCAAAGGTAAGAGATTTTTTCATGAAACTTGTTTAGGTGGTCCAAAAATAAATTGAGGTTGTTGGCACCGTCTTCCCAGATGACGAATATATCATCTATATAACGATACCAAAATACCAAAATATATCTGCGAGAATCAGAGAGAGTGGGCTGCCCATGGCTAGACCTGAGTTTGTAAGTAGATCTTATTGTCATATTTGAGGTATTCTGACTTTATGCAATGGGAGAGTAAAGCAAAGAGTTTTGCTTTACTCTCCCATTGGATAACTTGTTCTTAAGAAGATTGAGGACTTCTTGAGCAGGAACATTTGTGAAGAGAGAGACAATATTGAAACTAGCCATTAAATCTTTTTTTTAAGTTTGATGTCCTTGATTTTTGATAAAGTCAGTAGAGTTTTTAGTATGAGAAGAGGAAATTCCAGAAAGATTTCTTAAAAAAGTTGCGAGGTATTTAAAAAGGTTGTAGGTAGGCGAGTGTATCCTTTCAACTATTGGTCTGAGCAGGACATTTGCCTTCTATATCTTGGGGAGACCATATAATCAAGGGATTAAAGGATGAGGTGATCTAAGTGAAAGACGGATGTTTCTTGGTAACTCCAAGGTGGTTTTTAATAAATTATTGGTCCTATTGTGTAATTCAATTGTAGGATCACTGTTAAGTTCAGAGTAAGTATCACTGTTTTAAAGTTCCAAAATTTTATTATGATAATAAGACTTGTCTAAGATGACAGTCGCATTCCCTTTGTCAGCAGACAGAATCATGATGTCATTATTATTTTTTAAAGACTTAATAGCTGCTCTTTCAGAGTAAGAGATGTTGTTTGGAGGTGGCCTAGCATGATTTATGGTGAAAATGGCTTCTATACAAAGGAGGTTAACTTCTTTGATAGGTAATAAAGATGCCGCCTTTTCTATCTTCGTTAAGAATTGTTCTTTAGGGAGCAGTGACAAAATTAAGACCTTTAGCAAGAATACTTTCTTCTGCCGAAGACAGTTGGTGGGAAGAATTATTGATAACTTTTTTTCAAAAAGGTAGAATCAAAATGAGAAGTTTGGAGGTCTTGCATATATTTAAGAGAATCAAATTTTCTGATTAGGTTAATTTTATAAGAATTCTGAATTTTAGGAGCTTTAACAGTGCTAATTTCTTTTAAATGGTTCCAAGATGAACTGTCTAGAGAATAATTTATAATATTTTCTACCGAGTAAAAATGAATGTTCAGAATATATATATATATATATCTTCCTTGGGCATAAGCACGTTTGAAAGCAATGAGTTTCCATGTTGTGGGGTATCTGCAGAAGATGCTCTATTTTGGTTTATATTAAACTGAAGTTATTACTGAAACGTGGTAGTTGTCTTCATAATTTATTAAAATGAAGAAGATAAAGATATTCTAGATGTCTTAAGTAATTACTATGAAGTATTGTTAAATGAAATAAAAAGTGACAGAGAAAGCATTCAAGAGGAATAAAATACTTGGGGGGGAAAAAAAAACTGAAATGTGGAAAGCCAACTTAAGTAGATGATATATGACAAAAAATACTCCAACATAGAGGTATAGGAATTTTACAGTGCTAAAGAGCATAATTCAAAAGACAGTCAGAAGATTGAATTCTCTTTAATAAATGGGTGCTAATATGAAATCACGTTATGAAAGAAAGTAACATTAGGCATATATCAAAACTGGAGATGTTAATCTCAAGCTCTTAATGTAAATGATATATAGCTCTAAAAAATCCAGTACAAGTCTCCAGGACAGGATTCTTTAACTAAACTTATGACTGAAACAAATTTGGCAAAATCAGCAATAAAAAAAAGGCAAACACTGTGAAAATAAGTAGAAGACTGGAATTCTCAGCTGCGTTCTAATGGAAAGATCTATAAAAGAGTTTAGGCACAATTTGTAGTGCAGATGGCTAATTAAATATGGAAATAGACTACAGAATAAGCAAAACTGGTAATGCTATCCATGTTGAAGAGTCAAATGAATAAATTTATATGAATTAAGAGAGAATTTAGCCAAACAATGAACTAGCTACACACAAGACAGTGTTCAAACAAGTTTAATTTGAGAATCTAAGGAGTTGGGTTACAAATAAAACAAACGATCAAATATTGAAAACCACATGAGAGTTCCAAGAAAAATTAGGAGAGGTAATGAATGGTATCTATAGAAAAATCATATTAAAAATTAAGATATTTGGAAGGAGCTTGGCATTGTTAACATTCAGAAATGTGTGAGGTGGTCACTTAAACAAAATGGGAAAAGTCAGCAAAGCAGGTGTTTAATGGCGGGATGGAAGGGAAAAGACACAGAGGAAGTCCATGATCTACATGGATTCATGTGCAGCTTAAAGTACCTTAGAGACCAATATGAGATCAGACTAGCAGAAACCCTAATAGATAGCAGATTAATTTGGAGGGAAAATGTTGATAGAAAATTAGCAATAATGTAAACTTGTCGTATATTACTATCATGATATCTAGTACATACCTTGAGGATACATAACAGGCTGATGATGATATTTTCCACTTCTTTTAATGATAATTATCAGCAATACTTCTTCTGAGGTTGTGATGCAGAAAACACACAGACCCTACATGCTTAATATATACACACACAGCTTGGAAAGAAGTCAACAGACACCATAGTGTGAGGAAAACTGGTGCTTTCAAACACTGAAAGTGTTTGAAAGCACCAGTTCTCATCTGATCACTGAAGATAAGCAAACCTGAGACCAGTTAGTCTCAGGTTTGCTTATCTTCAACAATATCCAGGGTTCAACTGGCAACCCTGGATATTGTTGGCATGGGGAACTAAACAGATGCTGCAGTTTCTATATACTAATGCCAGAAGTATCAGGAACAAGAGGGAGGAGTTTTGGGCATTGGTTAGTGCAACCTTGTCAAAAGTTATAGGCATTAGTGAGACTTGGCTAACAGCAGATAATGTAGTTACAGAGATTGAATGTGAAGGGTTTAGTATTTTCAGGGAAGATAGGATTGGAGGAGGAGTACTACTGATGATAGCAGATGAATTGCAGGCCAAAAAGAATAAGCGACAGGAGGGAGAGTGGCTGTTCATTTGAAGCAATCTGATGTGAGATTAAAGCCAATAAGACAAAATATACAGTTGGTTGTTGCTATAGGCCAGGGAGTTCCACAGATGATCTGGAAGACATGCATCACCAAATTAGTACAATGAGTACACATCGAGTGATTATTATTGGGGACTTCAACTATGAAAATATAGACTGGAGGAAAGAAAGATCACATGGCCGGAAGGAAATAGAATTTATACACCTGCTGAGAGATAATTACTTAATGCAGCATGTTATGGAGGTGATAGGTGGGGAATATTATTGGACCAGGTCATAGGATCAGAAGAGCTATCCATAACCAAGGATATCCACATCTATGACAACATTGCCTCCAACTGGTGAAAGTGACCATACAGTCTAGACTTGAGAGATTGTAAAACATGGGTATTTATGGAAGTACAAGGCAAGCGATTATGACATGCTTAGAAAGAAGCTTAAATTTGTAACATGGCATAAAACACTGCAGGGTAAGGATGTTAGTAGCCCATGAGATATAGTTAAGGTTCATCTAGAGCATAGGTTCCCAAAGTGGGCGGTACTGCCCCCCAGTGGGCGCTGAAGCCTTCTAGGGGGGCTATAGTGGGATGAGAAGCATTTGGGGGCATTCAAGCGGTCTAGGGGTCGGTGGCTCTTTATAGAAAAAATTAATAATATATATTTAAAAATTAATTATTTTCGTGATTTTGCGATAGATAATCATTTAAAATTTAAATATTGCATTTTAATTCATCTTATGCCCGTCTTACATGATCACTTTTTAAATTGATATAAAGAGAAAGGTGGCAAACCTATAAACAATACAAGGCTCAGACAACAAATGTGACCACCATGGCAAAGAAGGCAAAATCAGATGAGAAAAATCTAGAAGAGAAGGCTACAGGAGATCCCAAAGAGTTCTTCATTATTTCAAGTAAAAGAAGAATAATTATGAAAGATTAACCTTAATGAGTGATGATGGTCACGAGGAGAGTAAGAGAGAGAGAGAAGTGGATAAAATAGTTAAGTTACTGATTCGCCGCTTTGCATGGGTATATCATCCTAGTGAGATTACTGCTTTAGCCTATGTGACAGACACTAATGTGGGAACAGAGGTGGATGAATTGGAGGTTCTTAGGTTATTGCAGAATATCAATGTAAATACATCTGTGGGATTAGATTAGATATCAGCTAGGTTTTTTTCCAAGAATGTGCAAGGGAACTGGCAATGCCTTTAAATAGGCTGTTGAATTTAAGTCTAGGCTATGGTAGATAGCTGAGACCTAATAATTCCTTTGCATAAGGGAGGTTCTAAGACTGCAGTATCAAATTACAAACAATCAGTATCTCAGGCAGTGTGGTAAAAGTACTAGAAAAATTAGTAAAAAAGAAAATTCAAGAATGGGTAGATAGAAATTATGATACTGTATGAGGATCAACATGGCTTTGTGAAGGATCAGTCATGCCTTAGTAATTTACTAACTTTTTATAATAGAGTAACAGCTGAGTTGGATAAAGAAAATTGCTACATGATGATTTTGCTGGATTTTGCAAAGGCATTTGACAGAATACCATATGGAACTCCATTGTGCAAATTAGAACAAATGGGGATAGATATGACAATGGCTAAGTGGATAAGAGGGTGGCTGCTGAACAGATATCAAAAAGTATATGGGGGGGGGGGGGGCAGAATTGAGGCAAAAACAGTTGACTGGTAATGTGCTGCAAGGTTCAGTGCTAAGACCACTGCTGTTTAATTTGTGCATAAATGATACAGGAAATAACTTGAAAGGAAATATTCAGTTGTTTGCTATGGTGCAAAATTAGGTAGAATAATAGTTAATGAAGGTGATGTGGAGAGTTTGCAGGACAATTTAAATAGGCTGTCTGTATGGGCAAAAGTTAATGGGCGTCAGTTTGATGTTGAGAAATGTAAAGTTATGCATTTTGGGATAAATAGAATACAGCCGTGTATCACAATGAAGGCACTGTATTCCAGTAAAAAGATAAAGCTAGATATTAGCTTCATTAGGGGTGGTGGTAGACAGAGAGTTAAAGTTTAGAGGATGTACTGCTAAGGTAGCCCACAAGATTACTTGGCTATTGAAGAACATATTAACAAGTAGAGATTCCTCATTATACCTCTTTATCTTGATACCAAACATGGATTACTGTGCTGAAGTCTGGTCCCCTGGATTTCTTGGGGATGAGTTAGTAGTAGAGAGGATTCAGAATCAAGTAACCAAGATGGTGAGTGGCCTATGGAATGTATGCTATGAGGGGTGTGTGTGTGTGGATTGCAGAAGTTGGTTAATAGAATAAAAAGATGGGATATGATAGAAACATTTAAGTTGCTTAAAGGATCTTATAGGACAGATGCAGGGGAAATGTTTCAGCACTTGGCCAGAGGGACCAGAACAAGGGGTCATCCCTGGAAGTTGAATAAAGGTGTGGGAACTAGATTTTTTTCTTGAAGAGTGGTGAATGAGTGAAATGGGATGCCAGAGTCAGTTGTGAGTGCTTTGTGTGTTAATGGGCTCAAGGAGAAGTGTGATAGATTGGGTCTCTCATGATGAGTCTTCGGACTACATGGAGGTGCCCATATATAATAATAATAATTCCACAAGTGTACAATAGTGATCATTGGGAATTTTGGACCATTCTTCATGAAGGCATGTAATGAGGTCATGGACTGTAGTTGGACGGATATCTCTCGACTTCACCTGATGCTCCAGTTCATCCTACAGATGTTCAATAGGGTTGAGATCAGGGCTCTGTGGAAGCCAGTCAAGTGTGATGACATTCATATCCACAAACCATGCAGTCACAGAAACATCACAAAGTACAAAGCATTCATTGTTCAGAATGTTCAGATACCTCTTGAAGTTCAATGTTCATGGCACCACAAACAGAAGTCTGAGGCAAACCAGGACCATACTATCACTGCTGCATCTATATTTCATAGCTGGGGTTACCCACTAGTAACAGACATTCACAGGCATCTGTCCATTTTCTTAGTAGATGTGTAGCATGATTTGTTACTGTATAACACAGCTTTCCAAGCTTTGAGTGTACATGCTCTTTGCGCCACCAAAGACGACACTGCATGTTGGTTCGTGTAATGTGAGGCTTGTATGTTGTGGTCCTGCTATGGAAACCCATATTGTGAGACTCTGTTCTGAATGTTTTTGTGCAGATTTGTGTTCCAGTTGACCTAGAATTCTGCATTCAACATGCTGGCCAATGAATGGCCTTTGCATACAGTCACATTTTTTGAGTGTTGTGGGTCGTCCACTGCGAGTACCATTTGACTCCCTGCACTTCTATCTCAGTATGGTATAACCAATTGTTGACCTGGGATGGCCCAATATGTCAACAATTTGAAGAATGGATAGGCCTGCAACATGTCATCCTATCACAGTGCCTCTTTTACCCTTCTTGCAGCTATTTCACCTGAATACAGTTGAAGCGACTTGGGAGCATCATATTCCTCCAATTTATGCAGACTACAAACACGTGATTGTTACATGGCACCAATGCACCTTACCCATGGGGACATCCACTGACTTCTTGCCAAGCAGTATATATTCAGTATCATCAAATTCAAATACTGTTTATTATAGATGTTGTATTAAAAATGTGAATAGATTACTAAAACAAGATCTCCTTTAACAAAGTCACATCTTTCAAAAAAACTTCATATTACAATTTATCAACTCAATTTTGGCCCTGATGTCTGTGATGCTGATATCCAACTAATCCCATCAACTGTTGAATGGCTGGGATATCGGCCTATGCTTCTATTTGTCCCATGTGTCTTACACATCCAGCATTAGTCATTTTATCATCTTGAAAAGATATTCACTAATTACAATAACCTTGCATATATAAAAAAGTATTTCCGTCTATACTTAACATAAAAAAAAATAACTCAAAAAAAGTCTTTTGAATTTACCTCCTCATTTCCATTGTTTTGTGTCATAAAAAATAATTATACGTGTTCTATGTATCAAATTAAAGAATTTGTTCATGAGAAATATGACATATTAATCATTTATGCATTAAAAAGCTTCATATTTTTAAACTGTTTAGTTTAAGTAGCCAATATCATCGAATCTTTTATTTAATCAAGAACAAGAACTTTCATTTAATGAGTTAAAATTTTCAGATGTGTGAAGCAGTCTGAAACTGCAAAACAAATGGCCAGAATACTTTCTAGAAGAAATTTTCAAGGCCTGCAATACCACTCATATAATGAATCCCATCCCATATGATCAATACTAATTCTTTAGACAATGTAAAGTCGAAGTCTTCTGGCTATAAGAGCACCGTAGATAATCAGCCAAAATGAGCATTCTCCAAAGGCAAACTATGGGATATTGTCATCATTAACACCTTCTCAAAGCAACAAAATCTGTCAAACAGTTCTGCATGAATTGACATCAGCATAAGCTCAAAATCATGCTAATGCCTGCAGAGAACTGTTCATCAACCTTCAAGAATAACATTTCAAACAAACTATTATCTGTGATGAAAAGGATATTTCAATAATCCAACCGCACAAAATCAATGGATCAAAATGACTGAAAGAGCACTTTACAATAAGATGTTGGTTCAAGAATACAATTATGTTGTAGGTTTGGTCATATTTTGTGAGCAAAATCCACTTTGAGCTGGTTACAGAAGCATGTCATGAATGTTTATTCTCTATTTCCAACCAACCACAGCAAGTTTATATTGTTCTATACAGGCACTTCATGGCAGCACTGAACTGCCTGTATAGAAAATGGGTATACTCCTTCAGCAAGCCAACATGAGATCACACAGCAGTTCATTTGGAAAAAAAAAAAGGGAAGGGGAAAAATGAGCTAAAGATGTAGTCTCTCTCTCTCAAGAGAACCTGGTATATGATCTAGACCTGGCATCAGCTAATTATCACTTACTCTAACTGATGGTTTCTGAAATGAAAACAGGTACTTCTCCAACAAAATGTCAGATGGCATGTAATAATTCAGATGCTAGAAAAATCAAGGAGCTGAAGATATAGGGCATATCCAGAAACAAAGCTCCAGATGGCTGTAAATGAATTAAACAATATTACTTGACTGTTATAAGTTTACACATACTGTCAGTTACCTATCCACATATTTGTCTCATACACTGAGACTATGTCATCTCAAGGCACATTTTTGTATCCTATTCTCATCTGCTGGTAGTATTTTGACCTAATGCTGGCCTGGTTGGCCCAGTGGCTAGCATATATCCACAAGATGGTCATAATTTTCTGCTTTGTAGTGTTATAATTATATAGGTTCTGTATTTCTGTTACCCTGCATTGTCTTTATTTTCTGTTTACTTAACATTCAGGAATGGTCAGCTGCCTAACTATTGACACAGCCATTTATCTATTTCTACTATATCTTATTTCTCATGTTCTATAGTCTAACAAATTTATTTGTTAGAAAGACAATGCCAGTTAGACTATCTACTGAGTATGATAGTATAAGATCTTAAATCAAAGACCAAGTAGATATCATTTATATTCCCCACACATATTATTCTTACTTTAAACTAGTCGTGGCTTAAATATAATTTAAGCCACAACTTCTAATAAAATAAAACTTCTATCTTATGCAGGTTCGAATTTTTTAGGATAGTGCATTGACAGAATCAGTCCAACGTGTTGTTTACAAATCATTTAAGTCAAACAGAAATATGTACAGAATGAGTTACATGCACATATATACACACAATATTATTACAATTCTCTTGCTAGTCTCAATTCTTCTAATCTAATCTTAGTTCTAAGCTAATTCACAATCTAGCATAACATTAACTGAATATAAGACATACCTTGGTTAAGCCTAATTCACCATTAATATATATTATCTCATAAACATAGATGCTTCACATACATTCTTGTTCAGTAATACAACTACTTACAATTCTTGTTCAGCAGACAGTAACTTACATTAACCTTCTGTTCACACAATTCTTCTTCTCATCTTTCTTTCTGCTTGCTGACACATTTCTGTTTCCTCACTAAAATTCTTCCTTGTTGGGGTTGTTGACTATGCTTTGCCTTATAGGACCCTTAACATGGCATTGATGTACAGCTCCTCCCCTTCGAGACGAACGACATAATATTTCTTGCATGGTGATGTACCCAAGTAGAAGACTCGAAATCCTCGACACTTCTCTCTAGATTTCCGCCAGCAATTTTTGTGTGACGGTGGACTCAGGTAAGAGAACGCTTAGAAAACCCTCAGACAAAATTCCTTCCCGACGAATTGCCTTATATAGGCCTGGACCTCCACTGTGCATATGCACACATCTCTCGAAATTAGTCACGTATTTACCTTCGGACATGCTGATGTCATTTTTCACGTGTCTTTGGAATCTTCTATCCATGGCAACTATGGTCACATACTGACCTTTGGGCATGATGATCATTCTTCACAGATCTTTGGAAATTTCCATCTATAGTAAGTCTCAGAATCCTTCACTAATCTTAGCATTAGAGTTACTGATTTAACATTACTTAATAACCTTACATGATTATGTCATGCACCACATTATTTTAGCAAAGGTTCAATACAATATTATTATAGAAAAGATTATTTCAGTCAAAATTTAACATTTCTCTGAGTGCATTCTCCTAAACAAAACAAAACAAAACAAAAAAAAAAAAAACCGAACATGATAAGTTACGAAGTCACATGTCATGAGAGATTTTACAGTAGTTCAGCATGTAACCTTTTCTGAATGGAATACCCATACACTAAGCTTACTTCCCAAGTCAATACAGCATGATCATTGTCAGCAACTAGAGAATGAAATCCCCTCAGACTCTTTAACCTTGGGTTCCATCTGTTGTCTTGCAACACTCAATAAATTCAGTTGCATTCTTCTAAGATCTGACTCTTGCTACCCAGGCGATACATTTCATCACCACTAGGTCTGTAGTAACACCCTGCTATGCATTCGATCTTATTAGACTCCATCTCGCACCATATAACTTCAAAAATACTGCAATCACAGAAATTTTTTTAATGATATTGCAAATCATACCTTTCTACCATAAGTGAACTGAAATTATCCGATATCATTAGCATCAAATCCCCCCCCCCATCTTGTCTATCCTTCTTAAATAAACTGTACCCTTTACACTTGATATACCAGTTAGTTTATCTGCTTCTGAGAGCCAGGACTCACTAACACCAATAATCTGAGGTCACAACATATTCATTCAATACATTCACAATACATATTGACAAATCCATTCTGCAGAGTAAAGAATGAGAAATGTGTACTGTAATTATATAATCTCAGAAATGGCGAATTTTCTCATTAACCTGGTATCTTGACAATAAATTTCAGCTGGACAAACAATTTTGGCATTCAAAAATTTCGTCCCTAACTATATCTTACAACTGGTGGTATTTTTTGATTTTCTTACTCATTTTATGACATAATGGTAAACTGATAAACACAGACTGCGAACTAACAATTATGTCTGTCATATACTTGGCGACTCGTGCAACCATGCACAGTAGTTGGACATACTTCACCCTCATCTCGAATACAACAATCCAGATCTTTAATCATCGAATTATCACTTATTACGATTTTTTTTTTTTTTTTTATGTGGGCAAGGATTTTTACCCCCCACTTTTATCAATTTTATATATTTTTTTGTAATTTTTTTATTTATTTTTGAAGTCCAGAAACCCTGCTCTAGAGACCAAACATGGAACTTTTTCAGCTACTTCAGACCTCCAATAAGCAGGGAAGTGGCCTTATACCAGGCAATGAAATTCATCTTCTACCTAAAGACGTCACGATTCCAACCCATGACTTGTTAGTTGGAGAGCATGCATGCTAACCACTCAGCCAACCAGGCCAGTGATTAACAGTGAATTGTGCAAACAATGCATCACCAATGTTGAAGAAGGCACGTCTTGATTGTCAAGAATTTTTGTCTCTAAATACTGAACATTGTCTGAGAGAGAGAGAGAGAGAGTGAGAGAGAGATGGATTATAATGGATGTTGTTTAGTTGAATGATGTTTTAAATGCAGTCCTTGGTATGGTATTATTCAAAGTAAAAATTCTGAAAACTTTGGTCTTACTGTGTTAATCATTTCATTTTTTATTACAATTTTTGTAGTTTTAAGGTACAAAAATTTGAGTAAAAAAAAAGCATCTCTCAACACAAATTTACCTTAAACTGCTTGTAGGAACTTGACAACACAGATTCAATCCGGACACTGGGAACCGTAAATGGTGACTATATAGACTCTCCACTGCTTGTTTATTTCTTTCAAGAACAGCCAAGTATTTCTTCATCTTTTTGAGTAGTTTATCTGCAATCTGATTTTTAAATAGTTATCAGAGATCTTACAAATATTTTTAATAGGTATTTTTTGAAGATGAATACACAATTCTGTTTATTGAAAAGAACAAGATATACAACAGAAAAAGATCTGAACACCCTAAGTAGTTCTGCATATGCTTACTATGTAATATAATTTTAACATATTCTTTTTTAATATATGGGGGAGATATAAAAATAATAATTTACCTGTATGGATTTTTTTAAATTACCTTTTGCACATAAGAATTCATATACTTGCAAACATTATACAGGAAAATGGTATCGTTCTGTGTGGATGTATTCAGGTTTTTTAAAGTAAGAGAGGAAGAGTATACTTCATTATGGACAATATTCTCCCATGCTTATTGGGGGGGGGGGACTTCTCCCACTTCAAAATCTCACTGAAATCATCAATTAAAAAAAAGAAATTCTGATTTAATAGCTCTGATACTGTTTATTTATCAATACACGTTTAAATAAAATAGATGTTTACAATCATTTCATGCTATACCCTTAATTGTTTAAATGTATTATTTCAATCCTAGATGGAATTCAAACCCAGGTGTTTCCAATTAAAAGACAGCATCAATACCAATGTGATATGGAGGCTTGGGAAATTATAATTATGCATTCAATGCTTCTGCTAAAAAAATAAAACTGACAAATTGTCATTTAAAAAGGAATAAGTATTTCAAATTTTGCATACAAAAAACATATACTGTAGTTGTTGTTTTTTTTTTTCTTTCTTTGTTACTCTCCATACCTAAAGCCTCTTTAGCTCAGTTGGTAAAGAGAAAGCCGTTTGGTCCAAAAAGACCTGGGTTCAATTCCCATCCATGATGTGAGGAACCTTTATCTCGTCTCTTTCAACTAAAGGTGAGTTAGATGGCCTGATAAGCAAGTAGGGGGTTTTTCATCCGGAAACGCTGGTTTTTTGTCCCTCAGAACAGGCAAACCAGCCCTGTGAACACATACTTCTACAGACATAAGACACTCTTGGAATAAGTAGTAACCAACCTATTCTGTAGGGATTTTGGCTTCGAATGCCTACAGAGTAAAGTGTGGGTCTAAGCACAAGGATATACCTACCACATACCAACAACCTTTTTTTTTTGTCCTTTGAGACACACCAAATTGGGAATGGCAATCCATAGTTACTGTCTCACAATAATCACTTTTTTTTTCTGTGAACCAAAGTGCAGGACCCAACTATAATATTCCACTCCACAAAGCTTCCTGCAAAGTATTTATTATATTTACATTATTATATTATATTTATATTATTATAAATAAATATATATATCAGGGGCAATATATATATTATAACCAGCACACCTGGGGGGCACTCCCCTCTGGGTGTACTAGGTGTGCAGTGCTCATCCATCAAATATCACTATCACCAATATTATATTTTTGCATTTATTCCCATTAAAGACTCCCCTAATTGTTTGCAGACTTCGCGAGCATACGCGTGTGTTCATTCACACACACGCACACACAAAACATACTGATTGAACACGACATACTAATGCTTCATTGTCCTCTTCATGAGGGTAATGAAGCATTAGTGCTTCATGAAGAGGGCACACTTTTCGACGCATAAGCATTTCGTCACATTCGCGTTAATAGTCCGGTGTGCTTTCAAAATGCATACATCTTTGAGCCCTTTGAAAAGATGTAAAGAGGGCTCAGTGGGTCAAATTCTTAGTGTTTTAGTATTTTTAAAACTGAAAAGGCGAGGCTGGGTGAGCTCACATTTTGAGGTCACCCAGCACCTAGCGGCTGCGATTGGTTATTGTGTCAACCAATCGCAATTGAATGTTGTTGAGCTCTTTCTGTATCCGATGTCTGTATTACAAACAGCTGTTACACATGTTTTCTGAAACTGAAAATTTGAAAGTGGATGTTAGGAGAAAAAAGCTAATTGTTTTTTCTCTTGGTTGTGCAGTATAGCATCTGTTGAGGTTGCAGAGTTTTTTAACAGTATAGAGACATTTTTATTCTAGTCTTCGGAAATAATAGACAGTTAAAAAATATCTATTCCTGAATAAAAATGAATATTCTGTGTATTATAAGACGCTGTTGATCTACAACAAAATACCAGCATATGTGAGATTGATAACATAGAAGAACTGCTGATACTAAAAAAAAAAAAAGAAAAGAAATGAAAACACCAATGAATGTAGGATTCCCAAAAGTGTGGATAATTCCGATGTTATGTATACTGAGTCTCAGTAAACAAAAGAAAATTCTTGGAAAACGGAGCAAAATATACACAAATGAGAGAAATACACATAACATGTGCAAGAAATTTTACGAGATGATTTGCTGATCCATCAAGCCATATTTATTCCTGCCATACTCTGTCTCTTCATAAGTTTTTTTTTTTTTTTAATTATACCATCATAAATTCACTTGGATCAAGGATTAAACTAAATTTATTATAAATTCACTTCATGTCTAGACTTTACAGGATTGTGCTATTCGCTCTACCCAGCAACTTATAGGACACACATATCACAAATGTTAATTATTAATAATTTGTTCACCGTTGATGAAAGTATTTCTACTCACTTATTCTTTCCTTTCATTTCCCATTCTTACATGTCTTATAAATGATGGTTTACATATTTTCATCTTTAAGTATTTCAAATATACCAACCAAATATAGCATTCTCCTTCATTGTTGTTTTGTAATAAATCCTAAAACAAACAGATTGTTCTCCACTCTACGCAGACGTATTCAAAGTTAACATGCAATTAATTGCATTGGATCAATTAAGATGAGCGCTGATGTGCCATGCACTCAAAACTTTCATACATTGATAAAAAAAACGCAATCACAGAGTCATGGGTGTCAGAGGAGGGGGGGGGGGGCAAACAGGGCACTCCTCCTGGGATTGAGTAAAAAATTCTACAAATTATAATCGTAAAAGTGATTGAGATATGTAACCTTACACCCTTGATCATGGGACGCTTTGTCTGTCTCAAAATTTTATTATGGTTTGGCCTGTTTTGGCCCAAGCCATAGTAGCCATAGAGCATGTTTTATTGCAGCAATAAAACGTGTTCCTGTTTTTGGTTCATATTTTTCTGATTTGTGAAAAAAAAAAACGTTCATTACTGTGTGAACAGCACCCAGTTCATTTGCCCTCTGTGTCTAGTGAGTCATTGAGTGAAGTGTGAATTGTAAATTTATAGTGAAACAAATTTAAACAGAAAAAATACATTTTTAAAAGGTAAGTGTATGTAATTTAATATTATTTTACTAATTAGTTTTATGATTTTTTTTGCTTTTAAACAAATAATTTAATTTAGGATTTTGGGATTAATTAATTGATTTTAATAAAATATGCCAGTCAATTTTTTTATATATGAAATTGTGCTAAAAACTGTATTGATTCTGAATACTTTTTTTCCCCAAGAATTAAATATAGATAATTAAAATCAATGTAAAATGAAAATAAAGTATTTACATAAATAATTACATAAAAAAATGACATTTATTGATGTAATTATTTCATTTAATCAATAATTATAAAAATTTATTGATGTAATTATTTCTCTCCAAGCTTTTTCCCCCCCCCACCCTTGCCAGGAAAATTTGCTGCGGACACATGCCCATGCATACGGTCAAATTGAAGTGAAATTTATAGAGCGGGTTGCATAACCCACGACAGCACACCCAACAGAAATGGGCATGTGACGCCACTGATACATACATATATATATATACACACACACATATATATAAAATAAAGGATCAGTTTTTCCATTGTAACTGGACACCTTTTCCAATATTACATTTTGTTACTGTAATACTAAGCCATCATTGGGTAGTTTTGAAATCACAAACATAAAAAATGGATTTGTACTACAGAAAATACTAGACAGAAAAAAAATAAAAAACAGAAACATTTTGTTTCAAACCACATGGTATTCATGATTCAAACTTCAAGTTAATCTTCACAGAAGATGAAGTCTTAAGCAGTCTTACCTCTAACCATTCTTCAGCGAAGTGAAAATAATCTAGTCAACTCCATTAGTACTAAGAGTTATTTCTCGTGAGAAAAAGCTCACTTTATCTTCCCCTACTTTTGATAATACTGTATTCAAATCTCCAGTCAGGAGATCTGACCTCTAGATTTTTCTTCTTGGACTGAAGCACCTCTACCTTTTGCTACCACAAATACACAACATAAACAGCTTCAAAAAAACTGTTTTCTTTTCCTTTAAAACATTACTTTACACTTGCAACTCTAACACTACATAAATTATACCCAAATCCTTCCAAATTAGAAAAACGTTCTTATATTTGGAGTAGTGCATCAAAATCCTTCCTTAGAATGCTTGTCCCAGCTTTCAAAATTCCCTCCAGTTACTTTCTCATAGATGCTCTTTCTGCATTATACCTTTTCAATAGATATTTTCAAGTGGACTGCACCATCCCCAAATTGGTCACTACCATTACTCCAATTTACTCTTAACATGAGCAGTTACTGGCTGACATCCATGAACAGTTCGGTTTCAAACTTACTGAAAAACCGACCAATACAGGATGCTACCTACATTTCAGCTCCTTTCACCATATCGCACATAAACTCAACATTGTACACATGTTAAAGGAAAAGAGCTATTAGCATCACAACAGACGAGACCCTTCAAGATGAGTTAACATTAATTTCTAACAATCTGTACTTGAACGGCTATCAAAGAAGACTAGTCAATAAAATCCTTTTCTCTGAACCACCACAAAGAGAACAAGAAGATATTCAATATATAAAAACTATTGCAATTCCATATGTAAGTGGGATCTCCAACAAACTTGCCCACCAGCCTCCTCAAACCACACAAAATAAGAGTAACATTCCAACCAATAGAAACTATTCGTAAACTACTAAGATCTCCAAAAGATAACCATCCTTTCTATAAATGTGCTGGTGTTTATAATATTCCATGCTCATGTTACATCAGACAGACTTCAAGAAGCCTCGAAATCAGGCAAAAGGCGCACATTGGCTACGTAAAAAACAACAGACAGGACATTTCTGGCCTATCATCTCATTTCTCTACAACTAACCATGTCATCAAGTGGAACAAAAGCTGTTCCCCTTACATAGAGGAAAACTACCATTCAAGAATTTTCAAAGCAGCCACAGTCGCTTGTTCTACTATTAACCTTAACAAAATCAAGGTTTTATACTCCCAGAGATATGGAAAACCCTAATTAGATCTCTAAAAATACAAAAAATGAACTTCAACACAAACTACAGGAAGTCCCTTAGCAACAGCTAGCTAACCTTGTACACGCGATACGCGTTTCACTCAGGCTCGATGCTATTTTATTTGTAATTATTCTTGTCAGTTTTACAGTTACTCATAATTATGTCAGTTTTACAGTTACTCATAATTTTAACCCTATAAGTCAGTGCCCTGAAGATGCCAACAGTTAAAGTGTGGTGAAACTAGTTGGTAGAGTTAATAAATTTTATCAATACTTGATCTGTAAACAAAATATTTTACTAGTTCCAGGTATGTCCTCTTGTTCTACCCTCCTTCTCCCATTCTGTAAAAAATTTCTTTGACATTAACCTGGTAACAATCCTCTCTTCCTCTTATTTACAAGGCTTTGCAAAAAGCATACCCTCCCTCCATCTGTCTTGATATCCGACATCCCAGTTATGATCTTAATTTTCTCTGGACTCTTGTTTAGACTAAATCTGTGCAAAAAGGAACCAGAACCACTATTTCTACAAGTTAAGGTCCTCTGCATTATTGTCATAATCTGATGTCATGTATTCACACTTGTGCAATGTGACTTCTGAACTTCAGATCCTTGTCCACAACCACTTCAAAGTCTTTTATCTCCAACATCCTCTAAAATTTCCCTACCAAGTGTATGCTTTGCATCTTGTTGTTGCCTAACAAATTTCAGAACCTTACACTAAGCGACACTGAATTTACAGTTCCATACTGTTGTCAATAAAATATACATAAATCCAATAAAATATGTAAAATTAAAAAGAAAAAAAAAACTGTTTTTATGATTGAAATACAATTTTGACGATTTTCACCAGGGTCCAGAGTTTAGCTGCTTAGTGGATTACGGTGAGACTCCAGTGATAGTATTCAGTTTGCAAAAATTCCTTTTCAAAATTGCCCATTTATACATTCTGAATGTTACATTTACAGCAACTTTCTAAAGCAAAATTTTCTGGTCTTTGCTCTTCAATCTTCTCTCTCTCTTCTTTCCCTCGTTACTGCGGTACTGAATGCTCTGTATGTCAGCTGTCAATCTCCCTTCAATCTCCATGGTGAGTATGCGCACATGTTCAAATAAGCATAAAGTGAGAAGTTAGTGATGGTGGCAACATCATCGTTAGCAAAAGGAGAATGCATTATTATAATTACTACGTGATGCCTCTAAGGACTCATCACTGTACACTTAACAGTTGTGATTAAAATAAAGAACCACTGAAAAATTATAAAAAATGTTAAAGTTAATGTTAAAAGGGGTGCTTAAGGGTCAAAGCTGTATAACTGAGAGGAGACCTCCACATAGCCTTTAAAGGAATGAAGAGAACTGAACAGGGCTTCTAACCTAATGTCCAATCCTCACCTTTTCGTGGTGCACCCTGTTGGGTATCTACCTGGATAATGAACAAACGAGGATGGACCTGGCAATTTGGGATTTAGCTGACCAGATTGTATTCTTATTGGCTTAAACCAATATACAAAATGATGGTACAACATAACAAATTTTCATGCTGGCTGGGCCGTGGCCCGGTTAAACAAGGCCCCTGTTGTTTTCGCCAGGGAACCAGGGTGAACAGCAAAAAATCAGCTACTGGAACAAACCCTAAAACACACCCCTACTCGATATCCCAAGAGATCGAGATCGGTACTATCAACATAAGAAGGCTGAATGGTAAAGAAATGGAGCAAGTTGAGGAATTAGATAAGTACCAGATCGACATAATAGGGGTGACTGAAACAAAAAAGACAAAAACTGGTGAGATCTTTCTGAGCAATAAATACAAAATGTTATATTCAGGAAATGACAATCAAGGAAAAGAAGGAGTAGCCATGGTATTCAACACAAAATACAAGGCTAATCCTCTTGAATGGCAGGCAGTCTCAAGTAGAGTGATGTGGGAAATATCAGAATGGGGAATTGGACAATGATACTTATTTGTGCCTACGGTCACACAGACGGTTCTACTAAAGTAGAAGTAGAGGAATTTTTTGATGCTTTAGAGAAAGCAACTGACACAATGAAAAAAAGAAAAGTTGGTCCTTGTTCGGGATCTAAATAGCAGGGTAGGAAATGATTGTCAGACATACAAAAATATTTTGGGAAAATTTGGAGAAAAGAGCAAAGCTAATAATAATGGCAAATACCTGTTGGATTTCTGCTCAGGATATGAACTGGTTATTACTAACACCATGTTCCAACATAAAAATGTGCACAAATTCACATGGAGAGAAGAGGCAAGGAATAAGAAAAGTCTCATTGACTATGTTATTGTTGATAATGATGTTTTCTCCCTGGTGCAGGACACTAGAGTGTACAGAGGATTTGAAATTGGAAGTGATCACTATTTAGTCTTGAGCAGGATAAAACTGAATTTCATATTGAAAAGAATAACATGTAAAAAAGTTTTAAAGCAAATAAAAGTTGAGCAGCTCTCAGATGTGAACTGTAGACTAAAATACACAAAGATTATTAAAAAAAAAAAAAAAAAAAAAATGAAAGAGTTTGAGAACAGGAACCAAACCTTGGAGATTCAGTGGCAAGCCTTGAAAAAAACCCTGATTGATTCAGGCAGCGAGGCATGTGGTGAGGTTGTGTGCAAGGATAGAAAAATCAGAACTTCATGGTGGACACAGGAAATTAAAGAAGAAAGCATATCAAAAGTTCCTCGCAATAAGTCAGCTTGTGCTCTTAGAGAATACAGAGACAAATGTAAGAAAGCGAAACACTGTAAAAGCTAAACAAAGGTCATAAGAAGACTTTGACAGGAGCATAGAAAATAAATATCAAGAAGGTGGTAAGATATTCCAGAGGTTGTTGAAGAAGCTTAGAAATGGAGGAAAGAGTGCTGTAAAAGGAGTTGGAGATGATAAAGGTGACATGAAAACAGGAGAAAAAGATATCCTTGAGATATGGAGTAATTACTTTGAAAAATTGCTAAATGAAACAAGCAGTGGTAGCACAGTGGTAAAAAACATTCAACAGGCATACAGTCAGGAATACATATCCATACTTCAAGTAGAAAAAACCATCAAAGGCTTGAAATGTGGAAAGGCAGCAGGAGTAGATGACATTCAACCAGAAATGCTGAAGTATGGTGATATAAAAGTGTTACAGTGGCTGCACTGCATCGTTCAGAAAGCCTGGACAGAGGGACGAATTCCTGATGATTGGAGTAGAGCTCTAATAGTTCCCGTATATAAAAAGAGAAATAAAACTGAGGCTGTCAGGATCAAAGCTTCACTTTACTTCATTTTAATATCATATTAAAAACGAGTATATTAGGAAAGAACTTGACATTGTCAGCATCCAAGAATGTGTTAGCAGAGCCAATCTCAGGTGGAATGGTCACTTAAACAGAATGGGTGAAGAAAGATTAGCAAAACAAGTGTTCTCGGCCAGGTTGGCAGGAAAACGACCCAGAGGAAGACCAAGATATAGGTGGATTGATACGGTACAAAGTACCTTAGACGATAGAAATATAAGATCTGATAATGTTGGAGTCTTGACAAGTAACAGACTGATTTGGAGGAAAATTGTAGATAGGAGGTTAGTAATGACGTAAATTTTTCATGTAGTACTATCATATCCTGTACACCCCCTTGAGGGTACATGTCAGGAATTTGATGATAATGAAAATGTTAAATTATTAGATATCTCATAAGTACAATTAATCCCAAACATTATATCTTTAAGCATAAATTCATTTCTAATCGAGCAAATCACATATATTACAAAACTGAAACTAATGAAAATTCTGATGTGCAGAAACAATTGTAAAAAGATTCAGAATTGTGAATTATGATTATTTTTACAACATGATGTCTTAACTGCTTCTATTCTCACTGTACACTTAACATTTGTGATTAAAATGAAGTATAACTGAAAATGTTAAATTATTAGATATCTCATAAGTACAATTAATCCCAAACATTTTATCTTATCTCTTTAAGCATAAATTAATTTTTAATCGAGCAAATCACATATGGTTACAAAACTGAAACTAATAAAACTTCTGATGTGCAGAAACAATTGTAAAAAGATTTAGAATTGTGAATTATGATTATTTTTACAACATGATGTCTTAACTGCATGTATTCTCTAGTTAGTTTATGGGGGGGGGGGGCCTGTCACCTCTGTAAATGACGGGCTAAGTTACCTTTTTGAAGTCATAAATATTCCTCGCATGACAGAATGAAGCCCACTATTTTCAAAAGGACAAATGTCGCGTTGGTCTGACAACTGTGCTACAAATTTCAAATCCAAGAGTTACTTCTCTCTCCTCAACCTATGGGATGGTGGGTAGCATGGGCTGTTGTCTTCTGTTTATGGACTGTTAGTGACTGGTAGCTTTGTCCGTTTTTGATGTCACTCATGTATGGAGTTCTTGGTCTCCCTCTACAAGGTCTTGCATCCATCATTCCCTCAATAAATTTGTAGTTCCAGTCTGAGTGTCTTAATAGGTGTCCTATCATGTTATTTCTTTTTTCTAATGTATCTCTTTTTTTTCTGCCTTTTAATACTTCTTCATTTGTAACTCTTTCTGTTCCATGCAATCTTCAGCATTCACCGCCAACACTATATCTCGAATATTAAGCCTTGATTTGTCTCTTTTTTGGAGAGTCCATGTCTCGGATTCATAGAGAACTACACTCCAGACAAAACTTTTTTGTTCTCAACGACATATTCTCTTGTTTTAACATCTTTTCCGCTTCTCCCATCTGATGTTACCAGGCTTCCTAGGTAGGTAAATTCTTTTACTTGCTGTGAGGTTCGAATTCCGCTGTGGGCACGGATGGCTGTGATTGTCTGTGAAAATACTAGTGGTGGTGGGCAGTAGATGGCATTGTAGATAATGAGGGTAGTTGTGGTTTGCTGTAGTTTGTTGACTGAGTGGTGGAGAAGGAAAGTTGTAGAGTAGGTACCCTCCCTTGATGAGTCTTTGGCCTCCTTGGGGGTACCACCTAATAATAATCTTTTCCCATCTATTGTGACATTTATGATCTGCCTCTCCAGCCCTGGTACATTTCCTTATGTTTTTTTTTTCTCATTAATCTTACATCTTTCATTTAGGAGTTAAGTGGAAAAGTTGTGACATAATAAATTCCTTAGTGTGAATATAATTATATTCACACTAGAGAATTATATGAAAGTGTCAAACTTTCAAATGAAGGAATTTATATGGAAATTATAGATTCACCCGATGACTAGTTTATGACTTGGTGGAGATCCTGAATGATAAACGCAATTTAAAAAAAAAAAACTATAACAATAGGGAAGGAATAAGACACTGATGGATGTCAAAAAAGTCATTTATGGATGACCAGACTTTTCGGTAACGATTCTGCAACAACAAAAAAGTTATCAGCAGTTAAAAATAAAATAAAAAACTGCCGTTAGGAAGTAGCTACTGTATTTACTCGAATATAACTCGCCCTGGCATATATTTCAAACCCCTCATTTTACTTGTCGAAAAAATGAAATAGATAGTGAATGATGTTATGGCAGTTTCAGATATTTTGGAAGTCGGTTGAAGAGAATCAGCATTTCAACTCAACAATCTTTGGCTTGCCTTTGTAGTTCAGTCGCGCGATCTTTTGTTAATACCGCCCCAGTCATATGCATAGAGATGGAAGCAAATGTGGGAGCGAGAGCATTGACTTCTAGTCGATCTTGGATTGCGCGGGAATGAATTAAAGATGACGAGACCATCATTAGAACTGTTGTGCAACTAGATTTTGAGAGCCTGGGACATCATTTCGCCAGAAATAATTTAATTACAGAAGCATTGTTGCTAAAAGATTCAAATATATCGCGTGATGAAAGTGAGCGGCCGATCGCGAAAATGACGTTGATTATTAAATTTTAAATACATTCATTTTATAAATTATAATGAATACTGAGGATTTAATTATAAATGTCAATTTAATTTTTTTTTCTTGAAAAACTTTAGTTTCCCAACTCCCCGCATATCTCTCTCACTTCGATTTAACTTTAATTTCGGAGAAAAGAGTGCAAATATATTCCAGTAAATACGGTAATCAATGTTTAGCAATGCTAGCTCAATATCACGAAATTCCCACCTACTGCGTATTTCTCAATTCGATCGCTGCTTCTTCCATAGTTTTTTGATGGCCTTAAGGCAATTTCTTATAACTTTTGAAAAATGCAATAAAGTTTTTCTAAGACTGCAAACAAAAGACAACTTGAAAGCATGAAAGGTAAAGCACAGAATTAGGGCTTACTTTGCGTCCAGTATAATATAAACTTGCAATTATGTTAAAAAGGTTCATTCTTAAATATGTTTAGAAAACACCTAATTACGTCCAAGCTGCATTAAAAATAGAAATATTTTAATAGTACTGTATGCATTATTGAACAGATAATGTGAAATTAACACGAAAACTAGGGAAAGTTTTTTTTTTTTTAATTAATGTATCTGACCATGACTACATGTGACACCAGGGCCATTAGTAAGAGACACGGAACCCGCGCATAGAAGGCTGGTGCATCACACCTTGCTTGGCTTTAGGCAATTCGAGATCCCTTCATCTCGTTTTAATAATCATACACGGTAATACGCTGTTACAGATGGCTGAGAGTTGCCTTCAGGCATTCATTTTGCAGTGAAGGCAAATTACAGACCTCCCCACCGGTGCCCGACAAGCAGAGAAGCTCTTCGTGACGCCAGCAAGACGAGATACACAAAACAATTCACACATGTACTCTACGAACTATAAAATCGCGAAATGCAAGGAAAACACCTTAACTCTTAAAGCATAGCGATGTAGTTCAATCTATTTAACAGATACAAACACACTGTACAATAAGTGTACTGTATTGACAACAAGCATATTCTCTCATTTCTGCTGACCATTTATTCTTTCTTAGTTTACTTAAGGCCATTATACCGCTACTCACTGAGATGCATTTTGCATATAATCAGAGGTTTCATTTCAACCAGATAAACATTTTCATGTGGATTACGATTCCATGTTTGGTCTCCGGTGCGACTACCGATTTATTTGAAGACTTATAAACGCACTTTTCCAGTAGGATTGACTGACATTATTAATATACATAAATAACATTATTAATTATAAAAACTCTTTAGTTCGTGAGAGTTCAGTGATACAGATGGTCATAAAACTAATATATATATATATATATATATATATATATTATTTAAATTAAGGGGATATTAAATTCATATTGTTTTAAAACCGAATAAGAAACTCGAAGATTGGAATCAGAGAGTTTCATGCTGAATATGGTATAATAAAGTAATGGATAATTACCAGATTAATGTGATGAGATTTGTCATAGAATGGGTGGAGACAGAGGGAAAACAAGAAGCCATCTCTGGAAACTTTACAAGGAAGGTGTGAGCAAAGGGGACAAGGAGTAGGTTTTTTGCATGGAGAGAGGTGGGTGCACTCACCGCACTTTCAGTGCATGAAAGTGTGACCTGCCACAATAAGTCCTTTGACTCGATGGTGATCTGATGATGATCATAATAATAAATTGATGCATGAGTATTGTCAGTTTGGCTCAAGAGTCAAATATAATAAATTTAAATTATCGGCGACTACTAGCGAAATATATATATTTTTTTAATGTGGTTCTCACCTTACGAGAAGGTTTTGTAAACCTCTAGCACATTCCTATGGTGGGTGAGCTAAGAATTTTTTTTATTTAATGTTTTTGTACTTTGATTTATTTTTACACAGCCTGGAAACACTGCTCTTGAGACCAAACATGGAACTTTTTCTGCCACTTCAGACCTCCAATAAGTGGGGTGATGAAATTCATCTCCCACTGAAAGAAAATCATCCATGCCCACAGCAGGATTCGGAAGTGCAGCCTATTGGTAGGAAAGCAGAGCTACCAAATACGCAGCCAACCAGACCAGCAAAAATTGCTCCACTTTGTCAAATTTACAAATGTTACAGTTAAAAATGATCCTAAATATTTATTTGGTATAACAGGATTGTGGTAAGCAACAATCCTGTTATCTACAGAATATATACAACCAAACGTTTAGTTATAATGAAAAAACATTTCAGAGGCATGATGAAAATAAAGTTAAATATTACAAATTATGCATACAAATAAAGTTAAATATTACAAATTATGATAAAATGTACATACTTTTATGTACATTTTATCAAAATAAAATGTACATAAAAGTGTATTCCAAGTTTTGAATCATTTTGTTAGCAATTATTATAATATGAATATCAGTTATTGTAATATGGACTAACATGAAAATAAGCAAACAGATTAAAGTTAATCAAATCCTTACGGATTATTTGTCTCTGCAGTCCAAGAGACAAATATGTCCTCGCATTTGACTCTTGAGCCAAACTGACAATACTCATGCATCAATTTATTATTATGACCATCATCAGATCACCATCGAGTCAAAGGACTTATTGTGGCAGGTCACACTTTCATGCACTGAAAGTGCGGTGAGCGCACCCACCTCTCTCCATGCAAAAAACCTACTCCTTGTCCCCTTTGCTCACACCTTCCTTGTAAAGGTTCCAGAGATGGCTTCTTGTTTTCCCTCTGTCTCCACCCATTCTATGATAAATCTCATCACATTAATCTGGTAATTATCCATTACCAATTTATATGTTTCAATCATGTCCCCTTGCCCTTTCTATCCACAAGGTCTGCAATTTGCATTCTCTCAATCAGTCCTCATATTGAACACTCCAGAGACCAGAAGCTACCTTAGTCTTTGAACTCTTTCAAACATCTCTTCATCCTTCTGAAAACCAGAGAAACAAACATACACACAGTAATCCATGTGAGGTTTAATCAAAGCCTTATGGATGTAAGGATGGAATCATAACATCCTTACATCTATATGTCAGTGTTCTCTGCACCATGGCCATAATCATCTGTGTTAGTAAAATGTTTCCAAAATTTCAGGTCCTTATCCACCACCATCTCCAGATCTTTCATCTCCTTCGCCTTCTAAGATATCTCAAAGATAAAGAAAGGCAAAAAAATATCTTCCTGTAGTAGAATATTACAAATGAATTTAAAATGGTCTTTCTTTAGGTAGCAGAATGCTATAGAAGCAAATGGCATTTCCATAGGGGTACAATGTCTAAATGAAGAAAAGTGATTCATTCTAATACCAAAGCATGTATAATAAATTTACATTTCCTTTTGTCTTTACTAATGCTGTCATATTTCTTAAATGCTGGTCGTTATTCTAAATATTCATATACACATGTGCAGTCACATGCCAATACATCAACCAGTTTAACACTGATAAATGAATAAAAGGAAGAAAAAAATTAACACAATTTTAATGTCTGCCAACTGCTTTATTACATTTTACTGATGACATACAAAAAAAGCTCTTAAAAATAAATTGGTATCCAAAACGTAAGGACGAACACTATTTCTGAAGATTACAACTGCTAATTCAGACGAATCAGCTTGTTGCAATTTGTATAACTGAAGATTCTGAGTAGAAAGCAGGTACGCATTCATATGTTTGAGTAGCATACAAAAGGGTCACGTGGTAGCACTCAACAGGATAAAAGGCAAAAAGTTGCACTAAGCGAATTGTGTTTGAAGGAGGATCTTTACATGAAGGAATAAAGTTGCACACTTGGATGTCTTGTAATTCTCAAAGACATCATCTATATGATTTCATACAGGGAAGAATTATTGGAAAGCTTGCAGAATTAATAATATTGCCATTAATTTGAATCTCACATAGCACTGTATACAGGCTCTGGGCAGAATTTCAAACCAATGGAATGTCTTCCAGAAGTTTGCTAAGAATCGCCCTCGCTCTAACCATATGAAGACAGATTCTTAGTTATAACAGCAAATCAGTGCACCACAGCAGGTCAGCTTGCAAGTCGGCTCCATTCAAGCACAGGTATGCAGATATCTTGACAAACTGTGGAGACGTCCGCAACAAATAGGCCTATACATCTGCAGGCATGTAGTCTGCATCCCTTTATCAAAAGCTCATTGTAAAACATGTTTTCAGTGGCATTGTGTCTATAGAAATTCGACAAGACACCAATGGGCTAATGCACTCTTTACAGATGAAAGTTGTTTTAGTGTTTCCTCCAATTTTAGATGACACTTGATCTGGAGTAAAAATGGTACTGCTTATCATGAGAATATTCTTGAAAGGGATGGACACAGTAGTGGAGTTATGGTGCAGGGAGGCATTATGCTTAATGAACGCACCGAACTACACGTGCTGTAAAAAGGTGACTATGACTTTTGAATGATATTGCAATGAAGTTCTTCAATGTAGTATTTGATTGTTCTGTAGTGCTGTAGGCAGAGAATTAATTTTTGTGGATGACAATGCCACACCACATTATACATGAGCAGTGGAGATGCTTCTGGAGACCGAGGATGTTAATCAAATCAAGCAACCAGCATGCTCTCCAGATCTCAACCTCATAGAACACATTTGAAATCAATAGGGAGACACGTTGCCGCTCAGAATTCCCCTCCAGAAAACGAACAAGGCTTTATCCATGCTCTAAAGCAGGAGTGGGCCAGTTTGCATCAAGAACTCCTGAATCACTTGGTGCTAAGCACGGTATGGCATTGTAAGAGCCGTATCGCAGTTCGGAGTGGACATATTTCCATATCAAAATGGCTCTCTGCATAGTTTTCTTTAAGCACTGTACATTAATTCCTTAACAATGTCCTCAGGAAATTTATAACTTTTTTCAAAAACGTATTGCAATTTAATTTGTACGAAATTTATAACACAATTTTTGTGTAACATAATTTATTAGTATGCTGGGAATAAATTTATGTCCACTTTTGGTTGTAGTCATTAAAGTGTTTTCATACACAGGTAAAAATGTAGTTCGTCCTTAGGCTTTTGGACGCTAGTGCATCTCAATAATTCAGACAATTTTTTACTATGATCCACTCACAACAGGAGAAAAAAATTAAAAATGTTATTTTATTTTTTTTTAAGAATGATTAAAAAAAATTAAAATTTTAGATCTTACAAGAGTTATAGTGCATAATTACTGTCAATTTGCCTGTTATATAAAGGATGCTTCTCAGAACTAAGCTGTATAGTCACTTTCCCCATTACAAAGAATAAGTTTGGATCTAGCTTTATCAGCATCTAACACTTCACGCTGTTGTATACCATCATATGATATGATTCAGCGAAAAAAAGACCAGCATCAGTTATATTCCTACACCTGCCTTTAGAAGTTAAGGCTATAGTCCTTTGAAAGAGAGAATATCTGAAAACATGTTTATTAGTTATTATCACGTACAAATAGATTATACACCACTAGTTTCTATGGGCCAGCTGGCTTCTTCACGGTAGTAAGTAGATTGAGAAAGAATTAAAAAATTGAAATGAAATCGATTTCAATTTCTTCTGGTTAGACCAGAAGAAATCGAAATCGGGCGACAGTGATAACATGTGATGCACATATCTCTTTGGAATAAGCTCATCTACATATTATCTAAATAAATTTCTTGAATTATTAAAAAATCACAACTGGCCAGCATGAAATTTTATCATGTTGTATCATCCAAACAACTTAAACCAAAACAAATTTTATCATCAATTTGTTTTGGTTTAAGCCAAATAAATATAAAATAAAATTTGGTCAGCTAAATCTCAAATTGTCGGCTTATCCTCATTCATTCAGTATCCAGGTAGATACTTATTAATGAAGTGCATCGTGAGAAAGTGAGGATTGAATATTGAAAGCACCAGTCAGTTCTCCACATTACTTAAAAGTCTATGTGGAGATCTCCACCCAGTTATCTAGCACTGACCTTAAGTGACCCACAAAAAATCTATGTATGACTTAAAACTTGTCATATTGAACTCATTATGTAAATAAAACTGATGGTTATATTCACACTCTTCTGTTTCTTTTACTGGTCAACTGAAAATTCTCACTCAGAGTTAAGCAGACAAATACTTTTTTTTTTTTCTTGAAGCCCTAATATATGTTGTATTTTACTCCAAGAGACATTTGCCCTTCTTTACACATTCTTATACTGTCAAGTTCCCAAAGCCTCTATGGCTTAATCAGCATGGACAATACCATTTTGTTGGAAAGATCTAAGTCTAAATCCAGTGTAGGATGTGAAGAACCTTTATAAATTTTTATTAAAATAAAGAGCCAAAAGGCTTCATTTCGGCGATGCAAAATTATATAAATCAAGAGAATATTAAATCCAGCATTATTTCAACGCCGAATACAAAATCTACAAGATTTTCTGTATTCGGCTTTGAAATAATGCTGGATTTAATTCCACTTGATTTATATATTACTTTATAAGTTTGTTTGTTTGTTTTTAATTGAAAATGAGTTAGCCAGTCTCATATACAATGGCAAGGAGTTTCCAACCAGAAAGTCTTATTTGTTATCCTGCAAAACAGGCAACTAACTAGAAGAATACACAATTTACAGACAGAGAGAAAATACACTGGCCTTATAACCTGGCGACAGTGATTACTTCAGCCATAATCCCAGATAACAATTCTTGCCTTCTCTTTCTCTATTTCCAGTTTACTTCCCACCCATCCCCTCCTTTTCATTCCTTCGATGAAAAAGTCTGTTCATGTATTATCTTTTTTGCTCATTTTTTTCTTGCATACATTATTTTTCCTCCTTTTATCAGTAAGCTATCTTTTATTTAACCATAATTTTAACTTTAAATTATCTATGCAATCTGTTTATGAATAATATCATGAACCAAGGATGTCTTTCATTGGCATGCCTTAATTATATGCAATTTTTTTATCCAACATGTATTTATATTATTTTTGATATTCTTATTTAAAATGTTAACAGAAATGAAAATCAATTAAAATCTAAGTGATTTGCTCTCAGATATTCAAAAAAGTTAACTCTCATAACAGCAACCATATTATAACAAAAACACTCAAAAAACAACTAATTAGTTCTGATCAAATCCCACAATCACTGTACTATTTGGAAGGAAACCTACTATAGTCAACTATTTGCTAAAACAAACAAACAATTTCAGCAGTCCCTATGAGTTTGCTATAGTAAGAGTCAACTGCATATGCACAGCTATCTTGCATTGCACAAACATTTTCAGGATATATGTTTGAAAATTTTAAACTTAACAAACTGTTTGAAATAACATGAACAATGTTACTATATAGGGTGTTGTTTAAGATTTGGCTAAAGATAAGAAAGCAAAATGAGCATAATTATCTCTGTCTACCATATGTTATTTATCATCATCATGCTTTTCGAGGATTTAGGCCTAGAGTGGCCGGTGCCGGCCTTAGAAGCCAGTTGAATCTCTTTAGAGGACATCTGATGTGTTATATATATATATATATATATATATATATATATATATATATAAATATATATGTGTGATTCATACAAGAAAGGCCATTAGACCAATAAGCATATTAGTGCTGTGGGGGGGGGGGGGGCAAGAGGAATAGAAAAAAGGAGGAATCTGTTCACATTTTGCTTGAACAGCTGAGAGTTGTAATCACTGGGAAAGGCAGAGTGGGAGAGACTATTCCCAAAAAAAAAAAAAAGTAGATGGAATGAAAGAGGAGGCAGTGAAGTTGGTTTGGTAAGTTTCAAGATGGACTGCAAAAGGGTGCTAGTTAGCAGTGGCTCTTGGCTTAAAGATTTTGGAGGAGAGTGGAGGAATAATAGTGGCCACTTCAGCACAGCACTGTCCATGAAAGTATCTCTGTAGAAGAGGGCACAAAACAGAAACTAAACGTCTGAGAGAGAGAGAGAGGGATTATTAATTAGTTAGATTGCCCTCTTCTGGATGGAATCAAGCAATCTTAGAGAGAATTTTGGTGCACTGTAACATCTCTCACGGTAAAAATTCTATACAAATTTTCGCAATTGGTTTTAAATCATGTAGAAATCAGATATTGTAATGTTTTAAAACCAATGTAATGATTCTACTGTTAAGTTGTATATAACAATGTATATTGAAAGTCTATGTATAACGAAAAATAAGAGATTAGCCCAGATTATGTTTGACCCGGTAAGTTCAAAAGGTCATGAAATGTAGAAATTTGCCGCTAAAACCGAAGGTAGCCCAAGTGACGTTATCATATTTAGAGAAAATCCAGGGAGTTACAGCTAAAGAACAAAGAGTAAACAGAGCTATAAAGGGCTCTAGGCTCGTGGAGCTCTCTCTCTCTCTCTCTCAGATTTGCTGGTGTCGAGACCTTGGCTCTAGGTGCATGACCCCAGGCGTGGGAAGAGGATCCAAGAGAGGTTGTTACCATCTGATGTATTACCAGTAGCTGCCGGACGTGCTACGAATGTGTAGAGTTCACGGGCATCCACAATGGTTCCAGTTTACTGATGGAGAGAATCAATCCACTGTCCTGCCACAGCAGAGCTGTCCAGATTATAGCCAGCACCTAGGAAGAAAGGCAAAGTGTAGCAGAACCTTCAGAAGTTTCATCCAAGTGATTAGGACTGTATGGGAAATGCAAACGTGAGTAAGCTCCACTCTGCTAACGTTAAAGTAGTTGTACTTGAGAACTGTATGTATACTTAGTAAGGTTAGATTGTGATTAGTTAGTTAATTAATCACGGGAATAGAGAGAGAGAAGGAAAGTGTTAACTTATGTATGCCTGGATAGAATACTTAGCTAAGTATAATGTAAGAGGCAGCTCTAGATAGTTAAGTGTTGTAACCAACTTAAATAAGAGTTGTATATGTTATGTCCAATTGTATACAGTAAAACCCCAAAGTTACGCAGTTGGTGGGACCAACAAAAAAGCACGCAAGTCGAATTCGCGTAACTCTGAGTATAATTTTGCATGTAATTTATATATACAAACATAGAATTGGGACCAAAGGTTTACAAAAACACCTATATTTTTTAAGAAATATAATCATAATTGTAATTTTCCCAGAAACTATACTTAATCATAATTGTAGTTTTTCGTTCATAAAAAAAAAGAAAGTTATTTCAATGTCGATGGTTTCATAAAATCTAATAGATTCGTCTGATGGCATAATGTCTTTTTCTTGTCACGCAAAATTTCTTCATAGCAAGCTAATGATTTTTTTATTCCTTGCCTTGTGGCTACAATTCATTCCTTGTTAGAATCTATGTCCTCCAAAATCTGTAAACCTTTCTTTCATGATTGTTCTTACTCTGGATTCCTGGAGATCAAACTTCTTTGCTAGCTCACAAATTTTCATTCCGCCTCCAAAATCCTTAATAATGTTGAGTTTTGTTTCCAAAGTCAATGTTTTTCTTTTCTTGCTAGCTGTAGAAGAATCGGACTTTCTTCTTTTGGATGACATTATTATTTTTTATGTGATAAAATTTTTATCAAGAACATAACATTAAACAATCGCAAGGTTTGTAGACTATAAAAATCGTGTATGAATGGAGACCGTGCAAAACACGTCAGTGCTTGTTCACAGCATGTGCGACACTGGCGAATGTGGTCGGCGCCTGAAAGATACTAGTGGTGAGGCGGGACGGGAATACGTACATATAAGAAACCGCGTAACTCCGGATTCGCATAAGTCGGGGTATGACTGTATTTGCATGCTGAGGAAGTGATAGGCCTTTAAAAGCTAATGTTTCATATTTATCTAATGGATTGTACAACTGACTTAGTTTAAAATAAACATGTTTTGTTGTGTAAATCTCTTGCCTGATCTATTAGCCAATGCACTGTTTCCAAATAAATATCGAACCTGTTAAAGCAAGAATTGCCACGACTAGCTTTTAAAGAATTGAGTATATTAAAATTCAGATCTTACATATGTTCAAACTCAATTTCTCATGCTTATGCAATTTCTCATAATTTAGAATGGTGCAGTCATAAAAGAAAATACATTTTTCTAGATTATTCAGAATGGGAGCTGGTCACCTGTTGTAGTGGATAGACAAAACTCAAGGGTCTTTCACTAACAGAATGAACATAGGTAGGAATAGAAGGGATTAACTGTGGGGCCTAAGATAAGTAGACTATTGTTAAGTTGAACAGACTGAGGATTTGAGATTAGGCATGAAGTGTGCACGTATAGGAGAACTGAATAGAACTTAAGGGAAAATTTAGTGAACAAGAAACAAAGCAATATTAAACTAGGCAGAATATAAAATACACAATTCAGAACACACAACAGAAATTTTTACAGCACCATCCCAAATATGGGAGTAATATTCCATAGCTGGGCAGATTTGGGCTTTGTATAGAGTTAGCAGTTGTGAAGGTATAAAGTATTGTGTTGTGTGAAGAAATACACCAATTTTTTTGGCAGCTGCAGAATCTATTGTTGAAATGTGGTTGTGCCAGGAAAGACTGGAGGTGCAGGTCAGTCCAATAAGAGAAATCTAATCTAATCGCAATATTTCTGAGGGTAAAGGGAGAGGGATACAAGCTCTTTCTTGCGAGAAATCAGACAGTACCGAGTTTTGGTGACATTGAAGTTCAAGGTTGTCCTTTTCCCAATGGGATATAGCTAGGATATCGAATGAAAAGGAGGAATGGAGTGTACTGTCATTGGCAAAGCTATGAGTAGGATTGGAAGTCAGTAAGAGCAGGTCGTTTATATACATGAGGAAGAGAGTGGGTGAAAAACAGAATCCTGGGGGACCCATGCATTGGCAGAGAAATGGGAGAGGAAGCCATCCACCATGACACATAGCAAGTGACCAGTGAGAAAGTTGGTGATCCAGTTGCAGAGTGAGGAAGGCAGACCACAGGATGGCAGTTTGTGAAGTAGGCTCCTGTGCCAAACCCAATCAAATGCCTTTGAAATGTCGAGAGAAACCACGTGAGTTTCTCTACTGCCGAAGTCCAGAGGTGGGTGGTAAAAGAAAAATCAGCTGCAGATCACGAATGGTAGAATCCACTGCTTGTCACTGATTAGTTGGTATGTCTCTAAGTGGTTCAAGAGTTGGGTGACCTTCTCCATAATTTTAGAGAGAACAGAAGTGAGAGCAAATGGACAGTAGTTCATTGGTTGACTTTTATCACCTTTCTTTGGGATGGGCCAGATATGGACTTATTTCAATATTGTAGGGTAGATGCCAGTTGATTAGGATAGATTGAAGAGATGATACAGGATAGCTGTTATTCTGGGACACAAGTTTTTAACACAATAGGTGGGATACCATAAGGACCAGATGCCTTGTTTGTGTTCAGCTTATTAAAGATTCTTCGAATTTCTTTTTTTCAGAAGACTATGGAAGACATGAAGGGAGCTGTTCTTGGTGAAGTGGAGGGGACTTTGCCCAGGTCATCAATGCAGATATTGGAAGAGAAGAGCGATGCCAGTAAGTTGGCCTTGTCTTTAGGTAAGGTTTGGATGAGAGTGATGGAAACCTAGGTGGACAGAAGTTGCACCCAATGGCCTTGGCAAGGGATCAGAAGGAGCGACTGCCATTTGAACAGGAGGTTTGCAGCCATTTGGTCCATTCCAAATCAAACTTGGACTTGGTATAATTCATTTACAACTGTTGTAGGTGGCAGTATAGGCAGAGTGAACAGCTGGAGTTTTGGTCTTGAGCCATTTGTGATAAGCAGAGTTTTTTTTTTCTTTTACAGCATTAGCACATTTTTTGAGAACCAAGGCTTGGATGGTGCCTGAGAACATGGAGTGGAATAAGGGATGAAAGCTTTCATTCCTGTGAGGATGATTTCTGTTATTCAGTCTGGGCAGGTGTTTGAATCAGAAGAACTGAAGCAGTAGTCAGAAGAAAGTTTCCAGCTTCTGTTCTAATCGGAAGAGCTTTAGTTTATGGATGGGGAAACTCTGCCACCTCTGTTAAACCAACTTATCAAAACAAAGCAGAACACTTTTTTTTTTTAATCTTGCATTAACTGATCATCAGCATTTAAACAATAAACTATAATTAACTGATATTATCTGCATCCAGGAAACCAAATTTCGACAAACCAGCAGACAAAACATTAAACACTATGATATCAGACCTACTGACCAAAATGGAGGAGGGCTTCGGACACTAATCTGAAACTTGTCATATAAAGAGCAGAAGGAAATGAAATACAAGGATACCAAATACTGGAACCAAGTAAAAGGTCATTAAACATTTTCAATTGTTATCATCTCCTAACAAACCTAGACCAAATCTTTCCAGCCTATCCCATCTCATTGAAGAAAACTCCATTATCTTAGGAGACATGAATAGCAAACACTTGTTATGGAGTTCTGAGGAAATAAACCCAAGAGGAGAAAACCCAAGTAATTTCTTAGATGAAACAGGACTAATAGCTCTCAACAGTGGAGAACCCACTTATCTGTCTCATTCTTATGGTAAAAAAGATGCCCTAGATATTACTGCAGTGTCTCCAGATCTTCACGACAAAGCTATTTGGTCTGTTTTGGAACCAGTAGGAAGCGACCATACCCCAATATTAATCAATCTGAACCAAAAATGACTAATGACTAGACCCACCCAAAAAAGAAATATCATTGGAACTTCCAGAAGGCAAATTGGGAGAAATACAAGTATGAAGTAGGCAAAATGCTGAAAGATCACACATACCATGATGACTTAGACAAAGACTACATAACTTGGAAGAATACAATTCTAAATGCAGCAAAGAAAAGTATCCCAAGGAGAAAAGTCATTTCAAACTACACAAAGGTTCACCAGGAACTTGCCAGTAAAATAACTAAACAAAATGAATTATTTAGCATCTTAAAAATTGGAAGCTTCCAGAAACCAGAATTGAGTACAACAAGATAAATACTGAAATTACAAAGAACTAGGTGGCAAGAATTTTGCCACAACTTAAATCCACACTTCAGATACCAAAATTTGGAAACTGACTGCTAATTTACAAAGAGACCTACCAAAAGCAAGTGAGACTAACATGCTAAAAATTCCAGATGGAAATATCAAAATTGGAGACATGGAGATCGCAAATACCTTGGTCTTTCATTTTCAAAATACAGTATAAGCAAACCAGAGATGAATACTAGGAAAGATCACCAAATATCAAAACAGGCTTGACAGCAGAAAAAACGCTGCTAATTCCCCAAAATATAAAAAATTATTCTAGGATCTATTTAATCTCTGAATTGAGAGATGCCTTGGAGAGACTAGCTATAAAAAAATCATGTGGACCAGATAACATACAACGAATTATGATCAAGCATCTTCCTTCTCTAGCCCTAGATTGACTGCTTCACCTATACAACAATTGCCTAAAACAAGGAAAAGCTCCAAAAGACTGGAAGACAGCCATACCAATTTTAAAGCCTAACACACCTCAAGATCAACCAGGCAGTTATAGACCAATTTCACCGACTTCAATTCCAGGCAAATTGATGGAAAAAATGATACTCCAACGTTTGAATTACTATCTAAACAAAAACAGTATACTACCACATTTTCAGGCTGCCTTTAGAAGAAATCACTCAACAATTGATCAACTTTTCTACTTAACCCAGTCAATTCAAGATAACTTCCAGACCAAACTTACTAAATTCACCATTGCAGCTTTTATACATTTTAGCAATGCCTTTGACAAGGTGTGGAGGCAGAAACTCTTTTCCAAACTTTGTCATATTGGAATAGAAGGGAAAGTTCTAAACTGGATTTATGACTTTCTAAGAAATAGAACAATTCAAGTTAGAATAAATAATACCTTTTCCAAGAAAGTGAAAATAAGACAGGGGCTCCCTCAAGGCAGCATTTTGAGCCAGCTGCTTTTTTTTTATCTACTTAAACAACTTAGATAAAAATATAAATAAAGACACAAAGATAGCTATGTTTGCTGATGATTTGGTCCTATTCTCAGTTCACAACAACAACTTAGAAACAGCAGAAGGTCACTTAAACAAAGCCATTGCAAGTTTAACTACATACTGTGAAAACCAAAAAATCAAAATTAACCCTACTGAATCAGAAATTTGTGTATTTACCATTAATAACCACCTCAGAAAGTGAGAGACCAAAACAGTCGACTAATTATATTTAATGAAAACCCCAAATACCTTGGAGTTACTCTGGATCCATCGCTAAGCTTCAATAAACATACTGACAATGTTGCAGTCAGAGAAAAAAGAAGACTAAATATTATGAAAAGTATCTTAGGTAAATAGTGCGGAGCCGATGCTAAAACCTTAAGTCACATACACCTCTATTATCCAACCCATAATGGAATATGCTTCACCCATCCAGATGCAAACATCACAAACTAGTTTAGACAAGCTTATAAAAATTCAGAAAAATGCAGCTATAATCATATGTGGACTAAGGAATACAATTCCTGGAAAAATAGCAGAATTCAAATCCAACCCTGTTCCTTTAAAAATTTGGTTGAAAGAAAATCTTACTAAATTTGTAGAAAAAAGAACCAACCTTGCACATCATAGAACAAGTAAACTTTTTAAAAAGTGGCAACCAACAAACAGAATAAAGAAAAAAATCAACAACATGGAAAATAAAATTCCCTTTGATTGTCCAAATAAAATAGCGAACTATAAAATAGTTGGCTATTTTATTTGGACCGGCATTTCCTCCAAATCAAGACAGGAAAAATATAGTTAATTTTGAAATAGGGAAACATGAGAAAAAAAACCTAGAAAACCCCAAAATCTTGAGATCATTAGCTCTTTCAAAAATAATGGAATATGGACCTGACTCAATAAAGATCTACACAGATGGCTCCAAAAATCCAAATGGCGATTCTGAGAGTGGCATACTCATCTATGGCTCTCAAAATATAGAACTAAAAACAACCAACAGGATAGGATGCAACTCATACCATGTAGAATTAATAGCCATTAACACAGCACTGCAACATTTGGATAAACAAAATCCAATGGAGTTTATATTTTTCACAGATTCCGTAGCAGTCCTTCAAGCTATTAAGAACTGCTACACTAACCACCAAGAAATACTTAAAGACATAGCAAAAAAAAAAAAAAAACACATAAGGATTCCAAAATAATTTTCCAATGGATTCCATCCCATGTGGGATTAAAGAGAAATGAAACTGCAGATGAACTAGAAAAAATGGCTGCAACATCAAGTGATACCACAGATTTTGATCTTTTTAATACTACTCAAAAAGAATGATTCTCCAGGACATGACTCACTGGTATTCAGCAGAAAAACCAGGAGCTACCATCAACTCCAAGTTTAATCGCTGTGCCACTACCATGACTCTCGCCTTGAGACCAGCCAAACAAGACCAATCATGTTTAGCAATGGCATAAAAGTCTTCCCCATCTGTAACATCGAGGAAGCATCACCAATGCATTTACTAAATTGTATGAACATTTCTAAATGTGAATTTTATAACAACCTAGAAAAGGTGCTGTATAAAATATATGAATTTGACCTCTATGATCTGGTGTAATAATACCATGGGATAATATAAAAAAAAACTATAATTAAAAGTGGTGACCAAATGTTCTGGAGACAACTAAAAAACTTAGAAATGGAGAAAAGAGCACTGTAAAAATAATCACAATTAATAAAGTTAGCTTTCCGTGCAGTTAGCCTAGTGGTTATGTGCTTCGCAACCATATGCCTGGGGAAGGAGTGTCCTAGGTTCGATTCCCGTCAGTGACGTGAGGAGCTGAAGGATCTTCCTCAGCCATAGCCAAGCTAGCCAGTCTTGGGCGTGGACAGCAAGGTTTTTTCCCCAGTTTATTCTGGGGTTTTTCATCCCGCAAAGCAGACAAACTGGTCTTGAGAACTTAACACTACAGGCCATAGGATATACCGGGGCATAGGGCTGACCACCTTATCCTGTAAACGGATTGGGGTCCGATGATCAATGGACCCTCGACACCGCAAGGTAAAAGAGGGTATAAAGAATATGATGATGACATAAATATTGAAGATAAGGATATTCCAGATGTCTCTAGAGTAATTACTTGGAAAAATTGTTAAATAAATTAAGGAGTGACAGAACACTAATAGAAAATATTCAAGAAAAATGTAGTAGGAAAATGTATCAAACCTTGAACTAAAAACTTGAAAAGTGGAAAGACAGTCAGATGGCATTCAACCAGAAATGTTCATGTGTGTGTGTGTGGGGGGGGGGGAATATAAAAGTTTTATAGTGACTATTCTGCATTACTCAGAAGGTCAAATTCCAGATTTGGTGTAGAGATGTAAGAAATATGAATATTAATCCCCCTCCTATATTATTCTTCATATATTAGTTTTATAACGCTTCAGTAATGCCCTAAGATTTGGGTAAAGAGCCAATGACATTGTAAAAATAGGGGCACTCCTAAACGAAAGTAGGCTATATTAGCCATTAAAATAATAACATTATTTCCCTTTTTTATTGGAGGTAAAATTTTTACAGTCATAAGAAGAGGCTAAGAAAAATTGTGAAGAAAACCTTTATTATTATTGTGACACCTCCAAGGAGTCACAAGGACTATCGCAGGAGGGCACTCCTATACACATCTGTCTCCCCCACTACTTAATTCTCCTACTACACACAATTTCCATCAATGGCATCTACTGTCCATCACAACTGTCAACAGTATTTTTTTGTATATAAATGGCACGTGTTCTGGAGGCCAATTTGCCAAAAAACTCAGGATGGAAAATCCGAGTTTTCTTCCAAACAAGCAGTGCTTTGCACTTGGGTGATCCAATATCCCATGCATATGAATAACAAATGTGTATCCTCTGTTTCTGATCTTCTCAGGCTTAAATCTTGCTCTATTCATCTGCTGTCTTTGCCATTCTATAAATTCTGAAAGTCAAGCTGATTTCTTTGACTTTCTTTCTAAAGCTTGACTACTGGCTGGCTAACTACGAGCCTAAGTTGAAAGAGATGAAGAAGTGATAAGCAATGATCTAATTTGACTTATCCATCTATAAATTAAAATACCAGTAGAGTAACTAAAGGAAACTTTAATTCTTAGGTCTCCTACTCAACAGCTAAAGCTAGTCAACAGCATCTGCATTGGGTGACCCTTATAGGACTTTTAGTCTAACTTTTTTCCACTTGTTATTTTTAGTGTGTTTGTGTGTGCTTTTACTAGTTTAAGATTGTATCCTTAATGATATATCTATGACAGTGACAAAATATAAGATCTATCTGTTTAGTTGTTTCTCTGTGCTATATTAAACCTAATAATAAGATCACAGAACCTCCATCACCCACTTCCGGACATTTACCATAGAAAGGTTTAAAGAAACTTGTGCTGTAGCCATTGACATTTCCTATATACAACTGGATCTAGCATAGATCTGTTCAGCAAATTGCTATCCTTCAGCCAACATTTATTATTATTATTTTGGTAACCTCCAAGGAGTCAACAGACTCATCGTGGGAGGCCCACTCGACAAGCAACAAGTCTATCATAACAAAGTTTGACATTATTTACACTATTTGCATTCACAATGTACTCAGGCAATGCATTACACTCACTAACAACTCTCCACATAAAAAATCTACTCCTGATACCCTTTTTTTTCACCACATCTTTATACAACCTCCAGGGATAGCCTCTCATTCTTCCATCTAATCATCATCATGCTTTTCAAGGATTTAGGCCTAGAGTGGCCTTAGAAGTCATCGCTGAATCTCTTTAGAAGACATCCTGGTTTTCTTTTTTCTAATGGTTTGTAATTTAAGGCTTGTTTTGGTGATCTTTCTGTTTTCATTCTTCCAATGTGTATCCATTTATGTTTATATTTTTTAATTTTTTTTTTTTTAACATCCACTCTATTTATAATTTCTTCTGCATTAATCTGATAGAATCTCTTAACTAACTTTAAGGCCTCTATCATATCTCCTCTTTTCCTCCCATTCACAAATTTCTGTACTCCACATTCTCTCAAATGCTCTTCATATCCAACATTCCAAAGTCCTGATATCTTTGGTTATTCGTCTTTGGACCCTCTAGTGTTTTACACATCACAATGAAAACTAGGTGACCAAATCTGAACACAATAGTCCATTTGTGGTCTGACCAATGCTTTACATAGAGGCACCACCACCATCCTTATCCCTAAATGTCAATGTATAGCAGCTATGATTTTATCATAGCTGCTATATGATGTGCCCTCGGAACTTCAGTCCACCATCACTCCAAAATTCCGAATCTCATGCATTTCCTGAAGTACAGCTCCACCAATACACTACATAGCCTTATATCTCTGTATCTCAAAGTGTAACACCTGGCATTTATTAACATTAAAACTGCAACCCCACTCATTTGTCCAAGCTAAAAGTCTATTCAAATCTTCCATTAGAGAATTAACACCAGCACTACTCCAAAGTACCCAACTTTGCATCATTGGCAAACATTTGAAGATCCCCAGTCAATCCACATGAAATATCATTAACAAACAAGTTAAACAGTAGAGGTCCAAGAACAGAACTACGAGGCACACCACTAGTCACCTTCCTTTTCTGAGACAGTCCCATCATACACAATTTGCTGGTATCATTCAGAGAGCCAATCCATCTAACCAATATACTATCTATTCCTATTCTCTGCAGCTTGTACATCAACTTATCATGTGGTAATCTCTCAAATGCTTTTGCACAGTCCAAGAATATCACTGTATATGATTCTCTCTCATCCAACACATTTGTCACCTCATCATAAAACATAAGCGAATTGCTAAAACAAGACATGCCTTTCACAAATACATGCTGACCATCATAGAGAAATTTATATTTATCAACCCATTCCTGTATTCTAACCAATTTTTCCAGCACGTTGATCACAACTGCAGATACAGACCGGTCTATAATTGGAAACTTCTGTTCTCGAACCATGTTTGTGGAAAGGTATTATTTTGTCTTCTTTCCACTCCTAAGGAACCTTTCCCACTGCATGACTCCTTAAATAACCATGACAAGGGCATGACTAACTCTTTTGCATTCGTTAAAAATACAAGTATCCCTTGCTTAACGCGGGATTGATTAACACAATGAAATTAATTGCAGCAATCCCTTGATATACACGGCAAGAGTTTTGATTAACATACTTTTAACCCTGCAGAGCTCGAAGCTGATCTGATAGATACATGCAAAATGTTTAATATAAATAATCTTGCACAATTCAGTGTATAGCTTGGAGGTCATTCATATGTAGCTGTGCATTCATATGTTACGAGTGATATTCTGCACTGTTTTTTGCTGTCAGTTTGGTTTAACACATGTTATGAAAAGGTTTGCGATATTTGACAGTAAACTGTATCTGAGAGACTGCGACCTCCAATGTCAGTATAGTATGGTTTAGTTGTTTTGTTTTTTTTATTCTTTGTTCAATAATTTCTAGATTGTAACTGAAAATAAATAAACCATCATGTATTACTGAAATAGAGAGCCAAAGGCTTATTTATCATACATGTCCTCAAGGAGATGTGCTTTACATTATGGAAAATACTAAGGAAAGTGATCTGGAGCTTACTCAACCTTTACTACAAGTTGCCCATAAGTTTGCTTATGCTTGCATCCGCTGAAACTTTTAGTTTCTATATATTTGGCACGAAACTCTTGTAGTTTCTCTATTCGGCTATGAAATAATGTTGGATTCAATATCCAACATTATTTCCAACTTAATTTGTACCATCATGTATTATATTTGCATGTTTTATTCTTGTTTGCCAAGGTCTGGAGAGTCATTTTGCTTGTTATTGTAGAATTTATGCCGATAAGAAAAAAAACTAAAACTGTTCAAACGACTCTTGATAACTTCTTTTGATAAAAAAAATTGCAGTGAATAATGTAGATACAAGTATTTATTAAACATTTACTTTGCATTCATTTTTTTCTTTCCTAAAAGAGTACTATGAAAAACGAATTATTAATACAGTAATCGGTCGATGACGGACGAATTGTAATTTTTACCATTGATTATTACATTTGATTAACGCAATTTTGATATATGTGGTAATGTCGAGGGATTAATTAACCGTGTTAATCGAGGGATACCTGTACATGATGTCATCCATTCCCACAGCCTTATTAACATCTAATCTGAGCAACACTTCATACACCTCTGATTCTTTCACCTCTAATTCTTTCCTCCCTTCTACATGTTGCACAGCATCATTCACACCACTATGATATACACTGATGAAATGTTCATCATTCCACTATATCATTTACTATAGTTACTCTGCTACCATAATTATCCACCAAAATTCACCTGCCATAATTATTTTTCCTCTTGCTTGCCACACAGCAGAAAAATCACCCTGGATTAGCTTTGACCTGACTGGCCAATGTCCTCTTATATTCTACTTTTTCTTTTTTAGCCATGCTTTTCACTTTTCTGGCCTGCACTTTATATTCTTCATGTATCTGTTCACTGCAAACTGTCTTGTACTTCCTCCATAATTTCTTTTGTAACATTGCTTGCTTGCTTGATTTAACCATTCATCCATCTAACTGCTACTCCATTTATTCACTTAATTCTTGGTATACAGTTATGCACTGCTTGTGTTAGATACTGACTTATTGTTTCCCATGCACTGTCAACATCTTTTCTACACAATTTATCAACCCAACGTATTGATGCTAGTTGACTGCAGAGCTTCTGATAATCACCCACCTTATAGTTCCACATATAGACTTTCTTGAATAACAACTTTTTCCTTTTTGACTACCTTCCAAACCAATACCTCTTGAATCACTTTCACCAACAGGTGGCAGTGTTGATACCTCATTCAACCACATCCTGTGAGGATATCATCAAATCTAATACCGATAAACCTCGTGTTGCTTCCATCACATGCTGCTTTCCACAGAAACTCAACAAATTCACTCTCCCTGTTACTAAACACTATCTCTTCTTTCCAACCCACATTCCTGTAATTAAAATCTCCCATTAAGATCATCTTCTTTTATTCTACTCGCCCAACTAATCTGTCTAAACATTTCACAACCAATACTCTCCACATTCCCTAGCCTATAACAGCATCCTATTAGATATACTATTTTACTGACCTCAGCTTCATGCCAAACAGCTTCAAAATCTTCACACGTACTACTATTTTCCACCTCAACTCTTGAAGGACACAATTCCTCTGCTAACATTAACGATACTCCCCCTCCTCTCTTCATCTTCCAATCCTTTCAGAGAATTCTATATCCCACCATTTCAAGGCCTGACATTATATCATCCTTAGTCAACCAAGTTTCACTAATGCCAATTATCTTTGGGCATAGATACTGATTGAATCAATGCTACTAATTCAGCCCTTTTATTTCTGATACTCCATATATTGGTATGCAAGCATAACAGTTCTCCACTCTTTGAGGCATCCCATCAACACTATCACATTTTACTCTCTCTCTCTCTCTCTCTCTCTCTCTCTGCTATAGTGCACTTCTCTCTTTGTCCTGACCATCCCTGTTTCCCTGATCCTGACTGATTTTCATTTATATTTAGCTCTCTGTAAGTGGGTGAGAGTTTTTTCTCTGGTCAATCATTAGGTATTATGGTAGGCATTTTCTCTCTCTCTCTCTCTCTCTCTTCAGAACTCACTGCCAAGGCTCTATCATATGTCCTCTTTCTCCTATACATAAATGCCTTTTACTTATCAATAAACCTATATAGAGGTTTGCTGATGACAGTATACTCACATAACTCAGATCGACAACTTGCAGATCTCTATTCTTTTCTAATGCCTTACTCATGCAAACATCCTTACACAGGCTTAATACGTCCCAACTTGACAAAACATATCATTCTTTCCTTCTATTTATAATGCACATTCCTATCATTAACACAGTTACATACATATTGGTCACTGTTAAACATAGATTCTCATCATTACTCTCATCATAATCAAGTTTTTCCATCACTCTCCCTATTAGCTCTCATAACAATTGATAACGTCTCCAGATTCCTTCACAGGTCAAAAGCGTACTCGCATGAAAATCTCTGAACAGTGCTTGGAGCGTTTTAACAAGAATAAAACTGATTTTGTGCATCGATTTATTACTATGGATGAGACTTAGATTCACCATTACACACCAGAACCCAAACAGCAGTCAAAATAGTGGACAGAAGCCAGTTGTTCAGCACCAAAGAAGACAAAGTCGGTTCCATCAGCAGGAAAGGTCATGGCATCAGTGTTTTGGGATGCTAAAGGCATTTTGTTTATTAATTATCTTGGAAAGGGTAATAGAATAACTGGGAAATATTATTCTGATCTTTTTATTATTATTTTATTTTTATTTTTATATTAAGGGATCTGCACTATGAATTGTTGGAATATCCACTCTATTCCCCAGATTTGGCTCCCTCTGACTTCTATCTCTTCCCAAAACTAAAACTTTTCCTTGCTGATTAGCGTTTTTCTTTGAATCAAGAGGTGATTGCAGCTGTAGAGGGGTATTTTGCAGATCTTACTGAGAACCACTACAGGGACAGGATAATGGCGCTGGAGCATTGCTGGAATAAATGTCTTAAGGAAGATTATGTTGAAAAAGAAAAAATAATTTTGAAATTATAAATTCGTTTTTTTTTTTATTGTTAGGCTGAGAACTTTTCAGACCACCTTCGTATATATATGTTATGATTACACCAAATAATAAAAAATATATATCAAAATTAGCACTAATATACTAAAAACTATACTATACAACACTAATTTTCTAAGGGGAAAAAACACAATAAAACAAAAAAATCACCAATTTTACATGTGTGCTAAATAAACCAACCAATTACACTCATAATGGAGCATCCACTGTTGATGCAAATAAACAAGCATTTATAAATGTAAACAAGCATTTATGAAAAAAGCCTCATTCACAGCACTATTCTGGTTAATTATTGTCAACTATATTCATGTGTCTATAGAATGTGTAACAAAATAATATTTTTTTTTTTTTAAATTTTCATAACTGATAAAATCTCTTACTTAATACATTTGAACCCTCTCCCATCCAACAGCATTAAATGAATTATGTTTATAATTAGGTAAGTATGCAATATAGATCTATGTTAAACAGAGTTACATTAAGTGAGATTTAAACATTAATAACACCCTAATCCCACCCTAAAAAAACATAGTTACAAAAAATACAAGGTGGCCATAAAATAACTTTCCCTCTTTGGAAGCATCTGTAGCTAAAACCAATAAACGGAATGATAGACCAAATTTTATATTGAGACTTTTGAAGGCATGGGGAGACGATTTCCACGAAAAAAAGATTTAGTACCAAAAGTCGCCGATAGGGGAAATTTTGGCGCTGGTAGAGCTGAAAACAAGCAGATAATTACATTGAAGGCAGATAAAATGGAATAATAACATTTAGATGGTATAAGCGACAGCCGCGTCACTCATTCCAGCTGAATATGTGGCAAGTCACGATGATAATAATAATCATAATAATTAAACTAAAACAACTTGCAAGAGAGACAGAAATTAATGTGGTGATTGAACTCACAGGAAATAATGTTTTATTCATCAGAATCAGGGTCCCTTGGACCACATACATGATTTTCAATGTGGTGACCTTTCTTGTGTACAACAAATTGCATCTGGTGTGCGACATGCTCTACAGCTGAGCGTAAGGAGTCGGATTGGATGTTCATAACAGTCCATTTTATGTTCTCTTTCAAGACATGCAAGTTGGGAATGCCACCAACATGAAGCCTTAGAAATTCCCGAAGGGCCGCTATGGCATTGACTATTTAAGGTAAAACAACTTAACAAGTAAAGCATGCTGAAACAAGGTAGGACGCATATTGAGCACAATTCGTCAGTCATTTGAATAACTGCCTGAACATTCCCAATCCGTTTTTAAGTGGAATTGGTGGCGCTGCTGTCACATATGCACAGTAAAATTTGCATAATCCTTTTTACCTGTGTTCACTGCAAATATTTGACTGCTTTCGGCTCTGCCAGCACCAAAATTTCCCCTATCGGCGACTTTTGGTACTAAATCTTTTTTTTTTCCCAAAGAAATCATCTCCCGATGTCTTCAAAAGTCTCAATATAAAATTTGGTCTTGTTCCGTTTATTGGTTTTAGCTACAGATGCCTCCAAAGAGGGAAAGTTATTTTATGGCCACTTTGTACATTGCTGTAGGGAAAAAATATTATCTACTGTACCTTAAAATAGTCAAATTTCTCTTCCTCTCCAAAGGTAAATTAACATTAATATTATGTTGGAAATTTAATGGAATATTTACAGTATGAGGAAAGGATTGAAAACTAATTTTAATGCTTCCAATCTTTCGTCTGTCACTAAGACAACTTTGGGGAGTACAAATAACTCTTGTAACACACACAAATACAACACAGTACTAAGTGAAACATGTAGATGACTCTGACAAGTAGTGCACCTAGTGAGTGAGTGAGTGAGTAAGAGAGAGAGAGTGTGTGTGCATTACAAGTCATTTGTAATCCCTGAAGATGTCTCAGTGACTAAGATGAAATATTGGAAGCATTAAAATTACTTTTAATTCTTTCCTAGTGCTGTAAATATTTCATTAAACTTCCAACACTTAAGCCTCAACACATGGGTATCATTAATATTAAACAAAAAGTAAATAAAAATAAATGGAATGCTTACATCTTTAATTTGTTCTTCTGGTTTAGCTGACACAGTGACAAAATGTAAAGAGTCATAAATTGCCTGAAATATGAATAATTGCATTAGAAAAAGATACAATTTTCCAATACATGAATTCAAATTCATAACATTTAGGGAGAAAAAATAAATAAAAAATAAAATATATATATGTATGTATGCAGGTATGTATCAATGCAGTTTTGATAATATATGCAAAGAACAGACATTTTTATTACAATTAACATCCATGCACTTTTATGTATTTCATGATTATTTTACAGAAAAGGACAATGTAAAGAGAATTAGTGTTGAGAGATATAGTATTTATATAATATAATATTGACCATAAATATGAAAGATATTTACATTTAGAAAAGGAATACAATAACAGTAAATAATGTATATGATCTCATCCTAAGACAACAGATGGATGTAGAACGTTTTCCCACTTGTTATACTATAAAGGATGAAACCACGAATATAACTTCATCATCACCATCAAATTCCTGATATATACCCTCAGGGCGTATACAGGATATGATAGTACTATTTGAAACATTTACATCCTTACTAACTTCCTATCTACAATTTTCCTCCAAATCAGTCTCTTACCGGTCAAGAATCCAATATTATCAGGTCTTATATTTCTGTCTTCTAAGGCATATTTTACTCTATCAAGTTACCTATATCTTGACCTTCCTCTGGGTCTTTTTCTTGCCAACCTGGCAGAGAACACTTCTTTTGCTAATCTTTCCTCTCCCATTCTGCTTAAGTGACCATACCAGCTGAGATTAGCTCTGCTAATGCATTCCTGAATGTCGACAATATCAAGTTCTTTTCTAATATCCTCGTTTTGAATATGATATTGCCGATGCCATCATGTTCACGCCCCTAATCTTTCTCAGGACTCTCATATCTGCGGTCTCTATTCTTTGGTCAAGTGTTTTACTTCTAACCCAGCGGTCTCTATTCTTTGGTCAAGTGTTTTACTTCTAACCCAGCTCTCAGATCCATTAGTTAAAATTGGTTTGAACACTGTCGTGTATAAAGCTAATTTAGTGTTTTGACTAATTTCTCTTATTCCATATGAATTTATTCAATTGACTTCCTACCATACCAGCTTTGCTGATTCTGTTGTCTATTTCCATATTTAATTTACCATCTTCACTAAAAATCGTTCCTAAGTAGCTAAAATGTTTTACTTGTTCCACAGGTTCTCTGTTCACAATGCAGTTGATATTTTCAATGTTTCTGCCTATTTTCATTGTCTTTGTAATGCTGACCCTTCATACCATATCCATTACAACATTTATTCAATTTAGTCAGGGATTCTTGCAGACTTGTAGTCTATTTATTTAGAAGTATAACATCATTCACATAAAGCAGTGCGTCGCCAAAGGGGTCGATATGACATTGTTAAGGGTCGATTGGGGGTCGACAGAAAAATATAAGACATCATTGTGTGGGTAATATTTAATTCGTTCAACTTGGATTACCTCCATGACAAAAGACATGGAGGTAATGACAATGCAATTAAGAGTGAATCATGGGATCAGTACCTCCATCTTACAAGTCCATGAATAGGATCTGTAAGATGGAGTAAGGTCATGAAAATAGTTACTGAGGCCAATCAAGTAGGCCAAAATGATGTATTTACCAATAAACGGATGTTGGTGGTTCCTGCTGGCTGGCGCAGTGGGAGCGAGATTGCAACACGTGCGTGGTTCTTATTTACTGATACAAGTATTCGATCCCAGTCTCATTTCTGTGCATCGACATACAAGTGAGCGTTAATGTTCTAAAATTCATCAACATACATATTATAATACAATCGTTATTCATTCACGAACTAAACTTCTCTACGTTGAAGAGTTGAGCAGTGCTGGTAGTAATACCAGTAGTTTATTAATATCACTAGTAATACCAGTGATATTACTAGTGATAGTAATAGTAATATAATAATATATACCATATTATACATACAATAAACACTGTAACTATAAAATAAACAATCTAAAAACTCACATAAGCGTCTTTTTTTGCTTGTCCTATTATAATTACGTAATAGTAAAAGATAGGGGGTCGATAACAAGTCAAGAAACTCTTGACGGGGGATGACGGGCAAATAACTTTGGCGACCCCTGCCATAAAGCAAAGAGCTGCCATTCACATCTCCAATTTTGATATCAGGTTTAATACCACTTTCCTTCATAATGTCATCCATATAGATATTGAATAACAAAGGGGATAATGCACATCCTTGTCTCACACCAGATTTAACATTTAATCATCTTCCTGTACTCCCCTCAATTCTAGCTGCTGACTTACAACTCAAATAAAGACTAAGTATTGCTTGATATAATGTCCCATTAACACACACGATATAACTGTAGTTTGGAATAGCTTCTCTCTTGGCGCCTTGTCATATGCCTTTTCCAGATCTACAAAACTTAAATACAGATCTTTGTTATATTCCCATGATTTCTCAACTACCTGTCGTAAAGTGAAAATCTGATTCTGACAGCCTCTATTTGGCCTGAATACAGCTTATTCTTCACCAAGCTTCTCTTCCACAATCCTTCTCAACCGTTTCTCAAGTATACTTGCATATATCTTACCAGGAACACTCAGTAATGAAATGTCTCTATAATTCTCACATTCAGTTTTATTTTCCTTTTTATATATGGATACAATGCGAGCTCTGCTCCAATCATCTGGAATTCGTCCCTCTGTCCAGGCCTTCTGAACTATGCAGTGCAGCCACTGTACGACTTTTATACCTCCATACTTCCTCCAGAATAGCATGCCACCTTCTTGATATTTATTTTCTATTTTCTTGCCAAAGTCCTCCTATGACTTTTGTTTAGCCATTTTTACAAAGTGTTTAGCTTTCTTACATTTGTCTCTGTATTCTCTAAGAACACAAGCTGACTTATTTGCCAGGAACTTTTGATATGCTTTCTTCTTTTCCTTCACTGAATCTTTAACTTCTTGTGTTCACCATGGAGTTCCGATTTTTCCATCCTTGCACTCACCACATGCCTCTCTGGCTGAATCAATCAGTGTTTTCTTCAGGTCTTGCCATTGAATCTCCAACATTCGGTTCCTGCTCTCAAACTCTTTCATTTTTTCTTGAATAATATTTATGTATTTTGGTCTACAGTCCACATCGGACAGCTGCTCAACTTTTATTCTCTTTAAAACTTTCTGACATGTTCTTCTTTTCAATATGAAATTCAATTTTATCCTGCTCAAGACTAAATGGTGATTACTTTCAATTTCAAATCCTCTGTACACTCTGGTGTCCTGCACCAGTGGGAAAACATCACTATCAACAATAACATAGTCCTCTCCATGCAAATTTGTGCACATTTTTATGTTGGAACATTGTGTTAGTAATAACCAGTCCATGTCCTGAGCAGAAATCCAACAGGTATTTGCCATTATTATTAACTTTGCTCTTTTCTCCAAATTTTCCCAAAATATTTTTGTTTGTCTGACAAGCATTTCCTACTCTGCTATTTAGATTCCCCAACAAGGACCAACTTTTCCTTTTTCATTGTGTCAGTTGCTTTCTCTAAAGCCTCAAAAAATTCCTCCACTTCTATCTTCTGTGGGACCATAGGCACAAATAAGTCTCACTGTCCAGTTCACCATTCTCATATTTACCCACATCACTCTACTTGAGACTGCCACCATTCAAGAGGATTAGCCTCGTATTTAGTGTTGAATATTATGGCTACTCCTTTTCCTAGATTGTCATTGCCTGAATATAACATTTTGTATTTATTGCTCAGAAATACCAGTTTTTGTCTTTTTTATTTCAGTCACCCCTATTATGTTGATCTGGTACTTATCCAATTCCTCAGCTAGCTCAATTTCTTTGCCATTCAGGCTTTTTATGTTGATAGTACCGATCTTGAACTCTGGTGATGTTGAGTTGGGGGTAAGTTTTAGGATTTGTACCAGTAGCTGACTTTTCGGTGTTTGCCCTGGTTCCCTGGTGAAAACAACGGGGACCTTGTTTAACCGGCGACGCCCCAGTCGGCATGAAATTCTGTCATGTTGTACCATCATTTGAAATTTTGATATTATATGTCATTATATAACTTCTTGGCATCTTTAATTTAAGACAGCAGTTGGGAATTAGTGCTGATTTGAATTAAAGCAAGTATATGTATGAAGTATATATGTTAACTGCATTAACAAAAGAAGCCTGTTTCTGATAAGAGAACTTTAGTTGTAAAATTCTGAAAAATTCCTTGCAACCCAGAGGGAATATGAACCCAGTCTTTCCATCCAAAAAGTTCCATCATTCTGAATATACTACTTAAAACAATTGATGGGTTAAACAACTGAATTAACTGAAAACACTCTGGAGTAACTTTAATATCTCAATCAAATCATCCTTTTTCCTACATGCAAATCAAACTCTGTAATTTCTAATCACTCAGACTGTGTTCATAAGAGGTGATCTATAATTCAGATGATGTTCTGTGACATGACTTTCTACTTTTTCTTTGCCATCATTTCAAAATATCTCACCCAAAATTCAAATCTACTGCCATAATTTATGAGCATAAGGCCAAATCATGCCTTTATCACTACCATGTTATTCCTGTTGGTTATTCTTCTCCTCATCATAAATGCAATCCATGAACTATTTAATGATATCCCAATAAGTCATTCCTAACTTCAAAACTTGCTCTTTACTAATACACCAACATATTTTACTTCATCCACCTCTTCAATTTCCAGATGAAAGAATGATACAACATTTTTCCTTCAGTTAGACTGACCTAGGTTTAGTTTCATTTAGATTGCAAGGAACCCTTTATACAAGCTTCTCAACCAAAATGAGTTGGCTGGTCTAAATATGGAAGTGGCAGGATTTTCCTTCTACAAAACTAATCGGCTGATGAATACAAGTTATTAACAGGTATAAATTACTGTTCTTGGAGCCTTAATTGCTTCAGCTGCAATACCAACCAATAATTCCTCTAACTGCTGTTCACAAAGATGATAGCTGTTATTACCAGGTCTTTCACTGGAAAGACCTGGATTTTAATGCTGTCAAGGATACCAAGAACCTTTATAAGGACCATCCCTGCTCCTTAGCTCACAGAAAGCATGCTATGTTATATTCATTTGTAACTAGAGGAGCTACATGAGAAATTTTCAAAAATAATATAGCTTTATTCAATTGAATAGTCAATCTCATATTATGGAGCTTAAAGAGTTTGTGCATGAATTATCTTCATAACCAGCTGCTTGTATACAGAGGCAGCTGATGATCTAAAATGGTATCATAATACACAAAACACTTCATTTCAGATGTGTATGTTACTATGTATTATGAGGAGCAGAGATTGACAAATATGCTCACTGATGGTGAGTAGATATTGCCAGCTTTGCAGGAAGATGTCTTGGTAGTGACCCGGACAATTTCAATCTTTATAGAAACTTTTCAGAAAATAATAATGAACTGGAAAAACATGACAAGCATTTAACTTATCCATGCTGTTTAAATTCTAATAATTCATGATACAAGTCATGCAACCCCCTCTATTCTGCTGCATTCCAACAGAATTAGAAGATAAAAAAAGTCTATAGTGAGAAAGAATGGTCCAACATCCATCTTTGAATAATCAACAACGACAATGGCTTCAATGCTCGTAGGTGTCTGATGCCATCTTGATATGAATCTTCCATTACATTATATTTTGTGCAAGATGACTCAGCTTGTGTACAGAGTTTCTGCACCCACCATTTGACGATGTAATCGCCCATTCTCTGTTTGATCTTCCTCTTTTGTTCTTTCCTTCAATAATTCTAAACAGCAGCATTTTTAATTTCCTCTTATCATTCATTCTACATATATGGCCAACCAAAACATATATAGTTTTCTTTTCATTTTTTTCTGGACCAGGTTTTCTTTTGGTTGTATTCGTGCATACATTTCCTCATTGTTCACTATCTGGATCCAGCTTATCCTCGAGATCCCTCTATAGCACTTCCTCTCGAATGCTAATAACCTCCTTTCACATTCCCTCAGGCCTCATATCCATAGAGCATGCTGCTGAAGATATAGGTTTCCACAATACACAGTTTATTGTGTATCTTTATAGCTTAGTTCTTCCATATTTTGTCTATGGCTTTTAAGATAGCTGTTGCTCTGGCTATTCTAATTTTTATTTCTTTTTTTTTGGATCTAAGTCATGCGTTACGTGGCATCCAAGATATGTGAAATGTTCCACATTTTCCAGTGGAAATCCTTCTATGGTAACTTTGTTCAGTAACTCATGCTTTCCAACAGTGATACTGTCCAAATATCACTGTTTTTGTTTTTACAAAATTGACATTTAGCTCATATTTTTTTTCCTTTTGCGTATAGTTTGCAGTGTCCATTCCAGCCTTGTTGTGTCTTCTTCAATCAGGACGATGTCATCTGCAAAGCAGAGGTAGTTTATTCTCATGCTATTTATTGAAATGTCTCCACCTTCTTCTTCACTCTTATCTAGTGTTCTTCTCAGATGTATAATGAAGATGACTGGTGATATTGAGTCCCCTTGTCTTGTGCCTTCACTAGTGGCAAACCAATCTCCAGTCACGCCTGCTATCCTTACTGTGGCTTGTGCTTGGCTGTTTATATCTTTCAACAGGCAGATCATTATTGTCCACATCATTATGGTGTGCATCATATTGTCCACACCATAGGATTCCAAGACTGCCCATGTTATATTATGGTCAATATTATCAGAGGCTTTTTGGAAGTCTGCAAAACAGCAGTGTATCTTTTTGTTCTTTCTTTGAACTTTCTCTGCTATTAGTCTTAGTGTGAGTATTTGTTACCCTGTACTGCGATCTTTCAAAATCCAGCTTGCTCATCAGGAAGATGTATCTCCATATGACCTTTCAGGCATTCTGTAAGTATTTTCATCAGCACTTTGCCAAGATGACTCATTAGCGTAATAGTTCTGTAATTGGTGCATTTTAAAGCACTGCCATTCTTATGAAGAACAACAAGACTGATTTTTTCCACTCTTTGGGGGAATACCCATCTCCATATTCAGTGGTGAGCTATGGAAATTTTAACAACGGGCTTGCATCATTGAGCAAAAATTAAAAGCCTAACTTAGCCCTTATAATACAGTACTTATATCGTAACTTTGTAGTGCTTCTGACAGATATGATAATTCCTGTAGGATGTCAATCATTAATGCTAGATCTTTTAAATTCTAAATTGAGAAGTCGGTTTAAAAAGCCCTTATATTTATCATTCAATGCAAAATGCCTGCATAAAGCTGGGTAATTTCTCCACAAACCAAGAGCCGTTCGTAAACTGCAAGCTACCCATCATGGTCCAAACACATGGCCGATCTTTAAAATTTCGATACCAAGGTCTTTTGCAATCGTATTTAATTCTAGTTGATTTTTTGGTGATTGATGATAAAAAGCATATAATTTATCCATAAATATTTCAAAATGATTTATTTCTTTAATGTTTTTTATCGAATCGTATAATGCTAAGTGTAAACAATGAGTGCAATGCCAAATCACAACATTGGGAAATTTTTGTAGAAGTTGGATTGCAACACCTGATTTATTTCCTAACATTACTAGCTCCATCAGAACAAAATGTAATGAAATGATTATATAGTTATCAGAAAATCCATATAAATTTAAAGGAGCAATTATAGTAGCATGTATACATTCCACGGTGGTGTTTTCTTGTTCTACAAGATTATTAAACAAGAAGACCAAGGGGCTCGCAAATTTGAGAAAAAATTAACAAAGGGCTTGCGCGAGCCCCTTATAGCTCACCACTGTCCATATTTCATTACATAACTTATGCATTTCTTTTACAACCAATTCTTCCCCATATTTTAGCATCTCGCCTATTATGTTGTCATTTCCAGGAGTCTTGTTCTTGAAGTGTTTTATAGCCTTGCTCACCTCCTCTTCCAAGATGTCATTTTCAAAGAGCTCTGCTGGTGGAAAGATTACTTTTAGTTCTTTGATTACTTTTGTTTCAGTATTATTTAGCTGATTTTTATATATTTTGCTGAAATATCTTGTCCATCTGTTGTATGATTTCAGTCTTGTCCATCAATACTTTATCATCTTCATCTTTGACTTCTACTGATCTTGTCACTTCTTATTGACATTTCTTATAAGTTTATAGGCCTCTCTAGTTTGTGTTTCCATAGTCCTATTCAATGTCTGCATTGGTCCTCCACCCATTTGGCTTTATCAGATCTTGCTACCTTCTGTACTTCATTGCATTTTTGATGGTATAACTCATCTGCTGCCTCTGAATTATCTCTTTTAAGTTTCAGTTCTCTTTTCTCTTGTACCAATTTCAGGTTTTTCTGAGTTATCCATTTCTTCCTCTACTGCTTTTTTTTAGTATTATAGTCAGTCATTCTGCTCTTGTATTTATATTTTGTTTTTCACTTGTGATCTTTGAACAACAGTACAAATTTGCCTTCTTGCCAAAAACCATTCCTATTTCTACATTAAAAAGCAAGTCCAATATTACACTATCGCATTAGTAAATTCACAAAACTCATGGAGAACTACAGCCTATCTCTCAGCTGTGTGTCCAGCCTTATAACTGAGAATTTCATATATCTCTATCTCATTTAAAAATGATCTCCTAATTCTCTGGTGGCATTATTAAAAACAGAAATAAATATACCTAAAATGATGCAAAATTATACTCCTGATGTGTGTACTGTCTAATGCAGCCCTCCTGCGATAAGTATTATGACTCATAATAATAATAATTATTTATTTATAATTATATATTTTATATTTTAATGTGTATATATATATATATATATATATATATATTAATTATTATGTATAATTAATAAATAATAATTATTATTATCACCAGCACCAGACTTTGAGGGAGTCAAGGACTCACTGAGGAGGGCCATACATTACCCCCAAAAAGTGTCATGCCTTCTCTTTAACTGTCACAGCAGATGCCCTCAAGAGGCAAACTCACTTGCTGCTCTGAGAGAAAAACCTAGATATCATCTCTTTCTTAAATGCAAACTCAACTTCCATGGTTGCCATCTTGTCCTCTCGTCCACCTTCCATATAATGAAAAAAATTCATGATATCCTATAACATACGCCCAGAAGCTTATAGACCTCTATCATATCACTTCACTTACTTCAATTGGTAGTGTCTATAGCCCACATACTCTCAATCTGCCCTCATAATTTACATTCCATAATCCTGATATCATCTTTGTAACTCCTCTTTGTAACCTTTCTATAGCTTCTTTATTTCTCTTTTCAGAAGAACCCAGGACACCAAATCTGTGCACAGTAGTCCTGGAACAGTTGTACCAAGGCCTTGTGACTTTCTCATCTTTACATGTCAATGTCCATTTCAACATTGCCATTATCCTGCGAGCCGTATATGTCATTTTGGCTATGTTCTGATTACATTGCCTATAATGCAATCAGAGAAGGATCTGTCAGGGATTCTAACAGATATTAATACAGTAAAATCCCGAAGTTACACGGTAGGTGGGTCCAAAAAAAAGCGCATAAGTCGAATTCGCATAACTCAGGGTATAATTTGGGAGACCAAAGGTTTACAAAACACCTATATTTTTTAAGAAATATAATCATAATTGTAGTTTTTCGTACATAAAAAAAGAAAGTTATTTCGATGTCGATGATTTCATAAAATCTAATAGATTCGTCTGACGGCATAATGTCTTTTTCTTGTCACACAAAATTTCTTCATAGCAAGCTAATGATTTTTTTATTCCTTGCCTTGTGGCTACAACTCATTCCTAGTTAGAATCTATGTCCTCCAAAATCTGTAAATCTTTCTTTTATGATTGTTCTTACTGTGGATTCCTGTAGATCGAACTTCTTTGCTAGCTCACAAATATTCATTCCACCTTCAAAATCCTTAATGATGTTGAGTTTTGTTTCCAAAGTCAATGTTTTCCTTTTCTTGCTAGCTGTAGAAGAATTGGACTTGCTTCTTTTGGATGACATTATTATTTTTTATGTGATAAAATTTTTATTAAGAACATAACATTAAACAATGGAGAGCACGCGAAACACGTCAGTGCTTGTTCACAGCATGTGCGACACTGGCGAATGCAGCTGACGCCTGAAAGATACGACTAGTGGTGAGGCGTGAAGCGGGATGGGAATACGTACATATAAGAAACCGCGTAACTCTGGATTTGCATAAGTCAGGGTATGACTGTATATGCATTCAATAACAATCTTCCAAGCACTGATCACTGGGGTACACCACCTTAAATCTGGCAGATTCACCCTCCTCATATACCACTTTCTTACACCTGTTCATCAGCCAACTACTTATACAAGTCAATAGTTTATATTCAATCCCATATTCTCCAGTTTATTCAACAGCCTTTCATGTGGTATCCGGTGCAGTTGGTGGATTGAAGGCATCATGAAATAATAATAATAAAATATGAGCAAAACTAAACCACATTGCTATGTGCAAAGTACAGCTTGTCCCTCAAATGATTTCTGCATACAAGTTCTCCCCAACTTCTCTAAAATCTTCACAGCCACTCTACAGATACTGAGAAGTCAACAGTTGGTGCTTTGTAAAAATTGAAAGGATACGAGACAAAAACATAAAAAATTATTTATTGATGTTTTTATTTTATAGTGTGATAATGATTTGGAAATAAGAACAACAAATTAAGTATAGAACATGGTTTATTAACCATAAATTTATTATACATGTATATAAAAAATAAATAAGGAGTATACAATAATTTTTAATAAAAATTTTACAGAGTAAGCAAAAATTGTTATATAGCAAATACTTAAATAGTGAAAAATATTCATTTAATTAAATAACCAAGCTTATTTGCATACTAGGTAAGAGTAAAATATTACAAAATGCTAGATGTACCTAATCTGCATGTCACACATTACCGTTAATAAAGATGCCAGTACACCATATTATTGCATACCATCCTCTCTCCACACACACACACACACACACACACACACACACAAAAAAGGCCTGGTTCTTTCCATTCCTGTGGGATCTCTCCTCAACTGAGACTCAAATTATATAAAACATATCAAGGGCCAAGCCAGTTTGGCTGAACATTCCTTTAGCATGTGTGCTTATATCCCATCTGTCCCTATTGCCAAATTCTTATACAGGTTATGCAACAGCTCAACCCCCCTGCCCGTCTACTATACATCTATCTTTATCCAATGTAGTGGTGGCACTGTGCACTATTTTACATATACCAGGTTGATAGAGCTTAGTGCATTGAGTGCTCATTATCTAAACAATCTTCTTATCTGCTTCTACTACAAAGGTACAGTCTTTAATTAAGCATAGGTATTCTTCCACATTCATTCTTCCTCTTTCTTGCTGCATAATGATAAAATTTCTTTCTATTATCTTTAGCTGCATAGCCAATGCACTATTGGTTATGCAGGCTAAACATAACAGAAATTTGTTTTTATACTCAGACTTAAATTTCCATACAATATTCATCACTTTTCTTGCCTGTACTTTATATATTTCATGACTCCTCTTACCTTTTTTTCATCATGATATTCATTCCACATTATCCTCTTTTTTATGGATTTCTTGCTTAATAATGTTGCACATCCATGTCACTCCAACCCTATTTGTTTTTTGAATTCTATAGACACATTCAAATAGATGATGCATTATTCCTTTCAAAGCTTTCCATGCAGTAACCGATACCACGGAACCAAATGTAGTACTCTTTGAGTCTGTCATACTTTCCGCTTTTTAGCTCAGCATGTAGCCTTTCCAACTGGAACATGCATATATATACTTTGCCACCTTCTGGGTCAGTATGACATCATCAACTGTGTCAAAATAATCACATCCTTAACTAAGATTCCTTCTGATGCTATGATCTAACCCTTTGTCTTCGAGTTCTTTCTTTCACTTGTTAGAAAGCTATCTCACAACAGCTCGATAAACTCTCCTTCATTCTTATTACAAGTTATAGCAACATTCACCAATATATTTCATCTTGTTAGCCTCTGCATCACACTAGATAGCCTTAAACTCATTGCCACATGGGACATTACTACTATTGTTGTTTTCACAAGTTTCTATCCTAAGTGGACTCAAATATCTGATATCATGATTAGTATTATAATAATAATAACATTTTTCTGCAATTTCAAAAAAAAAAGTCTGGGCATGTGTAGTTCTTTACTCTTATAATGGAGTAATTTTAGTATTGGCATTGAGTTCATGTTAAGCCCCACCTTTCACAACTGCATTCTTGAGATACTTAAAGGGGTGTTTATTACAGATGGATCACGAAAAAGTTTAAAGTAGAATATACAAAAAACGTTGACACCTTTTATACTGTAAAACAATCTCGTGCATTGTATGAATTCCCATTCCCTCAAATAGATAAATTACTAAAATATTCGACTAAAACTGTTTAATCCCTTAGTTACTTGTAAATGGCATTATTTCCAGTTTAATAGTAGCAAAGTTAAGTTGCGATGATTGGGTTTCTTACAAAAGTGAGTGATTAAGTTCATGGGATATTCGTCCTGTTAACAGAACTTTTCCAGTGCACTCGATTTTCATTAAATCCATAGGTTAAGCACTGCTCACCATGGCAAAGCAATCAAATACTGAAACTTGAAATATATGGCATAGGGTTACGTTTAGTAAGAGCAGCAAAAGTAAAAATAAGCTGTTAATAGCATCACAATTTATCATGAGAACATAAAAAAAAATTTAAAAACATCGCTTTTTTTACACTCACCTGCATTGCTGTCACCCCAAGTTCATCGTTGCTAACTTTCCGAAGGTGTGTACCTATCATTTTGGCTTCGTTTCCCAAATATACGCCACTGAAACTTTCATCGCTGCTACTCTGATGTTCAAGTTGAGCTGAGGTTATACTTTTTTCTTGGGGATTATCGTGTTTTTCGTCAAATGTTTTAATATTTACATTTTGAGTTCTGTCATCATGACTAGGACTTGAATCATAATTATTTTCAAGTTCAAAACGATTTGGTCTGGATAACGAAGAGTTTAGTACTTCAAACCCAAAAACCTCACAATAAACAACAAACAACACTGGAATAAGAGTCAAAATAAAAGACTGGCAATAATTGCCACCCATTTTTAACTGGCAGCAGTAAACCTGAACACGATCTAACTCATATCTTTCTCTTCAGATGAATACCCACCGAAGTTCATAGCTCATCTATCCACATGTAATATGAACGTCGAGCAAATTGCCATTGTATGAATAAAGCGGAAAACAAATGAACAGCAGCAGATTATCATCATCCAAAACGACGATAATGATGCAAATTAAAGTACTTCATATTTCACTTACGGCAGGGCATTCAACCTGCTATAGTAACACCACCACATTTCAAACATATAGGGGAAAACAAAAAAAACTTCGTAACAACCACAAAGCAGGTAACTAAACCCCATACGTCTAAAATAAAGTTCACAGAGCATGCTCCAACAGTATCTAATATGATTGGATACTCGACGTTACTAAACACTACATGTCATTGTCAATATTATTTTTATTGGCAATTCAAGTATGTCAGTTTTAGTTTATTTGGGTTGTGTAGTATCAGAAGTTGAAGTTTTACTTATCCGAGATGAATCATTTTCGTTAGTGTTTAAATGAAATGGTACCTTCAGAAGTAGTTGAGGGCAAACAATGAGAGAGGATATTTTATATTTAATCACTGTAGGAATACAATACCGTACAATATATTATACATAGAATCTGCAGCAGCACAAGAAAAAAAAAAGGTGCTGTTTATTGAAAAAGACCTAGTTTAGAATCTCATCGTGATGTGAATAATTTTGATTATTAAGGATTCGATGGAAGGGGAATCACTCGACCTCATAAGAAAATAGCAGCTTTTCCTTTTTTTTTCTCTCTCTCCTTCTCTAAACTCTGTAAGGGACAACGAGAAAGAGTTGGTAGAACCCCTCGACAGGCTAAGATTGATACTGCCAAGGAAAACTAATGCATATAGCTGAGCCCCAGTGCACCGATTCATCCTCACCCTCTCGTCGGCCCTGTCTGCAATACAGACAAGCTAACCAAAGACCTAAATATGGGATAGAGATCTCCCATGCTTTGTTTTCATTCTTCAAAATGAGCTTCCTCTACCTTTGCGGCACTCTCCGATCCTTATTTCTGGAAATCGTTTGACAGCCATCAGCCACCTTCGTTCTTACCAAAAGATCAGTGTTTTAACTGTAGACGGATTGCATACACCAAAGAAAATGTGGAACCTACTCCATTTTGTGTTCATAATTCTAAGTAGCATTGATTTATTATTATTATTATTATTATTATTATTATTATTATTATTATTATTATTATTATTATTATTATTATTATTATTATTATTATTATTATTATTATCTAACTTTGGAGATGAGTGAGCAGTTCAGTCCCCACTAGTAGCCAATCAGAGATAATCTGATAGCCAAGGTTATCACTAATTAATCGCAGTGAAGAAGGGGGGGGGGGCTCTCAAGTGTCGCCATCTCTCCTACTCCCTATATACGGGAACAAAAAGGCGTTAGCTGATTTTATTATTATTATTATTATTATAGGCGACAACGAATCCAAGGACTCTTGATTCCACTATTTAAACCTTGAACTACACAGAACTCCATACCTCTAACTACACTCAATAACACTATATTATCATCAAGCCATCTACTGACGACCACAACGAACGACAACAGTATTTTCTATTCATGTTAAAAAAACGTTTAATTTTCTTGACTAAAAAAGGATATTTTTTGGTCAAGAAAATTAAACGTTTTTTAACATGAATAGAATCCATGGGGAAACCAAAAGAAAGGTACACCGTTTTGAATTCCATAAATGTAAAACAGTATTTTCTGTTTAAAAATCGCGTATGCAGTCATGGGAGATTTTCCTCTATGCGTATTAAAAACCTGATTTTCAGGAGAATAAACTCTGTCACATCTGTATGAGATGTAACATGAGGCTAACTTACCTTCAAAAGAAAAAAAAGCAAATATAAAGATTTCTATCGTCACGACGAGAATCGAAACTAGTCTTTTCCAATCAAAAAGTGCAATGTCCCGTTATTCTTCCAATTGTGTTACCCAGGCAAGAGCCACACCGTGTGGGTTTTTCAAACGTCTATGCCTCACGCCGGATTTGAACCAGTAACCTATCAGACTGAGCAGTAAGGCTATTGTGTTTTCAGCTTTAACTATGCTTGCAGACCACTGATTGAACAGCATACATTTTTCTGACTATTGCAGCGTTAATAATTGGAATTTCTGGGGAAAAAAAAAAAACCTTACATGCGCCTAAGATCACCCAAGAGCTTAAATAACAATCAAAATTTTATTAAATAACAAAAAAAACCCAACTTATTTATACAAGTTTTTAGAATTCTAACTAAAATTTAAAATAAATGTCACTTATCAAAAATTAAGTAAATTTGATTAATCAAAGGAAAAATCTTTAACCCTAAATTTTTAAAGACTAGTTAGTTGGCAGGCGGTCCCTCAAACATTTATTGATATGTGTCAAAACATCAACGCTTTCAACACACACACACACACACACACACACACACACTGAGGGAGAGAAAGAGAGAGACATACACAGAGAGAAAATGGCACACAGTGACTTTCATCTCGTGGCCGTAGATGCTCAACACTCATATTAGTGTCTGTAATTATGTGAGATCTATGATATATTTCTCACATACGGTGCTAAAACTCGACTTTCTGGAAATAAAAACGCTACTTACTCATGCCAAAGATCACTAGCTCGGATCGGTGTCGAAAAAAGGCCTAGTTAAAAGTTCCTCTAATCGGCGACTAGACTCAGACATGGTAGAGTCTTTCATTGGGTAGCTAGCTGTACGAATGTAAACTCTTTTTCTGAGGTAAAACTGCTTGAAGTTTTTCTTGAAGTAAACCTAACTGCTTGAAGGACTGGCTATTAGTAATCTAAAAAAAGGTGATCAGGGATAATGGATCTTGCACTCAGGGAATTTATTTTAATTATTCCTTTAGCTCAGTGGACGTGGTGTTTTCACTCCTTAGTACTAGACCGTCCGAAGAAAGAGTGTTGCGAGTTCGATTCTAGTGGCCGACTAAAGGAACTATTTCTAAGCTTCTTTCCGACCGGTTCCCGAGTAAGTCAATCTCTGGCAAGGGCAAATGGATTTTTTCCTTCCAGAAACTCTGGTTTTCCGTCCCATAAACTAAAGAAAATCAACCGTAGTTCTACGGTCGATTTCTAGGATAGAGTTTCTTCCTTTAGTTAATGTGGGATATATGCTCAATTTCCACAGGCTCTCTGAGTAATAATACTTTCTCTTTTTCTCAAAAAAGAGAAAGTATTATTACTTTCTCTGGGTGTGTGTGGGGGAGGGTGGGGGGTGTAAGTGTGTGTGTGGGGAGGGTACTATTTTTGAGATTGTATGAAACTGTACGGCATTCCTTTATTAACAGTGATGTGACTTACGGATGAGTTACATTTGGAAAGTTTTCATATTTAGTAAGTTTTTAAACCTGTTCCTAGTATGCAAATAGGCTTATTTATTTAATAAAATTTGCATTTTTCACTACGTCTAATCTTAAGATTATTTACACAAAAGAGCCTATAGCAAACAAATGCGTGTGAGGGCAGGGTAAGGAATAGAGTGAGCTGTGATATTCTTCTCCAATTGTTGAAAACTGTAGCCTTTTGGAATGCTTCATGAGGGAGACTGTTCCACAGAAATGATATGAAAGACAAGTGGGAGTATCAGGTTCTGTGAATATGCAGTTCGACTGTAAAAGGATGCTGAGCAGCTGTACTACGAGTTCCTGTAGCGATAGCAGAAACTTGCTGTATAAATTATTTTATAAACAATAACGTATACATTTTATTAATTTTATGTCTTCTTTCTATTCCAAAAACATTATCACACTATGAAGGAAAAATAACAAAAAGCAATTGTTTAATTTTCACTCCCTATATTCTAATTTACATATTTTCTTCTCCTGATAGCAAAGAATAAGAAGCGGCAGCTCTTGTTTTATAAATCTAGTGCTCTCTCTCTCTCTCTCTCTCTCTCTCTGTATATATATATATATATATATACATATATACATGACTTGGAGATTGGATTCATTCAATCCAATACCCTTGGAGGGTAATGGATGACAATGCTGTAGCTAATGAAGTTCTAACTGAGGCTCGGCTATTGCTGTTACCCTCCTGCCATGATCAGAGCTTTAATTGCTCAATAACACCTTATCCCTACACTGTCCTCTACAGATAACGGGGAAGATGAAAAGCATTCTTGCTTCGCCCCTTTAAGCCAGTCCTTATAAGGACTATAAGGATACATATATACATACAGGGGAGGCTCGTCTATAGGGGCCATAGCGGCTGAGCCCCACCTATATTTGTATAACTAGCCCAATAATTGTAGTTTTAAAAAATATGTTTCTTGTGATTATTATTTTTTGATCTATTTCCAACACGTTTTATTGTTTAATAAAAAAAAAATTACTGTAGTATTTTGTGGCAATATTACGTAATGCGACTTAGTACCGTCTTTGGGGCCAGCCACGGCTGGCCCTATTTTATACGTGTAGAACACAGGGCATGTATGAGGCAAGTGCACTAGCGATCCTGTTTGTTTACCGGCCGCAACGCTTATCTCGGGGCCAGTTTAGTCTGGCCCAGTCACTGTACTTTCACGTACGTACATAGCGTGCAATTCTTTGATTGTGAAGAACGTGCATTAGCGGTCGTGTTTGTTTACCGGACGCAACGCTTATCTTGGGGCTAGTTTAGTCTGGCCCAGTCACTGCGTTTGTACGTAAATAGCGGGCGATTCTTTCCTTGTCTTATTTTTTATTCTCGTTGTTGATCTGTTTTATTGTTTTTAGTGTGTTTAATTAGTGTTGTCGTTTTTTGTTATAATTTATTTTAAAGTTTAAATTTTTATTACGTCCATGGCGGCCAGCTGGAGTCAAACCAGCGTCTTTGGATATCCGGTTCATTGCTCTAGTCCGTTGAGCTTCTTCTTCTTTTTTTTTTTTTTTTGCTCTAGTCCGTCTAGCTAGCCCCCAACTGCAAATCTTTCGAGTTTTCGTGTTATTAATACGTTGAGCCCGTATATGTTACGTCCTAACAATTTTAAAAAATTAATAGCTCAATGCATCAGTGGATTCTGACTAAATATTATTGTAATAGAAATAATAACTATAAATCATTAATAGAACCCACTATATAAATATAAAAAAATTAAGTTGTTTTTGGAACCTAGCCCCACCTGTTTCTATTTTCATCAGCTGCCACTATATATATATATATCCATCTTCAAGGCCCACCTTTTCTAATTGGGTTGTGGGGGCAGTAGCTGCAAGAGGGACTTTCGCCACCAATCTCAGGTGTTCTTGTGAGACTCACAGACGTATACACCCAAGGCTTTTGATATAATCTATCCAGCGAATTCTTGGACTTCCACGTGACCTCCCACCCTCTGACTTGGTAAAGAGGGCCTTTTGGGGTGGAAGCCTTCTGACCAGGTGCCCGTACAATCGTAATTATGATCTCTCAACACGGAGAAGCAGCGGTTGAGTATTGAACGGATCCCGAATTGCAGAGCTTCTGATTCTGTCGAGCCTTGTCAGCCCCGAAATCCTCGCAGGAACCTCATTTCAGCCGCTTGGATGCGTGTCCGCATTCTTTCGGTCATTACCCAGCTCTCATGGCCATAGGTGAGGCTGGGGACATAAACTGCATTGAAGACAGCCAGCTTTGCCTTCTGGCTTAACTCCCACTTCAATACTACCGAATGGCCAAGCTCCTGCAATATTGCACTTGCTAAGTCGATTCCAGTATCTAGCTCTACATCCTACATTCCATCAGTCGTGAATATGGCCCAAAGTATTTAAACTTCTCCAACTGCCTCAGAGGGACTCCACTCACATGTCGAGTGCACTTGGATGGTTGTCTTGAGACCACAAATGTTTCCGTTTTGGCCATGCTGATCTTCATCCCGGCTTCTACACAAACAGCTACATACCTATTCAGGGTCCACTGGAGTTCATCTGTGGAAGAGCTAAGCAGAACTAGGTCATCTGCAAAAAGCAGACCTCCAATGCTACATCTTCGAATTCTGACACACTCACTGCTTGGGCTGCGCCTATCAATCCACTCCTTAAATATTATGAAAAGGAGAGGTGACAGAACACACCCTTGTCAGAGACCAATGGAGACTGTGAAAGGTTCAGACTATGTGCTGTTTACCCTGATATAAAACTCCGGGCATTCATATAGGGACTTGATGGCAGCTAATAGTTGGCCATCCACTCCATTCTCCTGTACTACTTGCCAAACCTTATCCCAAAGAACCCGATCATATGCCTTCTCCAAGTCCACAAAACGTGTAGACATTCTTGGCATATTCCCAAGATTTCTCAAAGACTTGCCTTTAAGTGAAAAGATTTTGTCAGTTGTGCTTCTACCAGAAAGAAAGTCACATCGTTCTTCTTGGAACTTTGATTCAATTATGTTCCTGCACCTTCAATCCAAGCAACTAGCACATACTTTTCCCCAGCAGGCTGAGCAGAGAGATGACACAATAGTTGCTGCAATCTCTCTGGTCTCCATTCTTGAAGACTGGTATTATGCCTGTCAGCCACTGCTTTGGTACTCGCCCAGATATCCAAGCAGCCTGACACACTCGGGTAAGCCAGAGAACACCGTCTCGATTTAAGGTTTTTAGCATTTGGGCAGAATTTCATCATCACCAACAGCCCTGCCCGACATTAGTGATTTTATTGCTAAATGGATCTCTTCTGCTCTGAAACTAGTCATCACCCCGATCCGCACCTCTTGGATGTCCACAGCTGCCAGGTCATCTGGGTTAAGAAGGCTCTCAAAGTATTCCCTCCATCTGTGGAGGATATGCTTTTCGGTTGTGAAAAGTGCACCATCAGAGGCCTTAATTGCACGATTTCCTCCCTCGAAGGCGGCGGATGGTCTGCCAGAATACCTTGTTTGCATTTGCATAGGATGAGTCTAATGTTTGTCCAAAGGATTCCAAAGCTTTCCGCTTTGCTCTCTTTACTGCCTCAGCAGCAGCTTTTCACGCCTCAGTACCGGAAATGCATCTCAGGTGAATTGACCCTAAGCCCTGTTAAGTAGGCCTCCTTTTTTGCCCGGACAGCTTTTTGGACCTCCTAGTTCCACCAAGGTGTCCTTTTCTCACTGCCCATCACCACGCCGAGCCGCTTTCTGCAACAGCATAGGGGTGCAGAGGAAGACAGGTAAGTCAAGTTTGCACCTGCAAGTAGTGCAAGTCTGAGGCAAATCGCAGTAAAGCTGGAGTAAGCTCCAATCACTTTCCTTGGTACTTTCTCCTAATGCAAAGCACATCGTCTTGCGGAGAGGAATGATGCTATACATTAAAGGCAAGGGCCACTATAGCATCATACATCTCTGCAAGAGAATGTGCTTTCCATTAGGGGAAAATACTAAGGAAAGTGATCGGAGTTTACCCCGCTTTTACTACGAATTGCCTCAGATTTGCACTATTTTGGTATCTTTAAACCTAGTATATACCCAAGGTAAAAAACTTTCTCCACACACACGCGCACACACACACACGCACACACACACACACACACACACACACACACACACACACACACACACACACACACACACACACATATATATATATATATATATATTCTGGTCACCGACTAGTTTCGAAAGCAAGTTTACCTTACCTCCGTGTAGTCAAGTGCTGTGGTGTGTAAACGCCACATCCACTAAGCTACACAGGATATATACAGGGTGGCCAGAAATTAACTTTCCCTCATTGGAGATATCTGTAGCTAAAACTAATACACGGAATGACCACATTTTATATTGAGACTTTCGAGGCATGGGGAGATGAATTCCTCGAAAAAAAAGATTTAGTACCAAAAGTAGTTGATATGAGAAATTTTGGCGCTGGTGGAGCCGAAAGCAGTCAAATATTTGCAGTAAACTATTGGTGAGAGTGATCATAAGGTCTTGACCTGGGAGGTGGCTAAAGGTGTGGAATTTTCGATTAAGACAGGGTATATGTGGAATTACCGTGCTGGCAAGTATGACAAGCTTAGGAGATTGCTTGGATCAGTGCCATGGCATGTACAACTGCAAGAGCTGGACGTCGATAGAGCATGGGAAGTGGTCAAGGAGCATTTACAGGAGGTAATGACTGATTGTATACCTAGGGTCCTAATAGCAAAACAAGTAGGGGTTAAATGGATGAATAACACCATTAAGCTTGAGCTGCAAAAAAAGAAACAACTGTGGAGGGAATTTAAAGAAAGGGGTGACCTGCAGGCACACGAACCGTATAAAGTGCAGGCCAGAAAGGTAACGAGTGTGGTAAAAAAAAAAAAAGCAAAAGCGGATTATGAAAGGAAACTAGCTTTGCAAGCAAAAGAGAATCCAAAACAGTTCTTTCAATATGCTGCAAGCAAGAAAAAAACTGTACACGGGAAAATGATTTTAAGGAATGACGATGGTAAGGAGGTCACTGAATCAGTCGATATAGTGGAGTTACTGAGCGCGCACTTTGCAAAAGCATATCATCCAGGTGGTGACATTGAAAAAATGAAGGAACCATTAGTTTATACGGGAATAGTGATGAATGAAGTGGAGGTGAATAGTCTATTACAGAACCTTAATGGGAACACATCTGTGGGATTGGATGGTATACCGGCACGGGTCTTGCGTGAAGCGGCTAAAGGATTATCAGTGCCTTTGACCATGTTGTTTAATCTGAGTCTCAGATCTGGCTTAGTCCCGAAGGTGTGGAAAGAGGGGAAAATAGTTTCACTGCATAAAGGAGGATCCAAGACTATGGTTGCAAATTACCGACCGATCAGCATATCAGGAGTCGTTGTCAAGGTCTTAGAGAAAGTAGTCAAGGGAAAAATACAGGAATGGATTGATGAAAACGAGATACTGTACAGCGGACAACATGGCTTTGCGAAGGGTAGATCATGCTTCAGTAACTTGCTCAAGTTTTATAACAGTGACGGCTGAACTGGATAAGGGAAATGGGTTTACAGTGATACTGCTGAACCTGGCAAAGGCGTTTGACAGGATACCACATGGAATACTAATCCGTAAACTACAACATATGGGAATGGATATAGGGTTGGTGAGGTGGATAGGTGGTTGGTTGATGGAGAGATATCAAAGAGTAGTTTATTCAGGAGTAGAGTCCAAAAGACGGCCTATGACTAGTGGTGTGCCGCAGGTTTCTGTTCTTGGACCACTGCTGTTTAATCTGTTCATTAACGATATAGGGAAGGATCTAAGTGGAACAATTCAATTGTTCGCTGATGATGCAAAGTTGGGGGTAGGGCAATAGTGAATGCAGAAGATGTCAAAGTCTTGCAGGATGACTTAGATAGATTGGAGTTCTGGGCTAAGGAGAATGGATGTCAATTTAATGTGACAAAATGTAAGGTTATGCATTTTGGAGTGAAAAGATTAGCAGCAGTATACCACATTGGTGGAACTGTACTCCAAGAGATTGATGAATCCAGGGACTTGGGAGTGTTGGTGGATAGGGAGATGAAGTTTAGGGGGCACACTGCAAAAGTAGCTAAATCAGCTCATCAACTCACTCGGTTGTTGAAAAATACCTTGACGAGCAGAGACAAGCAAGTTATTGTACCTCTGTACCGAGCCTTGATAAGACCTCATCTCGACTACTGTGCCCAGATTTGGTCATCTCGGTTCCTTCCTGATGGGGAGGAGGTGGTGAGGATACTGAGGCGAGTGACTAAGATGATAACAGGTCTATGGAATGAACCATATGAGAACAGGTTGAAGATTTGTGGGTTGCAGAAAGTAGTTGATAGGCGGAAAAGGGGAGATATGATTGAGACATTCAAATTGCTAAAGGGATTCTATAGGATTAATTCAGAGGATATTTTTGAGATCAGGACTGGTGGTGGGAGAACTAGGGCACATCTATGGAAGCTGGGCAAGAGTGTGGTTAGCAGGGGTGTTAGAGCTGGGTTCTTTACTTTTAGAGTGGTAAATGAGTTGAATAAGCTGCCAGAATCTGTTGTGGGTGCTATGACGGTGAACGAGTTCAAGACAAGGTATAATAGATACTTTGAGAATGTAATCGCATAGTTGTGTGGACATGATGTTTAGGGCCTCCCTCGATGAGTCTAAGGACTCCTGGAGTCGCCCGAAATAATAATAATAATAATAATAATAATAATAATAAACGCAGGTAAAAAGGATTATGCAAATTTTACTGTGCACACATGACAGCAGCGCCACCAATTCCACTTAAAAAGGGATTGGGAACATTCAGACAGTTATTCGAATGACTGAAGTATTATGCTCAATATGGGTCTACTTTGCTTCATCATCCTTTACTTGTTAAGTTGTTTTACCTTAAATAGTGCAATGTCATAGCGGCCCTTCGGGAATTTAGAAGTCTTCATAACCTGCGTACAGGTCCTATGTCAGCTGTAGCACTGAGAGCTATGATTAAGAAGTTTGGAGAAATTGGATCACTAGGAGTTAGACCAGGTAGAGGTCGGAAAGCAGTGCAAGAAGAGACAGTAACAGACGTTGCTACTGCGGTGTTCGACGACACAGGACCAGTACTGGTCCAAGCGCGCGTGCAATAGCTCGCAAACTTGATATGGCTTAATGGTGCAGTCTAGAAAATCTTACGGAAAATGCTTCACTTCTATCCATATAAGTGCAAGCACTAATAACCGCAGATTATGATAAGCGCATGACCTTCGCGCTAACGTTTCTTGCCCGAATGGAGGTCGACAATGACTGATCTTGGAGAATATTGTGGGTGATGAGGCTCATTTTTTTATCTGAATGGGTCGGTCAACACTCATAACTGCAGAATTTGGGCATCTGAGCATCCCCAAGCGATCCAGCAAATACCAATGCATTCTCCAAAAGTAACCGTGTGGTGTGGATTCACTGCCGATTTCATAATAGGTCCATACTTTTTCGAGTGTATTATCCCTACAAGTCTTGTAACCAGCTCCCTTACTTTAGAGATTTATCGACGAATGCTGGAAAATTTTGTCATTCCTTCATTGCAGCAAAGACAATGCTTTGACTCCATAATTTTTATGCAGGATGGAGCACGGCCACACATTGAACGTTCAGTACAGCGCCTTTTACGCCAGCACTTCAGTATTGAGAAGTTATCAGTCAGCATACTTTCCGACAGCATGCCGCCTCGATCCCGAACATCACTCCATGTGACGTTTGACTGTGTGAGTATTTGAAATCCGTTGTGTATGTTGGTGGCGTTCCCAACTTGCATCTCTTGAAAGAGAACATAAAACAGGCTGTTATGAACATCCAATCCGACTAAGTACACTCAGCTGTAGAGGATGTCGCACACTGGATGCAATTTGTTGTACACAAGAAAGGTCAGCATATTGAAAATCGTGTATGTGGTCCAGGGGACCCTGATTCTGATGAATAAAACATTATTTCCTGTGAGTTCAATCACTACATTAATTTATGTGTGTCTCGCAAGTTGTTGTTTTAGTTTAATTATTATTCTTATTATCATTGTAATGCGCCACCAGTGGCGGCCCGTACATAAACACTGCGACACAGCAGCATCCCCAAGGAAAAAATGAAAAAATTAAATTTGGCTCTAGTTACTTTGAATCACTCCTCTTTGAATGCTAAACGTAGCACATCTGGCAATTTCTTACCTTTCAATGATAACAGAAAAACTCATAGAAATTGACGCTCTTTATTTGTTTTTGAATAAATCCTTTCCAAAATCGGACTCTTTCCCTTCCAACGGTCGGTTTCGTTAACATGGCAGTCTACGCGAGGCAGGAGCGGACGCATTTTTACGTGATTGGTACCCTGTATTCGTTTGCAACCGGATGTGATTTCACCGAAAGGGAATGAAACGGAAGCCACGCCAAATAAACGTCGCCGTGACGTCAGCTATGCTGCCGTCTCAGCGACGATAGCTTTTACCAGTTCTCGTATCTCGAACAGGAACTTGCGCCAGACCGTTGGTTAGGTTAGGTTTGGCTACGTATTCGGCAGATTATACCAGATATACTCATTTCCACACCACCTATGAGGTAGAGTATGAGGCAGGGTTTTTTTTTGATGTGGTATCCCCATAGGCCTATTCCACGATCATTTATCTTTTAATCTTTTTTTTTTTTAATCCAAGATTCTTTCTGGAGGAAGAAAACATTACTTTCAAAGGTTAAATGGAAGATTGAGTTTTATGAACGTTTATAGCAATTAATACGTAGCTATATATCGGCTGCATTTCTTCGTATTGGAGATGCTTCTCGTCCTCTAAAGATCGTCACAATGACATCTATTGGATATTACTTCCGTTTCTCTCCCTTCCTGTCACGTGATTTCCAGTTGCGAAGCGATACGAGGTGCCTCTTCATGCGTCGGTGCGTCCGCTCCGGTCACCCATAGACTTACATGTAAAAAGGACGACCGTTCATCTAGAAAGAGTTCTTAACAAAATATCAATTTATTCAAAAATTAAGCATTTTTCGAAATTGAGGGAATTTTCACAAATGGTAAGATATTGTCTGCGATGAATTTTGTAAATTTTGTCGCAGAATGACCCAAAGTAACTGTAACTTTAAATTCTGTTTATGTTTATAAATAATAACAATGTTTACAACATTATATAAATGCAGTAGAACATGTTAAAAGTTACAGCTTATGTTTTAACATTGATTGAATATTTAATAATTGGAATTGTTTGATTAACGTTTCAGATTACGAAACAAATCCACTGCGATCTAACGCCGATATTCGTTTGCGCTTGTCATTGCACTTTACGTTACTCCCACACTGCAGTGTATCTTTAGTATCCTTACGCAAGACGTTGCTGACTATAACGGTGAAGCAAAATGCTTTTATAGTCCCTGCTATCTGATAAGGATTGATGTGTGAGGAAAAGTTTATGAGCTAAGTGCTCTGCCTGGGTGGGTGCAATTTAAAGATCTTCATTTGGAAGTAGGATGATCTTGGGTCTCCTGTATTTTGAGATGTCTGTTTCATCATAATTTGCTGCTTGTTGCACTAATTCATTTGAATGTGAAGAGGATGCTGAGAAGAACTTTACTGCTGAAGACTGCAGGAAAGAGTAGATGTAGAGGATATTTGTATCCCAGTGGAGTTGGACATTTCTGACATACCATGGTGCGTTTAAGATCATACGTAGACATTTGTTTTGCCCTCTCTGTAGTTTGAGGATATTTGTACTTGAGGCTGGGGACGCATAAGTAATAATGGGTCGAATCATCAACTGATAAAGGAGCAGTTTTATTTTGGCATCCAACTGGCTATTTCTATTGATAGGAGGGTAAAGCTGTGCAATGATTTTTGATGCTTTTGTACATGAGGCTTTTATATGTGAACCAAAGGTTAGTTTTCTGTCCAGCAGTACACCCAGATATTTGGCTTCTGCTTTCCAGGGAATCTTGGTATTAAATAGGAAGATGTCATCTTTGGGAGATATTGAGTTTTTAGTAAAGAGCATGGGATTACTCTTCTGAGGGTTTACTTGCAATCTCTATTCTGAGAACCAGTGCTCTAATCTCTGCAGGTTTTCTTGCAGTTTCTTGTGACAAGGTGCGGTTTAATAGATCTGGCTAGTATAGCTGTGTCGTCTGCTTATAGGGCAATGATGGATGACATTGGATTGTGCAGAATGTCCGCCATGTAAATCGTGAAAAGTATCGGTGCCAGTAGGAACCCTTGAGGAACTCCTGCCAAAATGTGTCGCTGGGTAGATAATATATCATTTAGTTTGACTTGCATTCGTCCGTCACTAAGAAATGACTTTCTAATTTGGACTAGATCTAATGGAATTCCAGCTAAAATCAACTTGTATAGTAGTCCAAAGTGCCATAATTTGTCGAACGCCTTTTCTAAGTCAAGAAAAACTGCTCCGGTGTATTGGTGCCAATTGTAACTTGTGATAATGAATTCAATTAGTCTATGAATTTGTTGGGTGGTACTGTGAAATTGGCGAAAACCAAACTGTTCTGATGGAAGGATGTTTAATTTTTTACTGAAAGTTGAATTCTGGAAAGGATAGCTTTTTCTGCTATTTTACCCAAATTAGAAATCAGACTTATGGGATGATAACTTTGAGGCTGCTGAGGATCCTTACTAGGCTTGTATATAGGAACTACGTCTGCCAACTTCCATGCAGAAGGGAAGTACTTAAACCTGAACATAACATTTATTATTGTTGTAAGATATACGATGGACTTTCAGGGTAGCAGTTTAATAACTTTGTTGGATATGCCATCAGGCCCTGGAGCGTTTTTATTCTTTACATTCTTTATAATGTAATAAATTTCAGCTGGGGAAGTAGGTGTGAGTTGGCTGGTACAGGTATCAGGCCGTTTTAACACGTGTCTGACGTGGCGGTGGACTTTGTAAATATGATTGAAATGTAGATTATTGTATGAAGGGCTGCACTGTTTTTCTAAATTTTTAGCTATAGTTTCGGCTTTTTCTGCATCCCTGTAAACAATGTTCAGGTCAGATTTGAGAGGAGGAAGAGATTTGTTTTTGTTTTTGATGTTTCTCAGGAACTTCCAAACGGTTTGATCACCAGGTGATATGGAGGCTAATTTGTCTTCCAATGGTTTGTTTCTGTGGACTTTAAGTGCATCTCTCCCTGTACTGTTCATTTTGTTGAGATATGTTTTGTCTTGGGGTGCTCTGGTGTTGTGGTATCTTTTTCTTGCTTTATTTTTTCCCTGATTAAGTTCATTATGTCATCTGGTAGTCGTGTAGGCTTGAAAGCAATTTAATTTGAGGTGATAGATGCTATGGCTGTGTTGATTTGATCAGTAAGTTTATTGATTGCAGAATCAATTTCTTCCTTGGAATTAATATGAGCGATAGAATCAATGTAGTTTGGAAGCATTTTGGATAGTTTTTCCCAGGGAATGAAGGTGTGAGGCGAAAGGGGAAGAGTCCCCTCTGACAACCCAGTTGGAGCAGAATAGAATTGTGGTCTGATGATAATTCATTCAATGATTCCAGGGTGTACTGTAGGTTGATATTCTGAAGGACAGCTATATCGAAGACGGCGGATGAGCCAGTAGGACTGTGGTGAGTTGGCACTGAGGGGCCAGCCACAGTTGCGCAATTTGAGCTTGTGTAGTTATAGAGGATGCAACCATTCCTATTTATAGACCTACTGCTCCAGGCGTGATGTTTTGCGTTAATATCTCCGGCAGTTTAACGCCGAGGATAGCATCCAAATCTGTGGTCAGCAATGTTTTTGATGGTGGGTTATAAGCAGCATAGATTTTTATGTTTCCGACAGAGTTTGTGATGACATTGATACCAGTGACTTCGAGATTAGTGGTTGTAGGAATGGCTACAACATGATGGTTGATGTGATTTTTGATGAGGATGGCTGTGCCACCACCTCTGTTATCCAGCCTGTCATTCCTGTAGAGTTGATATCCTTGGAATTTAGGATTGTCAGCAGATCTCAGGTGAGTCTCATTAATTAATAATATATCCGGATTATATCTGTCATTGAATTCCTGCACTTCTAGTATTTTATTTTTAGGGCTGTTGGCATTCCATGCAATAATCATTAGAGAATCTGGGGTAAATTTTTTCCTATGCATTGGAGAGTGTAGATAAAATGGACTGTGTTTGCTGCAAGAAATTTTTTTGCAGTTCTTAGTGATGGATTTGTGTTACAAAAATCCTCTAACATATTTACAAGAGAAGAGGTGATGATGGCTGTTATATTTGAAAGTGGATTTGGCATATTCTGGTCTTGGATTGCTTTTTTGGGGCAGGCCACGTCAGCATATGTTCTTGTTTGGTGTTGAAGATTTATTTTCTTGGGAGGCTCAGTTGATGGTGGGTGAACACCTGTCATATTGTTCAAACTAATAGGAGCCTGATGAACTTGAGCTTCTGGGGCTCTCGTTTCTGATAGTGAGGTAGATTGACTGATTAACTCAGTTTGCCTCTTTTTTGGGTGGCAAATGCACCCTCTGTAATTTGCAGGGTGGGGCCACCACAATTAGCACACTTAGCCGGGGTGGGTTTTGGCTTGGAGCAGGTATGTGTGGGGTAGGTGTCATCACATTTTAAACATCTGTATTGAGCTTTGCACAACTTCTGGACAGGACCAAATTTTTGGCATCTATGGCACTGCCCAGAATTGGCCCTCTTCCTAAGTGGCTCCGGTGAGACCTTAAGCCCACAGATTGTCTTCAAGTTATAAATATCTTTATAGATATTGTGTATTTCCACAAATATCAGAGGCATAGGGGTCTTGTTTGATCTGTACATTCTGCTGACCTTTATGGGAGGCAAATCTTGCATGTTTAGGTCAGCAGCTATTTCAGTTGTTTCAATGTCTTCAGATACTCCTCTGAGTACCACTTTTAAATTTTTTTCCGATGGAAGTTTGAAGGTATGGTATTGTATCCCTCTTACATCCAACTCCATGGTTAAATTTCTATAGTCAGTCACTGTAGTGTGGCTGAATTTTGATGCCCTCCTCTGTGTTCTTGGCAGTGGAGTAATTTATCTGCAGGTTGGCCATGGTGGTTCTTAAGGCTGTCCATCTGTACTTTTCCCTGAGAATGACTGGAGGCACCTTTTCATTGGTGGAGGCAGAGGAATCTATGTTGGGGCATCTTCATCCATGCCATTTTCGTTTGCTGACTCCGAGGCGAGAGTTTTGCGTTTTTTGCGCGCGTGCCTCTCTAATTGATGTGAATCAGTAGAGTCAGAGATTACTAGATTTAATTTTTCCTCCGTGTGAGGAGCGTCTTCATTTTGATCTTCATCAGTCTCGGGTAAAGTGTTAAAATTTAGGAAGCCGGGCCATTCAAGCTCGAACTTCTTAAGGAGTTTCTTTATGAAGCTGAAAGCCAGTCCTTTATCTAGAGTGGCTATAATGATGTCAGGATCTATCATGTTTGATGGCCATTTCAGCTTAAACTTCCTTTGAAGTTTATTTACAAGAATAAGCGCTGGCTCTTCATCCAGAGAATCTGTGAGGGCTTTCAAATCTAACACATTCATCATTAACGATTTGCGTATAAACGCAAGTAAATCCTGCAAGTATATGGATCTGAAATAGATATGCTAACAATGGCGATTCTAACGACTGTTAGGCCTAACGAATCGCCCTCGTTGCAATTACAGTCCACTTACCTTTGCTGCTCTTCTTAAATACAGTATGATCCGTAATTTAATAACTTTAATCACGTCTCTGCTAGTTAATCTAGCTGCTATACTACAAAACCAACGTTTCTCATATTAGATTAACACTTTCTACCGAGAAGAAAATCCACAACCGCATAAACGTAAACTTCCAGTCACCTCCATGACAGTTCTCGAAGAGCTCCTTATAGTCCTTATCCTTATAAGGACTGGCTTAAAGGGGCGAAGCAAGAATGCTTTTCATATTCCCCGTTATCTGTAGAAGACAGTGTAGGGATAAGGTGTTATTGAGCTATTAAAGCTCTGATCATGGCAAGAGGGTAACAGCAATAGCCGAGCCTCAGTGAGAACTTCATTGGCTACATCATTGCCATCTGTTACCCTCCAAGGGTATTGGATTGGATTGAATGAATCAATCTCCGCATCTCACGGTCGATTGAATCTCCAAGAGCTCCAGTATCCTTACGCGTCTTATTTCTGTGAGATATGAAACGTTTATTGGTGCATGTGAGTGGTGAATTATTTTTTGTAAATCTTATTTTATTTTGTTAAAATACCATATAATTATTTATTTATTGTAAATAATTATGCAAGGCAGAATTATGACAAGTGTCACGGTATGAAAAGAATTATATTTTTTTTTCAATTATCGAAATTGAAAAAATATAATTGTAATAATTCTTATAATTCTAATAACACAAAACAAATGCACTGCGATCTAACGCCGATATTCGTTTGCGCTTGTCATTGCTATTGATGCAAAACTTTTATTATTAGTGTTTGTTCGTGGTGAGGATGAAATATTTTTAATAAAGCAATTTTAATATGTAAATTTATTTATTAATAAATTCGTTCCTGATTAGGGGAAAAAAAAAATTTTTTTTCGTATATGCAGCATCCCCAGTTAAAATTTTCACCAGCCGCCACTGCACCCACATATCCAGCTGGGATGAGTGACCCGGCTGTCACTTACACTGACGAAAGGTTATTGTTCCATTTTATCTGCTTTTAATGTAGTTATCTGCTTGTTTTCTGCTCCGCCAGCGCCAAAATTTCTACTATCAGCGACTTTTGGTACTAAATCTTTATTTCAAGGAAATCATCTCCCCATGCCTTCAAAAGTCTCAATATAAAATTTGGTCTTATTCAGTTTATTGGTTTTAGCTACAGATACCTCCAAAGAGGAAAGTTATTTTATTTGCCACCCTGTTATATATATATATATATATATATATATATATATATATATATATATATATTAACGTCCGTATGTAAGATTTTTTACTTTTATATATATTTCAGATTTATAGAAAAAATTAAAAAATCAGCTAACGCCTATTTGTTCCCGTATATAGATTAGGCGGGGCCGTTTACCCTATCTAACGTTTGGAGACTGAGTGGCAGTTCACTCTCCACTGGTAGTCAATCAGAGAGATAGCTGGTCCAAGGCTATTACTGATTCATCGGTACGCAGTGAAAAAGGCGGAAAGCTAGTGCCGCCCTCTCGTGGTCCCTAACCCTAACACAATATTTTAAATGTCTGATAGTGTGGGTTCGACGGTCGATTTTCTTGAGTTTACGGGACGAAAAACCCGATTTTCCGGGAGAAAGAACCGCTAGCCCGTGTCAGAGATCAGCTAACTAGGGAACCGATCGAAAAAAGGCTTAGAAGAATTTCCTCTAGTTGGCGACTAGATTTGAACCACCAAATCCTTTCTTCGTGCGGTCAAGCCCCGTAGAGTATTCTCATTCTAATTGGCATTTTTCTTTGACATTTCTTTATGGTTTCACATTGTGTATATTATCTGTGTTTATACAGTCTTTTTTTTTTTTTTTTTTTTGCATGATAATCTGTACAGTGCTTTCTGTTTCCTGTAGTCCTTATGCCTCATCTGAGCTTTTGATTTTTTTTCTAATTTAAGTGTGTCATACATTCTATCATGCTATCTGAATTATTGTTGTCATTTTATCTTAAGCACTCATATTAACATTTTGATTACTATTTCATAAATCCTATTTGTTTCTATATGTAGTTACATTTACCTGTTTGCTGGTAGTATATTACGTCTTCCTTCTTGGGTTTGTGCTATATATATATATATTTTTTTTGTCGTGTTAGGAAACACTTCTTAAATAATTTCTTCTCTAATAAACCTGTGTAATGCTTGTTTTTAAAATATAAAGGTTTGATTCATACATTATGAACTTATCGTAGAACTTTAATTGCTATACTGAGCCACACAGGCTCTTATTTCAGATTTGAATATATATAAATTATCTTAATCAATTATCTCATAATGGAATCGGAAATAAATGCAAGAGAGGTGTTCTGCTATTGTCACGTAGTCTGAAGAATTGTCACCTCAATGAAGATTTATATATTTATAGATATATTCTATATATATATATATATATATATATATATATATATATAAGTGCTCATCAATCTCTCCATTGGTCTAACGCTTGGAAGAAATACCTTTCTAAGTGCAATTCTAGCCGCTGTTAAATTGCACTTAGGATCTGAATGGAACTTACGAAAATATTCCAATCTACTTGTCCAAGTATTTGGCACCATATTATCAGAACCTATTCTACCATTCAAGAAAAGTAAAAAGAAAATACATAGAAGATGTCAACAGGAATGCAACACTGATGAGTCATAGAAAAGAGAACATCATACCAACCTACTTGAATGAAGCTCAACAAGCAGATCTAATTACCCCGGAACATGACAGTTGCCACATTCTAAACTCAATAACAGAATGGAAACAAGGATCTACTCCCCCCCCCCAAAAAAAAAGAAATGTCTATTATACATATCAATATCAGAAGCATTCAAAAATACTGGCTGACCCTGCTAGCTTATTTGAAGGGAGATATAGACAACACAGATATTTTGATACCATCCGAAGTATCTATCACAACTAAGAGGGAAAACCATATACCAAATGCCAAACTCAACAACACAAATACTGCAGACAATATAAACGAGGCGGCGGTATAATAATATTTAGCAAACATAAATTAAAAGTAATAGATGTAAACTATAAGTGAGAATTTGCAGAAAATATACGCATCGAAGTTAAAAAATATCCAAGACAAGATCTCCTTGATATTAAACGCAACAGACCACTCAATTTAAGCACCACCAAATTTCTAGATGAATTAAACAGATGGCGTTCCACTACGAAAGAAAACGCCTCAGAATACCCGATAATAATACGTGAGATGAATATAAACATCAGGGCCGACTCTAGGAATTTTGTCTCCCTGCAATAGCATATTTTGCTGCTCTCATTGTTACTAATATTGACATTATTGGGACTACAATTAGAAGTACTTGCCATGAGCTCAGAATATTTGTTTTCGGACCTATTGCTTATTTTCTCTTGTACTACATTAGCTGTTTCAGATTTTAGATATTTATGCAAAACCCCGCTTTGTTTATGAATATCGCGTTCTTTTTCCGATTTCCGTTTGCGATTTTTTCTTTTATCATAGTGGAATGTTAAAACTATTTTAAAAGCCAAATCCTAATAACTCTATTAAAAAAAAAAGTATTGTTAACAATCACTACTGTATTTATGTATTTTGATTCTATTTCTTTAATTGGCTTGCTCTTAACCAATTATCCCATAATGATCGTTTGGTCTCATTGGTTAAATGAAATTTAACCGCAAGTCAAAGGTCATCTGACGGCCAACAATGGAAATAAATGCAAGATATGTGTTCTGCTATTGTCACGTCGTCTGATATTGACACTGATTGTACAATATTAAACGCAACATAATACTACATTATTTTAAATGATTATGATTTTTTAAAAAAATATACAGTACAATGAAGATTTATTATGTAAAAATGTAACTAAAGACATAGTGAAGTCTGATTTCAACGGAGAAGGAATGAATGAACTTTTTGATTTATTTTTCGTATAGTTTATGTCAATTTTATCGCCCCCAAAACTTGCCGCCCTGTGCAAATGCAGGTGTCGGTAAAGTCGGCCCTGATAAACGTTATGAACTATATTCCTTATCAGGATATAAAATAACTTTATCCATACAGTTGTATACGCGAAAAGAGATAGTCGAAAAAAACAATCACTTAATTTTGTATTGACCACATAAATATACAGGGCCCTCCAAACATGTACAGCAGTCTTCATAAGGTGCAAACTGACAGACCATTATGTTACATACTGAACCAGAAGCCTCAAAATTCATTGAGACTACAAAACAGTATACCAGTATCACGAACGAAACTATATTAATCGACGCAATCAGAAAAACAGATTGGATGCAGATAACTGTTAAACTTACGTTTCATAAAATATATAACAAAGTATTAACAAATATAAAAATACGCTCTTAAACCAGATGGAATCTATGTGTAGCAGGCAACATATTAATAGATATACAAGAAAAGATGCCCTATAGAAACAACTTAAGAGGTCACCTAACGATGCTGTTTTACAAGCTGAATACAAAAGAAAACAGAATCTCTTAACAACACACATTAGAACTGCAAAAAAAGAAACTATTATAGAAACAAATTGACAACAGCTCAGAACAGCATAAAGGAAACCTGGCACCTGGTCAATGGAATGCTGCAAAATACATACAAAACCACTGCCTCAGAAACAATAAAACAGAGCTTTGCTTGCCAGCCCAAATCCCTCAATTAGTTGGCAAACAATTTTAATCAGTATTTTGCGAACTCTGTCCAAAAACTGCAGGAAACATTCTCGCCTCACACAAAGAAATATTCTCCACTAGGACCACAAGCAACCAGTCAACACACTTCCCCACGGTAACTAAAGAAGAACTGTCACTTGCAATTCATCAATTTATCACTCTCATACCATGGAAAAAGAAACATTATAAGTAATTAAAGATCCATCGCCACATTGTAATCAACCAAATCATGCAGCTCATTATGTATTGCAAACTCTCCATATACATTGAAAAATTACAAATCATCCCAAAAACACAATATGGCTTTCAAAAAAATAAAGGAACATCAACACTTCTGGAAGATTTCACAGAAAAGCCTTTGACACACTAACGTATATCGGAATCGGAGGTCTTCTACTCCTGTGGTTCGAAGCATATATGAAAAACAGAAAGCACATCACACGATCAGCGCACAGCAAGGAGGTACCGATAACCTGTGGAGCCGTTCTATCTCCCATTCAGTTTAACATATACATACAAGAAAATTATTAGCCATCTTCCCCTAAAAAGTAATCTCCTCCAATACGTAGATGACACGACATAGTTCCATTCACAATAACGCAAATATAGCTTACGCAATTATGCAATACATAAATCTAATCACTAACTGGCTAACTGAAAACGGCATATATATATATTCTTTGTAAAAGAATTGGTTGTAAGTAGTCTTTGTAAAATTTAAGCAAGGACACATTGAATATTTTTTTCTCTCAAAGAAGAGTTGTTTTGGAGTTCAAGCAGCTCCATTTGTACTGAGCCTGGCATTTCGGCAGCATTGACACTGAATGGCATTGAAAATAAATCTAAAAAAGACTGTTGGTTACGAAAATCACTAAATCTCTCTTCGCAACACGACTAATTTTGCAGCGTATTCATCAAGAGACGAACAGTTGGACTCAACAGGAGCTGAAAATGAGTTAACTCTGTTTTTGCGAGTTGTTCCTCCCAAAGTTTGAGCTTGGCCACAAAAGCCTTTATGTGATGAAACAAGTGTGCACCAGTTGATATTTGGATTGTAGCCGCGTATTTAAGTCATTCATATGGAACGAGATGTCGGTCACATAGGCAAAGTCTGTCATCCACTTCGGATCGTTGAATTCCGCAATCGGCTTCCCCTTGGTTTGCATGAACTGCTGTGTTTCGCTCCTTAAGTCAAACAAACTTTTAAGAACCTTCACTCTGCTCAATAAACGCACATCACTATAATAAACCACATCGCCGTGATCCGATTCGCACTCTTTGATCAAAAACTCTTGGAATTGACAATGATACAATCCTATTGCCCTAATAATGTTGACGACAGTCACAATAACTTTCATGACAATCTCAAATCCAATAGTTTTCGCGCACAAATTCTCCTGGTGGATTTAACAGTCATAATATACGAAATCTTTTCTTTGTAGTTTCGGTTCTTTCAGCGCAAGAAACCCTCCGTTCTTTTTCTCAATAGCAGGGGCACAATCAGTTACCACACCCTCGAAGTTGGTTAAGCTGAGGTCGAAACGCTGGAGCGTTTTCTTGGTGACTTCAAGAATATCAGTGCCTTTTGTCGTTCTCTTCATGGTACGAGCGCTAGACATTGAATTGTTTATCAATACCACGGACAAAAAAAGCTAGTTGTGCTGTATCCTTCATATCTCTGCTCTCATCTAAAGCAATTGATTATGACGTAAATTCGGATGACCGTGTTTTAAAGTTCCTTCAGTGTCATTGGCAAGTTCTTCAACACATCATGCTGCAGTTACTGCAGACAAATTCTGTTTTTTAGACACTTCCTTATTGTTTGGGCACAGAATTTCCCCAGCAGCGATGAAAAACTCTTTCATAAACTCGCCGTCCAAAGACGGCTTTTGATTTTTCAGTTATTACATAACTCACTTTGACGCACGCTTTGTTCTCTTCCCTCTGCCTTTTAAACGTACCCTGCTGGCATCTTAAATCAATTTGGAGATGGTTCACTTTGTCCAAACGAAGGTGTCCTTGAAGGTGATCGAAATTGGATGCATGCTTTGTCTCACAGTGTCGATTTTTATTGTATTCTTTTGATACTGACACTGACTCACGACAAATTAATCACATTGGCTTATCGTCGATCGGCACAAAAAAGTACAAATTGGTCCAGTTTTCATTAAAAACCCGACAAGAATCACTTGATTTATGCTTTTTACTCGTAGGCGCCATAGTGATGGAAGATAAACCCCAAAAATGATCCAAAATGGCCGTGCGGTTATTATCCACCGAATATGTCTCTCACTAATGAAAAAAGTCTGTCAATATAAAACCATAATAGGCTATGTCTGACACGATGCACCTCTGTGCTGGTGAAATTAAAGCCATTATCGGCCTATTGAAATATAAAAGGGGTTCAGAGTGCCTCCGAAGAGAAGAAAAAGAGCGTTGAAGGAGTAACAGTGCGTTGAGGTGGAGTGGGGGGGATACAGGAGTAGGAGAGGTAAGGAATGGGACAGGGAGGGGAGGGAAGGACGAACGGAGAGATGGGGAAGAGGGGAGAAGAAGAAGTAAAATAGGCCTTAGCTCATAATACACATCTTGCTAGCTCAATGCTATCAGATGATCAACCCTTTTCACCAGCACCTAAGGTCTGAGGTCTGTCTCTGATGGAAACGACCACAAAGTTAACCAGTGCCCAGGAAATCCACCCATTCAGGGCAGACCGCCTGGAGCAGGCCTGCGCTGTCTGGGTTCTTCGTCCGAGTTACCTCCCTGGGAGACCATAAAACTGAATAGACTAAGTGGAACTCATAAGAGGACTCAAAGACCAGAAACATGGCTAGAAGTGGAGATGCTGCTGCAGATGGAGATGTTAGAGCGGCAGCAAACATAACTTGATGTTGTTATTTCTGTTAGTGGAGGGGATGGGAGGCATACATCACTTGTTGTTAAATATGGTGTCACAAAAAGCCCCCCCCTCTCTCTCTAGATGTAGAAATCTCCTCAAAAAGCTGTAGAACTTATAGAGGACGACTTGAGAGACTTCAAGCAAACTTGGAGGATTAGTAGAGATGGAGAATTTCTTCCATACTTTCCAGATGTGGTATTTTCAATTCATCGATAATGAATACCAGTATCTTCTGCTTGTTGTTGTGGACTCACACCGTGCTATTGGGAGATTCAAAACCAAATCCGACGCAGTCGTTGGTTAATCATTATTTAGTAGTTTGCATTGTCTGTATATTGCGTATGTTGTTCTGACCTGTTTTTTTCCAGAATAAATAAAAAATGTTTTCCAGGAGGAAAACACTCAACTCCTTACGTATGAGACCATCCAAATGGCTTTATGTTCAAAATCCCTGATGAAGGTTCTTCTTGTCCTAAATGTGATTCGACTATGGTTTTTCGGACTGAAGGGCGTCGTCGAAATCTAGTAATAGTAACTAGTAACATTACTGGCTTAACGGATGAAGCAAAAGCTTTTCGTATAACCGGCTATCTTAATAGAGACTGTGAGTAGAAAGAGTTTATGAGCTATATTGCTCGCCCTGCGTGGGCTAGGAGATTAATCCTCAGTGAGGGGGTTGAGGATGGCTTTAGGTCTTTTGTACTTAGAATAGTCCATTGCATCATAGTCAGCGGCCAGTTGGATCAGTCTGTTAGGATGCACAGTTGCTTTTGAAAAGAATTTGGTTGCTATAGTCTGCATGAAGGTGTAGATATAGGGGACCTCCGTGTCGCGGTGCAGTTGGACAGTTCGAATGAACCGTGGAGCGCCCAGGATCATTCTAAGACACTTGTTCTGAATGCGTTGTAATTTAATGATATTTGAGTTTGAAGTATGGCTCCAGGCCAGGGAGGCATAGGTGAGTATTGGACGAACCATCAGTTTGTATATGAGAAGTTTGATTCTGGTGCTCAGTTTACTGTTTCTGTTTATTAGCGGATAGAGCTGGGCTATGGTTTTTTGATGTGTTTGAACAGAGAGTCTTGATATGGGAGTTGAAAGTCAGTTTACCGTCCGTTACTACACCGAGATACTTTATCTCTGTTTTCCACTGAATTTTTGTGTTAAAGAGGAGAATATCTTCTTTGGGAAGCACTGATCTTCTAGAGAATAAGACGGCTACGCTCTTCTGAGGATTCACCTGGAGTCGCCATTTGGCAATGCTTCCTCAATGATAGTAGTTGAGAATTATTATTATTACTTCAGTGTCCAAAAGTTAGCTAGGGCTAAACGTTCTCACCTACTCCCTATGAAGGAATAAAGGCGTTAACTGATTATTATTATTCTCATTCTCAGCTACTCTTCCATTAGGCACTCTAGTACAAAAAAAAAAAAAAAAAAAAAATCGATAATGATAATGTGAAGCAGAGAGTTACTTGTGAGAAAGTGCAAAGTTAAGTTAGTTGCAAAAGTTGAAGTCAGTGTGTTCGTGAAAATACTTTGGATATAATTTCATCTTGCTGTAGGTTTAAATATGTTAGTTGAAGTAACGAGAATGCTAATAATACTAAAAGAAAAGTAATGAAACGTTGAGCATTTAACTTTTATCGTTTCACCGGCATGGGCAACGGTATTCTAATTCGCTTTTCTAAGTCCATTCAGTTTATGCGTGCTTTTCATCATATGTTAAAATTTAGTTCTCCAAAAATAGTCCTGAGATACGTGCATGTCGATTTACCAAATTCCATTAATAATATGGTTTCGGTATTTCCATTTTCTACTGAAATGACTCCTTTGCATTGGACACTGTGTAAAACGCATGAAAATTTTAAGGTTGGAAACTCCAAGAGCCTGCAAACGTCGGCTGGTAAGCCAGTTTTTAATTTTATATCCATATATTCTTTATTGATATATTTGGTAAACATCTGTTTACTACTATATAGTAAATGTCTGTGATACAAAGCATAGTGGTGAGTTTACTTTCACACACATATACATGCATATTATGTATGTGGAGACCAACATACATAATACATAAACATTCAGTACACTTGCTTTCAAAGTGTACTGGATCCAGAATTGGTTATGGCACAAAATTATTTTTGGAGATGAGACACCAAATCATGGTGATATCACTATGACAAGAATGTCATAGTGATGGCTTATGACGTGAATGAAGTGATAGTGATGCAGTATCTGTAAGGCCAGCTATAATAGGAACACACCACAGGAAGTTTCTGCAACCTATTTCAGTTTTGAAAATTTGCAGCATATGAGTAGTCATGCTCACATGACATACATGATCATATGGAAAGGTATAGTCGATTAGTGCCTCCTTATCTCTTGTACAGAGGAGGTTTCTGCTGAAGTGACCCAACTTGTCACGAATATCAAAGGCCCCTAAATATATTTCATTAAATAGATGTTTGGTTTAACAACAGGAATACAGTGTGCTAACATTTGAAATGGCCCTCATGTTTTAGATATGATAAGAAATGATATTCTTGTTATCTTCCTTGTTTTGGTTAAACATAAATATGTCAAAATATGTATGTAAACTATTCTCACAGTTAGGCTACTCGTATACAGAGAGCAGTTGACTTTATATTAAGTTCTGTATTTCATGATGCACAGCACACTTCCTTACCAGGCATGTATACTGCCATGCATTATGGCAAGAGCAGATTTCACCTGTTGATGACATTAAGGTGAAAACCCAAACTGGTTTGAATAGTAGTGACTCACCTTAATACATGGTAGTATACGATGCTTGAGAAGGGTATGTGTATATGTGCATGAACGTGCATTTTGATACTGAGCAACTTGATATAAAGTCAGTTGCTTTGTATTATGTAAGTAGTTGTTTTATATTATATAAGTAGCTTAGTGATTATTATTATTATCTCGGGCAACTCCAAGGAGTCGACAGACTCATCGAGGGAAGATATATCACATGGACACTTTGTTTGCTTGTGCTTTATTAAAGGAGAGATGGGTAAATTTTTTTTTTATTAAGTATAAATAATATCCTGTCCTCAATGTTTACAGAATTGCAAATTGTGTGTGTAGAATACCAAACTAATAACTTATGGTTATAAACATATTTAAAGTGAAAATAATAAATAGAGAATTTTAAAAAAATATAAAACTTTTCGTTAATAATTTTGATAAGTGTCTGCTATTTACCAACATATTGTTCCTGGATTTCATCAATGATTGACGTTTTCAAACTTCACCAGGAGACAATCACATTCAGACATTAAAAGCAAAATATGTTCTATGCATCTTTCACAAAAGACAACTATTTATTTCAAGTGCACTCATTCATTGTTATCATCATCATTGTTATTATTATTATCAACAGACCTTCATGGAATCAAGAGACTCCTTGTGGGAGATCCCACTCTCACATACGCAGCTCATCATACCCAGTGTCAGTGCCAGGTTATTTTGCGCCCTAGGCAAAGTTTACAAGTGTGCCCCTTATTTTAAACTAAAATGTTTCTAATTGACATTAAACAAAATAAAATCGTCTTTCAGGTTAAATTAATAGGTAAATTAATAGGGCTTTTTTATTTTCTTTTTTAATTAATTTGAAAATTCTCTGTCATAATTCATTTACAAAAAAAAAGTTATAAAATACTGAAATTTAATATTTTAAAATGTTAACGTTTTAAAATATTTATCTTAACTGAATTTTAAATAGCAGTAAGTTCAAATCATTTAGGTAAGGAACAAAAAAGAATAATTTTTGTTCTTTTTTGCTATTTTACTATTTAGAGTTAAATAGTAAAATAGTGTGATGTGTGAGGGATAAGGAAAAAGAATTGATACCTAAATCATATATCACTATTTAATTTTGATATTTTAGTAAAGTATGAATAAAGAATAGCTTGAAGTTTTGCCCCCCTTCGTGGCTTGTGCTCTAGGCGGTTGCCTAGTTTGCCTAAATGGTACCGCCGGCCCTGGTCATACGTCGACTTAAATGTATTCACTGTTCATGCACTCATCACACTCTCAGGCAATGCATTCCAATTACCTGTCACTCTCCCTGCAAAAAAAAAAATGTAAAAAAATCTACTACTCATTCCCTTGCTCACACCCACCTTATACAGCTTCCAGGGATGGCCTCTCATTCTCCCCTTCTCCAGCTATTCTATGAAAAATCTCATCCTTATTAATCTGGTAATTACCCCTTACCAACTTATAAGTCTTGATCATGTCTCCTCTCTTCCTTCTATCCATATGCTCTGCAATTTGCATTCTCTCAATCTATCCTCATATTCCACATTTTAGATACCAGATAACAACTTAGTATTGTCTCTGGATCCTCTCCAACATCTCATCATACTTTTGAAAACCTGGTGACTAAATTTATGCACAGTAATCCATATGCAGCCTGATCAAAGACTTGTACCATGAAAGCAAACATCCTTCTACATATCAGTGTTTTCCATCATTCCCATAATCTGATGTATCATTCTCACAGTTTTAACAAAATGTTTTAAGATTCCTCTTCTGGGATATAACATCAAACTGACACCCCACACACTCGCCCATTCAGACAGTATATTTAGGCCCTCTTGTAAAGCTACATCTGCTCTGCCTCTCATAACTCTCCCCAACTTTGCATCATCTGCAAACGTATATCACCATTTAAGCCCTTTCCAACATCATTTACATCACAGTCTTTGGACTCCTTGGAGGTGTCACGTAATAATAATAATAAAACACACTCCTGGGCACACCACTAGCGACTTTCCTCTTCTGGGATATCACCCCCCCCCATACACCACCGTTTGATATCAGACAGCCAATCTCCAATGTATCACACTAATTTACTATCAACCCCAATCTGTTCCAATTTAACTACTAAGTTGTCATGTGGTAATTTATCAAAAGCCTTTGCAAAATTTAAATATATTACTGTATATGCATCCCCCCCCCTTGTCTAATATATTCATCACCTTGTTATAAGGTGATGAAGAAGTTGATTGCTAAAACACTGTCTTCCTTTAGCTAATCCATGCTGTCCACCCTATAATTTGAAGCCTCGGTCTTATCACCTCCTTTATGAAGTGGAATATTTGTGCCATCTTTCCATTTCTTTGGGACCTGGGCTAATCTGACTCATCTTGAAAATGTTAAAGGTGTTAACACCCTGGAACATTTCCTGCATTGATATATATACCATCAATTTCCTTGACTTTGTTCACATCAAATATACTCAATTCCTCATATACCTCTTGCTCATTCACCATTAGTGATTCCTCCCCCATTCCCACTGCTCTCAAGTTCTGCATTATGTTACAATCACAAGGATGGAATACTTGTGATTGTAACATACGAGAGTGGGCTGAAAAGTTCTCGGTCTCGACCATAGATGACGACATTATCGGCAAGATTTTTTTTTTCTAAGTTGGTACATATGTCATAAGCATCCATGTGAAATTGCAAGTCATTCTTCAAGTAGTTTGTTTTATACAGCTGTCTGAAGCAAAAGTGTTGTCTGTATCCCTTGAAATGGATAAAACTGAGTATTGTGCAGTTATAAAATTCTTTGTAAAAGAAGGTATAATGCCAAAAGAAATTCATTCGAAGTTCATAAAGGTTTATGGGCTCTCTTCTCCTTTGTTTTCAATAATTAAGAAATGGGCCGAGTTAAACCGTGGCCGTACCAGCCTTGAAGATGATCCACGTGAAGTACGTTCAAAGAGTGTAACAACGCCAGAAATCATTGATCAAGTGCATGATATGGTATTGGATGACTGGCGAGTCAAACTGCATGAAATTGTTGAGACTATAGGCATTTCAAAAGAACGTGTATGATATATTTTGCATGAAGAATTGCAAATGAAAAGCTTTGTGCAAGATGGGTGCCATGCTTGCTCACAGCTGATAAAAAACACACTCGCATGAAAATCTCTGAACAGTGCTTGGAGCATTTTAACAAGAATAAAACTGATTTTGTGCGTCGATTTATTACTATGGATGAGACTTGGATTCAGCATTACACACCAGAATCCAAACAGCAGTCAAAATAGTGGACAGAAGCCAGTTGTTCAGCCCCAAAGAAGACAAAGTTGGTTCCATCAGCAAGAAAGGTCACGGCATCGGTGTTTTAGGATGCTAAAGGAGTTTTGTTTATTAATTATCTTGAAAAGGTTAAAACGATAACTGGGAATATTATTCCGAACTTTTAACCAGGCTAGACAAAACAATTTGTGAGAAAAGACCCAGTTTGCAGAAGAAAAAAATCATCTTTCATCAGGACAATGCATCTGCCCACAAAGGTGTTTTGGCAATGGGAAAATTAAGGGATCTGCACTATGAATTGTTGGAACATCCACCCTATTCCCCAGATTTGGCTTCCTCTGACTTCTATCTCTTCCCAAAACTAAAACTTTTCTTTGCTGGTCAGCGTTTTTCTTCAAATCAAGAGGTGATTGCAGCTGTTGAGTTGTATTTTGCATATCTTACTGAGAGCCACTACAGGGACTGGATAATAGCTGGAGCATTGTTGGAATAAATGTATTATTTTAAGGGAGATTATGTTGAAAAATAAAAATAATTTTGAAATTATAAATTTGTTTTTTTATTGTTAGGCCGAACACAGCGAACACAGTATCAAAAAAATAATCAATTCCTCCCCCATTCCCTGTCCCTCTCGTCAACAAGATTTTAAAAATGCCATCACCATACCCTACATCTGTGGAACTTCGGAAAAAATAGCCAAGATACTAAAAAAGTATAACCTACACACAGCATATAAGCTCTATCGCAAACTTGCTACCCTTATCCGGTCTACGAAAGATCAGCTCCCTCCTCTCTCTCTGCCTGGAGTTTACAAAGTACCCTGTTCCTGTAAGCTTGCGTACTCTGGACAGACAGGCAGATCAGCATCCATCCACCTGGAGGAACACAAGTCATACATTGTCAAACACAACTATGGCCATTCAGGCTTGGCTGACCACGTGTTGGACACCACCCACAGAGTATCATGGAAGAAAACCACCATGCTCCACCACAGCAAATTCAAGAAAGAGAGACTTTTCTTAGAAGCAGCAGCAGCTCTCAGAAACCAACCAAATCTAAATAAATACGGTTGCATTAAGCTTCCGAAGATTTGGAAAACACTCATCACCAGAGGTCCCACCTTACATTCCAGGCCACCTACGACTGCCCTTAGAGGGCGCTCCACCTAGATAGGACTTTAGTGTCACCCACGTGGTTGGGATTAGTATTGTAAGTTTTTGTGTGCATGTTACATTAATTGTTTTTGTAATCCCCGTAGATGTCCTAGTGACTAGGACGAAATATAGGAAGTATTAAATTCTATTTTAATTCTTTTTGAGTGTTGTAAAAAATCCATTAAACCTCCAACATAATGTCCTCACAGCACTTAAGCCTCTACACAAGAATCTCTTGAATTAGTTTTTCAGTGTCATTTACGCAAATTGCATTTTCACTACCTTGCATTACTGCTCACCACCCCTAACTTGCTGCTGGCTCTCATACTGCTTACTGCTGCTAACTCACCATCATCAATGCACACTGTCTTGCCAATCAAAACATTGCTAACTCATTGCCACTTTCACCGACTGTTGTACCATTACCACTCAAGCACTCGGTCATACTGTCAACTTCGCTTACTCTCATAGTTACATCCATGACCTTTTGCCTGCTACCACATTCATTCAGTGATATCTCATAATCCATAAGTATGCTACATATCGAAACTCTCATCTCTCTTATTTTTCCTCTCCACATAAATATCTTCAATTTTTCCCAGCATACATATATACATACTGCATTCATGGCATCTTGCAATCTTTAAAAAATTCAAGCGACTTGCATTCGCCTTTCACTCCATCTTATGTTTCACCACCATTTCACTCACGCTCAAAGCTGCACACAAGAAACACAAAAAGTATAATAAATACAGAATTATAACTATGAGAGTCTCCGTAACTCATTCGGAGGCTCTCATAGTTATAGATGAAGCCTTTTGGTCGGAAAGAGCTGGCTTCGATTCCCATCCAGACGTGAGGAACCTTTATCTGGTCTCTTTCGACTAAAAGTGAGTTAGCTGGTCTCATACAGCGGTGGAGGTTTTTTATCCCTCAGAACAGGCAAACCAACCCCATGAACACGTGTACACACTTCTACAGACAAAAAATACTTCTCCCTTCACCCCCCAATGTCAGGCTCAACAACAAGTCAGTTGGGATCACGTGCATAAGGTCGCATCGTGTAAGGAGGACAACCCCAAATAGATGCAATAAGGTACAGGAGGAAGAAGACAGAATTATAACTTCTTCTTCTGCAGCTTCTCCCACTTAAGCGGGGTCACTGTTGGTGATGAGTCTCCTCTACATCCTCCTATAACTTAATTATAACTAAAATTATAACTACAATCATCAACATCAAATTCCTGATATCTATACTCAAATGGTGTATAGGATACCATGATACTACTATTATTACTTGTTAAGTATAAAGTTAGCCTGTTATTTGTCAGGACACACCAATATAGGTATGTCTTATATATGTCTTCTAAGTGCATTACTCCACCTAGATGGAGTGATGCACTTACTCAGAGGAAAAGCACCTAGGTGCTTTTCTTCTGAGGCTTCTTTTTCCAACCATCCTGTCATTAGACATCTCTTTAACTAACCTTTCCTCTCCTGTTCTGTTTAAGTGACTATACCATCCTTAGATTAGCTCTGCTCACATTATTGGATGCTAACATTATCAAGTTCTGATATTATTTTTAATATTATTGTCATTTATACCATCTATTAACATTTCACTGATTTTTCTTATTGCCTTCATGTCTGTTGTTTCTAGACTGATCATCTCTTTCATTGCTAATACATCTCTCAGATTTATAAGTTAATTGTTGTGAACACTGTATTCTATACTGTTAGTTTTGTTTTTGACTAATTTCTCTCATATTCTATATAAATTTATTCAGTTGACTTCTCATCATACTGTCACCATATTTTAAATTTCTTATTTTGTTGTATGTTTTCATATTAAATTTCAATCTTCATTAAAAATTTGTGCCTAAATAACCGAAATATTTTCCATGTTCTATATGTTCTCTATTCAGAATACAATTGATGTTTTCCATGTTCCTGCATGCTTTCATAGTTTGTCTTTTAATTTCTGGTTTTCTTTCTAAATTTGTTACAACTTATTAAATTATGATGCTACTTTCCTTCATAATGTGGTCCATAACGATGATCCATGATCAATAACAGCAGATGAATAATATTTTTACATCTGATTTTCACATCGAACCCTCTTTGTACCTCCTTTAATTCTGATTGCTGACTTGTAATTTAAATATAGACTATATATTCCTCTGTATAATGTCTTGTTTCTTGCCATATATTGCAGCATTTGAATAGCTTTTCTCTTGAGTCATATGTTTTTTTTTTTTTCCAGATCTGCCGAACTTAAATATGAATCCTTGTTATGTTCCCATGATTTCTCGACTGTTTCTTAAAGTGAACGTCTGATTTTAATAATCCCAGTTTGACTTGAAACCCAGCTTGTCCCCCCTCCTCCCCCAAGATTCATATTTCTTAGTCCATTCTCAAATTTGCTTGCAATAAATCCTACCAGGAACCTCAGTAGGGAATTGCTTTAATTCCTTTTTATATAGGTACTATGAGTTCTTCTCCCATCATCCAGAATTGGACACTTTCTGACCATTTCTTTTGAACTATGCAGCACATCTGCTGTAAAAATTTTTTTTTTTTATACTTCTATATCTCGGTATTTCTGGTTGAATATTTACTCCAGCTGCATTTCAAGTTAGTCATGGCTCTATTTGCCTCAAGCAAATGCCTCCATAGCTCATTTGGAAGAACAACAGTACATTGTGCCCTTCAGTTGAAAAGATTTAAGTTCGATTCTTGTTGTGACGAGAGGAATGTTTATGTGGGATATTTTCAGTAATTCAGAGATCCTGTTCATGAGACCAAGCATGTATTTTTTCAATCCACTTCAGGTCTAATAAGCATGGTAGTCTCACATTCAGGAATGAAAACATAAAAGTGCTACTTGTTAGCTTTTATTTCTGTTTTGTCTGCATTATGAAATAATGTTGCTTTGGTAACTCATTGTTAAAAAAAAAAACAAGCTAATTTAATCCTTTTTTTGTTTAGTGTTGTTTCTTGTTGGATTACTATATCTTCTGATTAAAGATAATACTCATCTGGGAAACTGAAAATTTCCACAATTTTATAATTGGTAGGTAGGTAAGTATTAACCTAAAGCCCAGTTAGGTTTTTACCACTGATTAAGAGGTTATTATGAATGTATATTGCAGAATTTGATGGTTAGGTGGAAAAGGGGTTATATCTTGTAGACTTAAGTTGATAAGATTTTTCCAGATTAAATATAGAAAGAACTGTTGGTAGAGGTGGAGAAGGAGAGAAAGAATGAGAAACTTTTCTGATGGTCATATAAGATTGGTGATAGGGAGAGTAGCTAATGAGTGGTATGTGTATAGTGTGTGTGAATGATTTAAGGTACATTTGGTGTGTTATGGGACGTGGAGCTTGGGAGGGTTATTAGTAATAATCCTGATGTTTTGGCTATTCAAGAGGATTTGAATAAGCAGGAAAGATAGCCAAATGAATTAGGATGGCATTAAAATGCCATCCCCATTCATTGAGATGTTTAGATGGCAGGCTGAATACTCTGGATCTCTACTAGAGGAAGTGGATGAGGAAAGAGATCTTGGGATGATTGTTGATAAAAATTGAAGTTGAGGATACGTTGCAGTTAAGGTGACCCAGAGGATTCATGGTGCAATACTAAGATGGACTTTGACCGGTAGAGATAGGAGTGGTGATTCCATTGTATAATGCCCATGATCAGGCAACATTTGAACTATTGTGCCTAGATCTGGTCATTGGGATGTGAAGAGAATAAATTAACCCCGGAGTTGGGTTAATTATACAGATTTGGCACTGAAAATGATATCAGAACTCGACAGTTTTAGTTATGAGGATAAACTAAGGGCATACAAACTAGAGTTCGGTGGGTAGAAGACAAAGAGGTGAAGACATGGCTGAGACATTTCAACTGTGGAGAGGTACACCAGTGTCCAAAAGCTAAGAACAAACTACATTTTTATCTGTATATGAAAAAATTTTCATGACTACAGCCAAATGCAGACATAAATTTATTGCCAACATACTGATAAATTATATTACTTAAAAAAAAAGTGTTATTAATTTTATACAGATTAAACTGCAATGTGTTTTTGGTAAAAGTTACAAATTTCCTAAGGACATTAAGGAATTAATGTATAGTGCTTACAGAAAACTATATAGAGAGAGAGACATTTCAGTATGGAATATGTCCACCCCCAAACTGCGATGCAGCTCTCACAATGCCATACCATGCTTAGCACCAAGTGATTCAGGAGTTTGTGAAGCAAACTGGCCCACATCTCCTTCAGAGCAAGGATAAGGTCTTGTTTGGAGGGGAATTTCGAGAGCAGTATGTCTCCCTATTGCATCTCCAATGTGTTCTATGGGTTGAGATTTGGGGGAGTGTGCTGGCCACTCAATTCAATTAATATCCTTGGTCTCCAGAAGTATCTCCACTGCTTGTGTATGATGTTGTGTGGCATTGTCATCTATAAAATGAATTCTTTGCCTACAGTGCCATGGAATAATCAGACATGATGTTGAATTTCCTTACAATATTGTTCATAAGTCATAGTCCCTTTTTCCAGCACTTGTAGCTCACTGCATCCATTAAGCATAATGCCTCCCTGCACTATTACCCCAGCACTGCTGTATCCATCCCTTTCAACAACATTCTTGCTTACATTGCAAGAATGTTGTTGAAAGGGAGGGATACTACTTTCATACCAGCTCAAGTGTCGTCTAGAATCGGAGAAAACTCATTGATTCATCTATAAAGAGTACATTAGTCAATTGGTGTGTCTTGCCCAATTTTTATGGATACAATACCAGTGAAAAACATGCTCTACAATAAACTGTGGATAAAGGGATGCAGACTACAGATCTACAAACATATAGGCTTACTTGTCACATATATCTTGCCACAGTTTGTCAAAATATCAGCATACCTATGCTTGAATAGAACCAGCGTGCAAGCTGATCTACTGTGGTGCATCGATTACATTTGGCTTTTATAACCAAAAGTCTGTTATAGTGTGTGAGTAACCTATTAGCAAAAGTCTGGAATACATTCCATTGCTTTGAAATGCAGCCCAGAGTCTGTATACACAGCTATCTGTGATTTCAAATTACAGGAATAAAGAGTTGCAAGTTTGACTCTTTATTCCTGAAATGAAAAGAGCTTCCTTCAAACACAATTCACTTAGCACAATGTTTTGCCTTTTTTTTCCCTGTTAAGTGCTACCATGTGAACCCTTTGGGTTCAATTCGAAAATTTGAATGTGTACTTTCTATTTGAAATTGTTAGTTATACAATTACCACAAGCTGATTTGTCTGAAGTTGTAGTTGTAATCTTCAGAAATAGTGTTCATCCCTAGGTTTTGGATACCTTCATTCTCAACTTCCATGGATGCCTTTGCTTCCTTTCCATACCCTCCATAAAATGAAAAATTCCATCTACTGAAATTCTGTAACTCTTTCAGAAATATTGAAACTTACAAACTTTCAGAAGTTTGTAAGTTTCAATCATATCACCCTTCTTTCTTACAAACTTTCAGAAGTTTGTAAGTTTCAATCATATCACCCTTCTTTCTCCCGTTAGCTAGTGTCTGCAGCTTACAAATTCTTAATCTGTCTTCATAATCAGTATTCCACAATCCTGCTATCATTTTTGGCATTCTCCTTTGCACACACACACACTCTCTCTCTCTCTCCCCCCCCCTACTGTTCAGAATCACCATAGAAACCTGGAGACCTGCATGCATTTGTCTAAGTGAGGTCTTATTAAGGCCTTGTAAAGAGGCAAAATGACTTCCTTATCTTTATATGTCACGGTCCATTTCAACATTGCCATTATTCTCAGAGTTGTATTTACAGTTTTTGCTATATGATCCTTAACTTCAACTTCCTGTCTACTAAAACTCCATGATCCCTAGCCTCATCAGTTTACTCAAGCATAATCCCACCAATATAATACAACATTGGTTATCTAATCACACCAAAGTGCATGACTTTACATTTATTAACATGAAAATGACAGCCATTTTCACATGGCCACAGTTTCAGCCTATTCCGATCATTCTACAAGTATGATTTGAGTAGGCTGGAATTGTGGGCATGATTACCCTACCTATCTTTGCATCATCAGCAAATAGCTGTATGTCACATGTCAAATCCTTCCAAATGTCATTAATGTACAGATTGAATAACAATGGACCAAGAACTGATCCTTCAGGCACATCACTGGTTACCTTGAATCTTGCAGATTCACACTCCCATATACCACTTTTTTGATATCTTTCAGTCAGCCATCCTCTTATCCATGCCAATAATTTATAATTCAATCCCATATTTTCCAATTTATGCAACTGTATTGTGTATTCTGTCAGAAGCCTTAGCAAAATTCAAAAGTATCATGGTGTATCCATTCCGCTTGTCTAACTCATTGGTAACATTATTATAGAATGTGAGCAAGTTGCTAAAGCATGACCTTCCCTTAGTAAACTCATGCTGTTCATTGCAAAGTAGAGATTCACTGACAACTCATTTCTGAATGCGAGCCCTAACCAACTTTACCAAAATCTTCATCACCACTCCTGATATACTGATTGGTCAGTAGTTGGATATGTCGGTCTTTGCATCACCATTGTGCAATGGGATTACCATACATTCTTTCCACTCCTGTGGAATCTTCCTGTTCTGAGACTAAAATTATAAACCCTGGTCAAGGGAATAGCCAGTTCAGCTGAACACTCTTTTAGCATCTGTACTGATATCCATTCCTATTGCAGAATTCTTATTGAGTTTGTGCAACAGCTCTAGTACTTCCTCCTCATCTACACGAGTTTCCTCATACAGTGAAGAGGTAGCGGTGAGTTCAGTGTTGCATATACCAAGTTGAAAGCTTTTAGCAAAATGGGCACTCATTAGTTGAATAACTCTTTTGCATCTGTCACCTCGTACCATCTGCATTCAGTAGAGTTATCCTTTGAAATTCTGTCTTTCGATTTACTTATAGCATAATGATAAAAATTCTTTTTGGTTGTCTTTAACTTGCAGAGCCAGTTTCTTTTCAAACTCAGACTTAAGTTTTTGTACAACACTTGTGACTCTTCTGGCCTGTGGCTTATAATTATCATAAATAACATCATCTTTATGCAGGTGACTTCCACATCATCTTTTTCTTACGAATCTCTTGCTTAATTAGATTACACATCCATTTCACTCTTACTCTATTTATTCTTTGAACTGAAGGGGCACATTCTGATATCACATCATTTAAGTATTTTTTAAACACTTTCCACGCACTGTTGATATACATCTTTAACTGAAACCTCCTCTGACACTGTAATCAAATCTAACACTCTTTGACCTCGAGTTATACATTTGGAGTTATAAGGCAGATGATTATACTAGTCTTAGAAATCAGCTTGAGGCAGTTCTATGGATGGAGGAATTGGAAGTGTGAGATATCATCATTGCTTGGGAACTTTTGAAGAAATATTTATTAGCGGCAATAGCAAGTTGTAAACCACACGTGAAGAAAACACAAGTTGGTGTAAAGTGGATAACAGCCAATATCAAACAGGAACTGTGAGTAAAAATGAGGTTATGGAAGAGATATAGAATATAAGACTCAGGCGAAGAGAGTGACTAGTATGGTAAGGAAGGCAAAACTGGAATATGAGAAGAGATTGGTCCTGAGATCCAAAGACAATCCTAAGGAATTCTTTCATTATGTGTATGTGGAAAAATGGGAATAGAGTGACTGATGCAAAGGACATATTGGAGTTGTTTAATAAACACTTTATTGGGGTGTTCATTACCTATCCCTCTAGTAATGAAACATTCTCCAGAATAAAGGTTTCATACTTGAGGGATGGAGTAGGTACAAGGTTTAGAAGGTCAAGAAGAGAGCATTTCAAATACTGAGTACTCTGGATATTAATAAAGCAATGGGACTGGATGGGATTTTGCCATGAGTTTTGAGAGAATGTATTAAAGAACTTACAGCTGTGTTGTGACCTGGCTTTTCATTGAAATTCTGGCAAGAGGAAAGGTGTCCAAGGAGTAAGAGGAGGATAAGATGGTGCCATTACATTATGGTGGTAGCAGACTGCAAGTGTCAAACTATCGACCAGCTTGTATTTCATCAGTAGTTATTAAGATTTTGGTGAAATTAGTGAGGGATCATTTATAGTAGCGGACAGATGATGGGTAATGTTATCTGTGAGAGTCAGCATGGATTTGTTAAGGGGTGCTCTTGGTTTAGTAATATGATTGCATTTTATGATAAAATGACAAGGGCTATTGATGAGGGGAAAGGGATATTCTCCTTTTTTTAGGAAGGTATTTAACAGAGTACCACATGATAAGCTGATATTTAAGTTATACCATATGGTTTTAGATGTTGGTGAACTGGATTTGGGATTGACTATCTGATAGGAATCAGAGAGTTGCATATGAGGGAGCAGTATCAAGGAGGCTGGTTACAAATAGGGTCCCACAGCTCTCAGCACTGGGACTTGCATTGTTTAACCTTTATATCAGTGACATTGTCATTGGATTGCAGATGATGTGAAGCCGGGAAGGGTTATTAGTAATAATGCAGATATGATAGCCTTGCAAGAGGTTTTGAATAAACTGGACAGGTGGGCAAATGAATGGGGGTATCAGTTTAATTCAGATAAATGTAATGTCTTGGAGTTTGGAATATATCAATGAGAAGCTGCATACTCTGGAGGAAGTGGAGGAGGCAAGAGATCTGGGGGTTATGATTGATAGAAACCTGAAATTCAGGGAACATATTGCAAAGGTGGTGAAGATAACCCAGAAGATTGCTGCAATACTGAGAACAACACTGATCTGCAGAGATAAGATTTGTCTCCATTGTATAATGCCTTGATCAGAACACACCTGGACTGTTGTGCTCAAATTTGGTCCCAGGATTTGAAGAGGGGGGGATAAATTAGCCATGGAAGGAGTGCAGGGATAGATAATAAAGATATCAGGACTATACAATGTCAGTTATGAGAATACGCTGAGGGAATATGGTCTGCAGAGTTTGGTAGATGGAAGGAGAGGTGATGTGATTGAGCCTACCAAACTCTGCAGAGTTGACACTAGGGAGTTTTTTCATTTGATGGAACAGGGGGAAGTTGTGAAAGGAAATTGTCAGCAAGAGGGTAAGGAGTGGTTTCTTTTTTTCCTTGGAATGCATGCCTGATAGAATGGTGATAGATAATGGAAAATGAGAGCTAGGTCTAAGTATTATTATTATGATTCAGGCCCCCATGGAATTCACAAAGCTCATTGTGGGAGGTCTGAATCATAATAATAATGATGCTTAGACCTAGCTCTCATTTTCCATTATGATTTATGGTTATGTAATTTGTTTGTATGTTTACTATTTTTTTTAATAGTACTTAGCTAGATATATGTCAATGTCTATGTGAATTCAATCTATGCAAGGTTGTTAACCTGCAGAACTGTGACTGAGCTGCAAATTGGATACTCTGGAAACCTTACTTTAGAGACCAAACATGCAACGAAACATTTGGGGCTTTCAGTAAGCACTGTGATCTCACACTGGACGAAATTCATCTCCCTCTTAAAGACATTTAACAAATATGAATTCTAGGAGTATTATTCAAACCCATGACCTACAAATTGGATAGCATGCCTGCAGTGGTATGTGGCAGTATCTGCTAATGTTTGATAGCATATCTGGATAACGATATGTGCATAGTAGTTGGTTTAGGTGTGTGTGTAAGATAATCTTCATTAGATTAATGTATTATTTGCTTCATCACTCAAAAAGAATGAGTAAAGGTCCTGATTTTTCAAAAAATGAATACTGTGCTTAATTGTTTTCTCTCAGTTTTTGCCATTTTAAAGATGGTATACATGGTAGCACATGCACTCAATTAGATAGCTGAGATATGCATGCTTAATTAAAGTACTTCGGACTGAATGAATTAAAGTTGTTGTTGAATTTTTTTTTTTTTTCACTTGGTTATAAATTAAATTGAAGATAAATTATATCCCTGTTTAATCCTTTATCCAAGTAAATTTTTTGTGTGAAGTATTTTCACAACTATGTTACCTGTACATAGAGGCTAATGACTTCATATTAGTTGCCTTATTAGCCCATAATCTTGTACATTAATGACATCAGGCAGGGTCTAACATCTGATGTGCAATTGTTTGCCGATGATGCGAAGATAGGTAGGGCAATCAGGGATGCTGCTGATATTCAGCACTTACAAAATGATTTGAATATGTAGAAATTTGAGCAAATGAAAATGGCTGTCTGTTTAATGTTAGTAAGTGTAAAGTTATGCACTTTGGCATGATTACAGTTCCAGTGGAATATTATATTAACGGGGTTATGCTACAAGAATATGAGGAGGCGAGGGATCTTGGCATGTTAGTGGATAGGAATTTGAAGTTCGAAGGTCACATAGCAAAAGTTGCAAATACAATTCAGAGGATAATTGCGATGCTGAAACAAACCATTACATGTAAGGATAAGGAAGTCATTTTACCTCTTTATAAGTCTTTGATAAGACCACACCTGGATTATTGTGTGCAGATTTGGTCTCCCATGTTTCAAGGGAATAAAGAAGCTGTGGAAAGGGTGCAAAGAAGAGTTACAAATATTATATCTGGATTATGGGATTTAGATAATGAGGGCAGATTGCGAGTATGTGGATTGTAGACTGGTTAACAGGTGTAAGAGGGGTGATATGATAGAGGCCTATAAACTTTTGAATGGGTGCAATAGGATATCATCTGATGAAATTTTTCGTTATATGGATGATGGGGGAGAGAACACGGGGACATCCATTGAAGTTAAATTTATTTGCAGTTAATACTTTCTTTTAGTGTTGCATGGTGATCAGCATTCATTTTAGAAATTATGGACTTTACAACTGTGTTATAATTAACTATTTTAATTTCCCGACGTTTCTACCTTCATATGAAGGTCATCATCTGGAGTATATACAAATATTCAAGGACAAGCTGAGTTACATTTCACACAATAAGCTAAAGAAACAACGATTTGATCACCAGTTATTCTACCGGCATGACCTCTAGTGAAAAAAAAAAAATGTCTTATTCTTAACATTACAACTATTATATAAGATTTAGGATTCTGGATTATTTACAGGCCTGTTTATAGTTGACTCTTGGGGAGAAAGGTTTTGTGGGTAGAATATGTGCCTTTCATATGCTTGGGATAATAATAACTTATTATTAATATTATTAATAACTTATTAACTAATTATTTTGTATGGCAAAATGCTTTCTACCTACAAAAAGAAGGCACAGCCATGTGCTCGCCATTATCCCCCCCACCCAATTGCTAACTTTTATGTGGAACATTTTGAGCATCATGCTCTAGATTCCTCTCCTTTAAAACCAAAAGTCTGGCTTAGATACGTTGACAATGTTTTTGCGATCTGTCCCCATGGCCACTAGACACTTTCCTTAGCCCCTAAACAAACAACACAAATGCATACAGTTCACAATTGAGATTGAAAAACAGAACACACTTTCATTTCTAGATACATTTGTCACACGTCTTCCTTCTGGCAGTTTTCCCTCACTGTTTACCAGAAACTGACACATACTGGCCAATATATACATATAAACTCCTACCACTACCCAACACAAAAACTAGGTGTCATTAATACTCTAAAAAACAGAGCTTTGAAGATATGCTCCAATGACCAAGTGTTGAAAGACGAATTTAAAGTTATCAGCAATACTTTTCTAAAAAATGGTTACGGCCAAAATACCATTAACAAAATTCTCTACATGACCACAATAAAAAACAGATAAACCAGACTACAATAAAACTATAACCATTCCTTACATTAAAGTACATATGGGCAACCCACGGGCTGGATCTGGCCCTCTACTTCTTTTGATCCGGCCCTAATCTATTTCAGCAAAGTTTGTCCGATTCATGGTGGGAGAAAACATGGTGTGTTCTACTAACTCACATTTAGCTGACGTCATATGACTTTTGCAAAACACACTATGTTTTCTCCAACCAAGGTCTCTTTCTCACTTTGACTAGCGGCTTGTGTGAACGTGTTACAAAGTGTCAGTTTGGTACTTGCATTGGTGTTGTGCTTTGTTCAGTGTCTGCATTGATGTTATGTTCTGTTCGGTGCCTGCGGTGTAGAAGACAGTTTTGTTTGACAGTTCTGAATATCGCTTGTAAATTTTGGACAATGTCAGGGGTTATTGCAAAAAAAAGAAAAGTTGATGCAGAAAATCGTCAATTTCAAGACAACTGGACGAAGAATTATTTTTTTATTCTGAATAAAGGTTTAATTGTATGTTTGCTGTGCAATGAATCTGTATCCGTCAACAAAGAATACAACTTGAAGAGACACTTTACTTCGAGACATGCGGATCACCCAAAAATTGATGGACAACTACGAAAAGATGAAATACAGAAGTTGAAGAAGAACTTGGATACCCAGCAGTAAATGTTCAACAAGCAAAGAATGCAGCACCACAGCATTGTCAAAGCCAGCTTTGTGGTAAGCGAAAAAATCTCTAAGCATTCTAAGTCATTTGGTGAAGGAGAATTTATCAAAGAATGTCTGCTGGATGTTGCAAATATAATATGTCCTGAAAAGAAAAAATACTTTGAGAATATTCGTTTGTCAAGATACTGTTGTCCGACGGATAGAAATTACTGATGATATGAAAAAAAAGTTTAAAAGAAAAGATTGCTAGATTGAAAGCATTTTCAATTGCTTTGGATATATCTTCACTGGTAGTTGTTAAAAGGAACAACTATCAGTGAAGATATATATGAAACAGTCAGCACAGTCTTCAAGAAAGTTGGGCTTAAATGGAGTTCACTGATGGAGCCCTTGCAATGGTTGGTGCACAGAAGGAATTTATTGGAATAGTTCATGAAAGAGCAATAGAACTACAGATCCATCCAAAAAATTTAACAAATTTTCATTGCATTATCCACCAACAAAATCTATGTGCAAAATTGATTAAATTCATAAATGTTATGGAAGTTGTAGTAGCCATTATTAACTTTATTAAGTCACGTGCACTTAATCACCCCCAATTTAAGGAGTATTTGGCAGACTTATTTTCAGATTATGAAGATGCATCTTATTATTGTGAAGTGAGATGGTTGAGTAAAGGTAAAATGTTAAAACGATTTTATGATCTGAGACAAGACATTGCAGATTTTATGGACATAAAAGGAAACACAATTAACCTAGTAAAAGATGATGAGTGGGTGTGTGATTTAGCATTCCTTGTAGATGTCACCGGATACCTAAACGAACTGAATCTTAAATTGCAAAAACAAGGACAATTGGTTCATGAACGGCATGGACATGTCAAAGCTTTTTGTAATAAACTAAGATTGTTCGAAAGTCAGTAAAGAGCTAAAAATTATTATCATTATCCTACTCTAGCAACTCGTAAAAATATCCCTTATAATTGTTATGGAGATGAACTGAAGGTATTAATAGAGCAATTTGATACAAGGTTTGCCGACTTCAAAAACAAAGACTCTACATTTGCTATATTTGCTCGTCCGATGGATGCTGATGTAAATAATGTGCCAGTGAGCTTCAGGCAGATTTAGTGCTAAAATCACAATTTAACAACATTGCTTTAACGGATTTTTATAAATTTTATTTGGTGGAAGAAAAATAGACAAATTTACGCGCCATTTCAAGAAAAATCATTTGTCTTTTTGGCAGCTCATATATGTTTGAACAGTTTTTTTCGAGGATGAAATACAATAAATCAAAAATTCGGACAAGAATAATGGACGAAAACCTCGAAAATTTTATGCAATTATCCTTAAGTAATATTAACGTCAATATTGATAGTCTTGTAGTTGAAGTACAAGGCCAATCTTCACATTAAATTGTTATGTCGTTCATTATATTATAAACTTTACGTAGAGCTTTATACCAAAGCATTATATTATAAATAAATGAAATATGAAGTAGCAACTTGTTTTAATTCATTTAATATTAATTTATTTTATTTAATAATTTGTCTGGCCCTTGACTCGGAGATAGAATGATAATTTGGCCCCCGAACTAGGAAAGGTTGCCCATGCCTGCATTAAAGGGTCATCAGATAAAATAAACAGAATACCACAGAAATAGAACCTCAAAGAAACCTTTAAACCTCCTGCAAAATTAAAAAGCTTACTCAACTCATCCAATGACCCACTCCCTCCGCTGGCCCACCCTGGAATATACCGTATTTACTGCACCTGTAATCTACCATATGTAGGGGAAACAGGATGCACAATTCCTATCAGACAAAAGGAACATAAACGACACATTAAATATAATAACTATGGTGAAGCTGGCCTTTCCGATCATGCCCTGAACACTTTACATAGAATTCACTGGAAAAGCACAGTTGTTTACATCACACCAAAACATATTATGAACACAAATTTAAGAAAGCCTGTGAGATTCATATCAATCACCTCAATTTGAACAATAATGATAGCCTAAAAATCCCAAGCATATGGAAGGCACATATTCTACCCACGGAACCTTTCTCCCCAAGAATTAACTATAAACAGGACTCTAGATAATCCAGAATCCTAAATCTAATATAACAATTGTAATGTTAAAAATAAGACGTTATTGTAAGAAAACTATCTATAAGAAAGAATGTTTCTCTCATGTTATCTTAAATAAAATTTAGCTTTGATGTAGTTTCTAAATAATTAATTAATTTTTAATTTTATCGCCAGCAAAGGTTGGTCGATTGGTAGAGCCTCTGCTACTAGCTCGCAAAAAGTTAAGCAAGTTTGAGCATGGTTAGTAGTGGGAAATTGTTCGATGCTGTTGGCACACTCTCCCTCGATGAGTCTTTGGACTCCCTGGAGGTGTCACATAATAATAATAATCGTTTTTTTTTTTTTTTCACTAGAGGTCGTGCCAGTAAAATAACCGGTGATCAAAATCATTGTTTCTTTAGCTTACTCTGTGAAATATAACTCGGCTTGTCCTTGTATATTTGTATATACTCCAGATCAGGCGATTTATGTATTTCTTGTCCCTAGGCCTGCAGAAAGTGCCACCCCTCATGACCTGCCCATAGGCAGGTTACGATCCCAACCTCCATTGACTGAAGTTGCCGTTGAATCCCACTTGCTTCACATCTCATAACTTTCTTCTGGGTGGTGTCATTTTTATTTCGGACAAAGTGGAAATTATTTCCCTCCATTCCTCACGAAGACTCTGATAGGCATCATCACGAGCTGACCAACGAGTAGGCGAAGGACGTGTGATTACTTTTGCAGAAGTTTCCAGGTGCTTTCTTAGAACACCCTGCCAATGTGTTGATGTGAAAAATACGGACAAGAATCAGCAGCGCAAGTACCAATTAGAGGCAGAGAATTCCAGTGCACGGTATGAATTCTGCCAATGGATTTATTTCGAGAATTCTTGCTTGCAGTCCTGCGTACTTGCCTGACAAGTTACTAGCATTATCATATGCCTGACCTCTGCAATTTGCTACATCAATTCCATGCTTGTTTAGTGAAGTCAAAACTGCCTCTTGTAACTCTTCAGATTTGTGACTTACATTAGGAATGAAACACAAGAAACGCTCCACAGGAGTTCCATGTTCTTTCACATATCGTGAAGTAACAATGAAGGACAGCTGATCAACATGAGACAAGTCTGGTGTTGAGTCAACACTTATGGAATAGTAGTTAGCTATTTTAAGTTCTTCCATAATAAATTCCGATTCCTTTCTCGCCCATTATTTTAATAAATTCCTCATATGTGGCAAAGGAAAGATAGGAAACGAAACCTTTTCCTTTTTTTTGCGCTTTTTGCAATGTGCTCAGCAAGAAAGGGATCAAATTCACTAATTCCTATTGCCTTTGTGTCAAGTTACCAAAAAAAATACAGTAGCTTTCAGTGCACATGTCTCAGTTTGTATAGTTATGCAGAATCTGATTACATGCCAATATGATTGTAGACTAAACTTACAATGAGGAAAAGAAAAATATTTCTCTACTTGTAAGTAGATGCTACATAAAGGAACATGTTATAATTGCAAAAATGAGAGCCTGGAAATTTTTGCCACCCCTCAAAATTTTCCACTCTAGGCCTATACCTAAATACACCACTGCTCCAGATGATGACCTTAATATGAAGGTTGAAACGTCGGGAAATTTAAATAGTTATTTATAACACCGTTGTAAAGGCCATAATTTCTAAAATGAAGTTATTTGCAGTCAAGAAAGGGGTAAGAGCTAGGTTTTTCTCTCAAAGAGTAGTGAGTGAGTGGAATAGTTTGCCTTTAGGGGTAGTGAGTGCATTTAGTGTGAATGATTTAAGGGAAGGTATGACAGATGGTTTGGGTGATTTATAGCCTCCCTTGATGAGTCCTTGACTCCCAGGAGGTCTCAAATAATAATAATAAATCAAAGTTGCAGTAGTGACCTTTCCCATAATGCATGTCATTATACATGCCTAAAAGGATCTGCTTAGCATTATGGGATACTAAGGCAATTAATATGAAGTCATTAGCCTCTGTATACAAGTAGCCTAGTTATGAAAATACTTCACATGCAAACTTTGTTTGCTTACACTTGGGATAAAGGAATCAACGAGAATATTATTTTTTGGTATTTTTCATTTTTCAAGTGGAAAAATTTTGACCTCTTCAGTTCTTGTATATTGGAAATATATGACTTCTGCATGGCTTCAACCTTTGTATTTATTCTGGGTATGGGTAGTGGCTCTTCCCATAATGCAAAGCACGCACCCAAAAGGATGCGTGCTTTGCATTATGTGATACTAAGGCAATTAATGTGAAATCATTATTTCACATTAATTGCTCTGTATGTAAGTAGCCTATTCATGAAAATACTTCATGTGCAAACTTTATTTGGTTACACTTGGATCAAGGATTAAACAAGAATATAATTTCTTGGCATTTAATTTAATGAATATAGCTGTGTACTATATGGATGGATTGTACTGCAGGCAATTGAATGAGCAAGGGATCTAGAAGTGAGGGGAAATAAGTAATTATAATTCAGAGGATACATTGTGAGAATGATGAGGATTTGTGCATTAATGATCAGATTATTGACAAGTAAAAATAGGTAATTAATATTGTATGAACCATGTTTACATTGCATCTAGCTATTATGCACTCATTTGATTGTTCTTAATTTCTGGAGTGTGTGGACATGAAGAAATTATTATTATTCAGGCCTCCATGGAGTCAAAAGACTCATCGTGGGAGGTCCTTCCTAAGAAACACAAAGTCTATCATACCACTCCTTGAACTCATTGACTGTTCTCGCTCTCACCACTCCATCAGGCAATGCATTCCATGGTTCAACCACTCTTCACCCTCTTGCTCACAGTTTCCTTTCGTAACTTCCAGGGATGGCCTCTTGTCATCACTCCTTCCCGCTGTTCAACCAAGCGAAAGAACTCCCCAGTGTCAACCCTGTAACCACCTCTCAACAGTTTAAAAGTCTCAATCATATCACCTCTCCTTCTTCTATCCACCAAACTCTGCAGTCCACATTCCCTCAGCTGATCCTCATAACTATCATTGTACAGTCCTGAAACCATCTTTGTTATCCGCCTTTGTACCCTTTCCACAGTTAATTTATCCCCTTCAAATCCTGGGGACCAAATCTGAGAACAATAGTCCAAGTGTGGTCTGATCAGGGTCTTATACAACGAAATGATAACTGTTTTATCTCTGCAGGTCAGTGTCCTTCTCATTATTGCAGCAATTCTCTGTTACCTTCACCACCTTTGCAATATGTCCCCTAAATTTCAGGTTTCTATCACTCATCAACCCCCAGATCTCTGGTCTCCCCTACTTCCTTCAGTATAACTCCTCCCATGGAGTATGCAGTGTCCCATCGATGTTTCCCAAACCTCAAGACCTTACATTTTGCTGCATTAAACTGAAACCCCCATTCATTTGCCCATCTATCTAGCTTATTCAAATCCTCTTGCAGGGCTGCCACATCTGCACTATTACTAATAATCCTTCCCATCTTTGCATCATCTGCAAATAACTGAATATCTCCTTGCAATCCACTGACAATGTCATTGATATAAAGGTTAAACATTATAGGTCCCAGTACTGTGGGAGCCCTGTGGAACCCCACTTGTAACCCTCTGCTTCCTTGAAACTGTCCCACCATATACAACTCTCTGATACCTATCGGACAGCCAATCCTGAATCCAGACCCATGTGCTCCACTTAAATATCAGCTTATCATGTGGCACCCTGTCAAATGCCTTCACTAAGTCTAAGAAAATGGCAGTATGTGCCTTTCCCTCATCTAATGCTCTTGTAACTTTATCATAAAAGGCTAGCATATTGCTAAAACAAGAGCACCCCTTCACAAATCCATGTTCCCTCTTGTTCCCTCTATTACATGTTGCCTAAGACATTTGTCCCTCAAGAATTCTAGAAATTCCATTCCCTTATTGTTACATGCATCTTCCTCTCCCCAATTTATACTTCTGTAGTTAAAATCTCCTATAACAATCATTCTTCTTGCTCTTGCCAAACTCAACTGTCTAAACATTTCCTGGTCCTCACCCTTTGTACTCCTGGGTCTGTAGCAACACTAAATATCCTGTCTTGCCCACCTCTACCTCACACCATGTGCTTTCAAAATCATTAGTGTCACTGCCTTCCAAAGTCTTCACTCATAGAGGACATAGGTCGTCACTTATCATAAGCACTACTCCACCACCACGCTTTTCCTTCCTATCCTGCCGAAAAATGCTGTACCCAGCGACTTCTATTCCTGTTATTATATCCTCTTCTGTCAACCATGTCTCAGTGATCCCAATAATTTTTGGCCATGCTGATGCTATCTGCGCCACCAATTCCTCTCCCTTATTCCGGATACTCCTGGCATTAGTATATAGCATATAAATGCCGTTGTTTCTATACCCAGCATTATCCCCCTCCAGACTCCACTGGGCTCAGTGTTACCTGATGTCATCCCCCCTTCTCCCAAGTACTCATTCCCACAAGAGGCCATCCTTGCTACCATCCTCCCTGTGGCACACTGACTTTTTCAGAACAGCAATCTCTCCAGATGCCTACGTCCTTCCTCATTCAAATGGAAGTGGTCTCTTGCATACAATTCCTCTCTGTCCTCAAACGCACTCCAAGCATCCACATATTCCAGTCCTCTCTTGTCACACATTCTAGCTATTATGTCATTCAATATTACCGCTTTTCTGCTCATTTCGTCATTATCATACATAGGCAACACACACACACTATCTTTCCTCTCTGTGTCTTCTTTCGTACTACCTCAAGCAAGAATCTCATATCTCTCACTGTCCTATTTACACCACCACCACTCAAGTCATTTGTTCCCACCATCACAATCATCTCATCCACCCTTTTACCTCTCTTAACTGCCAAAGCCACCCTTTCTATCGTTCCTCCTGGCAAACACTCCTCACGCATCCTATCTTGAACACCACGGATCATTGAGTCCCCATACGTTATATCTCTTACCATTCCCTCTCTCCTGTTGTTTCCATTTTCTCCTCTTCTTTCATTCCCTCTCTCCTACTGTTTCCTGAGAAGTGTCAGTTTCAAATATAATGAAAATAATATCAGCATTGGAATGTTAGCTATGGAGACAGAATGAAGGAATGAATGTGGCTAATGTAATTTATGTGTATAAATAAGGTAAAATTAGAGCAGGTAATAATAGGAGCAATAATTTTTGCACGAAGAGTGTTCCAAATACACAAAGATTAAATTAACCTTAAATGTTAAATATATAACTGCATACCAAGAGTTAAGTGAATAGAGCAGGATTGAGGTGGATTAATCAATTAGTGAAATCATCAAGCAAGCAGTGTTGGAAAAGATGCTGTGAAGGAGGTATAGGACAGTTCATAAAACTGGTGCATGAAGAATATAAACTGCAGGCCGGAAAGGTGACAAGCATGATAAAAACAAGAAAAGTAGAATATGAGAGCAGACTAGCAAGTCAAGTCAAAGATAATCCAAGAATTCCCTTGAATTCCTGTGCTATTTGGCAAGTAAGAGGAAAAATAATTATGGAAAGGTAATGCTTGTGGGTAGTTATGGTTACAAAGAGGCCACAGCAAAGGATCTAATTGAGTTGTTTAATGAGTACTTTATTACCATGTTGGTGTAAATGGTGTTGTGTAACATGCAGAAGGGAAGCAAATATTAGAGGTGAAAAATGTTGAGAGTTTATTTTTCACTTGGTTAGACTATAATAAGTTTAGTTTAATCCTTTATCCAAGTGTGAGCAAACAAAGTTTGTGCCTGAAAGTATCTTCAGGACTGCGGTAAGGTAGTGCAACACTAGGCAATTGCAAAGGTGGAGAAAGCTCTTATTACTCCTATCTCAGTATCTCCCATAATGCAAAGCACATCTCCTTGTGGATATGTGTAATGCTATGCATTAAGGCAAGGGCCACTACCCATACCGGTTTCGACCTTTATTGAGGTCTCGTCAGTGGGAGCCAGGACCTATAGGTTTGAATGACCTCTCATTACTTCTGCCTTTGTATCTCCACTCCTGTGCCTGGCTCCCACTGACGAGACCTCAGTAAAGGTCGAAACCGGCAAGGGTAGTGGCCCTTGCCTTAATGCATAGCATTACACATATCCGCAAGGAGACGTGCTTTGCATTATGGGAGATACTGAGATATGAGTAATAAGAGCTTTCTCCATCTTTGCAACGAATTGCCTGCTGTTGCACTACCTTGCCCCAGTCTTGAAGATACTTTCAGGCACAAACTTTGTTTGCTCACACTTGGATAAAGGATTAAACTAAACTTATTATAGAGGATAAAGGATTAAACTAAACTTATTATTATATATGTGCAATTACTTTTTTTTTTAATAGTCCTTGTATAAAAAAGGACTATTAAAAAAAAAAATTAATTGCACACAACATATACCAGAACTTCAACATCAGTACATATAAACAAAGTAATGAAAAAAACAACAACAACAACCATTATACCAGAATGATATAATGGTCTGGTCTCAATACCAGAAATTAAATGAAGATTTGCTCAACCACAGATATTTGTGTTTGTATCACACAAATCGTACAACTTATTTTTAAGGAAAATGCAAAAGAGTTAGCTATATCCTTGACCTGATTATTTAATGCAAGTCTTGCAGTGTGGAAGGTGCCTAAGGAATGGAAAGAAGGTAAAATAGTACCAATCCACAAGCGTGGTTGTAGGACAGAATTTTCGAATTATAGACCAGTCTACATATCTGCAGTTGAGAAAAAAGTATTGGAGAAACTTTTTAGGAATAGAATACAATATTGGTTGATGGACAAGGGATTCTCATGATGGTCAGCATGGGTTTGTGAAGGTCATGTCTTGTTTTAGCAATCTGTTTACATTTTATGATAAGGTGATGCTGTGTTGGATAAGTAATATTCTTAGACTTTTGCAAAGGCATTTGATAGATTACCACATGTCATGTTAGTGTGTAAGCTGCAGAAGATTGAATTAGATAACAAATGGTTAAATGGATTGAAGATTATCTTTCAGAATGATACCAGCACAATGAGGCAGTGTCTCAGAAAAGGAGGGTGACCAGTGGCTTGCCTCATAGTTCTGTTCTTGTATCCTCTGTTTTACCTATTTGTTAATGACTGAGGATCTGTAAATGTTTTTTGATGACACAAAGTTAAGTAGAATTATTAGGAGTATTGCTGATATTAATTCTATATAGGAAGATTTGAATAGACTTTTAGCTTGGACAAATGAATGGGGTTGTATTTTTAAAATTAACAAATGTGAAGTGGTACACTTTGAATGTAGAGATATAATGATGCATACTATATTGGAAGAGCTGTACTTCTGAAGATGGATGGAATTCAGGATCTTGGGACAGTGAACTAAAGTTGTAAGGGCCCATTGCGAGTGTTGCGAAAACTTCATATTGTATTGCTGCTGTGATAACTACATTGACATGAACAGATGATGGGTGATGCTTCTGTATAGGTCATTGGTCAGACCACACATGGACAGATGCTCAAATTTGGTCACCTAGTTTTTATTGTGATGTGGAAACACTAGATAAGATCCAGAGACAAAAAGCCAAAGTGATATTGCAGCTCTGGAGTGTTAGTTATGCAAAGCATTTGAGAGAATGTAGATTGCAGAGTTTAGTGGAGAGGAAGAAAAGAGGTGATGGGAAGATGAGTCTTTGACTCCATGAGGTCTTGGGAAATAATAATAATAATAAAGAACTTAAAGGTTGTTAAAGGATTTCATCAGATTAATACAGAAGAGATTATAAAAGAATGGGAAGAACAAGAGGTCTTCCCTGAAGTTGTGTAAGGATGTAGTCTAGAAGGACATGAGGATTTGATTTTTTAGATTGGTTGGCGAGTGGATCGAATTGCTGTAGTGCTTTGTGAATGCTGGGTGCGTAAATCATTTCAAAATTTAATATGATAGACATTTTGCTAGTTAAGTGGGCCTCCCATGATGACTACTGACTCCATGGAGGTTGCTGTAATAATAATAAGTTACGAGAAAGTATTGTATAATGGCAACTAGGTGGACATTGAGTTTTGTATATACATGGAAATCATGTGCATTGATAATAAAATGTTTACAGACACAATATTGTGTGAAATTTAAGTATTCTAATTTCCTTTTATATTTTTTCCTTCTTCCTATAGGGCTGTTATTTAGTTGTGATAAAGAATTGGAGGATATCAAGTCAGAAGATGAGATGTAAATGAAAATGTCAATTAAGCAGAAGATATATATAATTAGGGCAAGATAATCATGAACTGATAGAATTATACTGATTATATATGTATGATTTTTTTTTTTTCATGCCAGAAAAGAATTGATAGATTTACTTTTTTTTTTTTTTTTGTGGGTGGGATTTGTATTAAAAAAAATCGACTTAGTAGCATAAATGGAAGCATGGTTACCTCGTGTCATTCAGTTTCTTATAAAACTGACACATCATTGCTGATTTTAAGAGAAGTACATCATTATTCTGAGATTGGTTTGTTTGGTTTTTAATTATTTTTAAAATATTTTATCGCCTGAGTTTTTTCAGCAAGTTTTGTTGCATGGTTACAAGTTAAATTATACTAAATAGGCCTGTGTAGCCCTGTGGAAGTAGTGGTTGTTTCCATTGTGCTAGGCTCCTCAAAGAAAGGTATTAATTCACATCTAGTTGCTGACTAGAACTTTTTCTAACCCTTTCTTCGACTAGTTCATGAGTGTTAGTCGATCTATTGAATAGGCAAGCAGGTTTTTTTCTCCTGGAAACTCAGGTTTTTCATCCCATAAACTCAAGAAAATCAACTGTAAATACTACACCACTTCAGACAACAAATATATTGTATTAAGGTCAGGGACCATGAAATGGTAGCACCTGTCATCTGTCTCTTCACTAAATGTCATTTATAATCATAGTCTTGGGCCAGCTATCTCTGATTAGCTGGTGGAGATTGAATTGCCTCTTCAGTTTCCTGAAGTTAGATAGAGCTAAAATGGTCTTACCTACTTCCTATAGGGGAATAAACAGTATTAATGGATTTATTTATCATACTAGATGAGAAATTATATTCTTTAATCCTTTACTCAATCACGAGCAAATGGTTTGCATATAGAGTAACTTCACAGTTAAGCTACTTGCAATGACTTTACATCAAATTGCCTAGTATCCAATAATGCAAAGCACACTTCCTTTGAGATGTGTGTATTGCTATGCATTTGTGGGAAAGGTCACCCAGATAATTTCCTACCTTTATCGAGGTTTCATCAGTGGGAACTTGATCTGTGGGATGTGTGAGACCTTGATAAAGATTGAAATCAGTCTGAGTAGTAGTCTTTCCCATAATTTATAACAGTGTCCATATTAGGAAAGAAGTGTGCTATTCATTATAGGATACTAGGACAATTTGATGTAAAGTCATCTGCCTTCATATATAAGTAGCCTAATTATAAAGATATATCATGAAAAACTTTGTTTGCTCATGTTTCAGTAACGAATTAAAAAACAAGAATGTAATTTTTTTGGCTTATTATAATTTATTAAGTTTTTATATAAGGTTTCATATAGTAAGGTATGAATGATTAGAAACTCATCAGCATACTATACAAATTAATGCAGGTAAACCTGTGGGTCTTGTTTTAAACTAGGAAAAGACTGAATATATGTGCATTTCCAGGACCTATCATAACATCAAGATTGATCCATCTTGGTTGTTGGTAATTATATTCCTAGCAATTGGAAGAGCCAATGTTAACAGTTACAGTGTTATGCATCATGAGATAAAGGAGAAAATTGAGAATGCTAGTGATGGATATTTTGCAATCTTACAACTCCTAAAATCTATAATATTATCAAGAAAATTCAAAGCAAATCTATATAAGTTGTCTGTGCTCAATCTTATCCTATAGTTGTGAGGCTTAATCAACAACAGAAATATAGAAAACTTATTACATTTGTAAGAAAATTGAGAAAAATTATGGATCATCTTGTAATCAAAATACTGGATTGTGTGAATGAAGACATAATGAGGAATTGGCAAATGATTCGAATGGTTTGGCCACATTTGGACAGCAGATGAGTACATTCAAATACAAGAAAACCTCGCTAACAAATTCGATATGTGCGAAAATCAGTTAACACGATTGAGTGAAATGATACTAAGTGCTTTAAGTGAGTGATTAATCAGTTAACGTGATTTTTTTACGTTTTATGTTGCAAAATTTTACCTTACGTGAAATTTTTTGTTGCCAATCTGCAGCGAGCAGCAGGACTTGTCAATGTAGTGGCTGGCGACATTCAGCAGTTGACTCAAAGCTATCTTTGCAAGCGCACATGCAAACTCTGTTCTCTTGTTCAATCACTTTTCTTTCATTTTGCTATAATTTAGATACCTATAAGGCATTATTATATTCAACCCCTGATATGGAAAAGAGAAAGACTGATAAAGAAAGCAGCAGTAATAAAAAGAGAAGAAATGTAATTACACTAGAGGAAAAGCTGAAAAACTTGCTCGATTCCCATTCAGAACAGTTAAGCGAGAATGATATCCTTCAACTAGAAGAACAGAGTGCATATGGAGAAGATGATGAGGAATGCAAACAACAAGAGAATGTTATGACTAAGAAGCCAACTGCAAAAGAACTTAAGCTATTTTTTTTCAATCACATTGAGTATGCTAAGGAAATTTTGTTTGATGCTAATCCTGATATGGAATGAAACTTTGAAGCCTGCAGAAATCTTGTAAAGCGATCGTCAGCTATCACAAATTTCATGACAAGATGAAAAAGTCGAGCACTATTCAAACATCTTTACTTAATTTTTTTGTCAAAAAAAGTAGCTCAATCAAATGTTTAGACATCAAATAAAAAATTAAGCAATTGATTTTTATTAACTGATGATTTTATGCTTTCATATAGCTTATAATTTTTTTTTTATGTTCTCTGGATACATAGTATTCAGAGAACATTTTTCTGTTTTTCAGTATGAGTAAACTCAACCAACAAGTGAAATGAGATTTATGAGAAGAACTGCAAAATACACATTATTAGATCAAAAAAGGAACGAAGACATTTTAAAAGAACTAAAAACAAAATCAATAGAAGGAAAACTAAAAAATTATAAACAAAATTGGATTGAACATGTAAACCGAATGGCCAACACCTGACATCCTAAACAAATACTAAAATATAAGCCAGTTGGAAAGATAAGGCAGGGTAGACCTCAAAAAAGGATATTAGATGGATAATGAGACCGAAACAGACCAATATGGTCTATACCCGTAATTAGTGTTATGATGATAATTATTTTTATTGTTTATTGTATTTGCTTAACGTGATTTTGCTTAGCACGCATTAATTGATGGAATAATTAATTGTGTTAAGCAGGGTCTTCCTGTATGCAAAATTACAAATATAAGTACATGCAAAATTGACAAGAAAAGATCTTCAAGAAGATGCAAACAAGATGAAATGATTAATGTAGTATTGAAAGACCTGGATGATCCTAAATGCAGAGTTGGTTAGAAAAACATAGAGAAACCTGATGTCAACATTAGATCTAAACGGTCCATTAAAATGTTAAAGAAGAAGAGTTAAATAATGAACAAGTTATTTTGAGTTGAGAATTTTGGTATAACTTTACAGTTGTAATTAACATCAATTCCAATGAATATTGGCAGTCCATTATTTGTGAGTTTTTTCCCTAAGATTTTACCAACCCAAATGTTTTCCTCAGTATGAATGCAATCCAAATATTTTTAAAAAAACTTCTCTTATTATAAAAGAACTGTTTTATTTTCATTACTTAATGCAGTAGAGATTTCATTACATTGTTCATGTGGAGTATTGATAGCTCTGCACTTTATATTGCATTTAATTAGAGTATTTAACATTAGTTCAATCATTAGTCAGAGGTAACGAACTCAGTATATTACCCAGTTGGTATTCATGGTATACCTAATTATCCAGTAAACATTCTCAGTTTATTACATTCTTGTCCATTAGGTGTTCATGGTCTAAACTATATATCTAGAGAATATTTTTCTGTTTTTCAATATGAGTATAAACTCAACCAAAAGTTTCAGCCAATTTCAATATTTTTTTAGGAATACTGTAAAATTACTAGCATACTAATATTGCTATATCTATGCTAGAGGACATACAAACACTAGTTATTATTTTTTATTTTTTAAATTTATCGTGTTACTCAAGTTAACATTGGAGAATACAATGTAACGTAGCATGCATTTGTAATTCCTTAAGCTTGTCTGTTTGAATAATACAACATAACCATATATATAACTGTATGAAAATAAAACATGATTTCAATTTTTTATTACCATAGAATCAGCATTACATATGTAACTCAAGATGGTCATAGAATACCAGTAAAAGGAAAGCTTGGTGATAATTTAATGCGTCTTGGTCAGCAGTATGACGTAGACATAGAAGGTATTTATTGCTGTTTTACACCAAATACATCATCTATTGCTATAAATTTTCCAAGAGTTATTGATTGACACTCTGTAGACTTATACTAAGAAGGGGAACTAACAAACTAAAAATATATGCATGATATTAAATGAGAAATACATTTATAGTATTTCCAGTCTAAATATTAAATTATGTTATTAAATATTAAATTCTGGTTTGATTTTTGAATCTGAAGGGTTACTCAGGGTTTAAACTAGACAATTAGCTTCAACCATAAGGTGTAAAATATTTGCATATCCAGCAGTTCAGAAAACCAACTAGGACTCTGTCTGACCTTAAGTCCAATTCCCCAGAAATCTTGACTGATTAAGACTTTTAATCTTGCCCTCTTCTAGTGTCATTTAGTTACTGATGATCAAGTTGATCATCAAAACCAAAATTGTCTTATCAAACCTCACAAATTTGGCCTTGCACAACATGGAATTGAAAATGCTAATCCCAGGATCCAGTGGCAAAATAGTAAGTAGTTACATAGATCCATATATAAACATGAATGTTATATAAAGAAAGTGCTGAAGCCCTACTTCATAGACCTAATCTCAATCAGAATGACTGCCTCATTATACCAAAAGTTTGGGAAATTGTTAGCCTCAGTTGTATTAAATAAATTTTTTCTCTTATATATATTTTATTTTTAATTGATTTTAATTTCAGCTTAATAGTTTTAATCCATGAACACACAACTGTATACCTAGAGGGATTCCAATTTAAGCATGCACTCATTCTTATTCGCTGTTTTACTGATGATGTCTTACAATACATGAGATGAAATATTTACATAATAAATTTATTTTACTGTGACATACATGCTATTCTATAGTTAGTTGACCAAATTGTATTCTGTGTTACCTAAAACTTAAAATGTTTATTATGGTGGTACAGCATGTTAAATTATTCCAATAATGTGGAAAGTACAAATTAGGGAATCACCCAGTAGAGTTCTCATTTTTTATCAAGGAACCAGTGAAGAGTGAAAAGCCAACTATTAGAATAATTTCATCCTCAGCAGAAATGAAAACGAAGCAGAGGATCTGCACAAACTGCATGTCAGTGATTGGTATTACCAAGAGAAAAATGATCAGCTGAGTTTGCTTCTGAGCAATAACCATAAGATGATTTATTCAGCCAGTAAGAAAAAGGAAGGAATATATATAGTGTTTAATATCAAATATAAATACAAGGTACATCCAGTAACTAAGTGTTCCAGTTGTGTGTACTGGTAATCAAAGCTGCAGGAGTGGGGATGTGCCCAAGTAGAGATGTTGCAGAAATCGAGAAGTATAGGATGGACATATTATTTCTTAGCTTGTGTTTATATGGAATGGAGTACAAATATGCATGATGAATGCCTTGCCACTTATCGTTAATCATTGATGATCACAAAATGCATAGTGGCTGTACTTGAACTTTTTGGAATGCTTCTAACAAAGGTAAACAAATGTTTGAACTACATTGTAACAGGAAATGCCATGTGAGAAACATATGCTGCATAAAACCTATGCAGCATTGACTGCTGCATAGGTTTTATGCAGCAGTCAATGCAATAGAGGTAATGGATCTCCAAAGGCAAAGAAATTCAAACAGATGCTTTCCTCCTGGAAGACCATGTACTGTTTTGGGATGGACATGATGCTTTTTCCTTTGTGACTCTCTTGTGGAAAAAGAATAAATGTAGATGTTTGCTGGGACTCAATAAAAAAAAAAAAGTGACTATTCGAAAGGTAGATGATAATACCTCTCCTCAGCTGTAGAGTTGTTTTGATTCAGTTCACGACAATACACAATCCCACATTGCTACTTGAATATTTCAACTGCAAGTCTTCTGACATCCACCCTATAGCCTCAATATTGCATCAGCGACTTCCTTCTTTTTCTCTACTAAAAGTGTGATTTTTAGCAGCTTAACAATCAAACAGTAGTGAAGATGACCATGAATATTTGGATTAAAACACTGGCAGCAGACTTCTTTGATGAGGGGGAAAAAAATTGCAGCAGTATGACAAGTATCTCAATGTAGAGGTGAATATGTGGAGAGGTATCTTATAGTATGTGTAAACTTATGAGAATAAAGTAACATTTGCAAATATTGTTGTTTCATTCATTTACAATCAAGAGTAACATAGTTTCTGACTCACCTTGTATAAATTTTTTTTTTGAATTTAGAAAGGTTCAAGTAGAGTGGTATAATGAAATTGCTATTTTCTAGTGAAAAATTGTAACAAGATTTTAACCCATGACCTTAGTAAAGATGCTTGTCTTCCCCCTGCCATTAGATAGGGCAACCATATCTTGGTGCTTTATGCATTATTTTTGACAACACATTGTAGTTGCTGCTGAGATATTTTTTTTAAAAATATTTATTATATATTTATTTATTTGCAACCAGCTGTTGCAAAAGTTAGATGGACCATGTGGTGGGAGCTTACCACAGTCAACTTTTACTGCAGCAAACTTGTAGGACTCTGATCCTAGGAATAAGTTATAGTGGATAGTTTGCTATAGTGAATTTCCTTTAGAATAGCATTGTGGCTGTTGGACTTGAGTTAGGTGGATGACATAAGAATATTCCATATTGATGAACAATTATGAAATTCATATTAGTGATCATGGGCTGACAGTTTGGGATTTAGCTGACCAAATTTTACTCCCTATTGGCTTAAAACACAAATAATACAATAGTGCACGATGAAATTTCATTCTGGCTGGGGTGTCAGTTAAACAGGGCTCCTACTGTTTTCGTCAGGGAATCGGGATGAGCAGTGAAAAGTCAGCTACTGGAACAGACTCAAGCTCAACATCTAGAATAACAACAAACCCACTGTCAGATGAAGTAAAGATAGCAACCATCAGTATAAAAGGAGTATTAATGGAAAGGAAATAGAGTTTGCAGAAGAACCAGAAAAGTACCACATGGACATAACTGGCATCACTAAAACAAGAAACAAGAAGGAAAAAACTGTTGAGATCTTACTAAATAATAAGCATAGGATGCTATATTTTGGCAATAATGATCAAGGAAAGGAAGGAGTAGCAATGAAGATAAACTTCTTGTTTGGAAGGCAGTTTCAAGCAGAATTATATGAGCAAACTTCAAAATGGGGAAATGGACAATGAACCTTATTTGTGCCTATGTTCCAATAAAAGGTTCTCCTAAGGAAGAATTGGAGGAATTTTCAAGTCAGTAGAGTAGGCAGATGACATTAAAAAAAAAAAAAATGAAAAAAGTGGTACTTGGAGATCTAAACAGCAAAGTAGAAAGTGACTTCCACCAGGCATATAGAAATGTTTAGGAAAAAATTGGAGAAAAGGGCAAGGCTTATAATAATGGTAAGAATATGCTAGATTTCTCTTCAGGATATGGGTTACTAACACCATGTTCCAACATAAGGATGTGCACAAGTTCATGTGGAGAGAAGACACAAGAAATAAGAAATCTTGACTATGTTATTGTTGATAATAATATCTTCATTTTGGTTCAGAATACAAGAGTGCACAGAGGATTTTAAATAGGAAGTGACTATCACATATGACATTGAAAAGACAGTATACAAAAAAGTCAAAAAATAATTAAAGTTGAGCAGCTTTTACAGGTAAGCTGTAGACTCAGCTATCTAGATGTCACTGAAGAAAGAATGAAACAGTTCGAAAACAGGAATCAAACCAACTTTTTCTCTGAGCATTCGTTGTCATGTTAGATGACTTCCTATTTCCCTTTTTCACAGCTTTGTCACCAATGCAGGAATGCCTCAAGACTTTGTACTGTCACCTACTTTCTCCTATACATAAATGACCTACTGTCAATCACCAATAATCCTATTTACAGCTTTGCTGATGATAATACTCCCCAATCATCCTATTTATTTGATAAACCATGCACTGCCCATATGTACTAAGTTTCAAGATCGAAGATCATCTTCAACTTGTGCCTTTAAACACTGATCTCCATATCATCCTTCAATCAGAATCTAGTCAACTTCAATGCCACCAAACCATGGTTTTGCCTTTTCTTTCACATAATGGATCTCAGCTTTCCTACCCTTACCCTCAGCAATACACAAAACACCATGCAGGATCTGATTAGTCTGTTTTTTGTCTGTTCTTGAATAGATTTTACTGAAATGCACAAGATCCTGGCATAAATGCATCTTATCTTATAGATTCCTCAACATTTAAAAAAACTAGACATTGCCTTCCTCTCAACATGCTATGCAAATCCCAAATCTGCCTACCAGTGGAATATTGCTCATGTTTGGAGTTGTTACATTAAACTTCTATAAAAATTCTCAATATTGTTCGGTGGAGAGCAATTTGGCTTTTGGATGATTCCTCCTTTACAGACTTGTGTCAACCTCTATCTCAAAGATGCACTGTTTCTGTTCTGTGTTTATAGGTACATCCAGAGGCACTATTCCACTGAACTGGCAGCAATCATTTCCAGCAGTAAGTGAAAGAATGACAAAGAGCAGTAGCTGCTCAGCATCCCTTTTCAGTACAACCTAACCTGCTTCTCCTTTCTGTTTTATTCCATCTATCTCTGTTCTCTGGGACAGCCTTCCTTCATGAAGCATTCCCAAACAACTATAACCTGCAGTTCTTCAAGGGAAATATCATTAAACTTCTTTCCCAACTTCACTTGTACCATACAAAGGCATTGATGTGCTTACAGGATTTTCTTCTGCTACTTTCATAAGTGGTTGGATCTCTCTCTCTCTCTCTCTCTCTATATATATATATATATATATACACATATACACTAGGGGGTTCCACCTCCCTGATGCCTACGGCACCCAACAGTAGTTTACCTGTTGGGTAAACGCCCCCATGTTCTGGACTGGTAGGCCGGTTCTCCTTGAATTCTGATGACTCGAATTTTGAAGACTCTACACTCAGGGTAGTCCCTGAGTGTCGAGTCTTCAAAAGGAGAGCTCTGCCCCCCTCGGTGCCTACGGCACCCAACCCCCCGTGTTCTGGACTGGCAGGCCGGTTCTCCTTGAATTCCGATGACTCGAATTTTGAAGACTCGGCACTCAGGGTTGCCCCAAGTTTCAAAACATTACAAAAAAAGTTACGCGAAAACGTTACAGCCTACATCTGTTTCAAGCCGACGTCACATCCGTTTCCAATTTCAGCTTATTTTATAGTATAGAGTAGATATATATAAATAAAACCCTGTTTTGCCTTATTTTCCTTTGACATAGCTTTAACTGAATTGAATAACTGCTTTAGCAAATTTGACACAAAAATTATCAATAAAAAGATCAAGACTATGAAAATAGGTAAGTTACAGTTAAAAATTTTAACTGCTTTCTTAATAAGGAACCTATAGAAGAAGAAGAATATTTCAATTGTTTAAGCATAATTTTTAGTGAAGATGGCAAATTAAATATAAAAATATTATTATCCTATAGAAATATTATATAGGTGTATCCATGTAGTCTGAAGACTTATCATAGGAGATCCAGACTAATAATCTTTATACACACAATACCTATTATACTTCTTCTTAAATTTATTTACTGTCATGTTCATAACTACTTCTGGTGATATGTTCATTCATTTACAGCTTTTTCCAAGCAAAAATTCTAGTCTGCATATCCTTATTCACCAAACTTGTACTCAACTTCCAGGGGTGACCGTAGTTTTTTTTCTCTCTCTGTTCATCATGTATTGAAAATTTGTGTCAGTCTTATAGAATCCCTTTAGTAACTTATAAGTTTCTGCCATATCCCCTCTTTTTTTTGCTTATCAGCTGAACTTTGCAGCTTACATACCTTTCGTCTCTCTTCATATTGATCCACTCCACAGGACTAGCTTGATCACTTGTCTCTGGATACTCTCCACAACCTCCTGGTCCCAAGAAGCCAGATGTCCAAATCTGGGCTTCTTGGGATCAGGAGGATCAGGATCTCAATAGTCAAGATGCAGCCAAATCATAGCCTTATAAAAAGAGATAATAACTTCACATCTATTGTTATTGTGTTTTTCAACATACAAGTAATCCTTTGTGCTATTTTAAAATAGCATTTTATTTATTATTCTTTAGCTCTTGCTTTATATTGTTACTCATCTACTTAACCCCAACTTGGTTTATCCTCCTGATCCAGGGTATGCAGTCTGATTTTGCTTCTCTCAAACAGTTCCTGATTCTTCCCATGCACTACTGACATTTTTTTTTGTAGCTTCTTAAGCCATGGCACTTCTCCAGGCTGCCTCCTAAGTTTCACAATTACCAGTTTTGCAGTTTAATATAAACCATTTCTTGACTGAGAATTCCACATATTTAGCAACTGCTTAGAACAAGACGGCATTTTGGATGCATCTTCTGATGCTATTACCAGATCTAGCCTTCTCCCTTATATCACATACTGTTTTAGGTAATTATCACTAGGCAACTGTATTACATAACTTCCATTCCATTTTGTTATGTGCTCTTTCCATGTTCTCATTAAGTACACTTATCAAATCTTTACATAATATCTTCTCCTTGCTCTCAGTTTCTTGTTCTTTCATACTTCCCACTTTCACTTTTTCTTTCATTCTCCCTCCTGCTGTGCCACATGCTAGCTGTTTCTCAAATTGCTCAAGCTCACATTGTATCTCCTTGTAAATGTGTTATTTCCTTCCTTGCCGTTACTTCATCTATGTTACTTTTAGCCACTTCTTCTTTTGTACTCTCATTCATACTTTGTCTACTACTGTTCACTCCTTCTACTACATTATCTAAAGCACTTTCACTGTCCTTCCTTAATCATTAATATTAGCTACTTGATCTTGCTTTCAACATGACGCCATTTCTTGCTCATGAAACATTTCCGCCTCCACTATCACTTTTATACAATCAACTATTCAAGTCTTGGCAGTAAATAACTACATGGCCTAAAATCCCTCATGTTACACTCAGTGAATAGGGAAGCCTTGACTTCCATTTTCCTTGGATGCATCAATGCCATGTAAAATGCTTTTTAAATATTGAGTAATAAAATTTGCACATGCACACACACACACACACACACACACACACACACACACATGCTCAACTATACAGCCTAAAGTAATTGAAATACTACCAATAAAAATTACTAATTTTTATTAAAATAAAAAGACTTATCTATATGCCACATGCAGCACAGCTTATGTGTGTAGCACTCACTCATAGAAATTATAAAATTTAAGTAAACAGAACAAGGTTTAACTTATTTTAATCTGTTTTCAAAAAAAAAAAAAATTAAGAGAGATCTGCTGGCATCAGTAACAAAACTAAGTAATAAAAATGAGCATATTAAAAGACATTTTTTTATTATTAATAATAAAATGGGTAAACTAACCTGAAGAGGTAAGGTAATCTAAATAGACTGTACAGTTGAAGAGCAGGAAAATGGGTATTTCTAGCAAAAATGATTGGAAAAATGCTAAAAAAAAAAAAAAAATTGTATCTTAGCTTTTTTTTTTCATGAAACATTTCATGAAACACAAGGAAAAGAAGGAGTAGTCATAGTATTCAACACAAAATATGGGGCTCATCTTCTTGAATGGCAGGCAGTGTCAAGTAGAGTGATTTGGGAAAATATCAGAATATGGGGAACTGGACAATGAGACTTATTTGTGCCTATGGTCCCACAGAAGGTTCTACTAAGGTAGAAGTGGAGGAATTTTTTGAAACTCTAGAGAAAGCTACTGACACACTGAAAAAGGAAAAGTTAGTCCTTGTTGGTGATCTAAATAGCAGAGTAGGAAGTGATTATCAGACACACAGGGGTGTTTTGGGGAATTTTGAGAAAGGAGCAAAGCTAATAATAATGGCAAATACCTGTTGGATTTCTGCTCAGGACATGGGCTAGTTATTACTAACGCCATGTTCCAACATAAAAATGTGCACAAATTCACATGGAGAGAAGAGGCAAGGAATAAGAAAAGTCTCATTGACTATGTTATTGTTGATAGTGATGTTTTCTCCCTGGTGCAGGACACCAGAGTGTACAGAGGATTTGAAATTGGAAGTGATCACTATTTAGTCTTGAGCAGGATAAAATTGAATTTCATATTGAAAGGAATGACATGTAAGAAAGTTTTAAAGCGAATAAAAGTCGAGCAGCTCTCAGATGTCAACTGTAGACTAGAATACACAAGGATTATTGAAGGAAAAATGAAAGAGTTTGAAAACAGGAATCAAACCTTGGAGATTCAGTGGCAAGCCTTGAAGAAAACCCTAATTGATTTCAGCTAGAGAGGCATGTGGTGAAGTTGTCTGCAAAGATAGAAAAATTAGAACTCCATGGTGGCCATAGGAAGTTAAAGAGGCAGTGAAGGAAAAGAAGAAAGCATATCAAAAGTTCCTGGCAAATAAGTCAGCTTGTGTTCTTAGAGAATACAGAGACAAATGTAAGAAAGCTAAACACTGTGTAAAACTAGCTAAACAAAAGTCATGGGAGGACTTTGGTAAGAACATAGAAAATAAATATCAAGAAGGTGGCAAAATATTCTGGAGGTTGTTGAAAAAGCTTAGGAATGGGGGAAAGAGTACTGTAAAAGGAGTTAGATGATAAAGATGACATGAAAACGGGAGAAAAATATATCCTTGAAGTATGGAGTAATTACTTTGAAAAACTGCTAAATGAAACAAGCAGTGATGACAGCACAGTGGTAACAAAACACTGACCAGGCATGCAGTCAGGAATACATATCCATACTTGAAGTAGAAAAAGCCATGAAAGGCTTGAAATGTGGAAAGGCAGCCGGAGTAGATGATATTCGACCAGAAATGCTGAAGCATGGTGGTTTAAAGTCTTACCGTGGCTGCACTGCATAGTTCAGAAAGCCTGGAGAGAGGGACGAATTCCTGATGATTGAGCAGAACTCTCATAGTACCCATATATAAAAAGGGAAATAAAACTGAATGATAATTACAGAGGTATTTCCTTACTGAGTGCTCCTGGCAAGGAGCACTCAGTAAGGAAAGCACTTGCATACATCTTGCTCCTGGGAAGATGTATGCAAGTAAACTTGAGAAACGGTTAAGAATAATTGTGGAAGAAAAGCTGAGTGAAGAACAAGCTGGATTTAGGCCAAATAGAGGCTGTCAGGTTCAGATCTTCACTTTACGACAAATAGTTGAGAAAGCATGGGAATATAACAAAGATCTGTATTTAAGTTTTGTCGATTTGGAAAAGGCATATGACAAGGTGCCAAGAGAGAAGCTATTCAATACACTCCAGTTATATGGTGTCAATGGGGCATTATATCAAGCAATACTTAGTCTTTATTTGAGTTGTAAGTCAGCAGTTAGAATTGAAGGAAGTACAGGAAGATGGTTTAATGTTAAATCTGGTGGGAGACAGGGATGTACATTATCCCCTCTGTTATTCATTATCTATATGGATCACATTATGAAGGAAAGTGGTATTAAACATGATATCAAAATTGGAGATGTTAATGTCAGCTCTTTGCTTTATGCGGACGATGTTATACTTCTAAATAAATCTGCTACAAGTCTGTAAGATTTTCTGACTAAATTGAATAACTGTTGTTATAGATATGGTATGAAGGTCAGCAATAAAAAGACAAAGACGATGAAAATAGGCAGGATCATTGAAAATGTCAACTGTGTTGTGAATGGAGAACCTGTAGAACAAGTAAAACATTTCAGCTACTTAGGCACGATTTTTAGTAAAGATGGTAAATTAAATTAAATATAAAAATAGACAACAGAATCAACAAAGTTGGTATGGTAGGAAGTCAATTGAATAAATTCATATGGAATTCCGACTAATTTCTTTCATATGAATTGAATAAATTCATATGAAAGAAATTAGTCGGAACACTAAATTAGCTGTATACAAGACAGTGTTCAAACAGCTTTAACTTATGGATCTGAGAGCTGGGTCAGAAGTAAAACACTTGACCAAAGACTACAGACCACAGATATGAGAGTCCTGAGAAAGATTAGAGGCGTGAACAGATGGCATCAATGGCAATATCATATTAAAAATGAGGATATTAGGAAAGAACTTGATATTGTCAGCATCCAGGAATGCATTAGCAGAACTAATCTCAGGTGGTATGGTCTTTTAAACAGAATGGGCGAGGAAAGATTGGCAAAACAAGTGTTCTCTGCCAGGTTGGCAGCAAAACGACCCAGAGGAAGACCAAGATATAGGTGAATTGATACGGTACAAAGTGCCTTAGAGGACAGAAATATAAGATCTGATAATGTTGGAGTCTTGACAAGTAACAGACTGATTTGGAGGAAAATTGTAGATAGGAAGTTAGTAATGATGTAAATTTTTCATGTAGTACTATCATATCCTGTACACCCCTTGAGGGTACATTGCAGGAATTTGATGATGATGATAGCTTTTTTTTTCTTTTTTTTTTCTGAGCCTTTGCTATAATCTTCATTTTTTGTTTTAGAATAACTTCCTGAACTGGATTCATGAAATTAGGACTGCTTTAGAAAGACAGAAAAAAAGTAAGAAATTGAAAAGGAAAATGGTTGATAGAAAGTTAGTAATTGCATCCTTGATTATGTTGATCAATCAGTATCGTATAGAGTTTTTCTGCACACATTTCAGTAAAGAGTGAAGATGATGAAAAATTGTAAACTTATATGTGATATGAAAATATGTTCCAAATAATCCAGTAAGTTACAAGATCCTTCTAACTATTCAGAACTGGTTCCCTTAATTAGCCATCTCTCTATCCTTCATTTAAGCCTTTGTAATTCATAAAATAGTAATGTTTCCAAAATGTTTTCATGTATACAGGATTTTTTTTGAGAGGGGGGGGAGGCTGATGGATAGTGTCTCACTGCTGAAAGATCACTGTCACTGCTTCAGCTCCACATTTTTTTTTTTTTTTTTTTTTAACAAAACATTAATGCATTGTACCTCCTTATTGTAGGTAGTAGCAACATCCTATTACAATTGCTGTTGGTATTCATGCTATTTTTTTTAGCCAAGCTGTCTTTTATCGACATCACCTAGCAATCACAAAACATTCAACAAAAGAAAAAGACAGCAATTACAGACACCATTTTGTACCACATTGTTATGAAAATGAATGATATCTTTTGAAACAAATACTCGAGGTAGTACTTTTCAGCGACATTTATTAACTGAAGTAACAAATGATGCCAAAAAAAGAGGGACAAATATTTATATTAAAAATGGAATTGAGATTGATTTCCACAGTTAAAGGACAAGAATAAATTGGTGTGGAAAAAAAAAAAATTACATTGCTGCATAAATCTTTAATATGTTCAGTTTCCAACTAATCTTGAAGCACTATCAATATTAGTGCTTAAAGTATTATTCTTCCCCCCTCCCATTTATATAGAATATGGAGTAATTACCAGAAAAACCTGATATACTTTGAATCATGAAGTTATCAGGTCTCAATGTGTCTCTATATATTGTATGATTATATCTATAGTTATGTACTTACATTAATTAATTTGCAGAAAATGAATTGCAGTCATTTCTTTCATTGTGCATTACTAATCTTGCAAAGTTTGTTCTAGTTATAAGTTTATTCATTGAGCAATTGTAACTTTTATTTTACTTCTCCTTTTCATGGTAATCCAGTACACAGTGTTGTTCAACCCATAGTACATTGTACTATGGGTTGAACATTGTACTATTTTGTACATGTACTGTAGAGGAGTAAAAAATTAAAGAAACTTTGTTCAAATAAAAATGTTAATACTGGATTTGAAGATCATGTGTTCAAACCCATGGTATTACATACTTCTAATTGGAAGGGTATCAGCATTTACCTGGGAATCTTTGAAGAGATGCTTAAATGATTCTTTATCTGAACATGTCCCTAGAGTTAAGGAACAAATAGGTGGAAGTGAAACAGATGCGCAACTTTATTAAACAAGAAATCCATAAGATGTGGAAGGAATATTATGAGAATAAGAATGAGAGGAGTTATAAAATATATAAAGTACAGGCTAGAAAAGTTTCAAGTATTATATGGAAAGCTGAGTTGGAGCATGAAAAGAAATGGCTGTTCTAAATGCAGCTGAAAAGAATTTTATTGTTCTGCTTCAAATAAAAGAAAGAATAAACGTGAAAGAATAACTTTACTGAATGTAGATGTTACGCTTGTGTTAGAAGCAGATGTGACTGTTGAAATAATCAATGCTCACTTTACTAAGACCTATCAGCCTGCTGTAGCTAACATGGCACAGAGTGCTACCATTGCATTCGATGAAGAAATGGGGATTCATGAGAAGGAAGTTCTAGAACTGTTCCATAACCTGGATAAGAATTCAGCAATAGGGACAGATAGGATATCACCTTGTATGCTAAAGGAATGTTTGGCTGAACTGGTTATGCCCTTGACATATTTGTGTAATTTGAGTCTCAACTCAGGAAAGAATGTATCATAGTTCCATTGTACAAGGGTGCATGGTGCAAAAACTGATGACTAACTACCAATCTATGAGTATCTCTAGAGCATTGTGGTGAAGATTATAGAGAAGTTGGTAAGAACTGACATATACACATGGGCTGACAGATAAGCTTGCTTTACTTTACAAGGAACAACGTATATTTACTTAAAATTAGGTCATGACTTGAACAGTTTCTCATTTTATAATAATGTTATAGCCAAGCTGGATAAAGGAAATGGATGCATTATGATTACTATTGATTTTTGCTAAGGTATTTCAGAGGATAAACCACATGAAGGCTATTGAATAAATTTGGAGGATATGGGAGGATTGTTAATAGTTTATATTCCAATCTGTGGCAGCTGGCCACTGGACAGATGTGAAATAGTATATGGAGATGAAGTGATCTACAGATTTAAAGTGACTGTTGGAACATCCCAGGGATTAGTTCTTGGACCATTGTCATCTAATCTATACATTAATGATATTTGGAAGGACCTGTCAAGAGATGCATCAGTTGTTTGTTGATGATGCAAATAGGCAGAGCAATCAGGGATGCTACTGATATACAGCTTGTATGGAAATTTGAATAGCCTGGAAATTTGGGCAAATGATAATGGCTGTCGATTCAGTATTAGCAAAGTAAATGCATTTTTGCATGATGAGAATAGCATATTATATTGATGGTATTATGCTTGAAGAAACATAGGTTTTAGGGATCTTGTAGGATAGGTGGTTGAATTTCAAATACAACTTGGATTAATTGTGATGTTGAAAGGGACATTGAGATGTAAGGATAAGAAAGTCATTTTGCCTCTTTACAAGATCTTGATAGCTGAACTATTGTGGTCAGATTTGGTGTCCTGAGTTATGAGGGGATAAAGAAGCTATGGAAAGGATGCACAGAAGAGTTACAAAGTGATGTTGGGATTATGGAATATAGATTAAAAGGACAGATTGAGAACATAGACTGCAATCAGAGAAGAAAGAGGGGTGTTGTGATAGAGGTCAGTAAACTTCTGAACAGGTGTTATAGGTTAGCAGTAAATGAAATTTTTAATATGCATGGAAGTAAAGTTTGTGTACAGTTAAGAAAAAGGTGAGAGCTATATTTTTGTGTGGCTTGTCTGTTGAAATAGTCAGTGCAACAAGTGCGAATGAGTTTAAAAGAAGGATTGACAGCTTTTTGGGTGATGCATGGCTTCCCTCAGTGAGTTCTTGATTCCCTGCAAGTCTCTGATGATGATGATGATAATAATAATAATAATAATAATAATATCAATGTATTATACTGATTAATATTGCATTATACTAGATCCAAGAGTGTTGTCACTACTGAAAACAATATTAATAGTATCGACTTTTAGATACAAAATGTTGTGCATAATATTCTTCATTTATTTTATAAAGGTGCCTGTGAAGGAGTTGCAGCATGCACAACCTGTCATGTGTATATTCAAGAAGAGTATTTTGACAAAATGGAGGAACCTAGTGAACAGTAAGCAAGGCTGTTTTTAGAAAATACTTGGGGGAAAACATTTGCTGTTTTTGTTTTTATAAAATAAACAACAAATGAATAAATTTATAATTGTTTTAAGTATATTAAAAACTGTTTAAATTTTATATATCCTGTTATGCTTTATAATCATATTAAAACAATTATATTTTTAATATTATCACAATTTTTATTCTAATTATAATACTGCAGTTTATCTCATCAGTGTCATAACGGTAATGTTATGTACCACATGCTGAAATGACATTTGCTCTGGCTAAGGCATTGCTTCCCAGAGTGTAACATGTACTTGTCATGTCTTTCATAAAGTTATCTTGATGAATATACTGGTGGCATGCTTGCAAGTTAGCTTTATGAGAACTTGTTTTCCTAATTACACTGCTGCGAACAAGCAGATGGATGGTTACTACTCTGAGTGTTGCATCTGATTTTTGTGCCTGTGATTTAGTATTTTTTTTTTCTCAGTCATTGTTATGTGTTTGAAGTGACTTTATTTTTGTGGAGTGCATTTTGGCATATTTATTTGTTTGTTGTTATATATAAAGAGCAGATTGCATTATTTTGATTGCTGTCTGAAGTTGCACAATATCTTGTCAGTGTATGAAAAGTGGACATGTAGACTGTGGTGTGTGTGTTTTTTTTCACTGTTAAGCCTATTTGTTTGTAGATCCTCTGTCTGCAAAAACATTTTATCATCTTTGCCTTGGTCTTCCTCTATCTTCTCTTTTGTATCCAGTTCTTTACTTTCTTTGTCCATCTATCTGCATTCGTTTTGTATGATTTTTTCCGCTCTTTTCTTTTTTGAATCCAGTTGTTTATGGCTGTATTTTACACTTTTTTCTAATTTGTAAGTTGCTAATTATGTTTAATGCTATTACACCTATATTTCTTAATATTTTTATCATTGGTTTCATTTGTCTTTTTTTTCTTTTTCTTTTTTTTTTTTTTTTTGTAGTTTCTCCACTTCTAAAAACCTGCCTTCACATCCACTTCACTAACATCCATAGCATTGGCATCAACATAAATGACATTTATCACTTATGTTCATTCGGACCAGACCTCTTGACTGAAACCCAAATAGCATCTACATCCACTATTGTCCACATCCACTGTCCAAATTACACACTACACAATTCCTTTTGCTAAGAAGAGTAAGAAAGTAAAGATTGCGAGTCTGCTGACTTGGTATATAGGACAGAACTGAGAAGAAGGGCCATGATTGTCAATGAGAACATTGTGCAAGAGGAATGGTGTGCAGTTTATTGATGTTTTAAAAGAGGTAAACCGTGAGTAGACATATCGATACAAAATAAATAATGGAAAAAACTCACGTAGAAAGATTATTTATTAGTATAATTTTTGCCTGTGTGTCACAGGCATCCTCAGTACATTAAGCTCAAAATTAAACACTAACTGACAATTCCAAAAAGCGCCACCTAAGTAGCTGGTGTAAGATAACTGCAAAGGTCAATAACTTTCCTAAAAAAAAAAAAAAAAAAAATTAATATAATAAAAAGTTTGGAAAGATTAGCTGATTTGTAAAGTACTATCTCCCATAAAGGGGACAGACGTGAGCCGTCGGATCTGTTTAAGTTAGGAGAATGAAGTAGAGTTTCACATGTTTCTTTATAAAGGCGTTCCATGAGAAACTGACTTTTGTGAAGAACTCTTGTCTTTCTCCAATGAACTCTGTGTCTAGTGAAGATGGCATGTTCAGAAAGTCCAGACTTTTCAGGTTTAAAGTATTCAATATAATTTTCAATGTTCTTCTAGCCTCTATTCGGCTAGAAGAACAATCTTATATTGAATACTTTAAACCTGAAAAGTCTGGACTTTCTGAACATGCCATCTTCACTAGACACAGTTCATTGGAGAAAGACAAGAGTTCTTCACAAAAGTCAGTTTCTCATGGAACGCCTTTATAAAGAAACATGTGAAACTCTACTTCATTCTCCTAACTTAAACAGATCCGACGGCTTACGTCTGTCCCCTTTATGGGAGATAGTACTTTACAAATCAGCTAATCTTTCCTAACTTTTTATTATATTAATTTATTTTTTATTTTATTTTTTATTTTTTATTTTTTTAGGAAAGTTATTGACCTTTTTAGTTATCATACACCAGCTACTTAGGTGGTGCTTTTTGGAATTGTCAGTTAGTGTTTAATTTTGAGCTTGATGTACTGAGGATGCCTGTGACACACAGGCGAAAATTATACTAATAAATAATCTTTCTACGTGAGTTTTTTCCGTTATTTATTTTGTAGTTTATTGATGTGTAAGGTGAGTTTAATGAACGAATGTTTGTTGGGCATACAGTATTATCTCGCTAATCCAAACCCTCCTTAGAACCCTCCAGTAATCCGAACTGTGATTTGAAAAAAAAAAAAAAAAAACAGTTTTATTTATTATGTATTATTATTTTGTGTGCTATTATTTTTATTTAATAATTATTATTTTAACTATTTAACTATTATTATTTATTTTATTATTATTACAGTACAGTATTTTTTTTTTTTTCATACTGTCGATTGTATGGTTACACTGTAGGCCTATTTTGATTTATTGTGTGTTCACGTTTGCTTTTTTATACTTTACAGTACTTACTGTATTGTCAGCATGAATCACCGCTGTCGAGCATCATAGAAAAAACTGTGGCCTTCTAGAATTTACGAAGATACTACGGTGATACACAAAAAGCGGAAATTCAAAACTGGCATAATTTGGTTAAAAATATAAATCCAAATGTTGAAATTTCACAAACAGATGTTACGGAATGGATTACAGGCAGAACCGAAAGTGAATTCGAAATCAAATGAGATGCTTAAATTATAAATATGATGCTACAGAATGAATTAGCAGACGATGATGACGATAAAGGTATTCGAAGAAAAAAAAAGTAAAACACGAAGAAGCAGTCGACAATTTTAATATGTGTATAGAATGGGCTAAGCAGAATGATACGCCATTCCACAAAATTTTATTGCTAATGCAGCTCAGAGAAGAAGCATTCGAAAAAAGTTTAGCTTCCAAGAAGCAAAAGAAAATCAGTGACTTTTTTACAAAGAAATAAAAAAAAAACATTTTTGTGTAATTTTGTGAAACTTTTTTTTGTGTGTTGTGTACAAGAAAGTGATATTTTTTATACAAATTAAGTTATGTACTGAGCTATGCAATTTTATTAAATCAGAATCCTCAACAATACAGATACATACAAACTAAATTTTTTTACTAAAATAAACTTGTGTACTGTATTATTTTTTAAGTTTTATATTACAGTATAGTAGCATTTTTTCTATCAGTTAATTTATTTACAGAATTAAATTGATGTACCATTAGAATCTGATTATTTTTGTCTTAAACGCTAATTATTGTTGCTTCTTGGGGGAAAATTCGCTAATTCGAACTTTTCGCTAATCTGAACAAGTGCAGTTTTTATTAGTTTGGATTAGCGAGATACCACTGTATATAAGGATTTATATATGCCCAACAGACTACATTTGAATGGTTTTGGAGTTAGAGGTTTGGAGAAAATGTTGTTTAGTGAGTGTGTGTGTGTGTGGTAGGGCAAAACCAGGGAAACTAGAGATATTAGGGAGGATGAAATCAAGCTGGCCACCCCTGTGATAACTGAGCATGTGTACAATAATGATTATGCAGTGCTGAATGGGATTTCACAGGTTTCTAATTTGAATGGGTTGGTAATGACGTTACGCAAGGGTAATCGTGGTACAAAGGGATATTGATATGCATGTACACGAATGCAAGAAGTATCAGGAATAATGGTGAGGAGTTTTTGGCATTGGTCAGCTTGACTTGACCAAAAATAGGTATGAGTGAGACCTGGTTGACTGAAAATGATATAGTTACAGGGATAGAATGTAAAGGGTATTGTATTTTCAGGGAGGATAGAGGGAACAGGACAGGAGGCTGGGTATTGCTGGTGATAGCTGAAGAATTACTACTAACAAAATTAGAAGTTAAAGAAGATTTTAGGTTTGGAGAAGATGGTTCATTTGAGGCTGTCAGGCAAATAGGACAAAATATGTTGTTGAGTGCTGCTATAGACCCAGAGGGGCGGGGGGGGGGGAGGTCCACAAGAAGAGATGCTGTGTAAAGTGGGACTTAATGTGTGAACTTCTGATTCCTTTGGTTGTTTTAATCTTTTCAATCTCTCCTTGTTCTTTATTTATTATAAAACTGTTACCTGTGTATATATTCATAATTAGTTCTTGTATTTTTCTTATTTTTAATGCGGTTGTCTCTTAATTGTATTTATCAAATGCTTTAGTTAAATCTAATGATTATTTTAAATGATTGGTTAACCACATATAAATGAAATTAGAATTCATTAACTCCTGTATGTTTTGCTCAGTGTAACACGAGCATCATTCAGGAACAGAACAAAAGAATTGGATACAAGATTCAAAATATTTCACGTGTCAGTTGCTGCTGAGTGAACAGGCAACAACACTAAATTTCCAGAGAACCAAGCTGGCTGAAGGATGATAATTATCATCCTTCAGCCATCTTGGTTCTCTGGAAATTTCTCTCTCTGGAAATCTCTTGGTTCTACACCTCAAATTTCTTCCCAAATTTGCACCATCTGCAAACAGCTGTATATCACCATTCAAGCTCTTCTCAATATTATTTATATATAAATTAAACAGCAGTGGCACATAAACAGACCTTTGAGGCACACCACTAGTGAGTTTCCTCTTCTGGGATATTGCTTCTCTCCATACTAATACCTATCAGACAGCCAATCTCCAGTACAGTGCACTGATCTGCTATCCAATTCCATCTGTTCCATTTTAATTACCAGCTTGTCATGTGGCAATCTTTCAAAGGCTTTAGCAAAATCTAATATCACTGTGTATGCATCCCCCTTTGTTCAGTGCATTTGTCAACTTGTTAGATTAAGTAAGTATATTGCTAAAACATGATCTTCCTTTAGCAAACCCTTGCTATCCATCAAAGGGTAAGTTGTTATCAACTCATTTCTGAAGCCTGGTCCTCACAAACCTCTCAAATGGTTTGTGGACAATTCATCGCTGGTAAATTCATCACAGAAAATTCATTGCGTGAACTATTGATCGGAAAAAATTCGCAGAAAATGTTATTCACTAGAAAATTGAAATGATATTATTTCATTGACTTTAGCAAAATCTAATATCACTGTGAATGCATGTTGTGAAAATAAATTTCACAAAATATAGTTTTTATTGTGTGTTTATGTATTATTTATCATCATCATCAAATTCCTGCCATGTACCCTCAAGGGGTGTACAGGATATGATAGTAACACATGAAAAAAATTACATCATTACTAACTTCCTATCTACAATTTTCCTCCAGATCAGTCTGTTACTTGTCAAGACTCCAACATTATCAGATCTTATATTTCTATTGTCTAAGGCACTTTGTACCATATCAATCCACCTATATCTTGGTCTTCCTCTGGGTCGTTTTGCTGCCAACCTGGCAGAGAACACTTGATTTGCTAATCTTGCTTCACCCATTCTGTTTAAGTGACAATACCACCTGAGATTAGCTCTGCTAACGCATTCCTGGATGCTGACAATATCAAGTTCTTTCCTAATATCCTCGTTTTTAATATGATATTGCCATTGATGCCATCTGTTCGTGTCCCTAATCTTTCTCAGGACTCTCATATCTGCAGTCTCTGTGCTTTGATGTTTTACTTTTGACCCAGCTCTTAGATCCATAAGTTAAAACTGGTTTGAACACTTTTTTGTTGATTCCGTTTTCTATTTCCATATTTAATTTACCATCTTCACTAAAAATCGTGCCTAAGTAGCTGATATGTTTTACTTGTTCCACAGGTTCTCCATTCATAATGCAGTTGACATTTTCAACGATTCTGCCTATTTTCATTTCCTTGACCTTCATACCATATCTATTACAACAGCTACTCAATTTAGTCAGGGAATCTTGCAGACTTGTAGCAGATTTATTTACAAATATAACATCATCAGAAGTATAACAAAATTTTGAGATCAGGTTTAATACCACTTTCCTTCATAATATGATCCATATAGATAATGAACAACAGAGAGGATAATGCACATCCTTGTCTGACACCAGATTTAACATTAAAACATCTTCCTGTACTTCCTTCAATTCTAACTGCTGACATACAATTCAAAGATTAAATATTGCTTGATATAGTACCCCATTGACACCATATAACTGGATCATATTGAATAGCTTCTCTCTTGGCACCTTGTCATATGCCTTTTCCAAATCTACAAAAACTTAAATACAGATCTTTGTTATATTCCAATGATTTCTCAAACATTTTTGTAAAGTGAAGATCTGATCCTGACAGCATCTATTTGCCCTGAATCCAGCTTGTTCATCACCAAGCTTTTCTTCCACAAATCTTCTCAACTGTTTCTCAAGTATACTTGCATAAATCTTACTAGGAACACTCAGAGAAATACCTCTGTAATGCTCACATTTATTTTTTTTCCGTTTTTATATATGGTACTATTAGAGCTCTACAATCATCGGGAATTTGTCCCTCTGTCCAGGCCTTCTGAACTATGCAGTGAAGCCACTGTAAGACTTTTATACCATCATACTTCCACATTTCTGGTCGAATATCATCTACTGCCTTTCCACATTTCAAGCCTTTGATGGCTTTTTCTACTTCAAGTATGAATATGTATTCCTGACTGTATGCCTGTTGAATGTTTTTTACCACTGTGCTATCACTGCTTGTTTCATTTAGCAATTTTTCGAAGTAATTATAACATACTTCAAGGATATCTTTTTCTAACTCTTTTTACGGCACTCTTTCCTCCATTTCTAAGCTTCTTCAACAACCTCCAGAATATCTTGCCGCCACCTTGATATTTATTTTCTATGTTCTTCCCATGACTTCTGTTTAGCTAGTTTTACACAGTGTTTGGCTTTCTTACATTTGTCTCTGTATTAACTTATTTGCCAGAACTTTTGATATGCTTTCTTCTTTTCCTTCACTGCCTCTTTAACTTCCTGTGTCCACCATGGGGTTCTGATTTTTCTATCCTTAAGACAACCTCACCACATGCCTCTCTGGCTGAATCAATCAGGGTTTTCTTCAGTGCTTGCCACTGAATCTCCAAGATTTGGTTCCTGTTCTCAAACTCTTTCATTTTTTCTTCAATAATCTTTGTGTATTTTAGTCTATAGTTCACATCTGAGAGCTGCTCAACTTTTATTCTCTTTAAAACTTTCTTACATTTTATCCTTTTCAATATGAAATTCAATTTTATCCTGCTCAAGACTAAATGGTGATCACTTCCTATTTCAAATCCTCTGTACACTCTGGTGTCCAGCACCAGTGGGAAAACATCGCTATTGACAATAGCATAGTCAATGAGACTTTTCTTATTCCTTGCCTCTTCTCTCCATGTGAATTAGTGCACATTTTTATGTTAGAACATGGTGTTAGTAATAACCAGTCCATATCCTGAGTAGAAATCTAACAGGTATTTGCCATTATTATTAGCTTTGCTCTTTTCTCCAAATTTTCCCAAAATATTTTTGTATGCCTGACAATCATTTCCTACTCTGCTATTTAGATCCCCAACAAGGACCAAATTATGGAGAAGGAGGATGTTTCAGTTGATGTCTAAGCCAATCAAGTTGATGTCTGCGTTGGGTTTCAGTCAAGGGTTTTTGGTGTGCCTCTTCTAAAATAGTGGACTTATGATTATGATCCTTTCAAGAGTAACCGAGTTTTGGTTCCGAGTCTTAAGCAGGTTTTATTAAAGTTATTAATGATTTGTATTGCTTTTTTTGGTGGAAATGTTCCATTTTCTCCATGATATAAGAAGATAGCCTGAGAGGTTTCTTTGTAAAGCCTAATTTTTGTTTCCAAGGTAATGAGGGGCGATTTCGATATATTTCTTAGATTCCTGTGTTGATTTGAGAGCTTTATATTTTTTTAATATTATGTCATTTACAGTATTATTTATATTTGAGCCTAAGTATTGGAATTCTTCTAGTTTTTCTAAGTTTGGTTGTGTTCTTTAATGATGGAACCTTGTACTATATTCATGAGTATTTTAGTTTTATTTCAGTTAACTATCAATCCTAATATTTTGCATCTTGGCATGGTTTGTCAAAGTGTTGTTGCATCTTGGCATAAGTCTATTGATACTATATCATCTGCATAGCTGAGGTTGTTAGCCAGTTTGAGTCAGTTGTTAATGACATGATATTTCTGATTACAGTTTACTTTTGAATGTTTCAGAAGAGAAGTAATTAATTACGTATTTCACTTTGGGCAAATTCATCTTTTTTTTTTTTTTCAGTAAAAAAAAAAAGACAATTTAATATTTCTTTGTGTCATAAAATACTAGTATTGGAGGAAAAGGTAAAAACTAGTATTGAAGCCACAAATGACAATTTACTTATGCTGATTTACATCATTATGATAGCATTGATGTAATTTTTTTATCATTTTCTCTAATATAATTACCCAGCATTGCACCTATGATCTTAAACTAGCTCTGTGAAATGATAGCAGCATGCAAGATGTCTTTACTATGCAGGAAAAGTGCAGTGATTTTCAAAATACACATGTATTCAAGGACTGAATTAATAACTGAAATGTCACCTTCTGAATTAGTTCAGATAAAAAAATATCTCGCACCTGGATGGATGTCTAAATGTGCAGAACAGAAAAATAGTGAATGATTAGAAGAATAATCTTAAATATTGTGCCCTTTCTCCCTCTCTATGTTCACTGGGCTTTTACAGATGCCGTATGGTCACTCCGATGCTCGGTGATGTTCCACACCAGGCCTCGCTATGTAGTCCTGTTGTTTGCTTTTCTGGCAGCCTCAACTCTCTGAAGATCAGTCACTCCACACATGCCATCCATCCATCTCATTGATGGGCTACCCCTGCCTCTTTTTCCAGGAACTTTACCTTCTATTACTGTTCTGAGAAGTCCTCCTTCCATTCTTTCTAGGTGTCCAAAATATTTTAACTTTCTTCTGTCAATATCCTTAAGGAGCCTTAAAGTTCTACAAATCTTTTCTAACACCCATTCATTTGTACGCCTTTCAGTATATGATATCCTCAACAGCCTTCTGTAACACCACATCTCAAAAGCAGATATCCATTTCTTATCTGACTTCTTTAGGTTCCAAGTCTCGCATCCATAAGTCGTTGTTGGAAAAACAACTGCATCTAAAATCCTCAACAAATTTGTTCCATTCCTTCCAGATTTTAGACAGGTCTCTGACTGTTGTTTTAGCCATTCCTAACCTTTTTCTGACATCTTCTGAACAGCAATTCTTCACATTAATAATGGATCCCAGGTACTCAAACTTGCTGACTTCCTCAATTCTTTCTCCATTAAGATACATTTGTTTCTCAAGAGCTTCTCTGTTTGTTTTTCCTTTGAGAACCATGATCTTTGCCTTGCTAGAATTGAGTTGAAGTCCTCTGTTATTACTGATCTTGTTAACTTTGTCAAGAATTAGTCCTAGTTCTTCCATGTCATTACAAAGGAGTACTGTATCATCAGCGTACCTCAGATTACTGATCAATCTACCTCCTATCGTAATTCCTGTCCTGAGCTCATCCAATACTTCACGCATGATGTCCTCTGCATATATACTAAACAAGTGAGGAGAAAGTAAACATCCTTGTCTAACTCCTTTTCCAACTTGAAGCCAGTCAGTCAATCCAACACCTGTTCTTACTGTGGCTTCTTGCTCCTTATACAAGTTGGCTATCAACCTGATAGTGTGTTGAGGAAAACCCATTCTTTTCATTATTTCCCACAGTTTCACATGCTCAACACAGTCAAAAGCTTTAGGGTAGTCTAAGAAACACATTACCAGAGGGAGTCTGAATTCTTTATATTTTTCTATGATCTGTCTAAGGCAAAGAATCTGATCTCTGGTGCCCCTACCTTTCCTAAAACCTGCTTGTTCCTCAGGCATCTCTGCCTCAATTTTAGCCTCAATCCTATTTAGCATGATCTTTAATAAAATTTTTCTTGCATGAGATATCAAACTAATAGTTGTATAATTCTTGCATGCCTTCATATCACCTTTCTTGTGTAGTGATATGAAAACTGACTTCTTCCAATCTCTAGACCATGATCCTGTCTCCCATATCCTTGTAATCAATCTATGAAACACTCTTATTCCCCCATCCCCCGTGGCCTTAGTTAACTCTGCTGGGATTTCATCTGCACCTGGGGCCTTATTGCTGTTGAGCTGCTTAACTGCTCTTTCAACTTCATGCCTAAGTGGAGGAGGTTCCAAATCAAAATTTTTTTGGTGGGAGGACTCCACATTTTCTTTATCCACTCTGCTGTACAGTTCCTCACAGTATTTCCATCTGTTTTTTATTTCCAACTCTTCTGTTAGTAATGATCCATTCCTGTCTTTGATGACATTCGATTTAGGCTTGAAATTGTGCTTTAAGGCACGAACTAAATAAAACATCCTTTTATAATCATGCCTTCTCATCTGGAACTCTATTTCTTCACATTTATTAGTATAGAACTTTTCCTTATCCTGCTTGATGGCTCTTCTGATTTCTCTATGTAATCTCTTGTATTCTTTGGTCCCTGTGTCTCTTTGTTTTTCCAACCACCTTCTTTTGATTAGTTCCCATGTTGAATCTGATATCCATGGGTCTCTTGGTTTTCTTATTGGGCCGAGATACGGCATCGCTGTATCCTGTATTATCATCTTGACTCCTTCCCAAAGCATTTCTGGTGAGATTTCCTCATTGGTCTCCAAAATATCATCCAGCCGAGTTGATGTTTCTTCTGTGAATCCACTAGGAATTACTCTAACATCCAATCTAGTGGAATGTGCCTGACCTGAAAGTTTTCGGAGTCTTAGTCTTACTTTGGCTCTTACCAGCTGATGGTCTGTACCACAATCTGCTCCAGGACAAGTATGCACATCAGAGATGCTTGTCTTCCACCGCTGGATAGCCAGGATGTAATCAATCTGGTGCCTTGACTTAACATTGTTAGATGTCCAAGTATAGGTCTGTTGTGGATGTTTTTGGAAGTAGGTATTGGTAATAACTAATCTGTTAGCAAGAGCAAATTCCAACAGTCTTTCACCATGGGTGTTACGTTCACCCAGACCAAACATGCCACACTCCGGCCTGGCTCTCATACTCTTTCCCACTTTTGCATTTAAGTCTCCTAAGATATACAGTACGTCTCTCCTTGGTAGGCAGTCCAAAACAGTTTGTAAATTTTCATAGAATTCTTCACTCTCTTCTTCAGGCCTATCCATAAACTACCACAATTGATACATTCGTAGGCTGAACCTTAAGTCTAATGGAGAGTATCCTATCATTAATGGGGTTATAACCAAGAAGGCTTCTTGCCTGAGCTGTCTTCAGTATCACAGCTACCCCATGATGTTTTGAGTCACCACCTGAGTAAATAACTAGCTTTCTCCCTATCTATTCTTAAATAATTTGTTCTCTCTAATAACTATTAACAGAATAGTTAATATGAATATGTAAATAGTTAACTATAAATATTAGTTGGATATAACTATTATCCCTCAATATTCTTAAATATGGTGCTCTTTCTCCCTAACCATCCTATCCCAGTTTTATAACAATTAATATTCCATCTACAGAGCCTGTAGTAAGAAAGAATATTAATAATTTTATATGAAGAAAAAAATATCACAATGCTAAATATAATCGAAATAATAATTAATGCATAAAATATTTCTTTTTTTTTTTTCTTTTTTTTTTTCATATATGGGAATGACATGAAATAGGATTTCAAATTTTCCTGTGAAGAATTTTCTCACGATTAATTTTTCCCATGAATTTTCCATACGACAAATTTTCTCCATGATGAATTGTCTGGACATGCTCTCAAACATATTTACCACAATTCCTGACAACAGATTGGTGTGTAATTCAAAGCCTTAATCTTATCACTCCTTTATAAAACAGAACAATTGCCTCTTTCCACTCCTTTGAAACCTGAGCAGATATCTAAGAGTCACGTTAAAGAGGTAAGTAAAGCTGTTGTTAACTTCACGGAACATTCCCTCTAGACATACAGTGATATACTATTGTCTTACTTCCTTATTTACATCACGTTTATACTCAATTCTTCATATGTCCAGCTCACTCACCATCAGTGGCTCCTCCTCCCTGCTGCTCTCAAGTTCTGCATGATGTTACATTCACAAGGATGAAATACCTTTATGAATTGCTCATTTGATGTCTCTATCCTCCGCAGTAGTTATTCTAGCATTTTTTCCAACCAGTGTAATCATTCCATAATCAATCTTTCTTCTGCTGACCATGTATAGAAAAAACTCCCTATGATTTCTTTTTCGTTTCTATAGCTAACTCATTAGCTAGCTAAAAGCGCTCATACTGCACTTTTGCTACCCTTGCAATGTAAGGGTAGTGATGGATAATGTTGGTACTTCCTGATGAATAATATAGTGAGAATAAATATGGTATGGAAGCTGCACCTTCTGGTCCCTTTCAAAGGCCATTGGATGCAACTTCTGCTCACCTGAACTTTCACCTTTCTCAACCAGATAGCACTATTGTTTACAGCACCCAGAGGCACATCTGACACTCTGAAATTGCTCTCTCTGCAGCTCCTGCATAGATGAAGACAAATCTCCTCCTGCCATATTAGTAACTGAAAGAGAAACTTGGAGAAGAATAACCTGGGTTCAGACAAAACTGAGGTTGTTGACATCAGATTTTCATTTTATGCCAATAAAGTAGGTTGTAAAAAATACTACGATTATATGTGGTAAATAGAACATTATACAGAACAATACAGTGTGTGTGTGTGTGTGTGTAAAATGAAGTTGTAATCAGCAGTTAAAGAAGTGCAGGAAGATAGTTTGATGTAAGATTAGGTGTAGGAGAAGAGTGCACACTATCTCCCCTTTTATTCTCATCTGTATGTAACATTATGAAAGAAAGTAACATTAAACTTGATATCAGAATTGAGGAAATCAAAATTAGTTCTTTGCTTTATGCAGATGATGTTCTACATAGAATTCTGGAGACTTGTACTTGATTTAACTAAACTGAACAGCAACTAACAAATTTGGCATGAAACTTTGTTAAATAAGATTAAAACTCTGAAAATAGGCAGATACATAGAAAACCTCAATTGCATTCATTTTCATTAGAGAGTGTATAGAACAAGTAATATATTTCAGCTGTTTAGTTACAGTTTTTAGTAGAAATATGGAAATAGACAACAGAATAAGCAAAGCTAGTATTGTGGAGAGCCAGTTGAATAAATTTATATGGAATAATAGAGAAATTTCAAAACACTGAAAACCAAAGTTTGTCCTTGTTGGAGACTTAAACAGAAGAGTAGGAAATGAAATGATTACTAGACATATACAAATGTTTTGGGAAAAGTTGGAGAAAACAGCAAAGCTAATAGTAATAATGTTAAGTGCCTGCTTGATTTCTGTTCAGGACATACACTAGTTATCACTTCTATTTTTTTACAACTTGAAACCCTGCTATAGACACTGAACATAGAACTTTTTTTATGAGCAAACAAAGTTTGCACCTGAAAATATCTTCAGGACTGGGGTAAGGTAGTACAACACTGGGAAACTCGTAGCAAAGGTGGACCAAGCTAACATCACTCCTATCTCAGTATCTCCCATAATGTAAAACACAGTTGCCCGGTGTTGTACTACCTTACCCCAGTCCTGAAGATATTTTCAGGTGCAAACTTTGTTTGCTCACACTTGGATAAAGGATTAAACTGAATTTATTATAGTCTAACCAAGTGAAAAATAAACTTTCAACATCTTTCTCTAAATCCAGAGTAATTTAATAAAAAGGTGGCACACCTTTTGACAACTCCTATAGGTAAAGATGACCTCGCCATTGCTTCTGCCTGTTATCTCCACTTCTGGGCCTAGCTCCCACTGAAGAGACCTTAATAATGGTCAAAACTAGTCTGGGTAGTGGATCTTCCCTTAATGCATAACGTTATACATCCACAAGGAGATGTGTTTTGCATTAAGGGAGATACTGAGATAGGAGTGATGTTAGCTTGGTCCACCTTTGCTACGAGTTTCCCAGTGTTGTACTACCTTACCCCAGGCCTGAAGATATCAGGTGCAAACTTTGTTTGCTCAGACTTGAATAAAATGCTAAATTTATTATAATCAAAGTTTAGCATCTTTCAGAGGTGAACTGTAGACTCAAATACAAAAATGAAAGAGTTTTCAGCCAGGGAGGCATGTGGTGAGGTTGTGTGCAACCTCAGAACTCCATGGCAGCTCAGGAAGTTAGAGGCAGTCAAGGAAAAGAAAGTTTATCAGAAGTTCCTGTTAAGTAAGCCAGTTTGTGCTCATAGAGAATACAGAGAAAAATGTAAACAAAAAAAAAGAGAGCACAGTGTAAACTAGTTAAACAGAAGTCGTGGGAAGATTTTGATAAGAACGTAGAAAATGTCTTGAAGTTGGTAAAATATTTTGGAGGCTAATGAAAAGCTTAAAAATGGTGGAAAGAGTATTGTAAAAGAATCAAAGATAAAGGTGACAAGATATTCTGAAAGGCAGTGATTACTTTGAAAGATTGCTAAATGAAACAAACAAACAATGACAGCACAGTGGTAGATAACACTTAACATAATACAATTAGGAATATAAATACTTGAAGTAGAAAAAAGCCATGAAAAATCTTAAATGTGCAAAGGCAGCTGGAATAGATGATATTCTACCAGAATGCTCAAATATGGATGTTAACGTTTTGCAGTGGCTACACGGCACAACTCAGAAGGCCTCTTCAGAGGGTTAAATTCGAGATGCTGGAGTAGTCATTCAAGCTTGGGAGTGTCATCTTCACACCTCCTTTCTCTTCTAATTTCCTCTGTTTTGCTTCAATTTCCTCCTCAAGATCTTCATTTTCATTGTAGTATTGAAGACAGCCTTTCATAATTTCTGTTGCAGTGTGCATCTAATGAGACTTCATTTTTACTATTGGCCATATCACTACTGGCATCCATGATTAAATACTTGAGCAAAACAGTTTTGAATGGTTTTGTTGCTTATTCCTTGCCAATTGTCAGCCATATTGATTGTAAAAGATTAGCTTTGCCCTGACTTTCTTAACATTTGTCAAAAATCAGTAAAATTTTTCTTTATTTCTATTGTAATTCCATGTCCCAACTCAAAAGCCAATACTGAAAAAAATTCAGATATCCACACATTTTTGTCATCAGCACTAAAGTTTTGAATCAAGATTGCATAATTTTTCTAATACTCAGTGTGGTAGGTTGAGATTACTGGCTGGCCCAGTTAAACAACTTTGTGTCCCAAATAAACAAAGCAAATTTATGTTATATTCTCATTTTGTTTTTGATCTTCTTGATTTGTCACAATAAAATGGCTGCCCCGAACTAATTAACCGGAATCTACTGAGTACACACACATGCACAAGGCCATTTTTCTCCTAGATTTTTCACTTCCTTTGCATATGAAAACAGGTAGTTATTATTTTAGCTTTTAAAATTTAGTCTGTTCATTCAGAATTTTAAATGTGGTTATCAAATTTTTAATTTGTAAGTATTTTATTAAAATTATGCTGAATTTTTAATTTCAGTGAAGAAGATATGCTGGACAAAGCTCCATTTTTAAAATCCAACTCAAGGCTAGGTATTTACTTATTTTATTTAAATTCTAATTACATTGTTGCTCTTGTATACATGAATTCATTAAAAAAATCCATTATTTTTGATGGTTGAAAACAATTAGGAAGTTCATTTTAAAAATTAATAGCAGAGCTTCTTTTTTTTTTTTTTTTTCAGAAATTCAGTTTTTTGTGATAATTTTAAACACGAAGGTTCCTTAACCTTGTATCTAATACTTGTTGGATTAAAGCTATGAAGAAACTAACTTGTTACTATTGGAATTCAGTTTGAATATTAGCAAATGGTAATCAAGAAATACACAGAAAGGAAGGTTATTCCAAAGGATAGAGATGGAGAGAATGGAAAAATAGATAAATAGAATTAGAAAATTAGTTTAGCATGTTAGAACAATAAATGGATGGTTTCAGATATAGTATTATTGGAGCTTAAGAAAGATAAAAAAAAATTGTAAAAAATAAAGAAATAAAATTCTTCATAACATGTGATTTCAGCCTATTTTCAGACCAAAGGTTTGTTGAAATTCAGTTCATTGTTGCCTAATGACTGGTACCAGTTGTTAAATGTAGGATTTCTACAGAAGTGATTTATAGTACAATGTATTTGCCAGAATTATTACTAGTTTAAAAAAAATTATGTATACTTTATAAACTAATGAATAGAAATGGCATAAAAAAAAAGCATATTATTATCATTATTACACCCTCCATCGAGTCAACAGATTCATTGTGGGAGGTTCATTCAACTAACAATACATGAGGGTGGTCTGAAAACTCCTCGGCCTCGCAATGAAAAAACGAATTTATAATTTCAAAATTTTATTTTTATTTTTAGACATACTCTCCCTGAAGACATTTATTCCAGCAGTGCTCTAGTGCCGTTATCCTGTCCCTGTAGTGGTTCTCAGTAAGATCTGCAAAATACCCCTCTACAGCTGCAATCACTTCTTGATTCAAAGAAAAACGCTGACTAGCGAGGAAAAGTTTTAGTTTTGGGAAGAGAGAAGTCAGAGGAAGCCAAATCTGGGGAATAGGATGGATGTTCCAACAATTTATAGTGCAGATCCCTTAATTTTTCCATTGCCAAAACACCTTTGTGGGCAGGTGCATTATCCTGATGAAAGATGATTTTTTTCTTCTGCAAACCGGGTCTTTTCTCATTAATTTTTTCATCTAGTCTGGTTAAAAGATTGGAATAATTGTTTATTCCAATTTTTTGAAATAAACCGGGAGAATAATTGTTTATTCCCCTGATTATTGTTTTACCCTTTTCAAGATAATTAATAAATCCCAAAACAACGATGCTATGACCTTTCCTGCTGATGGAACAGACTTTGTCTTCTTTGGCACTGAACAACTGGCTTCTGTCCACTGTTTTGACTGCTGTTTGGATTCTGGTGTGTAATGGTGAATCCAATTCTCATCCATAGTAATAAATCAATGCACAAAATCAGTTTTATTCTTGTTGAAACACTCCAAGCACTGTTCAGAGATTTTCATTCGAGTGCGTTTTTCATCTGCTGTGAGCAAGCGCGGCACCCATCTTGCGCAAAGCTTTTTCATATGCAATTCTTCATGCAAAATATATCCTACACATTCTTTTGAAATGCCTATAGTCTCAGCATTTTCATGCACTTTGACTCGCCGATCATCCAGTACCATATTGTGCACTTGATCAATGATTTCTGGTGTTGTTACACTTTTTGGACTTCCTTCGCATGGATCATCTTCAAGGTTGGTATGGCCTTGTTTAAACTTGGCAGCCCATTTTTTAATTGTCGAAAACAAAGGAGAAGAGTGCCCATAAAATTTTATGAATTTTGAATGAATTTCTTTTGCTGTTAATCCTTTTACAAAGAATTTTAAAACCACATGGTACTCAATTTTATCCATTTCAAGGGATACAGACAACAATTTTGCTTCAGACAGCTGTATAAAACAAACTATTTGATAGAATGACCTGCAGTTTCACATGGATGCTTATGACAAATGTACCAACTTAGGGGAAAAAAAAATCTTGTCGATAGTGTCGCCATCTATGGCCAAGGCCGAGGACTTTTCAGACCCCCCTCATATTTGTAATATAGAATCTTAAAGTCCTTAACACTCCTTGCATTAACATTCTGGTAATGCATTCCATTCACTGACAATTTTCCATGTAAAAAAATCTACCTCACACACCCTTCTTCACCACGCTTACATAACTTCCAGGAATGACCTCTGGTTCTTCCCCTATCACCTTCTACTCTTCTTATAATCCCCTCTGGATTAATCTGATAAAATCCTCTAACTTAAATGTCTCTATCATATCACCTCTCTTCTTCCTATCCACCAAACTCTGCAATCCACATTTCTTCAACCTCTCTCCATAGCCAACATTTCAAACTCCTGATATTGTCTTGGTCACTCGTCTCTAGACCCTCTCCAATGTCTCCACATCACATTGAAAACTAGGTAACCAGATCTGAGCACAATAGTCCAAGTGCAGTCTGACCAGTGCCTTATACAGTGGCATAGCCACCTCCTTATCCTTATATGTTTAGAGTGTGTTGCAAAGGCTGCGCATTGTAGTGCTGCCTTTGCAACTAGCAATATGCCCTCTAAACTTCAGTCTACTGTCAACCATCACTCCCAAATCTCTAATCTCATTCACTTCTGACAGTACGGCACCATCAATGTGGTACACAGACTTATATTTCTGCACTCCAAAATGCAACACCTTGCACTTATTGATATTAAAACTATAACCCCACTCTTTTGTTCAAGTAAAAAGTCTATTCAAATCTTCCTGAAGGGATTCAACATCAGCAGTGCTACTTATAATTCTTCTCAACTTTGCATCATCATCAGCAGCAAATGAATGAAGATCCCGAGTCAGTCTGCATTATATATCGCTTACAAACAAGTTAAACAGCAGTGCCCAAGAACAGAACCCTGTCGCATGCCACTGGTTACCCTTCTTTTTTGAGACACTGCTCCATCATACACAACCTGCTGGTATCATTCAGAGAGCCAATCTCTGATCCATCTAACCAATATATTATCTATTCCCATCCTCTGCAGCTTGTACACCAACTTATCTTGTGATAATCTATCAAATACTTTTACAAAGTCTAAGAATATCACTGTATACGATTCTCCTTTATCTAGCACACTTGTCGCCTTATCATAAAATGCAAGTAAATGACTAAAACAGGACCTACCTTTTACAAATCCATGCTGGCCATCATAAAGAATTCTATGTACATCAACACAATTCTGTATTCTATTCCTTACCAATTTCTCCAACACCTTGACCACAACTGCAGTTATACAGACTGGCCTATAGTTGGACACTTCTTTCTTAGAACCATGCTTGTGGAGTGGTAATATTTTGCCTTCTTTTCACTCCTTAGGAACTCTGCCCACTGCAAGACTTTCATTAAATAACCAGGTTAAGGGCATAACCAACTGTGGTGCACATTCCTTAAGAATACATGGTGATATGTCATCCATTCCCACAGCCTTATTCACATCTAACCCAACCAACATCTGATACTCCTCTGTTTCTTTCACTTCCAATCCTCCTAATATTTGCCTCTCTTCTATATATTGCACCGGACCATTTATACCAGTATGATATATGCTGGTAAAGTGCTTGTTCAATATTTCCATTATATCCTCTGCAGCTGTTAGTGTGCTGCCATGACTGTCCATCAATGTTAATCTGCCATAATTATTCTTCGTCTTGCTTGCAGAAAAATTCCCTTGAGTTACCCTTGGCCTGACTAGCCAATCTCCTCTTATACCACACCTTTTCTTTCTTTACCATGCTTGTCATCTTTCATAGCCTGCACTTTATATACTCTTCATGGATCTGATCACCACCAACTGCCTTGTACCTCCTCCATAACATTTTCTTTTCCAGCACACAGCTTGCTTGATTTCACTATTCGTCCATTTCACTCCTACTTTGTTTACTCGCTTAACCCTCGATATGCAGTCATACATTGCTTTTGTCAGATACTGCCTTGTGAGTTTCCATGCATTGTCAACATTTTTTCTGCTCAGCTCATCTACCCAATGTGCTGATGCTAACTGACTACAGAGTTTCCTATAATCACCTGCTTTATATTTCCACTTGTATCCATTTTTGGCAGTGACCTTTCCTTGTTTCATTACTTCCCAAACAAGTACCTCATGAACACTCTCACCAACCAGCAGCAGTGTCAACACTTCATTAACAACTACTTGTGAAGTTATCACCAAATTCAAAACATTAAAGCTTCTAGTTGCTTCAATCACATACTGCTTAAGATACTTATCATTCAGAAATTCCTCAAACTCTCTCTCTCTCTCTCTCTCCTTGTGCCCATACACCATTTCCTCCTTCCAGTCTGTATTCCTGCAATTAAAGTCTCCCATCAGGATCACCTACTTTTTACATGCCTAAATTTGCCTAAACATTTCACAATCAGTATTCTCTGCATTCCCTGACCTATAACAGCATCCTATCAGATATACTAACCTGTTTATTTCAAATTTGCACCATACAGATTGAAATTCTGTGCATGCACTATCAACTTTCACACTTTGCGGACACAATTCCTCTGCAATGATTAACAGCATTCTCCCCCCCCCTCCTCTTTTCACATCTCTATCCTTCTGGAAAATTATGTCCTAATTCTATTCCCGACATCACTCCTCCTCAGACAACCAGGTTTCATTTTATTCCTTTTGGGCATACCATCTCAATCAATGCAACAAACTCAGTTTTCTTGTTTCGAATGCTCCTTACATTTGTGTAACAATCGCTGTGTGTTTGAGGCCATTCTCTATTCTAGCTGCTATACTATGCTTCTCTCTTCGGTTTGGCCACTCCCATTTCCCTGATCCTGACTGCGATTTCCATTCCTACCTGTCTCATCTTCACCTTTATGCATTCCATCACCTTGTGCTGCTGCTGCTGCAATCACATCTTCAACCTCATAAACCATCTTCCTCCTGCTGTGCAATCTGTTGATTTGTGCTATCCTGTTTCACAGGCAGACTGTGATCATTTACTACATTAACTGCTTGACTCTGTGCCTTCTCAGAAAACAATAGCCTTTCTAAATGCCCAACACCAAACCTATTCAAATGTAATTCATCAGCTTTATACCCTTTGAACTTCCCTTCAAATTCACTCCAAAGATTTACAAATTGTGAACCCCCTTTGCCTCACACAACTCAGCCATCTTACTATTCATTATCTCCGCTCTGCTTCTAAATTCACTGTTATTGTATCTGCGCAACAAGCCTATGACTTTCCCAACAACACTATTCTTTTTTACCTGCTGCATCAACTTCCTCAAGTTTCTATTAACATTCTTCTTCTCCCCAATTAAATCATTTGTGCCCACGACCGTCACTAATTTTGACTCCAGTATTTCTTTTTCTACATCGGTTATTTGCGTCATTGTTCTACGAGGAAAGCATGTCTTGTGCACTTTATTTGTAATCACACCTCTAATAATCGAGTCCCCATGCATTGATATATGACTTTCCTTTGACTCTTTCTTTATAATATTAACTTCCTCCTCCTCGTTATCATTAGCCAATCTCTCCTTTAGTTGTTTAATATCCTTTTCCAAATGTGTCATTTTGCTTTTCATTTTCACTAATTCCTTCCAAAGCTCTTCTACTATGATCCTGATGTTTGCTCCCATTTCTAATTGCTCTAATCTATCCAGACACTTTTCACTTAGTAATGCTCTCCTTCTTCTCGTTTACCTAAACCGTCCGCAGATCTTTCACATTTTTTGTTGCATGCATGCATATAGCAAGTTTCACAATGCATCCACTGCGAAAAATCCAAGGCAAAGCCAGGCTTTTGTACAGAAGCCTTCCATGCTGCTGACATATGTTTCTTTATGGAAACCATCTTTAGAAGCTGAAGTTGTACAACAAGTAGCAAAACACAATATAAACAACAAAAAATTTCACAACACCACTGAAGGACACTTGTATCCAAACTGAAAAAAATTCAGTACAATTTGCGACAAAAAGCCACACTATACACTAATTTAGAAATACTTCTTTTTTAGCACAGCTCAAATCTACTACTACGTTCACTTGCGACACTGGTGCCACCCCTTATTAGACTAGCAAAATATCTAGAAAATTACCATGTGGACATAATTGGTCTACTGAGACAAACAGTATGTATAGAGGCTTAAGTGTTGTTGATTACTCGTAATAATGCTTGGTATAAATAAAACCAAAAGAGCTAAAAATACATTTATTACACTTCCTAATATTTTGTTGGTTTTATACACAGCATCAGAAGAGCACAATTATAACGATAGTGGCATCAGCATTGAATTAAGTAATTGTGGAAAACAATTTAAATTGTAGCTGAAAAACAGAACTAATGTCCTCTATGGGCTGGATTAGGTCTTAAAATGATAGTCTCCCAGATCTTTGGTAAATTAATGCAACCATCCTTGTGGAGAGTGCTTCAATAGCCTCTCAGACCTATAACAACTTATATGTAATATAGATGCTTTCCTCCATCTAATCCTATGTGAAAGAGTATCCAGAGCGTGCTCTGCCAATTCCAACTTGCCATACAGATCTTGGATATACTTTTTATGCTGTTCAAGGCATATGTCAACTGATCTACCATTCTGCCCAAAGTAGACCAACTTGCAGGCTATTAGTCTACTTTGGACAGACTGGTAAATCAGTTAACATATGCCTTGAAGAACATAAAAATTACATCCAAGATTATATGTATGGCAAGTTGGGATTGAAAGACTATGCTCTGGATACTCCTTCACATAAGATCAGATGGTACATCTAAGAACTGATATTTCTTTAGATTGAATGTTATTAGCCACTGTGGGAGCAAGTTCACATATACCATGTTTCATGCTAATCATTATTTCTAAAAGTGATTCACATAAGATAAGATCTGGATACTCCTTCACAAAAGATATAATAAAGCATCTTTATTATATAAAAGTTACAGGCGTGAGGCTATTTTTAGAATCAGCATCAGCTATGAAGCACTCTCCCAATCTCAACAATAGTTGCATTAATTTACCAAAGATCTGGGAGACTATCATTTTAAGACCTAATAGTTGGACTCCTCTAAATTAACTTTATAGTTATCTGATCCATAGAGGGTGCCAAGTAAGGACATTAGGTGTCTGTTACAATTTAAATTGTTTCTGCAATTACTTAGTTTAGTGCCACAGTCCCTGTGGCACTAAATATATGCTGTGAAACTTGGCCAAGAAACTTGGATGTGAACGATAGCAACAGCTATGGAAATTTAAACATGGAAATATCCTTTCTAATGTAGTCGTCTGCATAGAATTTAAATAACAGTGGATGTAATGATCAAACGTATCTCACCATCTTCCTGTACTTCCTTCAGCTGCCAATAACTTTTGTGTTTTCTCAAGTATGCTTGCTTAAATCTTTCCTAGAACACTCAGATAATTCCTTTGTAATTCTCAAGTTCTGTTTCTCTTTTTATACATTGATATGATGAGAGAGCTCTATTCCAATCATCTGGAATATGTCTTTAGGAAAACCTTTTGAATTAAGCATTGGTAGGCATGCAGAAACATTTATACCATCATATTGCAGCACTCCAGATCTAATTATTGTCTACCAAAATTGCCTTTCCACATTTAAATTTTTTTGTTGCTTTTCTAAATCCAGTATTAATATGCACTCCTGACCATTTCTCCTGTATATTTTCATCTACTGAAAACTGAATATAAACTTATCTTCAGTTTTTATATCACCTTTATGATCATTGGTTCTTTCTACAGAAGATATGTACTGTATCATTCGGATTGCAAAATGTTTTAGAAATTATAAACTTTATCATTTCTAAAACATTTTGTAATCCCAATGATACAGTATTTACCTTCTGTATTCTTTCTGAAATCTTCCCATGACTTGTTCAGCTACTTTTATATATAATTTAGCTTTCCAGCATTTTTCTGTATATCCTCCAAGAGCCCATGTTGACTTGGTAACTACTGTAAGTACTTTTGTATGATTTCTTCTTTTCCTTGAGTACTTCTTTAACTTTCATTCACAATAGATTTCTTATTTTTCTATTTTTTAAAGGAAGTACACATGCTTCCCTTACTAAATCTGTTTTTTCCTGGATTTTACTAGTTACTCTGTTTTGTTGTTTTCAAATAGATAATAGTCAACCTCCAAGATAGGAGACGTCTGGATGGAAGGCATTTAACATAATACCACATGGAACTCTGTTCCACAAATTGCAACAAATGGAGATGGATATGAAACTGGTGATATGGATTTGAGGGACTGATAGAGATATCAAAAGTAATATATGGGGGGGGGGGGGAACAGGATTCAGGAGAAAGCAGTTGACTAATGGTGGGCTATAAGGCTCTTGTAGCCCACCATTAGTCAGCTGCTACTGTTTCATTTTTACATATGATATAGGAAACGATTTGAAGGGAAACATTCAGTTATCTGTTGATGATGATGATGCAAAATTGGATGAGAAATAGTTAATAAAGGTGAATAGAAAGCTTGCCTGATGGTTTTAATAAGCTCATATCTTTGGGATAATTTTTATCCCAAAATTCATATTTTGGGATCAAAAGATTACAAGCTGTGTACCACATTGATAGAACTATATTTCAGGAAATTAAAGTGGGGGATTTGGTGGGAGGGGGTAGTTCAGGGACATATTGAATATTAGGATTGATGCAGAGGAAATATATCAACATTTGGCTAGAGAGGAAAGAACAAGAGGTCATTTCTAAAAATTGAGCAAGGGTGTGAAGACTAGATTTTTCTCTTGGTGAGTGGTGAATGCTATGTCTGTCAATGAGAGGTATGATAAATCTTGTGGATAGTTTGGGTCTCTCACAACAAGTCTTTGGATTCCACACAGATGTCCATGCAATAATAATGTCTTCACTTTTCTCCCAGTAATATTCATGTATTTGATAATATTTGTGACTTTTATTTTCAAAACTTTAGTACGCATTTTTCTTTTCAATGGAATACTCATTTTTTTGATCCTTCGCAACACTAGGCGGTAGTCACTTCCTATTTCAAACCAGTACATACTTCTATCTTGTAGCAATATGAATACATCACTAGAAACAATAATATCTAATAACACCCTGTGAATTTATGCACATTATTATGTTGAAACATGTTTTTAATGACTAGTCTATGTATTGGATATGCAGACTTTTGACTAATAAGACATAATTATAAAATAAACTGGGTTTTATTTTGGTCATAAATATATGAAGATAATGAAACCAACTGGTGCTACTAGTGGCTCTTCTTCTGGGTTAAAACTACATAAAAATAAATACAATAAAGTCAAATATAAACAATAATATTAAAAAACAAACCATGTGTATGAATGGTTACAATATAAGCTGAAAACAAAATCATATAAAAGTAGGAGGTGACATGAGTTGCTATTGTTCAGCATTTTGTGTAGGTAGTTGACTGAAAAGTTGAAGTCTGACATACAGAAAGATCTAATAAGTAATTTCCATATATCATACAGGATTGATCCTTGGTTCCTATTAAGTGTGTCTTGTGAAAAGCTGTAGATTCTTTTATGTTGTGAGCAGTAAAGTCTGTTCTAAGTCTGTCCTAAGCAAAATCTGAGATGATGCTTTAGCATTATTATTGTTAGTCATACTCCCCCCCCCCAATTCCCAAATCATTTCTGTATGTTTGGGATTCATTTGTTCTGCTGTTTAGCTCCACACTAGTAACCACCACCTTTTTCTTTATAAGCTGTCATCTTCTTATCCAGTCAAAAAAAATTTGTTTTCTTAATTTCTTGAATCTATTTTTTACATCTGTAATCATCTATTTGTTTAAAGTATTATACCTGTTTTAGGCTTTCTAATCTCAAAAGTACCAGTTGTCAGTGGTATATATTTGCAATTCCTCTGCTTGCTTCTCCTTTTGCTTCAGTTAGCAATTTTTAAAAGCACAAACACTGAATAAAAGATGATAGTCATAATTGTTATATCCTGGCTATCATCTTTTATTCAGTGCTTTTATCCAAGCCAAATCATTAAAAGGATAATCTGTCCATCCTTGTCTCCAATTAACCAGATACTTATTCTGTTGTTTAGATGCTATGTTATGTTATATTTTATTACACATGTGAAAACTGTTTCTGAAACAGTTATTTGTAATGTATGAAAGAAGATCTTATTTCATTAAAATACTATTTATAGATAAATTAAAGAGACCAAGAAATTATATACTTGGTTTAATCCTTTATCCAAGTGTAAGCAAACAAGGTTTCTGCATGATGTATTTTCAGGACTGGGGCAACACGTATATAGAGGCTGATGACTTCACATCACTAGCCTTAGTATCCCATAATGCAAAGCACATATCCTTATGAGTATGTATAATGCTATGCATTACGGGAAGGGTCACTACCCAGACCAGTTTAGACCTTTATTGAAGTTTAATCAGTGAGAGCCAGATGCCAAAGCCAGAGTATTTTAATAATAAGGTGTGACACCTGGTGTGCTTAGGGTCAAAGCTGTATAACTGAGAGGAGACCTCCACATAGCCTTTAAAGGAATGCAGAGAACTGACCAGGGCTTCTGACCTAATGTCCAATCCTCACCTTCTCGTGGTGCACCCTGTTGGGTATCTACTTGGATTTTGAACAAATGAGGATGGGCTGGCAATTTGGGATAGCCGACCAAATTGTATTCTTATTGGTTAAACCAAAATAAAAAATGATGGTACAACATGACAAAATTTCTTGCCGGCTGGGGCGTGGCCTCGTTAAACAAGGCTCCCGTCGTTTTCGAAATGGAGCTAGCTGAGGAATTAGATAAGTACCAGATTGACATAATAGGGGTGACTGAAACAAAAAAGACCAAAACTGGTGAGATCTTTCTGAGCAATAAATACAAAATGTTATATTCAGGCAATGACAATAAAGGAAAAGAAGGAGTAGCCATAGTATTCAACACAAAATACGAGGCTAATCTTCTTGAATGGCAGTCAGTATCAAGTAGAGTAATGTGGGCAAATATGAGATTGGGGAACTGGACAATGAGACTTATTTGTGCCTATGGTCTCACAGAAGGTTCTACTAAGGTAGAAGTGGAGGAATTTTTTGACGCTTTAGAAAAAGCAACTGACACAATGAAAAAGGAAAAGTTGGTCCTTGTTGGGGATCTAAATAGCAGAGTAGGAAATGATTGTGAGACATACAATAATATTTTGGGAAAATTTGGAGAAAAGAGCAAAGCTAATAATAATGGCAAATACCTGTTGGATTTCTGCTCAGGACATGGACTAGTTTTTACTAACACCATGTTCCAACATAAAAATGTGCACAAATTCGCATGAAGAGAAGAGACAAGGAATAAAAAAAGTTTCATTGACTATGTTATTGTTGATAGTGATGTTTTCTCCCTGGTGCAGGACACCAGAGTGTATAGAGGATTTGAAATTGGAAGTGATCACTATTTAGTCTTGAGCAGGATAAAATTGAATTTCATATTGAAAAGAAAAACATGTAAAAAAGTTTTAAAGCAAAAAAAAGTTGAGCAGCTCTCAGATCTGAACTAGACTAAAATACACAAAGATTATTGAAGAAAAAATGAAAGAGTTTGAGAACAGGAATCAAACCTTGGAGATTCATTGGCAAGCCTTGAAGAAATCACTGATTGATTCAGCTAGAGAGGCATGTGATGAAGTTGTCTGCAAGGATAGAAAAATTAGAACTCTATGGTGGACACAGGAAGTTGAAGAGGCAGTGAAGGAACAGAAGAAAGCATATGAAAAGTTCCTGGCAAATAAGTCAGCTTGTGCTCTTAGAGAATACAGAGACAAATGCAAGAATGCTAAACACTGTGTAAAACTAGCTAAACAAAAGCCATGGGAGGACTTTGGCAAGAATATAGAAAATAAATATCAAGAAGGTGGCAAAATATTCTGGAGGTTTGTCGTTGAAGAAGCTTAGGAATGGAGGAAACAGTGCTGTAAAAGGAATTAGAGATGATAAAGGTGACATGAAAATGGAAGAAAAAGATATCCTTGAAGTATGGAGTAATTACTTTGAAAAACTGCTAAATGAAACAAGCAGTGATGACAGCACAGTGGTAAAAAACACTGACCAGGCATGCAGTCAGGAATACATATCCATACTTGAAGTAGAAAAACCAATCAAAGGCTTAAAATGTGGAAAAGCAGCAGGAGTAGATGATATTCCACCAGAAATGCTGAAGTATGGTGGTATAAAAGTCTTACAGTGGCTGTACTGCATAGTTCAGAAAGTCTGGACAAAGGGACAAATTCCCGATTATTGGAATAGGGCTCTCATATATAAAAAGGAAAATAAAACTGAATGTGAGAATTACAGAGGTATTTCCCTACTAAGTGTTCCTGGCAAGATCTATGCAAGTATACTTGAGAAACAATTGAGAAGAATTGTGGAAGAAAAAGCTGAGTGAAGAACAAGCTGGATTCAGGCCAAATAGAGGCTGTCAGGATCAAATCTTCACTTTACGACAAATTGTTGAGAAAGCATGGGAATATAACAAAGATCTGTATCTAAGTTTTGTCGATTTGGAAAAGGCATATGACAAGGTGCCAAGAGAGAAGCTATTCAATACACTACAGTTATATGGTGTCAATTGGGCATTATATCAAGCAATACTTAGTCTTTATTTGAGTTGTAAGTCAGCAGTTAGAATTGAAGGAAGTACAGGAAGATGGTTTAATGTTAAATCTGGTGTGAGACAAGTATGTACATTATCCCCTCTGTTATTCATTATCTATATGGATCACATTATGAAGGAAAGTGGTATTAAACATGATATGAAAATTGGAGATGTTAATGTCAGCTCTTTGCTTTATGCGGATGATGTTATACTTCTAAATAAATCCGCTACAAGTCTGCAAGATTCTCTGACTAAATTGAATAACTGTTGTAATAGATATGATATGAAGGTCAGCAATAAAAAGACAAAGACAATGAAAATAGGCAGTATCATTGAAAATGTCAACTGTTGTGAATGGAGAACCTGTGGGACAAGTAAAACATTTCAGCTACTTAGGCACGATTTTTAGTGAAGATGGTAAATTCAATATAGAAATAGACAACAGAATCATCAAAGATGGTATGGTGGGAAGTGAACTGAATAAATTCATATGGAATAAGAGAGAAATTAGTCAGAACACTCTATATACAAGGCAGTGTTCAAACCAGTTTTAACTTATGGATCTGAGAGCTGTGTCAGAACTAAAACACTTGACCAAAGACTAGAGAGATATGAGAGTCCTGAGAAAGATTAGGGGCGTGAACAGATGGCATCAATGGCAATATCATATTAAAAACGAGGATATTAGGAAAGAACTTGACATTGTTAGCATCCAGGAATGCGTTAGCAGAGCTAATCTCAGGTGGTTTGGTCACTTAAACAGAATGAGTGAAGAAAGATTAGCAAAACAAGTGTTCTCTGCCAGGTTGTCAGGAAAACGACCCAGAGGAAGACCAAGATATAGGTGGATTGATACGGTACAAAGTGCCTTAGACCATAGAAATATAAGATCCGATAATGTTGTAGTCTTGACAAGTAACAGACTGATTTGGAGGAAAATTGTAGATAGGAAGTTAGTAATGATGTAGTTTTTTCATGTAGTACTATCATATCCTGTACACCCCTTGTAGTTACATAGCAGGAATTTGATGATGATGATGGTGTGACAGCTTTTGGCTACTCGTATAAGAAATTATGACTTTGGCATTACTTTCACCTTAGTATCACCAATCTGTGTGGCTCCCACTGATGATACCTCAATAAAGGTCGAAACTGGGTAGCCATCCTTCCCATAATGCATAGCATTATACATATAATGATATGCATTGTGGGATAATAAGGCAAGTGATGTGAAGTCTATATGTGAGTTGCTCCAGTCCTGAAAATATTTCAGGAGCAAACTTTGTTTGCTTACACTTGGATAAAGGATTAAACCAAGTGGAAAAACTTCCAACAACTATTTATAGAACTTTTGTTTTATATATATATATATAAAATTGCCAAATTTAAATGACAAAAAATGCTTGTTTTTCTTTGTTGTTCATTAATAATTTTTGCTTGCATTTCATATAATACTTATTTTGCAGCATGCCAAATACCACTGACCAAAGAACTAGATGGAATGGAAGTTACCCTCCCAATAGGTACAACAAACATGTATGTTGATGGGCATAAGCCAAAGCATCATTGAAAGAATGTTGAATATATTTGCTCATTGAAATGAAAAACATGTAACTGCTACAAGTTTCTTTAAACCTAGATAAAAAAAAAAAAAAAATTAAAAGTAAATATAAACTGGAATATAATGTTTTTTGCATGTACTACTTCATTTTCTTAAAGAGGTGAGCATATTTAAAATATATTTTAATATTATCATTTATTTTGAAAATGTTGTGTGTATGTATAGACACACTAAAAGCTCTACCACTGCTTGGGATTTCATATGTCAAATACTACATCCCATAGTCTTGCATCTTAGAACATCTGTATTAAAGTTTTGAGTGTCAGAAGCTGATTGCAAAAACCAATGTGCTAGAAGAAAACTAGTTTTATTCTAGCACACTAGATGTGCATCATTTATATCAGTTTGAAATTATGTATAAAATATGACAATAAATTTTCGTATTTTATACTTAGATTTTATACGTAACGGTAAGGTTGAATTACAAAATGTCTTATTTTTAAGTCTCATTGTTTTACAACTTGGATTTGATATCTACTTGGAATAGATACCTCGTACAAACATTTATTTATATAGGGTGGTCCATAAGTCATGGAACATTCCATGGAAAGGCCCTATTTTTGTGAAGCCGAAAATGGGAGACATTTATGTGATGTGGCTTTTCATAACTAATAAAAAATCTGGTGATGTTAAAAAAACTTATGCAGTTGTTTCACAAAGATGGCCCTTTCTATGGCATGTTCCATGATTTATGGGCCATCCTGTAAAAGGATAAATAATGAATGAAAAAAAAAAATGATTGCTACCAACAGACCAAAATTACATATCCATCACAAGGAGACATTGGGTTGGTGTATGTAAACAAAAATTTATTATCTTAAAGGTTTTATAAGGAAGCTGTGCTTTTCATTATTTAACAAAGAACTTATTTTAATTAGAAGTCGTGCAGAAGCAGCTTAGTCATTTTTCTGAATGAATTTTGATGAATTGTATTGAAGAAAAGAATCTAACAAAACATTATTTTGACATTAAATAATAAAAGAAAGGATAATATATCCTGCTAGACCTGACTAAGGCAGACCATGCCTTGGATATTCCTTCACACATGATCAGTTGGAAGAAAATAAATGTATTACATAGTTATACGTCAAAGAGATTGTTTTTGGAATCAGCAGAGGCTTCTAAAACATACTCCAAACCTCAACAAGATCTAATTAATATTTGTTTTCTCTTTTTCCCAACATAGGTGACACCTAATTAGGACTTTAGTTCCTGATGTTGTCTGTTACAATTTTTTTTAAACTAGTCCCACTGTTATACCAAATTGTTTTGCATACTGTGACAAACTGTTTTTGTTCTCTAAAGATGTTGGATACCAGTGAAATATCTGCAAATAAGTTAATAAATATTTTCTTATCTTTCTGTGTTGTCACCTGTACCGTTAAAAATAAATAACATGTACTGTGAACACATAAGCCTTTCCATGCTTAACTCAATATTTCCTTTCAGACTATTTCTGATATAATTTATGTACAAATTAAACAGTAGCGGTCACAGTGCTGAACCTTGCGGCGCACTACTAGTCACCTGATTTTGCCTTGATTCTGCCCATTCATATATCACTTTTTTGATATCTGACCAACAGCCACCCTCTTATCCACATATAACCAGTTTCATATCCATCTCCATTTGTTCTAATTTGCATAATAGTTCCATGTGGTATTCTGTCAAATGCCTTTGCAAAATCCAGCAGAATCATTGTGCAGCCATTTCCTTTATCCTACTCTACTGTTACTCTATTATAAGAAAGACAGTAAATTACTAAGGCATGACCAACCCTTCACAAAGCCATGTTACTCCTCATACAGTATCGTATTTTTATTCACCCATTCTTGAATGCTCTTTTTGACCAATTTTTCCAGTACTTTTATAGAACCTTTATGAGATGTTTTCATGTCACCACGCCCAAGATACTGATTGGTCTATAATTTGTTACTGCAGACTTAGAACCTCCCTTGTCCAAGGGAATTTTTTGCCTTCTTTCCACTCTCTTGGAACTCTACTAGAGCTGAGACTCAAACAGCCTAGTCATAGGCATTGCCAGTTCCCTTGCCTTATACTGTTCATGAGTTTGCTGGTCACCTTTCTCTTTATATTTGCCCCTCCCAGTATTTTCTTCTTCTTCTGCAGCTGATGCTTAATGATATTAGTCATCCATCTAACTAACTTCTTACCCTTAAGTAAACAATTTAATATTGCTTCCTCTACTGTAGATGTGCCATAACTATCTTCTATGCACTACTAACATCCTTCCCTTGCATGGTTTTATTCCATGGTGCACATTCAAGCTTCCTCCTGAGTTTATCATAATCACCTGCCTTGTAATTCCACATATACCCCATCTTAACAAATATTCCTCGTGTTTTGCAATCTCCCAGGTCAAAATGATATACCATGCATGGTCACTTTCACCAGTTGGAGGAACTGTGGTCACCTTGGTTATGGATTGCTACTCTGATTTTATGACCAGGTCCAATACTTTCACACCCCTATTCCCTCCATCATGTGCTGCCTCAAGAAATTATCTGTCAGTAGGTGTATAAATTCCTTTCCTTCCTGCCATGGGATCTTTCTTCCTTCTGGTCTACTTCATAGTTGAAGTCTCCCATAATAATCACTTGACCTATGCTCATAATAATTTTCCGATGCATATCTTCCAGATCATCCATGGAACTTCCTGGCCTCTGACAACAACTAACTGTATATTTTGTCTTACTGGCCTTGATCTCATAGCAGACTGCTTCAAATGAACACTCACCTATCGCCTATTCTTTTTAAATGTGCTGAATGTTCTTTTATGTGTGCCTTCATAGCTCAGTTGGTACAGATGAGCTCTTTTGTTGGAAAGACCTAGGTTCGAATTTTGATGATGAGGAACCTTTGAGATGTTTTCAGTGAAATTGTAAGTTAGCTGGTCTCATACAGAGGACTGTTTTTTTCTCCCAGAAACTCGGGGGGGGGGGGGGGGGGGGAGAAACACAATATACAGACAGGACATTTCAGAAATAAGGATTGACCAACCTATTCCATCAAAATGTTTCGAATGCCTGTGCGGTGAAGTGTGGCTATATGCAACAGATATATCATTGATGTAAGAAGTTTTAGAGAAGTGGATTGTGATAAGAATCATTATTTGTTAAGAATTAAATATAAACAGAGTATATAAAATAGTAATAGAAATATAAGCAGAGTAGGAAATGATGTCAGACATACAAAAATATTTTGGGAAAATTTGGAGAAAAGAGCAAAGCTAATAATAATGGCAAATACCTGTTGGATTTCTGCTCAGGATATGAACTGGTTATTACTAACACCATGTTCCAACATAAAAATATGCACAAATTGACATGGAGAGAAGAGGCAAGGAATAAGAAAAGTCTCATTGACTATGGTATTGTCAATAGTGATGTTTTTTCTCCCTGGTGCAGGACACCAGAGTGTACAGAGGATTTGAAATTGGAAGTGATCACTATTTAGTTTTGAGCAGGATAAAATTGAATTTCATACTGAAAAGAATAACATGTAAGAAAGTTCTAAAGCGAATAAAAGTTGAGCAGCTCTCAGATGTGAACTGTAGACTAAAATACACAAAGATTATTGAAGAAAAAATGAAAGAGTTTGAGAACATGAACCAAGCCATAGAGATGCAGTGGCAAGCACTGAAGAAAATCCTGATTGATTCAGCCAGAGAGGCATGTGGTAAGGTTGTCTGCAAGGATAGAAAAATTAGAACTCCATGGTGGACACAGGAAGTTAAAGATGCAGTGAAGGAAAATAAGAAAGCATATCAAAAGTTGTGGCAAATAAAGTTAATACAGAGACAAATGTAAGAAAGTCAAACACTAAACCTAGTTAAAAGGGAGGACTTTGGCAAGAACTTAGAAAATAAATATCAAGAAGATGGTAAGATATTCTGGAGGTTGTTGAAGAAGCTTAGAAATGAAGGAAAGAGTGCCGTAAAAAGAGTTATAGATGATAAAGGTGACATGAAAACGGGAGAAAAAAGATCCTTGAAGTATGGAGTAATTACTTCGAAAAATTGTTAAATGAAACAAGCAGTGATAGCACAGTGGTAAAAAATACTCCACAGGCATACAGTCAGGAATACATATCCATACTTGAAGTAGAAAAAGCCATCAAAGGCTTGAAATGTGGAAAGGCAGCAGCAGTAGATGATATTCGAGCAGAAATGCTGAAGTATGGTGGTATAAAAGTCTTACAGTGGCTGCACTGCATAGTTCAGAAGGCCTGGACAGAGGACGAATTCCCGATGATTGCAGTAGAGCTCTCATTGTACCCATATATAAAAAGGTAAATAAAACTGAATGTGAGAATTATAGTTATTTCCCTACTGAGTGTTCCTGGCAAGATTTATGCAAGTATACGTGAGAAACGGTTGGGGAAGAACAAGCTGGATTCAGGCCAAATAGAGGCTGTCTGGATTAGTACAACGAATAGTTGAGAAAGCATGAGAATATAACAAAGATCTGTATTTAAGTTTTGTTGATCTGGAAAAGGCATATGACTTGGTGCCAAGAGAGAAGCTATTCAATACGCTACAGATATGTGGTGTCAATGGGGCATTATATCAAGCAATGCTTAGTCTTTATTTGAGTTGTAAATCAGCTGTTAGAATTGGAGGAAGTACAGGAAGATGGTTTAATGTTAAATCTGGTGTAAGACAAGGATGTACATTATCCCCTCTGTTATTCATTATCTATATGGATCACATTATGAAGAAAAGTGGTATTAAACATGATATCAGAATTGGAGATGTTAATATCAGCTCTTTGCTTTATGCAGATGATGTTGTAATTCTAAATAAATTGCTACAAGTTGCAAGATTCCCTTAAGTTGAATAACTGTTGTAATAGATATGGTATGAAGGTCAACAATAAAAAGAATGAAAATAGGCAGAATCGTTGTGAACAGAGAACCTGTGGAACAAGTAAAACATTTCAGATACTTTGGCACGATTTTTAGTGATGATTGTAAATTAAATATGGATATAGACAACAGAATCAGCAAAGCTGGTATGGTGGGAAGTCAATTGAATAAATTCATATGGGATAAGAGAAATTGTCGCAACACTAAATTAGTTGTATACAAGACTGTGTTAAAGTTTTAATTTATGGATCTGAGAGCTGGGTCAGAAGTAAAACACTTGACCAAAGACTAGAGACCTCAGATATGAGAGTCCTGAGAAAGATTAGAAGCGTGAACAGATGATATCAATGGCAATATCATATTAAAAACGAGGATATTAGGAAAGAACTTGATATTGTCAGCATCCAGGAATATGTTAGCAGAGCTAATCTCAGGTGGGATGGTCACTTAAACAGAATGGGTGAAGAAAGATTAGCAAAACAAGCGTTCTCTGCCAGGTTGAAATTAGTTTGAAAGCAGAGGTAAATGAAGAGAAAGTGGATGAATACCAATGATATGACTAGATAAAAAATGGGAAAGGAAGAATATAATTACCAAAATGGCTGAAGAAGTTTTTGGGTTTAGGAATAACGATAAACGAAATAAATGGTATGATATCGAACATAAAAAATGTTTTAAAGACAACTCGTCTTAAGTTATTTGAACGGAAACTCGAGCAAATGAGAATGAATAAAGAGCAAAACGGAAACAAGCTATAAAGATGTGCAGAAGAAAGAAACGTGAATGAGAAAAGACCAGGCTAAATGAAATTTATATTTTGAAAAATATTGGCGAAATCAAGAAAGTATATAATAAGATATAGGAAATTAAAGGTGGATTTCAACCCACAACTTTCTGCAGAAACCGTGAGGGTTACTTGCTTGGTGGAAAGGAGGACATTTTGAGAAGGTGGGCAGAATATTTTGAAGATCTTCAAAATATTCTGCCCACCTTATTAGGGAATTAGCCCTAAAGAGAACGAAAAATAATAAAGCACCTAGTGAAGACGTAATACCAGTCGAGCTATGAAAATATGCTGAGAAATCACTATTAACACGTTCGCTGCCAACTACGAGTATACTCGCAGTGGGTAAACCTGCTTCACAAGCCAGCTATGAGTATACTCGTAGGACGCTTACCGCCGGGAACGAGATTATTGTAGTGACCTTGAAGAAGTGAAAATGCTTGGCTTGTGGGGCTAGCTTCAAAACTGTATTCTCAACAAGCCAACTACGAGTATACTCGTAGGACGTTTACCTCCGGTAACGAGATTATCGTACTGACCTTGAAGAAGTAAAACTGCTCGGCGTAGGGGAACAGACCATGCCAAAGTAGCGTGGCAGCGAACGTGTTAATCCAAATTCGTGAGTGCTTGTCAGAGTATGTGAAACAGCCTGTGTAGTTCAGTAGAAGTTGCGTTTGCACTCTACGACGCTTGACCGCACGACGAAAGATTGGTTCGAATCTAGTCGCCGACTAGAGGAACATTTTCTAAGCCTTTTCTCGACCGGTTCCCGAGTTAGTCGATCTCTGGCATGGGCAAGCGGGTATTTTTCTCCCGGAAACGTAAGAAATTTGGCCATCGAGCCCTCGCTATCGCTATTTTCAGACATTAAAATACTGTGCAAGGGTTAGGGATCATGAGATGGTGGCACTTATTAGCCATCTTCCCTGCGTACCGATTAATTAGCGATAGCCTTGGGCCAGCTATATCTGATTGGCTACCAGTGGAGATTGAACTGCCCACTCAGTCTCCAAAAGTTAGATAAGGCTAAAACGGCCTAGTCTACTATATTATGCGGGAACAAAAAGGTGTTAGCTGATTTTTTTTTTTTTTTGAGTCTATGCCTACGGAAGGGAATACTGCTATTATCTTCCCTATCCATAAGAAAGATGACAAGTCTCTGCACCAACATTACAGAGTATCACTGTTAGCAGTGATTTGCAAGGATTCTAGCAACTAAATTTCAGCCTTTCATAGAAAAAACGCTGGGTGACTATCAGTCTGGTTTTAGATTGAACTTGAAAATTACACTTCGTATTCTGAAAAATTAGAAGAGGAATTCTCAGGTAAACGTTTCAAATGTATTCATCAGCAGTAATTTAAATTTGGATCTTACCACCTGTGCGGCTCACTGGATGTGCTTCCAAAACACAAGGCAACCTTCAGAAAGAGTGCTTAAAAGTTTGAATCTAGTGGCCGTCTAGAATCGAACTTTTTCTAAGCCTTTCTTCAAATCAGCTGCCAAATTAATCGATCTCTGACATGGGCAAGTGGACTTTTCAAGAAAAATCGATCCAAGAACCCACACTATTTCAGACAGATATGGTTAGCATTGAGACGAGATAGCGATATTTTGTGCCCTACCTCTCTTCATCGGATGCCATTTATATATAATTAGTGATAGTCTTGGTGCATCCCCTCATTGGCAACAAGTGGAGATTGAACTTCCCCCTCATTCTGTCTCAAAAAAAAAAAAAAAATGGATAGGGCTCATCTTTCCTACTCCCTATGGGGGGGGAATAAAAGGCATTAGCGGATTTCTATATATATATATATATACCGAATATTTTTTTAATTTTTATATATCATAATTTGCTATGCCGTTTATTTCCAAAATAGTAGATGGATGTTTTAACTGTAACTTTTGAAGAGGGGATGTCAAACTTCTCTAGACTCGAACTTAGAATGCGCTTTTCTTTGGGAGGTCTAGTGCCACGCCATGGGTAGGAGGCGCCCTTGTGCAAAACCTTTTTCAGCTCCCCTTCCATGAAAAAAGTTTTCGAAAAATTTTACTTTGTTAAAAGTACAAAACAGTTTATGTGCATACATAAAAATAAATTTTATTTAACAATAGTAGAACATTGTAATCACTAAAATTCATTAATAAGGAATTTTTAATAAAACTTTTCAAAAATGTTTATATTTTTGAAATGGTGGAGAGGATTCAGAGCCGGGTTACAAAGATTGTTGCACGTCTGTGGGATGTTCCCTATGATGATCTGTGGGCTCCAAAAACTAGCTGATAGATGGAGATGAGATATGATAGAGGTATTTAAATTGTTAAAGGAATTTTACAGGATTTATACTGATGATATTCTTAAGACCAGTGCAGGATGTGAGAGAACGAGGGACCATCCCTGGAGATTGTTTAAGAGTGTGGTTAATAAGGGTGTTAGGACTAGATTTTTTACTTGGAGGGTTGTGAATGGGTGGAATGCTTTGCCAGAGGTGGGTGTGAATGCTTCAACTGTGAATGAATTTAAGGAGAGGTATGACAGGTATTGTGTAAATAATGGTTAGTGTGTCAGTGTCGGGTCTCCTTCGATGAGTCTTTTGACTCCATGGAGACACCGTTAAAATAATAATAATAATATCATTAATAAAAAAAATCAGCTAACGCCTTTTTATTCCCGTATACGGGAGTAGGCGAGGACATTTAGCCCTATCTAACTTTTGGAGACTGAGTGGGCAGTTCAATCTCCACTGGTACCAATCAGAGATAGATGGCCCAAGGCTATCACTAATTAAGCGGTACACAGTGAAGAGAGTCGGCTCAAATGTGCCGCCATCTCGTGGTCCCTCACCCTAACACAACATATTTAATGTCTGAAATAATGTGGGTTCTACGGTCGATTTTCTTGAGTTTACGGGACGAAAAACCCGCTTGCCCGTGCCAGAGATCGACTAACTCGGGAACCGGTCGAAAAAAGGCTTAGAAAAATTTCCTCTAGTTGCCGACTAGACTCGAAACCAAGTCTTCCTTCGTGCGGCCACATCGAATGAGCTACACAGGCTCTCTCTCTCTCTCTCTCTCTCTATATATATATATATATATATATGTGGCGATTAGTTTTTACTCGGTTGTTATACATTTCAAAAAATAGATTTAATGACTCCAAGACCGAGAAAACATATAAAGATTTTAATGATATTAAAATCTTTATATGTAAAATCGGTCTTGGAGTCATTAAATCTATTTTTTGAAATATATATATATATATATATATAAATAAATAAATAAAAAATAGGGCTCAATGGCCTCGCCTGCTCCCCGTGTACGGAATAAAAAGGCATTAGCTGATTTTTTTAAAAAAAGAGCGTGTGTAGCTCAGTGGATGTGGCGTTTGCCAGCCACGGCGCTTGGCCACACGAAGGAAGACTTGGTTTCGAGTCTAGTCAGCAACTAGAGGAAATTTTTCTAAGCCTTTTTTCGACCGGTTTCCGAGTTAGTCGATCTCTGGCACGGGCAAGCGGGTTTTTCGTCCCGTAAACTCAAGAAAATCGACCGTAGAACCCACATTATTTCAGACATTAAATATATATTGTGTTAGGGTCAGGGATCATGAGATGGCGGCACTGAGCCGTTTCTCTTCACTGTGTACCGCTTAAATAGTGATAACATTGGGCCATCTATCCCTGATTGGTACCAGTAGAGATTGAACTGCCCACTCAGTCTCCAAAAGCTAGATAGGGCTAAATGGCCTCGCCTACTCCCCGTATACGGGAATATAAAGGCGTTAGCTGAATTTTTTTTTTTTTTTTGCTGAAAGAAATATTACATAAAGATAATTTGGAGATATGCTTTCAACTATATATAATAATTAGGATAAATGTAGATTTATTTTACATATTTATCAGTCTTGCTTTAGCTGCCACAACATTTTTAATATCTTTAATGTCTAATGAATCCATAATATTATTTTCAATTGATATAATTGATAAATCCGTTAGACGCTCTCCAGACATTGTTGACTGCAAATAATTTTTTATTAGTTTTAGTTTTGAAAAACTTCTTTCCCCTGATGCTACGGATATTGGTAATGTTAAATAAATACGCATCACAATCGCAGTATTCGGAAACGTGTCAGTTAATTTATTTTCATATATATAATTTAAAACATCCTTAGGAGCCGTCTCTTTTCAATAAAAACATTGCAAAGTTTTTAATTCCTCAAATAAAGTCATACCATAAATATCGCGATTGTTGGAATCTTGATGGGAGCACAGTTTTAAGTGCAAATCTTTACAATGTTTCATTAATTCTTCCTCGCTCCAATCTTTTAATTTGCTAGTGTCTCTTATAACTTTAAAGTCCCCGCTATGTTGTTTTAAGATTATGAATCTTTCCGTGACTGAAGTTATTATCGTGTCTAAAATCGCGAAGAAATTTTGTTTAGTTGTCTCATCTGATGCTTCGTAACCAAACATTTTTGTTATTTTGGGAATGTCTTGAAAAATAGGATCAATATTAAGATCGTTTACTACTTCTTTTGCAGTTCTAATAATATTTTCAAAATATTGGTCTGTTCGGCGAGTATTTAATTCTTGTATAGTTTCATCTTCTGTATGGTTGGTAGTGTGTAGTGTTCGTGCAAGCTCCTGATAAGATAAGTATTATTTTCAGTTATCGTTGATAAAATTACTTAATATTGCGTGGTTTTGTTTGCCTTGCGTATTTTAGTGCGTCTATTTGTGTGTTATAACTTATTATTTGATAAAACACGTTGCAATAATTATGGCACCTGTACGAAGAAAAATGGCTGCCAGTAATGATGGTTCGCCATCTTTATCAAAGAACGGTAGTATAAAAGAAATGAGTCAGTGTACTAGCTGTAAAATGTACGCTTTGCGAAGTGCGGTCGGAGTGTGGATAGATGATAATAAAGGATTGAATGTGTGTAGAAAATGTAGGGAGAATGAGGAATGAAGTGTATTTCGGATCATGAGTGTGATAATTTTGTCAAACTTCAGAATGAAGAAAATAGCGATATGACAAGAAACGGCAAGGTTGTACATGAGAATTATGAGAGTGTGAATGTAGAAAATGTGAATGATAGTATTAATGGTTTCTCAGAGAATAACAAAGATGAGATAGATGCATTGAGTGAGATCGCGTTGTTGAATGGTGCGATAGAAAGGGCAAAACAGCAGCTAGAGTGCATGAACAAAAGTCGACTGAATGAACCAACCAGTAATAAAAGGTATGACAGGAAAAATAGGCGTATGAATGTGAACATGAACAAAATGAAGGATAGAGTGCTATATGGAGACTCGTTAGTATGAGGTGTGTTAGTAGAGGATTTGACAAAATCGTACCAACCTGGTGCGACCATAAAGGATGTAACTGAGTCTATTAGAGAGCAAAAGGAAAGGGTGAAAGAAATGATTGTTGTGGCAGGTACGAATGATTTGAAAGGAGATAAAATGGAAATGATAGAAGACCTGAATGAATTGTTTGAGGTAGCAAAAGAAAAGAGTGAGAGAGTTAGAATGATTAATCTTTTGCCGCGGTATGACAGTGAAATGTTTAAAAGGAGGCCATAATTGCGAATGACTTTATGCGTGGATTATGTATGACGAGTGGTGTGGAATTTGTGGAGTTAGTTTGATGGACGAAAGGATCTATATAAGATGGATTTGGCCTGCATTTGAATGGTTATGGTGTAAGAAGACTTGAGAGAGTGTTCTTGAATGTAGTGGATGTGCAAATTCAGGGAAACTAGATTTGTTAGGGGGGGGAGTAGATATACAGTCCTTAGGGAGGCAGTTGAATGTAAGAATGAATATAATAAGCTAGAGCAAATAAGGACAACAAACCAGAGTGGGATAGTTAATATAAGGTATCAAGGTAGGGTTGGGGCTAATGGGGGTCTTAAATTCATGTACACTAATACTAGGAGTATTAGGAACAAGAAGGAAGAGTTTTTGGCCATGGTTGGCACTTCCAGACCACAGGTTATTGGTATTAGTGAAACATGGCTGACTGTAGATGATATAGTTAGTGGGATTGAATGTGATGGATATAGTGTGTTCAGGAATGACAGAGAGAATAAAATGGGGGAAGGAGTATTGTTGATGATAGCTGATGAGGTACAGCCAAGGAGAATAGAAGTTGAATTGCAGAATTGAGAAAAGAGCACATTTGAGGCCATTTGGTGTGAGATTGTGGCTAGCAGAACTAAATATACAATTGGGTGCTGCTATAGACCAGGTGATGGAAAAGATGGTGGTGACAGTATGCACAAGCAAATAGAAGAAATGAGTGGAAGGAGGGTGATTATTATGGGAGATTTCAACTATGGTCGCATTGATTGGAGTGAGGAGAGGACACACGGGAGGAAGGAATTGGATTTTATGCGGTTATTAAGGGATAACTATCTGCAACAGCATGTAATGGAAAATACTAGGGGTCAAAGAGTGCTTGACCTAGTAATTACATCTGAGGATTTGGCTGTAACAAATATGACCACATTGCCACCAATCGGTGAGAGTGATCATAGGGTCTTGACTTGTGAGGTGGCTAAAGGTTTAGAATTTTCAATTAAGACAGGGTACATGTGGAATTATCGGGCGGGAAAGTATGACAAGCTTAGGAGTTTGATTGGCTCAGTGCCATGGCATGTACAACTGTAAGGACTAGAAGTTGATAGTGCATGGGAGGTAGTTAGGAAGTGCTTGCATGAAGCAATGGCTGACTGTATACCTAGAGTCCGAATAATAAATCAAGTAGGGGTTAAATGGATGAATAACACCATTAAGCTGCAAAAAAGAAACAACTATGGATGGAATTTAAGGAGAAAGGTGACCGGCAGGCACATGAATGGTATAAAGCGCAGGCCAGAAGGGTGACGACCGTGGTAAGAAAAGCAAAAAAGGATTACGAAAGAACATTGCCCATGCAGGCTAAAGAGAATCCTAAACAATTTTTTAGATATGTAGCAAGTAAAAGGAAAAATGTACATGGCAGAATGATTTTAAAGAATGCCGATGGTAGGGAGGTAACTGAATCAGTTGAGATAGCCGAGGTACTGAGTGAGCACTTTGCAAGAATATATCATCCAGGTGGTGACATTGCAGAAACAAATAAACCAGTAGATTATACGGGAATTGTGGTGAATGAAGTGGAGGTGAGTAGTCTATTGCATAACCTCAATGTCAATACATCTGTGGGATTGGATGGTATACCAGCTCGTGTAGTACAAGAAGCAGCTAAAGAATTGTCAGTACCCTTGAGCATTTTGTTTAATCTGAGTCTCGGGTCTGGTTTAGTCCCGAGCGGGTGGAAGGAGGGGAAAATAGTTCCACTGCATAAAGGTGGTTCCAAGACTGCTGTTGTAAATTACCGACCGATTAGCATATCAGGAATCATTGTCAAGGTCTTAGAGAAATTAGTCAAGAAAAGAATACAGGATTGGATAGATGAAAATGGGATATTGTATGGGGGACAACATGGTTTTGTGAAGGGTAGATCATGCCTCAATAACTTGCTCACGTTTTATAACACAGTGACGGCTGAACTGGATAGGGGTAATGGGTTTACAGTGATACTACTGGACCTTGCCAAGGCCTTTGACAGGATACCACATGGAACCCTAATCAGTAAACTGGAGCAGATAGGGATAGATATAGGGTTGGTAAGATGGATAGGAGGGTGGTTGAAGGAGAGATACCAGAGAGTGGTTTATTCGGGAGTGGAGTCAAAAAGACGTCTTGTGACTAGTGGAGTGCCACAGGGCTCTGTTCTTGGACCAATGCTTTTCAATTTGTTCATCAATTGGAAAGGATTTGAGAGGAAGTGTTCAATTGTTTGCTGATGATGCAAAGTTGGGTAGAGCAATTATGAGTGCACAGGATGTCAAAATTTTACAGGATGATTTGGATAGTTGAAGACTGGGCTAGGAAAAATGGATGTCAGTTTAATGTGGCAAAGTGTAAGGTTATGCACTTTGGGGTGAAAAGAACAGCAGCAGTATATCGCATTGGTGGAACCGTACTCCAGGAGATTGATTGGAGTACTGTCTGGCAATTACAGCAGCCTTGCAAGGCTGCTGTAATTGCCAGACAGTACTTAATCATATTGGGTTCTGATGATCCATCGGTATAACAAATAATAACCTATTTGTAGGATGAAAGAAAGTTGATAGTAGTTGGGCCTTTTTCTTTGAGCATTTCTTTTGATTTTTTTGTACAGAGATTGGTAAGGTTTAGATTTATGAGGTAGTAAAGGACTGGAAAATAGAGGTTCTTTGTTTATGTAGGCATTTAGCTGATCAAGACCTGCTTCTTTCCTGATAGTGTCAACATATTGTAAAGTTGATGATCTATGAAGTCTGCATTTTTGATTCCAATGTTCATAAGTTTTTAGGGAGATATGATCGCTTTGGTAGCTCACATCATCATCATCATCAAATTCCTGCCATGCACCCTCAAGGGGTGTACAGGATATGATAGTACTACATGAAAAAAATTACATCATTATTAATTTCCTATCTACAATTTTCCTCCAAATCAGTCTGTTACTTGTCAACACTCCAATATTATCAGCTCTTATATTTCTATCGTCTAAAGCACTTTGTACCATATCAATCCACCTATATCTTGGTCTTCCTCTCGGTCGTTTTCCTGCCAACCTGGCAGAGAACACTTGTTTTGCTAATCTTTCCTCTCCCATTCTATTTAAGTGACCATACCACCTGAGATTAGCTCTGCCAATGCATTCCTGGATGCTGACAATGTCAAGTTCTTTCCTAATATCCTCGTTTTTAATGATACTGCCATTGATGCCATCTGTTCATGCCTCTAATCTTTCTCAGGACTCATCTTTCTCACTGCCTCTTTTACCTCCTGTGTCCACCAGGGAGTTCTGATTTTTTTTTATCCTTACAAACAACCTCACCACATGCCTCTCTGGCAGAATCAATCAATGTTTTCTTCAGAGTTTGCCAATGAATCTCCAAGGTTTGATTCCTGTTCTCAAACTCTTTCATTTTTCCTTCAATAATCTTTGTGTATTTTAGTCTACAGCTCACATCTGAGAGCTGCTCAACTTTTATTCGCTTTAAAATTTTCTTACATGTTATTCTTTTCAATATGAAATTCAATTTTATCCTGCTCAAGACTAAATAGTGATCACTTCCAATTTCAAATCCTCTGTACACTCTGGTGTCCTGCACCAGGGAGAAAACATCACTATCAACAATAACATAGTCAATGAGACTTTTCTTATTCCTAGCCTCTTCTCTCCATGTGAATTTGTGCACATTTTTATGTTGGAACATGCTGTTAGTAATAACTAGTCCATGTCCTGAGCAGAAATCCAACAGATATTTGCCATTATTATTAGCTTTGCTCTTTCCTCCAAATTTTCCCAAAATATTTTTGTATGTCTCACAATCATTTCCTACTCTGCTATTTAGATCCCCAACAAGGACCAACTTTTCATTTTTCATTGTGTCAGTTGCTTTTTCTAAAGCCTCAAAAAATTCCTCCACTTCTACCTTAGTAGAACCTTCTGTGGGACCATAGGCACAAATAAGTCTCATTGTCCAGTTTCCCATTCTCATATTTGCCCACATTACTCTACTTGAGACTGACTGCCATTCAATAAGATTAGCCTCATATTTTGTGTTGAATACTATGGCTACTCCTTCTTTTCCTTGATTGTGATTGCCTGAATATAACATTTTGTATTTATTGCTCAGAAAGATCTCGCCAGTTTTGGTCTTTTTTGTTTCAGTCACCCCTATTATGTCGATCTGGTACTTATCTAATTCCTCAGCTAGCTCCATTTCTTTGCCATTCAGGCTTCTTACGTTGATAGTACCGATCTTTAACTCTGGTGATGTTGAGTTGGGGTTTATTTTCAAATTTGTTCCAGTAGCTGACTTTTCGCTGTTCGCCCTGGTTCCCTGGCGAAAACAACGGGGGCCTTAAATTCATAAATAATATCAGAAGCTACTGCTTTGGTAGCTTCTGATATTATTTATGAATTTTATGGTGGCAAATTTTCATCTGTCCTCCAGCAGGTTGAGCCCACATTCTTGTTGGGCTTTGATGTTGTTAGTGGATGAGACCGCACCAGTGATAATCTTGGATGCTTTTGCTTGTATTTTTCTAATTTTTCCTTTACCGATGAGGCCGAAGGTGACCAGTAGGTGCTGCATATTCCATTATTGGTCTTATTAGTGTAGTGCAAGTAGTTTCAAGGATTTTGGCATTGCACCCCAATTTGTTCCACAAACCACCTTTGTGAATCATCTCTAGACCTTTTCCAACATATCCATGTCACCATGAAACCAAATTTGTGCACAATAAGCCATATGAGATCTGATCAAGGCATTATACAGTGGTATCATAACCTCTCTATTTCTGCATGTCAGGGTCACCACATTATTGTCATTATCCGATGTGACGTCTTCACAACTTTTGCAATGTGGCCCCTGAATCTCGGGTCCTTGTCCACCATTACTCCTAGTTCTCTCATCTCCTCTACTTCCTTTATAGTTTCCCCACCAAGTGTATACTTTGCATCCCACCGTCGCTTACCAAATCTTAAAACCTTACACTTTGCAACACTGAACTGACAGTTCCGTTTACCTGCCCATTCATGCAATCTATTCAAGTCCTCTTGTAAGGTTATAAGATCTGCTCGACTCTGCATTGCTCTCCTCCGTTTTGCATCATCTGCAAACAGTTGCACATTACTAGTTAAACCCATTCCAATCTGATTAACATTCAAATTGAACGACAATGGCCCCAAAACTGACCCCTGTGGCACACTACTAGTGACCTTTCTTTTTTGGGATACTGCACTCCATATACAACTTTCTGATACCTATCTGACAGCCAGTCACTGATCAAACTCAGAAGTCTGTTATCCATTCCCATCTATTTCAATTTATATAAGAGCTTGTCATGTGGCAGTCTATCAAAAGCCTTTGCAAAATCCAGGTACACCACTGTATATGCATCTCCCGTGCCCAAGATATTTGTCACCTTGTTATAGTACGTAAGTTAAGATCTCCATGATCTCCCCCTAACAAATCCATGCTGATAACCACAGATAATTCTGCTGTTATCAACCCATTTCTGTATCCTACTTCTCACCAATCTCTCCAGTATACCTTCACCACAACTCCAAATATACAGACCAGCCTATAATTTGAAGCTACAGCCTTATCACCACCTTTATGCAGTGGAACCATTTTACCCTCCTTCCACTCCCTTGGAACCTGTGCTGTTGTAAGACTTTTATTAAACAGGCATGGCAATGCTACTGCCAATTCCCTTAAGATGCGTAGTGATATGTCATCAAATCCTATCACCTTATTGACATCAAGGTTATTTATTTCCTCAAATACCTCCTGCTCACTCATAATTAAGCCATTTTCCTCCTATGTCCTCTACACTTAAGTTCCTCATGATTCCACCTTAGCAGGATGAAACACGCTTATAAATAGATACTGAATACCTCAACAACAGCAGTTACCATTCTACCACTTTCGTCCATTAATTTCATCTTACCATGATCATTCCTCTTTCTCCTTGCCACATACCTTAAAAACCTCTAGGGTTTTTCTTTGCCTAATTTGCAAATTTCTGCTCATACTCTACTTTTTTCCTAACTAACGGAGTCACTCTCCTGGCTTTTTCTTTATACTTTTCATGTGACTGATTATTACTATTATTCACCTTGTACTTCCTCCAAAGTATTTTCTTTTTTCAGATTTTATGCTTAAGCTCCACATTCATCCATTTTACATCTACCTTATTCAGCCCCTTCGGAATACATTCACACATTTATGCTGTTATGTATTTCTTTGTTAGTTCCCATGCAGCATTTATTTCCTTACTGCTCAACTCCTCGTTCCATGTTATAGCCTCAAGCTGTCTGCCAAGCTTGTCATAATCACTAAGCTTATAATTCCACATATATCCATTCTTCACAAAAGTCTGCATATAACTAACCACAACACAAGTGATTACTTCTGGTGAATATTATTATTATACAGGCACCTCCATGGAGTCCGAAGACTCATCATGGGAGACCCAATCTATCCACACAATTTATCATACCTCTCCTTGAACACATTAACAGAATATCTGATGGCATTATTGAAGTTTTATATTTTAGCAAATTTCATAGTTTATTACTGGTGGCAAAGAAGATTTTGTAATTGGATGTCTAATAAAGCTCAGTAAATACTGAGCTGGTTGTTTTCTCTTACTGTGATACATTTAATGCTGTTTCATAGCGTGCTAAAAATGTAATTGGTTTATTTTTTTACTACTATAGTTGAGGAAATTACATTAAATAAGAACCATTTTGAAATGTAGAACAAGGTCATTTAATTTTTGGATATGATTTGATTCATCTTTTACCTACTGATATGAATGGAATAAAATTTTCCGTAACACAACTTTATCAGTACATAATAACAAATGTCCTTATTTTTTTATTACATACTTTGATTTTAATAACTTTTCTTTTCTCACAGTACAAACAATAGCTGGGCATGAAACAGAAATACATTAATCTGCTTGTCAAAATTAAAAACAAGAAAAATTATAAATAAAATATTCATTTTTCTTCGGCATTTCTAATTAAAGATGTACATATTTACTACACCATAAGTCATAATTTTTGGAAAACTCAGAGGAAAGGGAGGGCAGGGATGGTTGAATGAATATCTACACTATTTTTTAAGGCATAAATGTAATCTTAATTTTTTTCCCTTCTATTTGCTAGCTTTTCTAGTTATATATACAGGACTAAAATATTTCTGTACAAGTAATGAGCAGGTAAGGTAACCCTGAAAATAATTTGGGTGTTCTTGGATACAATCTATAATGCACTTTTAAAAATTTCTTTTCTTTCTTTCCTTTTTTTTTAATTCTCGGTTAATGTAAGCAAACTGTGACAGCACACTGTCCTCTAGACTAGTAATAATACTGGATTTTGTAGAAACAATCACACAATGCAACCATAAAACTATATAAAGAAGATATTTTCATTTTTCTGTACAAGATGAACAAGTAGAATGATGATAAGAATTGGCAGCCTGCAAAAATAAATAATATAAATGAGAATATAAATAATTAAATAAATACATTAAAAATTAAATTAATCAATTTAAAGTTTATAAAAGAGAAACTAGCTATACCATTTACTTGCATCAAGATGTACACTATATTCTGAAATAAACAGAGAGAGAGAGAGGTCAGGTCCAATTGATTTTCATCCATGAAATGTATAAGCAGCAGCATGCTTTTGACATGTTCATAAATTAAGAACTGGCTTGCTGTTGTCTGTTACGTCCGAGTTCACAACAGGAAGTGCTGACTATTCAAAATGTCAGTATGTGAAGTTTAATCAAAAGGCATCCAGTCATGTCTGGAGAAGACTGGTTTGTGATTTGTTGTCAGTTCATCATATGTTGTATTTGATAGCACAAATTTTTTTTGAATTTTGTGTTAAATTCTAATGAATTTAATTTAAGGGTGCTACTGACAGTATTTGGAGAGGAGATAATTAACTATGCAAGTACGAGTAATTTGGCCTTTTATCTTATATTCCTGATACGTACTCTCAATGGACAGAATAATATGATAGAATAAAAACTCTACATTATTACTAACTTTATATTGACAATTTTCCTCCAAATTAGTCTTATCTGTCAATAATCCAATGCCTTCAGAACTTATAATTTGATCTTCTAAAGCACTTGTAGCTGCATTAAACAACTTACATCTTGGTCTTCTTTCTCTGCATATTTTTCCTATCATCTTAGCATCAACCACTTGTTTTGCTAAACATATCTGAACTTACCCATTCTGTTTAATTCGCCATATCACCTGATTACTTCAGTTCAACACATTCCTGAATGATAACATTGTCGAGTTACTTTCGGATATCTTCTGTTTTTAATGATTCTGCTCACAATGTCATCTATTCACTCCCTTAATTTTTCTCAAAACTCTAATATCTGTGGTCTCTAGTTTTAGATCAACTGTTTTATTTCTAACCTAGCTCTCAGATCCATAAGAACACTATGTTAGATGCTGCTACTTTAGTATTTTGACTAATTTCTTTCATAATTGTTCCATAAAATTTATTCAGTTAACTCCCTACTATACCAACTTTGCTTATTTTGTTGTCTATTTCCATATTTAATTTGCCATCTTCACTAAAACCTGCCTGAATAGTTGAAATGTTTAACTTTTTTTAGGTTATGAATTCCTGAGAAATGTACTGGATTGATATAAGAGTATATATAACATCTGCATAGAGACAGCTAAGATTAACATTACCAATTTTGATATCAGATTTAATACCACTTTCCTTCATAATGTGATCCATATAGATAATGAATAATAGTGGAGATAATGCGCATCCTTGTCACACCTGATTTAATATCAAACCATCTTCCTGTACCTCTTTCAATTCTGCTACTTTAGTATTTTGACTAATTTCTTTCATAATTGTTCCATAAAATTTATTCAGTTAACTCCCTACTATACCAACTTTGCTTATTTTGTTGTCTATTTCCATATTTAATTTGCCATCTTCACTAAAACCTGCCTGAATAGTTGAAATGTTTAACTATTTTTAGGTTATGAATTCCTGAGAAATGTACTGGATTGATATAAGAGTATATATAACATCTGCATAGAGACAGCTAAGATTAACATTACCAATTTTGATATCAGATTTAATACCACTTTCCTTCATAATGTGATCCATATAGATAATGAATAACAGTGGAGATAATGCGCATCCTTGTCACACCTGATTTAATATCAAACCATCTTCCTGTACCTCTTTCAATTCTAAGCTGACTTACAGCTTAAATAGAGACTATACACTGCTTCATATAATGTCCCATTTACACCATACAACTGTAGCATTTTGAAGAATTTTTCTCTTGGCACCTTGTTATATGCTTTTTCCAAATCCACAAAACTTATATATAGATCCTTATTATATTCCTATGATTTCACAACTACTTGTTGTAAACAAGTAGAAGGGCTTACATGTTGGCAGTTATGTCAATTTATTTAATGGTTTTAATTCATAACACAAGAATGTGGAATTAAAAGACTAGTGATTATGGAAAACTTAGGAGAAACCTGGAAGCTGCAGTGTGGAAAGAGGAGTTGAGTGAGAAGGATATAGATGCTGTGTGAGCATTAATCAGAAGCTATTTAACAGAAGCAATGTCTGAATGTGTTCCAAAGGTGAAAAAGCTAAACAAGGCAGGAGTAAAATAGATGAATAAAGAAATTAAGTGCAAAATCTAGAAGAAGAGGAAAAAAGGCATTATGGAGGAAACAATACCAATGTTGGTAATGATCAGCTGCATAAAGAGTGCAGAGAGAGGCCAGAAAAGTGAACCTAGTTTGTAAAGGCGGCAAAAGTGTAGTATGAGAAGAAATTAGCCAATCAAGTTAAAAAAAAAAAAAAAATTCTAGTGAGTTATTTTGACATGTGGCAAGCAGAAGAAAAAATGACTATGGGAGAATGATGCTAGTTGATGATGCTGGCAGATTGATAACCAGGGAGGAACATATAGTTGAAGTATTCGATGATCTGTTAATTAATGTATTTCATCCTTGTGAAGGCAACATCAGGAGAAGATGGAGGTATAGAGAGTATGGTGATGGAGGAACTGATGGCAAATGAGCAGGAAGTATATGAGGAATTAAGTAAACTTGCTGTTAATAAGTTTAACAGCAAGTTGTGCAACAGGACAGGTCCCAAAGGTAGGGAAGTTGGGAAAAATTGTTCCACTTCACTAAGGAAGAGGATAAAACAGGCTACAAATTATAGCTCAACATGTGTGTCTGGAGTGTTGTTAAGGTATCTGAGAAGTTGGTGAAGACTAGCATTCAGAAATGGGTTGATAATAGCGGTATTCTTTATGGTCAGAATGGTTTTGTTAGGGGAAGGTCATGCTTTAGCAATCTGCTTATGTATTACAACAAAGTGACAAATTCACTCGATAAAGGAGATGTATATATGGTGTACTTGGATTTTTCAAAGGTCTTTGATAGACTACCACATGACAAGCTAACTAGTGAGTTGGATAGTTGATTGGCTCTCAGACAGGTATCAGCAGGCTGCATATGGAGGAGTGGTATCCCAAAAGAGGAAGGTCATTAGTGGTGTGTCACAGGGAATCTGTTTTGGGACCATTATTGTTTACATTAATGACATTGGGACCAGCTTAACTGGATATGTGCAGCAGTTTGCCGATGCTGCAAAGTTGGGAAAGCTATGAGAAGTAGAGAATCTGAATAGACTATGTGAGTGGAGCTCTCAGTTTAATGTTGCAAAGTGCAAGGGCTTGAAATTTAGTAGATAAGGTTGGGATGCAGAGTATACAATTAATGGAGAAACTTTAAAGGAGGTGGAGATGAGCGATCTGGGAGTGATGGTGAACAGAAACATGAAGTTTAGAGATCACATTGCTAAATGCTGTAAGAATACTCCAATAGATTATGACATGCAGAAGCAAAGAGGTTATGGTTCCCTTGTATAAAGCTTTGATCAGGACATATAAGGACTATTGCACACAGATTTGACTGCCTGGTTTTCAGAGGGATGAGGATATATTGGAGAGGGTCCAGAGAAGGTTTACTAAGTTAGTGTCAGGTCTATGGAATGTCCAATATGAGGGAATATGATTGAGACATATAAGTTGGTGAGGGGTTGTTTTCAGATTAATATGGAGAAAATATTTCGCAGAGTAGAGGGAGGCAAGGGTAGAACCAAAAGCCATCCCTGTAAGTTGTATAAGGAGGGTGTGAGCAGGGGAGTGAAAAGCAGGTCCCTTTTATGGAGAATGATGGCAAGTGAAATACATTGCCTGAAATATCTTGAGTACAGAAACTGTGAATGGGTTTAAGCATGGTTTGATGATCCTTTTGCATGAGAGAGTACCGACCTCCCGTGATGAGTCTTTTATATAATAAAAAAAAATATTTGCTGATATTATATCCAGAATCTTCAGAGTCCAGAAACAGTTTATCAGTACACGAACAGCAATAATTTAGTTAACAGTGGGACTAGTTTAAAAAATTTTAACAGACAACACAAAGAACTAAAGTCCTAATTGGCACCATCTATTGTTGGATAAAGAGAGGGGAGAAAAAAGTATCAATTTGATCTTTAAATGACTGTCTCCCAGACCTCTGGTAAATTGATACAGTCATACTAGTTGAGGTTTGGGGAATGTTTTTAAAGCTGCTGCTGATTCCGTTCACCTAATGACAAACTCCTTTATCACATCCAGGAGTGTATGAAGTACTTGTGACCTGGTTTACTATGGACAGAGAGGAAGAACTGTTGACATCCACATTGGAAAACGTACAAAATGCATTCGGCACTATTGTTATGGCAAGTCAGGACTACCAGACCATTCCATTGGATACATGCTATACAGAAGTCATAAGTCAGATTGTTTTTGGAATCGGCAACAGCTTTAAAACATTCCCAAAACCTCAACAAGTATGGCTGTATCAAATTACAAAAAATCTGGCAGACAGTCGTTTTAAAACCAAATTAATACCCCCCCCCCCACTTTAATTCATTGCATTGTCTGTTACAATCTTTTAAACTAGTTCCACTGTTAACTAAATTGTTGCTGTTTATGTACTGTGACAAGCTGTTTTTGTGCTCTAAAGATGTTAGATATAATACCAGTGAAATATCAGCAAATAAGCTAAATAAATAATTATTTTCTTATTATTCTTGTGTTGGATAAAGAGAATTAATACCATTAAATAAATTGACATTTGTCTTAAACTGAAAATCTGATCAAGCAACCTCTGAGTATATGAACCCTACTTGTTCCTACAATGATTAGTGGCACTGTTGATATAGTCATATATTAAAAAAACTGGCACAGAAATGGAAGATATGAATCCAAATCAAATTTTAATATAAGACAGTCAAGAATCACTAATATGATACCAGCTGGAGCATAATCCAGTCTTTGTAGCCTTGGCTGTAATTACAATTAAAACCACAAGGCTAGTACGTCTGGTAGTGTCCAATGTTTGTCTGTTTTGCAAGATAAAAAAACTTCTCATTTTCATATGAAATGATTAACTTATCAGTTGTCATATCCTTGTCTTGTTATCCCTAAAGTGATCATCTACATCTATATAAATTATATTAGCAACCTAGACAATAAAGTGCATTGTGCTATGTTTGTTAGTCTTGGAATAACTTAAAACTGGAGTTAATAAGATTCACATTAATGAGACCTTTATTAGCACAGCAGTTACAGTGGCAAAGAATGACCAAATTTTTAGCATACTGTTGTGTGTGTTTCCCCAAATGGTTGGTGGGATAGGAATGTTTCATTACTAGAGACTTATTATAGAACAAGGTAGTTTCCTGTTGCCCTCCTTGTCTAATAGTATTCTATGTCTGTAGATATGCATGTTCACAGAGTCAGTTTGCCTGTTTTGAGGGATGAAAAACTAATTTTCATGAGAAAAAACTCTTCACTTCTGTATGAGGCCAACTCACCTTTGACTGAAAATCGCTGAAAAAACTTCTTTGCATCATAGACTGAATTCAAATTCAGATCTTTCCAACCAAAGGGCTTCAGTGAAACTAACCGAGCTATGGAGGCAAGTATAATATTACTAGACCCCAAAACACTACACTAAATCTGCTGTAGCTCAGTTAGTTTCAGTTTAACAATGATAAAGCTTAAGAATCAATCTGAATGGCTAGCATTACATTTCCATCTCTGTAAAATCCAACATTAAATAAGTACAGATGCTTAACATTAAAGCTGCATAACTGCAAATTCCAGTTGCATGAGTATTTTAATAAATGAATACGTTCAAAACCACAGAAGAACAAAAAAAAATGAAATCTACAACTTTACAGTCTCTATTCTCTTTCTCAAATGAGTACTATTTGGGGTCAGTACTGATATTTGCTTCTGAAATGAAATATTGAGTGCTGTATTTTGCACAGGATACATTTGTGGTCTGTCCATGAAGGCTTCTGCTCACTGGCAAAGGGTATTCATGGATAATTAAGATGATGGTTGAAACACACTACCAAATACTGAAACACATGATTAATCTCATGTTATACTAATGTACTTAAGTGCCAAATGAAAGGACTTGTTGCAGGCTACAACCAATTACAATAGCAATCCATAATATGCAGTGGACACCATGCTTGCCTGAAAATTACAGATTCTACTTAGAGTTGCTTCTCATTCCTGGTTGGTCCATTTTTGCAAATGATTGCCGTAGTGGAGAATCTATCAGCTAGTGAATATGCCACTCCCTTGCTAACTGTATGATCATCAGATAAGGTGATCACTGCTGCTGAACCACACATTACCTACTCATATATGAAGCAAAAGAAATGTGGTTCCCTAAAATGAAGGAGAAACATGCATTTTTATCAGGCCACAGATTTGATTGCCAGGTTTTCAAAAGGAAGATTGACTGGGTTGGTTTCTGGTCTCTGGAATGTGAGGACAGACTGAGAGAATGCAAATTACAGAGCCTAGTGGATGGAAGGAAGACATGATCGTGAAGTATAAGTTGGTAAGGGGTAATTACCAGATTAGTGTGAATGAAATTTTTCACATAGACTATCTAGAGACAGGGGAAGAATGAGGGCCATCCCTGGAAGCTGTATAAGGTGGGTGTGAGCAAGAAGGCGAAGAGTAGATTTTTTGTATGGAGAGTGGGGGATGATTGGAATGCATTGCCTGAGAGTGTAGTGATTACGGGGACAGTGAATGCATTTAAGTTGGGGTACGATGAGCTGTGCACGTGAGAGCGGATCCTCCTACGGTGAGTCCCTTGACTCCATGGAGGCCTGTTGATGATGATGATGATAATAATAATAATGAGTAAAAGTGAGCAGAGACAGATGGCTCACAGGCTGAAGCATAGGTAGTGAATTAAATTTGTGCCAGAATTAAAGGTGTACTGGCTGTTGACAGCAGAGCTAGCTTAATGTTTTACTCAGTAGATTACTGGCAGCCAAGAAGTGAAATGCAGGTAGTTATTCCTTGTGGTTTCCTGCATTTCACTTCTTGGCTGCTAGTAATCTGCATTAAGTAAAGAGCTAATTTTAATATCTTATATTTGAATATCAAGATTAATACAACTTTCCTTAAAGATGTGGTACCTATAAACTATAAAAAGCAGTGGAGATGAAGTATAACTCCTGTCTTCCACCTGATTTATTGTCTAACCATATTCCTCTAGATCCTTTGAATTCTAACCGCGGCTTCGTCACTTATCAGATTTTAGTGTTTTGAATAACTATCATTTTTTTTTTTTTTTTTTTTTTTTTGAGATCAAAACAAAACAAAGTATGCCTTTCAGAAATTTTTCAGGAGCACTTAGCAAGGAAATTAATCTATAAATCTTGCTTCCTTTTCCTGCTGTCTTTGCTAGAAACACCAGTTTTTGCTGATTTTCCATTCTGTTTAAGTGATCATATCATACCAACTTAGATTAACTCTGCTTATGCATTCTTGAATAAAATATATAGATGTTTTCTGATATTTTTAGTCTTAATATTCATGCTATTTGCTCATTCCTCTCAATATCTGTGGTCTTTGATCAAATGTTTTAAAATTCATCTAAGATCCATTATATTAATTGATCTTAGATGAATGCCAGCCCGGTTGGCCGAGTGGACAGCGTATCTGCTCTTCAGCCAAAAGGCTGCGGGTTTGAATCCTGCCGTGGGCACGGATGTAGATGATGATGGTAGTTGCAGCTCGTTGTAGTTAGCGGATTGAGTGGTGGAGACAGAGTTGTAGAGTGGGTACCCTCCCTTGATGAGTCTTTGGACTCCCTGGAGGTGTTACGTAATAATAATAATAATTAAAATGATGTTGAACACTGTCATGCATACTGCTAGTTTGATCTTTTGGCTTTTCTTTCTTGCTCCATAAAAATTTATTTATATGGTTTCCTACCACACTACTCTTATTTGTTCTATGATCTATAATCCATATTTTATTTGCCATCTTCACTAAGAATTGTGCATAAAGAGCTAAGCTGTAACCTATTCTATAAGTTCACTACTAGAAACAGTTGTTTTTTGGTTTTTCCCCACTTATTTTCATATCAATTTGTTACAATAACTGTTTATTTATTTAATCAATACCCTAAATTAAATAAGAGTAATTAGGGATGGGTATTTGCATATCACATTTATTACAATAATTACATAATTTAGTTAAAAGACACATCAAAACGTGGGGAAGATTTCAGGAAATAAAATCTGCACAGAGTAAAGAACTATATTTAATGCTCTCTATTTGAACATCAGGTTTAATACCAGTTTTCTTAATAATGTGGAATATATTATTAATAGAAGTGGAGATAAGTGCTTTACACTTTACTTAAAACTGAACTCAAATGTAAATAATTCAATTCTGTTTCAATTCCAAATAAAACATGCAAATTAAAATTCAGTTTCATTGTCTTCATAACTATTAATTTTTTTTTCTTACCTTCACATTATCTATGCTTGTTCACTTTTTTAAGCTGCTCTCTGAAGAGGATAAAATATTACGAAGCTCTTCAACTTTGGAATTATCTTTACTTGTAGCAAAGGAACTTGCTTCACAACAGTCTGAGTCATCAGAATGGAAGGACAGAGGTCTTTTCCTTCCAGCAGGACTAGAAGTTTGAAAAATGCCACCATCTGAACTATTTATACTGTTTTTAGCATACATAATTTTACTGAATGATATATAGTCAGCATTGTTTTCACAACCTCGCAATGGTGGCAAGAAGTCACACAATGCATTTTCTTCCAATTTACAGAGTTCTGACTCACAGGAGGAACAATTCAGTTTGGCACTGCAGGAAGAATGAAAGTCTTGTGTCTCTATGGGTGGTGTTAATTTGAACAATGGTGGTGACTGGATGGGCCTCTCCTCCCTATCATTCTCTTGACAATCTATATCATAATTTGGGTCAGACTGGACGGAGCTGCAACTGAGGAATGGATTATCATCATTTTCTAAAGATGAGAGTGATGGAGGGGAGGATGGCAACTCTGGAGAGACTGAATGTGGAGATATAGCCATTTCTGCTGATATATCTGACCGGGCACTGTGCATTCTGACCAAAGTCCTTCGTAGTAAAGTAGGAGAGGCAGGAAGGGAGTGAGAAGGCTGCCGCCTAAATATTGCTCCTTTTCCCGAGCTTGTAGAATGAAAATTGTCATCTGGAGTAACTGGGGTACCAGGTGGAGTTAAACAACTTGATGGAGAAGGCAATTCAAATGAGCATGAAGGAGATAGTTCCTCATTATCCTTTCCTAATTTATCAAGTATTTTTTGTCCACCTTTGAAGCATGATAATGAGGCAAAAGGATTATGAGAAGTATTATTTCTTCTGTAGTGGGGATCACCTTGAGATATAGCTTCTCCAATATCTTTAGGAGTAACAGCTGCTTCTTTCATAACAACCCCATTGGATTTGATTCCTTTTTTATTATCACGTATAGCTTCCATTTCATCATCCTCCATTCTTCTCCGCCAATGGGTAACTAAAGTAAAAGAACAAAAATTTAACACATAAATATAGCATATTATCTACTTTTTTTATCAAATTGAAATATCAAGATCTTATGCCTTTATATGTAAACAGACACACACACACAACAAAGACTTACAAATTGCCTGGACACTTTTGATTCCATCAGAAGCATCCCCTTGAGAATAATAACCTCCATTAACACTGGAAGGAAATGAATGTCCACCTTTACCAAGTATTTCTTCAGCACCTGTACAGCCTGAAATCATGTTTTCTAAAGTGTTTATACACTCTTTGAAAGATGGACGGCAAGATGGATCAATCTGATGGATCAAAAATAAGAATATAAATAAATATTAAATCATTTGTTTATGGATGCCAATCTTTTTTGATAAGTTCCTGAAAGAAATCTGTTTTAGAAACTTATCTTATTGAAATGGCTTATATTAGCAAAACAGGTGTGATACTTTAACAAAGAAATATAAATCTGAGGAAAAAGGTTATAAAAGTTTTGTCTTGGTTTGAAACCAATTCAGAAGGTAGATAAAATACAAAATAACCATACTGTAGACCATAGGTAGCCAACAGCAGGCCCGTGCCAGGATAAAAACTATATTAAATTATATATATTGTCAATTTAGCTATTAGTTTTGACTGCAGATTTCTGATTGATATACTAGTTATATTCATTATTTCTGATGATGGAAACAATTAGTCAACAATCATCACAAAGAAGCCGACTGCCTGATGACTTTTAAAAATTTGTTACGAATATCGTCATCATCGTTGAAAATCGACTTTGATGAATTTGTTGCCGCACGTTTTCATTAAGTTGTGTTACATGTAAAAAAAACAGAAATATGTAATTAAATTTAATTTAACTTATATTTAAATCAATCAAGTATTTTATATTGTTCTCCCAGTAGTAAAATGATTTAACAAATATAATAATTCAATATATATAACTATTGCCTTGAAAAAATGCAGAGTTTATTTTTATTTAAGTTCTGTCTAAAAATGTGTGGCCTGTGACGCTACCACTCATCATATATTGGCCCTCATATAGAATGAAGGTGGGCACGCCTGCTGTAGACCATGCAAACAAAGTAATGTTCGTGCCATTAAGTGAGTAATGTGGTTGATGAACCCTGTCTTTGGTACAAGTTTCCTTGATACTGCACTATTTAAGTCTCTTTCCCCCCCACCCCCTCACAGTCAGCATATTTGTTGTTTAATACTTTTGATTAAATTCCACTGATTTCACGATACTATGACAGTGAGTATATTTTATCATGAATAAGTTTGAAACCAAAATAAACCTTTTCAAGATTCTTTCCTCAATAATTATGATTTACACTATCAACCATGACTTGCTTACAGAATATATAACTTATAAACATGGGCAAGTATTCTAGATTTCTAATTGGCCTCCAGGTAAACCACTCAGTTTGAAACAGTGCTACCAGCCAATTTTGTGGCTTTACTGATGATGCATATAATGAACACTTTCTAACTAAAGGAAAAACTTATTTAGAATGAGTGACCATTAGTTAGTGCCATTTTTATCCCAGTTGTCTCTAATTGCACTGTTTGTTGAGAAACATATTACACAGCCTGCAGATGTCTCTGTAGCTTATTCAGTGATACAATAGGAATGTTTTACGATCTCGAACTTCACGGATACATTGAATTTTATTCTATGCATTAATGATGCATAGCTGAAAATTAACACGGACCCCCTGAAGACCTTTCATCTACCCCCGGGGGTATGTGTACCACACTTTGAGAAACACCAATGTAGAGTTCAGTGGATGCGCATGCGCTATCATCGACGATATCACAGCTGTGTCCTGTTCGTTTAAACTTTCTAATTGTTGTCGCAGTTGTGAACGGTGATAAATTTCTGCCGTTAAATTTTCTCTAACTTTCTTGGCAAATTATGGCTGAAAAACGTCGGCATTGTTACAATATTGCATACAAGTTACGTGTGATTGTGTATGCTAAAGAACATGGAAACAGGGCTGCAGAAAGGTATTTTGGACTACCCCAAACTGAGAAAATAAGAACTTGGCAGAATCAGGAAGAGGATTTAAAAAAAAGCAACTCACAGTAAACATAACCTATGAAGTGGAACTGCAAAATGGCCAGAACTAAACACTTGGATTTTAGACCACAGAAAAGAGGGACTTTCAGTGTCTACAAAAATGATTATTCATCAAGCGAAAGCAATAGCCACTAACAGAGGGATCGCCAACTTTACTGGATCAACATCATGGTGTTCAAGATTCATGAAGAGAAACCAGCTATGTATGCAGACTAAAACAAAAAATATCACAAAAGATGCCAACTGAATACGAAGAAAAAATGATTGAAATTCATCGATTCATCATTAATGCAAGAAAACGAAAAAATTTTGAACTTGCGCAAACAGGAAACATGGACGAGGTTCTGCTGACTTTTGATGTGCCCTCAAACAAAACTGTAGATTCCAAGGGCACACTAAATGTGTTACTATTAAAACTTCGGGGCACAAAAAAACTCACTACATGGTTGTTTTATCCTGCTGTGCTGATGGGACAAAATTGCCGCCACCCAAAGAAAAACTGCTTAAAGGAGTGTTTGTACATGTTCATGCAAAAGGCTGGATGGATGGAGGAGGAATGAAGTTATGGATAGATAAAATTTGGTCTAGGTGCCCTGTTGAAGAAGCCTGCCATGCTAGTATGGGATCGGTTTCGTTCTCACAGAACAGACGATGTTACAAATAAACTCAAGGAATTGAAAACTCAGTTATCTGTAATTCCAGGAGGTCTAACTAGTCAGCTTTAACCTTGAGATGTCTGTATTAATAAACCATTTAAGGGATTTATGAAGGAGAAGTGGAATAGCTGGATGCAGTCTTAAGATTTTGAGGTTATGCCATCAGGGAGAAGGAAGAGGCCTAGCTTTCCTCAAGTTTGTGAGTGGGTCAAAGCTTCATGGGATGCTGTGAAAACTGAGACAGTGGTTAAATCATTTAAGAAGTAAGAAGTGTGGAATTAGTAATGCACTGGATGGTACAGAGGACAATTTGTTGTATGAGGACTCAGATTCTGATTTAGAAGAGGTTTCAAGTGTCTCTTCATTTAGCTCTGGAGATGAATTTCTGGGTTTTGACGATTAAAAGGAGGGTACTCTTTCCTAGTTAGATTATGTATTTGTTGAAAGTAGACCTACTTATTACTTTATATTTGAAATACTGTAAATTCATTATAATATTCAGTGATAAAGTTTTTTTCCTAAAAAACGTGTACAAAAAAGGGGGTGCGTCCTATACACCGGTGCATCTTATACGCCGGCAAATATGGTAAATGGAACTGTGATCACATCATTTGGAACAACGAGCATTTGAAATGTTCAAGAAACAGTTTTTTTCTTTCTGCTTTACTACCCACCCACACAGCGCAGGTGTGATTTAATTTGGCAATCTCTCATGTACAGGACTGATATTAAAAATTTTTACTGTTAAAAAAAACTTGAGCCTTTCAAAATTTAACTCTCAGTATTTTTATAGACAGATGAACAGATGATGGAGTATGTGACTTCCATAGCAGATAATGAGAATGCATGATAGAGTGCAAACCTGCCATGAAGGAATGCTGTTATGTTTGGAGCAGGTAATGTTAAAACTCATGCCAACAAATTTGCAAAATCTTTTCACATGCACACCAAATAAGCAACTGCCAGTTTGATGTGTGTGGTGCAATATTGAACTTCACGATATACAGGAAAAAAATACCAGTCCACAGAATCAATGTACTTTTTATGGAAATTGATAAAATATACTGAATACTAGCTGAAATAACTAATTAATATTTCTGATATGTTGACAAAGTCAAACTGCCAGGGAACTTGATACAATATGATGTGTGCATGTAGGCTTTGTGTAAATGAGGCTGAATCATGGCAACTAAAGTAGAGCCTAAAGTTCTGAAGATGAGTGCTTCCCAAATTTGGGGCAGTTTCATGCAACCAAATTTGTTGAGGTTTGGGATCCTTAAGGCTGAGGAACTTCAAAAAACCTCAACAAATTTGGTTGCATGAAACTGCCCCGAATTTGGAAAGCATTCATCCTCAGAACTTCGACCCAACATCCAGAAACATCCATTTTAGTCCATGGAGGGGGGGGGGGGTCCATACTGCAAAAGGATATTTAATGCAAAAAAAAAAAAAAAATATCCTTTTGCACTTTTGATGAACATGTGCAAGGAATGGAAGCTTTCTATCAAAAATGAGTCATAATAACTTATCTTCTGCTGCTAGTGAGATAAAGTTTGTCCCATCATTAACTATGGATCTGGGTGAAGAGTATTTTTGGAGAAAGTGTGTGCAGACATTTTTTTTTCTGCTGAAAACTTGGACCAATTACTAAGAGCCTGTGAATAGATATGATTGATTACATGTTGAAGTTGTCTTTCAATAACCCTCATGTTAAAAGAATGATAGTGAAGTGTGAAGTTATCAACATATAGAGCCTACTGTAGGAGGAAGTTGTTCAGTGATGGAGTTTACCATGACAGCAAGCATGGTAACAGTGTCACACTTAAGACAGAGCCTTGGGGAACATCTTCTTGGCAAAATTGGTGGGATAACGTGTTCTCAATTGGACTTGGAAGATCCAGCTAGAGAAAACAAAGTTTTAATAAAAACAGGAAAATACCCCCAGATAGAATAGGAAAACGATTAAAAACCAGGAGAAGTACAGCAAAGAATATGGAAAGAAAGTACAGAAAAAGAGAAGAATGAAAAGTGCCAGTACCATCACTGGGAGATCTTCTCCATCACAAACATGTGCTCTACATAGAGGGGCCAAAATGGGCAATAAATCTTATACATAACTTGCTTTTTTTGAATGAACAGTGAATATTAAAATATTATATATGAGAGGTCACTACCCAGACCGGTTTCAACCTTTTTTGAAGTCTCATCAGTGAGTAGGTAGACCTAGAAGATATCAAAGCTTAGTGAAAAGAACTTACATACTTTCACTATATGAATGCCATAAAGGTGTGCCATAAATGAGACCAGTGGTCTCATTTATGGTCTCACTACCGGTCTGGGTAGTGACCTCTCCTCATAATGTAATGACAGTATTACATCTCCTAGGAGCTGTGTTTTACATTATGAGAGAATATCAAGAACAGTGAGGGAGCTTGCTCCACCTTTGCTTCGAATTGCCTTTGCCGATAGTTTTTCGGCATTGAAACTCATATAGATTGCAGTTCTCGATCTTGAGTTTCACTTACTGGCTATATAACAACATAGGATTTTTATCCGCTTAATACATTACACAGTTAAAACAGACATTTTACACTCACACAACCCTAACACACTACTTAGTATTATACAATACATACTAGACAATTAGTAGGGAATAAGTGTTTCTCCCAGCATAGCTAACTTCAGAAATTTACCTTGTACAAATATATCATATACATTTATGCCACTCTGACACGCTACTCAGTATTTTACGAAATTTAGCACAGACACTTGCTTAACATATTTATATACAAATTTTACATATCTACAATCCAGGAAATATTGACATGTTGTGCTTACTCAGTTCTTTTTCTTTATAAACAGTCCTTTACCACGAACAAAGCTTCCATTGGGACATCTCAAATCTTTGCCATGATCTGGATACTTCTTTCTTTAACTTCATCATCATCATCAAATTCCTTCAATGTACCCTCAAGGGGTGTACAGGATATGACAGTACTACATGAAAAAATTACATCATTACTAACTTCCTATCTACAATTTTCCTCCAAATCAGTCTGTTACTTGTCAAGACACCAACATTATCAGATCTTATATTTCTATCGTCTAAGGCACTTTGTACCGTATCAATCCACCTATATCTTGGTCTTCCTCTGGGTCGTTTTCCTGCCAACCTGGCAGAGAACACTTGTTTTGCTAATCTTTCCTCTCCCATTCTATTTAAGTGACCATACCATCTGAGATTAGCTCTGCTAACGCATTCCTGGATGCTGACAATGTCAAGTTCTTTCCTAATATCCTCATTTTTAATATGATATTGCCATTGATGCCATCTGTTCACGCCTCTACTCTTTCTCAGGACTCTCATATCTGCGGTCTCTAGTCTTTGGTCAAGTGTTTTACTTCTGACCCAGCTCTCAGATCCATAAGTTAAAATTGGTTTGAACACAGTCTTGTATACAGCTAATTTAGTGTTCCGACTAATTTCTTTCTTATTCCATATGAATTTATTCAATTGACTTCCCACGATACCAGCTTTGCTGATTCTGTTGTCTATTTCTATATTTAGTTTACCATCTTCAGTAAAAATTGTGCCTAAGTAGCTGAAATGTTTTACTTGTTCCACAGGTTCTCCATTCACAACACAGTTGACATTTTCAATGATTCTGCCTATTTTCATTGTCTTTGTCTTTTTATTGCTGACCTTCATACCATATCTATTACAACAGCTATTCAATTTAGTCAGAGAATCTTGCAGACTTGTAGCGGATTTATTTAGAAGTATAACATCATCCGCATAAAGCAAAGAGCTGACATTAACATCTCCAATTTTGATATCAGGTTTAATACCACATTCCTTCATAATGTGATCCATATAGATAATGAATAACAGAGCGGATAATGTACATCCTTGTCTCACACCAGATTTAACATTAAACCATCTTCCTGTACTTCCTTCAATTCTAACTGCTGACTCACAACTCAAATAAAGACTAAGTATTGCTTGATATAATGCCCCATTGACACCATATAACTGCAGCGTATTGAATAGCTTCTCTCTTGGCACCTTGTCATATGCCTTTTCCAAATCGACAAAACTTAAATACAGATCTTTGTTATATTCCCATGCTTTCTCGACTATTTGTCGTAAAGTGAAGATCTGATCCTGACAGCCTCTGTTTGGCCTGAATCCAGCTTGTTCTTCACCAAGCTTTTCTTCCACAATTCTTCTCAACCGTTTCTCAAGTATACTTGCATAGATCTTGCCAGGAACACTCAGTAGGGAAATACCTCTGTAATTCTCACATTCAGTTTTATTTCCCTTTTTATATATGGGTACTATGAGAGCTCTACTCCAATCATCGGGAATTCGTCCCTCTGTCCAGGCTTTCTGAACTATGCAGTGCAGCCACTGTAAGACTCTTATACCACCATACTTCAGCATTTCTGGTCGAATATCATCTACTCCTGCTGCCTTTCTACATTTCAAGCCTTTGATGGCTTTTTCTACTTCAAGTATGGATATGTATTCCTGACTGCATGCCTGGTCAGTGTTTTTTATCACTGTGCTGTCATCACTGCTTGTTTCATTTAGCAGTTTTTCAAAGTAATTACTCAATACTTCAAGGATATCTTTTTCTCCTGTTTTCATTTCACCTTTATCATCTCTAATTCCTTTTACAGCACTCTTTCCTCCATTCCTAAGCTTCTTCAACAACCTCCAGAATATTTTGCCACCTTCTTGATATTTATTTTCTATATTCTTGCCAAAGTCCTCCCATGACTTTTGTTTAGCTAGTTTTACACACTGTTTAGCTTTCTTACATTTGTCTCTGTATTCTGTAAGAGTAAAAGCTGACTTATTTGCCAGGAACTTTTGATATGCTTTCTTCTTTTCCTTCACTGCCTCTTTAACTTCCTGTGTCCACCAGGGAGTTCTGATTTTTTTATCTTTGCACACAACCTCACCACATGCCTCTCTGGCAGAATCAATCAATGTTTCCTTCAGAGTTTGCCACTGAATCTCCAAGGTTTGATTCCTGTTCTCAAACTCTTTCATTTTCTTTTCAATAATATTTCTGTATTTTAGTCTACAGTTTACATCTGAGAGCTGCTCAACTTTTATTCGCTTTAAAACTTTCTTACATGTTATTCTTTTCAATATGAAATTCAATTTTATCCTGCTCAAGACTAAATAGTGATCACTTCCAATTTCAAATCCTCTGTACACTCTGGTGTCCTGCACCAGGGAGAAAACATCACTATCAACAATAACATAGTCAATGAGACTTTTCTTATTCCTAGCCTCTTCTCTCCATGTGAATTTGTGCACATTTTTATGTTGGAACATGGTGTTAGTAATAACCAGTCCATGTCCTGAGCAGAAATCCAACAGGTATTTGCCATTATTATTAGCTTTGCTCTTTTCTCCAAATTTTCCCAAAATATTATTGTATGTCTCACAATCATTTCCTACTTTGCTATTTAGATCTGCAACAAGGACCAACTTTTCCTTTTTCATTGTGTCAGTTGCTTTTTCTAAAGCGTCAAAAAATTCCTCCACTTCTACCTTAGTAGAACCTTCTGTGGGACCATAGGCACAAATAAGTCTCATTGTCCAGTTCCCCATTCTCATATTTGCCCACATTACTCTACTTGAGACTGACTGCCATTCAATAAGATTAGCCTCGTATTTTGTGTTGAATACTATGGCTACTCCTTCTTTTCCTTGATTGTTATTGCCTGAATATAACATTTTGTATTTATTGCTCAGAAAGATCTCACCAGTTTTGGTCTTTTTTGTTTCAGTCACCCCTATTATGTCGATCTGGTACTTATCTAATTCCTCAGCTAGCTCCATTTCTTTGCCATTCAGGCTTCTTACGTTGATAGTACCGATCTTTAACTCTGGTGATGTTGAGTTGGGGTTTGTTTTCAGATTTGTTCCAGTAGCTGACTTTTCGCTGTTCGCCCTGGTTCCCTGGCGAAAACAACGGGGGGCCTTGTTTAACCGGGCGACGCCCCAGCCGGCATGAAATTTTGTCATGTTGTACCATCAATTTTTATTTTGGTTTAACCAATAAGAATACAATTTGGTCGGCTAAATCCCAAATTGCCAGCCCATCCTCGTTCGTTCAGTATCAAAGTAGATACCCAACAGGGTGCACCACGAGAAGGTGAGGATTGGACATTAGGTCAGAAGCCCTGGTCGGTTCTCCGCATTCCTTTAAAGGCTATGTGGAGGTCTCCTCTCAGTTATACAGCTTTGACCCTTAAGCATTCTTTAACTTGGACGTGTCTATACTACCGTTGAAGATGTTTTGGCTTGAGAAGCAAATGATATCCTTCCTTTTTTTCTTCTACAGCTTGCAGCTATCTGTTGATTACACTAGTAGGCATCAGGAGAAACTCTGATTTTGCCTTTGACATTAATCCATAGGATCCCCGAACAGCCGATCTTGATTTTGCGGGGGGGGGGGGGGGAGGGCAGTCTGCCATACGGGGATATATCGACAGATTGGAGAGTTACTGTCAACAAAACTCCAACGATAAACCATCAGGATCACGAGGTACCAACTACCAAACTTCCAACCATGAGCTCCTAGTTGTTGCCTCTTCTCTTCCCATACAGCCAAAAACAGGACCAAAAGCAGCCTTTTTTCTCTCCCTTTGAGCCCCTTAAATATCCTCCTTGTCCTTTGTTCCTATTCCAACGTGTCCGTGATTACCCTCTGGCATGATGATGTCACTCAGTTCTCTCTTGCCTTTGTTTTAGGTGCTTAATTTGTTCGCAAGTTGTTGCAAACTTTTCTTTTATATTTCTTGCTGATATTTTAATTAAGCATAATCCTTCTCCTCTATTTTTAAACACTATAGTTACAAAGGTAATATCTAATACATTTCACAAAGTAGTTAATTTACATTAAAAGAACATTTATACATTGTATTTTCTATATTATTTTAATTTGACACCCTTGTAAAATCGAGTCCGACAAGTTAACTAAATAAACTTATCATGTGAGATTTTACAGCACCATGCAAGGATATTAGGTTTCAGTTACAATTTAAATTGTTTCTAGAATTACTTGGTTTAGTGCTGCGTACTTGTCACAGTTTCATTGTGCTCATAGAAAACTCGTGAAATATTAGTGAGTTTAATAAATGTATTTTCTACCCCTGTTGGTGTTAGTTATTCTATTAAGCTTTATTATGTATAATGAACAACACCTAAGCCTTTCTGTGCGAAATATTATATCCACTCATAACTACACTGTATTTTATGTTTTCAACTATTATTTCTTCATCAATCTAAATGGAACATGTTTTATTCTTTCAACCTTTGAAAGAATAAAGCATGCCTTCTTTTTTGTGAATCTCATAGGCAAACATATTGTGGTGAGAGGTGAAAACCAAAACAACCGGATATGAATGGATCCTGCCAACTTCTAGTTCAGATGTGAAATGTATTAATGTAACAAAATAAAAGAATACTCATGTAACTGAAGCTGATCAGAGCTTAGAAGACTACAACCTTCTCTATATCTGAGGTTTTGTGTTGCATTCTTAAAGACAAATTCTGCCCAGGAGGCCAAACCTTTAAATTTAAATTTTACTGGCATGATAGGTGTTCCAAATTGGTGGTTCTCCTTAGAGAACAGACAGAAACCTTATGAGGGCAAACACTTCTGAACACTTATTGAAAAGTTGTACCTCAATAAATGAACCATCTGCTAGTTCTAGAAGGGCTTCAAAATTAGCATAATAAATCTACTGAAATATCCTTTTATTTGCAGTTTATCATCTTTTAAGTAATGCAATAGCAAAGCATCTCAGTGATAAAGACTGTATTCTCATAAGCTCTCCGATCAGTTTCCAACCATTTAGTCAGGAAAGAATAATGGAATTTAATTTTAAAAAATCCACCATTCTTTCTTGTAATGATATTCGTTGGGTATTAGTTCCAGAACTATGGAACTAATGGATGTATTGTACTGCTTGATGTGACTAACATCACATTTAGATATAACTGTAGAAAGTTTTCCCTCTTGGTTACAAAGCAAATTATACTTTCTACAACTATCTCTGATACAGAGTATTTTAATAATATAGTGATACACCATTTTACTATATGTAAATGGAAAATTAATTCTACATGTATTTCACTTAATTAAATACAATGAGAATAAAGTTCACTGTTCACCATTACTAGGAAATTATTAACAGAGACAATTAAAAATATGCTTCTGTAAGTTGCTTATCTTTTTCAATACAGGTATCCCCCGATTAACGCAGTTAATTAATCCCTCGATGTTACCGCGTATATCAAAATCACGTTAATCCAATTTAATAATCAATGGTAAAAAGTACAATTCGTCCCTGATTGATTACTGTACTAATAGTTCGTTTTATATGGTACTCTTTTAGGAAAGATAAAAATTGAATGCAAAGTAAATGTTTAATAAATACTTGTACCTACATTAGTTACTGCAATTTTTTTTAATCAAAAAAGAGTAATTTGAACAGTTTTAGTTTTTTTTCTTATCGGCATAAATTCTACGATAACAAGAAAAATGACTCTCCAGACCTCAGCAAACAAGCATTCTTCAATTAACATCTGGATCCATATCCATTACTTGCTGCTTAAGCGATTCTAAACTGCGAAATATTCCATCTAGTTCTTTGACTGTTATTTCCTCTGGAACCTCATCTTCACATTCCATTTGCTCGTTGTTTTCATATGTGCGTTGTTCAATTTCAAGAAGATCGTTGTCACTGAAATCTTTTGAATTTGAATCCAATAATTCTTTAACATCTTCTGCATCAACACCATCAAACCCGAGGTCTTCACCAATTGCAATGATTTCTGTGACCACGTTGTTCACAGGATTTCGAAAACAACCTAAGTCATTAGCGCATTCTGGCAGAAGGTTTTTCCAAACAGCTTTCATGCAACTAAAACACTTGCTCCCATGAGTCATGAATGTTCTCAATTGCATCTTTAATGTTAAATTTTTTCCAAAATTTGTGGAGTGTAATCGCATTTTCTCCCATTGTTGTTTCTACTGCTTTTGAGAATGTCTTTTTAAGAAAATAGGCTTTGAAAGTTGCAATGATGCCCATATCCATGGGTTGTAGCAATGATGTCGTATTTGGTGGGAAAAATAAAACTTTCACATTCTCACTCAGATCATTAAGAGAATTTGGATGACCACGAGGCTAGCAGCCTCATGAGCAACGATTAATGCACCTTTAAATTTGCGTGGTAAATTTAAAGGCGCATTAATCAAAATTCTTGCCGCGTATATTAAGGGATTGCCGTAATTAATTTCGCCATGATAATCAAATCCGTGTTAAGCAAGGGATACCTGTATTCTAATTCAAGAAATTATTCTAATGTTAATTAGAACAGTATACTTAGGTTGAAAGAAGTTTGAAAATATGAGTACTGTGACAAATAATAACAAGGAACTAAGTGAGTCCACTGATCAGTATATATATATGTTAATAAAGTAGTTCATTAACACATGGATTAATGAATTACTTCATTAACACTATAATAGGCAATACATTGTCATCAGCTAACAGAATTCCAACAAAAAAAAAAAAAATCTGAAAATGCTTCCATATAAAATTCAAATGGATGATAGCTTCAGAAAATGTGCATGTATCTGTATGGGATTGGGGATTTTTATAAACTACTTTGACAATTTTCAAGGAAATCCTGCACTTTATCAAAACATGTGATTCACAAAAAAAAACAAAAAAAAAACTTGTTAAGCCCTTATTTAACTTGTTGATACAGCATAGTGGTACTATTTAAGGAAATTAACAATGTATACTATATATTAATTAGAAAAACTTAATAAAACTTAAGAAAAACTAAAGTATGAGTGAAGCTCTAAAGTAGTGCTACTAGTGGGCTGGGATGAGTATTCTTGGCTGTTGGCTAAAGTTCTCAGGATAGGGTAGTTCTTTAAGGCTGAGACAGATGCCAGGAAAAGTCTTTTGTATTTACTTTGGTGGAATAAGGTGGCCTTTCACCATAGTATCTGGTGGTGGTGTGCAAGACATGGTCAGCAAGCCCTGAGTGACTATAGTGATGGAACTAGATGTAGTCTTTGTGTTTGACGATTCTGATGTTGACTGTCCTGAATTTCTCCCTACTGGCAAACCTCTGCCCCACAAGGGCCTACAGTTTGGTTATGCTATGTTGCCATTTGGCCACATGGCTCTGAGGCTCAACACTTTCATAACCAGCACCCCAGGATCTAATTCACAGAGAAATTAAAAAAACAACAGTCTCCCCTTTATAGACACCTTAGTTATATGCCAGCCTGATGGATCTTTGGCAATCTCAGTTTACAGAACCCCCCCCCCCCCCCCACACACACAAACACACATAGGCAGAAACATTCATCAACAGTCACTTTTCTCCCCTCCCAACAGTATGAGATTATTTAACCCCATAGAGTAAAATTGATTAGCTCTGATAATAATGCCCTCACCATTGAAATTGAACACATTCACAACACCTTCTTAGTGGTGACTACAATGGCTACAATCTCTACTGAACATGAAACCCTGAAACCAATGGGAATTGATTGTATTTATCATTTTAACTAAAGTTTCTATAATGTCGAAAAACAAAGGCAATGCTTTGCCATCGGAACTTTGTATAATGTATAATAGCTATGTGTAAGAGCACAAGAATGTTGTTTACGATTCAAGTGTGCAAGAAAGCTGTTTGTAAGCTCTGTGCATGAATACCTTCAAAGCTATTTTCAGAGAAGTTTCCACTGCCTGACAAGACAAGGAAAAAAAAGCGCATGGAGGAGAAAAAAGAACCGGACAGTCTTAACAAAAGGATCAAGGAGAACTGCTGATACCCTTGGTGCAAGGTCCCGAGAAGGCAAAAATGAGAAAGACAAATTAGAGGCCACAAATAAGAATGCAAAGAATGAAATAGAAGTGAACACATTAGAAATAGAGAGAAGTAGTATAACTTTATTTGGGGAAGCAAATAAAATTATTTTTTATTTGGTTGTATAAATATGCTTCAAATATAAGAAGCACTTATCCTGAGAACTTCAGCACAACAGCTAAGAACATCCACCCCAGCCCGCTAGGGGCACTACTTGAGGACTTTAGACTTACCTTTGTGCTACAGCCTCAGTCATACTTACCCTATGTAGTGCCTGCATGCATATATCAATTTGTTCTTTATTCCCTGATGATGATGATGGCAATTTGACTTTGCCAAAATACTGGAAGCAGGCACTACACAGGGTAAGTATGACTGAGGCTGTACCACTTGGGTACAGCCCCAGTCATACCCTATACTTTTTTATTACTTATACATTGGTTATCCATGACATTGTTAATTTCCTTAAGTAACAATGTCATGGATAACCAACGTATAAGCCTTTCCACCAGAATTGTTTATACAAAAGAACATTAGCAGCAAGTGCTTGAAGATGTCTTCACCCATTTCTCCCAGGCATGGATGCTTAAGTTATTATTATCAATACGGGCTACTCCAAGGAGGAGCTAAACATCATGCCAAGAACTATCAAACATTTGTGCAGTATCTATCATATTCTGCTTTGAACTCATTCAGTCATGGCACCCACATCAGACCCTGGCAAACTATTCCACTCATTCACTACTATCCAAGCAAAAAACCTGGTTCTAACACCCTTGCTAGCTACACTCTTACTCAGTTTCTATGAATGGCCCCTAGTTCTCTCACCATCAGACCTTTTCTGAAAAATTTCCTCTAAATTAATCTTGTAAAAACTCCTCAGTAATTTGTATGTCTCAATCATATCACCCCTTTTCTACCTATCAACTAGTTTCTGTAACTCTTAAATCTTCAACCTCTTCTCGTAAGGTTCATTCTATAGACCTGCTACCAACTGGTCATATACCTCTGAATCCTCTCTACCTCCTCCTCGTCACCAAGAAAGCCTGGCACCCAGTAGTCAAGATGGGATCTTATCAAGGCTTCATAAAGAGAAACAATAACCTGCTTGTCTCTGCTCATGAAAGTATTCTTCAGTAACCAAGCAATCTGATGAGCTGCTTTAGCTACTTTTGCTATGTGCCCCCTAAATTTCAATTCCATATTCACTAATACTCCCATGTCTCTGGCTTTGTCAATTTCCTGGATTACAGTTCCACCAATGTGGTATACAGCTGGTAATCTTTTCACCCAAAATGCATAAACTTACACTTTACCACATTAAACTGACTACCATTCTCCTTTGTCCAGTCTGCCAATCTATTCAAATCATCCTGCAAAATTTTGACATCATCTGTATTAACTATTGATCTACCCAACTTTGCATTATCAGCAAATGACTGAACAGTTCCTCTCAGATCCTTTCCTATATCGTTAATGTACAAATTAAACAGAATTCTGTAGCATACCAATAGTCACAGGCCTTCATTTGAAATCTACTCCTGAATAAACTACTCTCTGAAAATTCTCCATCAACCACCTTTCTATCCATCTCACCAACCCTGTGTGCAGTCGTTTATTAGAATTCCATGTGGTATCCTGCCAAAGGTCTTTGCAAACTCCAGCAGTATCACTGTAAACCCATTATCATTATCCAACTCAGCCATCACTGTATTATAAAACATGAGAAAGATAACAAGGAATGACTTACCATTCACAAAAACCATGCTGCCAACCCCCCATACAGTATCCCATTTCCATGTATCCATTCCTGTATTTTGCTCTTGAATAATTTCTCCAATACCTTGACAACGACTCCTGATATGCTGATCAGTCGGTAATTTGCAAGAGCAGTCATGGAGCCTCCTTTATGCAATGGAACTATTTTCCCCTCTTTCCACCCCCCTCGGGACTAACCCAGAGCTGAGACTTAGATTAAACAATATGGCCAAGGGCACTGACAATTCTCTTGCTGATTCACGTAAAACTCAAGCTGGTATACCATCCAATCCCACAACTGTATTCACATTAAGGTTCTGTAATATGCTATGCACCTCCATTTACCTCAGTTCCCATATAAGCCTTTGGCTCTCTCGTTAATGCATATCACCACCTGGATGATATACTCTTGCAAAGTGTTCACTTTGTAATTCTACTATTTCGACTGATTCAGTTACCTCCCTACCATCAGCATTCATTAAAATCATTCTGCTACATACATTTTTTTCTTTAACTTGCAGCATATTGAAAGAACTGTACGGGATTATCTTTAGCTTGCATTGCTAACTTCCTTTCATAGTCTGCTTTTGCCTTTTTTACCACACTAGTTACCCTTCTGGCTTGCTTTGCACTCTTCATGTGCCTGCTGGTCACCTTTCTCCTTAAATTTCCCCTCTACAATTATTTCTTTCTTTCTTTTTTTTTCAGCTCCAGCTTAATGATGATATTCATCCATTTAACTCTCACTTGATTTACTCTCCTGACTCTAGGTATGCAGTCTGCCATTACTTCCCTCAAATGCATTACAAATACATTACCTCCAATACACTATCAACAACAGCCCTTGCTGCTTTACATGCCATGGCACCGATCCAAGCAATCTCCTAATACTTACCAGCCCTGTAATTCCACATATACCCTGTCTTAACTGAAAATTTCACACATTTAGCTACCTCCCAGGTCAAGACCATATGATCATTCTCACCAGTTAGTGAGAATGTGGTCATATTCATTATAGACAAATTCTCAGATGCAATTACTAGATCGAGCACTCTTGAATTCCTAGTATATTCCATCACATGCTGTCTCAGGTAATTATCCCTTAGTAACTGCATAAGTTCCATTTCCTTCCTCCCATGTGTCCCACTCAACTCAATGAGTTGAGTTCCTTCTGTTGGAAGATTATTTCCAAGTTCAAAGAAACAATCTTCCAACAGGAAGGAACTCAACTCATAAGCAAATACAGGTTAGGATGTTCTCAGATGCATATTAAGCTGGCTAAGAGCCCCTAAAAATTTCTACATATGGAAAAGTTGACATTTCTCTCAGTCTGGTAAACTTGTGTGTCTGTATTGAATTTGTCTTTATCTTCATTTAAAATATTGGAAACTGTTCCAATTCATCATCAAAATGCATAATATCTATATCATTCTTATAGATTTCTTTTCATTTTTCCACATAACTTGGGTGCCCTGGCAGCCATTAGGTCTAACACCTGCCTAATCAACCTCTAGACATTCTCCATGAAGACTGCAGCAATTATATTATCTCAAATTACTCAGCCACCTGACTCAATTCCTGTGATTACTGCCACTGAGATATTACTATGTCCTCCCAAATGGTTTATGATATGAAAGAAAATTTTAAATCTTCCATTTCATAAACTTGTAGGACTATATGTTTATATGTTATGAGATATATGCAGATATAAACAAAATGTTTTTACTGACAAAAATTAATAACATATTGTGCTGTCTTTAGCCATATTAACTGCTTCGATGTATGTACCAAGTTGAAAATGCATTGTACTCCTCTTTTAAAGTATTAGTAAGTGTTCTACTACAAACTTGCTAATGGCAATTACTAATTCTACATTCTGTTTCATCCCACATATGTTCTACTGGGTTATGCTCAGATCTCATGGCTGGTTAGGGCAATATTCCAATGTTATATTGAATGGTACAGGAGCTAGAATCATAAAAATAACATACAACTATTCAGAACATTGATGTAAAACCTAGAAGTCATCAAGAATTCTCTGCCCCACAACGTGGATCTAATCCATAATCACAATGAACAATGACAATGTACAAATTTTTACTAAAGTCTCAATACTACTCAGAGCTAAACTTTCTCCCCAAATTATCTCTAGCTGAAATCAAGGCTCTAATATCCTTGAGACATAATAAGCAGACAAGAGTGAAGCTGTGGTTATCATGGGCACCACTGAGTACAACGAAAAAATTTCTTTTCTGTTACAAGATCTTTTCCCCAGAGATTCCTCAGACCTCTACCAACAGTCAAATTAACATGTTTGTTCTGGGCAGCATCTGCATGTGTATAAACTGCTGCTTCAGCATCAAGAGGTTGCATTTTCACAAAGCTTATATGTCACGTTAGTTGCAACTTTTTCGATACAATTTTATTTGTAAAATTAGTATTTGTGCAGTGTCTGGATGATAATGAATATCTTACATGTAATTCAAACTGATTCAAGTGATATATATATATTCTCATGTTGATCATTTTTCTTTATATAAATTGTGAGCTTTCTGCATTATAAAAAGTTATGATACTTATTTTCTGGAAATGAAAATTTGAAAGAGGATATCAGGACAAATGTGTTTAGTTACCTGCTATGTTTAGTTCTAAAATAAATCTGTTTTATTTTACTCAGTGTAAAATAAAACATATTTTTTGTTTAAAATAAAACAGATGTATTTAGTACAGACATTTACAGTCTGTACTAAATGCAGTACAGACTGTAAATGTCTCTATACTGTATTTAGTGATAAAAAACTACTTGTTTTTCTTGATACTGCAGTATAGCATCTGTAAGTTTTGTTGATGAGAGTAGAGTCCAGCACACTTTGTTCTCTGTTTCTTTCGACAAACTTGGTAATTCAAATACTGCAAGCTAAAAAATCAAATTTCCTTTCTATGCCAGAAAGATTGCATTTCATTCCCCCTCATCTCAGATAATACCAAATCTTTAGACAACATCACATTTCTCTTCTTCGACTGATTTATGCCTCTAGCCTTTCTTGACATACACATCTTACATCTGCTTCCTCTGTTCCAAAAAAAAAAAAAAAAAAAACTATACAAATTCCTTCATGGCACTACTTTTCATCTGTATAACTTCTAAAACTGTATATAAATTCCATATCTGCCCTACCTTAGAATGCGGTTCTTGCATTTGAGTGGTACACTAATAACCTCCCTAAAAGAAAGTAATCTGGTTAACTGATAACATCTTTCTCAGAGATTCACTCCAGTCACTTTTTCAAGGATTTTCATGAGTACTCTTCTGATGAATTGACTACCAAATTCCTCCACATGAAGCCTGTAAAACATGAGCAACTACTACTATCCCACAGAATTGACATATCATTCCCTCTACCTTTGTTTGTAAGTCTTCCTCATACAGATGAGAAGTAGTGTACTTAGCTGCATGTAGAGTTAATATAACATCTAAAATTGAATAATTTATAATTTAAATTTTGGGTAGAAGATAATAAATTTAGAATGAAATATAGAATTCCAATAATGAAGACAATTTGTTTAATACAAAACAGGTGTCAAGCAAAAGAACTTTATTAACATTAATTAAATTAAGTGAAATAACCTTTACTGATTTTTAGCATTTTTAGAGTAAAATAAAGAAATCACTCCACTTAATATTGTACGTGTTGAGTTCTCCAAATGAGTTAACTCACAGCATTTCTCAAGCCCTTTCCATATTTTGTCAATGAGATCTAAATAAAGACTGAAATTACTATTAAAGTTATCTTAAATTTACTGTAATGGAAGGCAATAATAGCGACTTAAATTGACCATTAGTGACATGTAATGAGTTTGTAACTGGTATCAACTGGAGGACTATGATGCTCCCAAGTCAGTGCAATGACTTGGGAGTCAGAAGGAAGGAATGCAAAATTTTGGGAATCAACTGGAATGCGAACCCACACAAAAACATTCAGAACTGAGGCTCACTCAGAACATGGGTTTCCATGGTAGGGCTGCAATATGCAAGCCTCACATTACACAAACCAACATGCAGTGTCATCTTCATCCTCCAATTTATACCAGTTACAAACAAGTGACTCGTTACATGTCACAATGCACCTTGCGCATGGTGGTGTCCATGGACTTCTTTCCAAGGAGTATATTGCCTTCCGATACAGTAAATTTCAAAGAACTTTAGCAGTAATTTCAGTCTTTATTTAGATCTCATTGACAAAATATGGAAAGGTCTTGAGAAATACTGTGCGTTAACTCATTTGGTGCAAAGAGCATGTACAGTGGGACATAGAAGCTTGGAAAGCTGTGTTGTGGACAGTCTCTACCAAGTAGATGGACAAGTGTAGGTATGGTGGAATATGTGAAGTCACTTCACGACTGGGCTACTTGTATATAGAGGCTGATGATTTTACATCAATTGCCTTAGTATCCCATAATGCAATGCACATATCCTTATTATTATTACTATTATGTGACACCTCCAGGGAGTCCAAAGACTCATCGAGGGATGGTACCTACTCCACAACTCTGTCTCCACCACTCAATCCATCAATTTCAAGTAACCAACAACAACACCATCTACTGCTGACCACCACTAGTATTTCCACGGACAACCACAAACATCCATGCCTGTGGATGTTTATGGACATGTATGATGCATGCATTATGGGAAGGGCTACTACCTAGACCAGTTTCAACCTTCATTGAGGTTTCATCAATGGGAGCCAGACCCAGAAAAAAAACTTGTAATTGAGTGGTTTGTAAACACGTCACTATACTTGACTGGGGATGAACCAGAATGTTGGATGAGGTCAAGGGACATTTGCCCCACAACAGTCCAGGACCTCAATACATGCCTACAGGAAGAATGGTCCAAAATTTTCACTGATCACTTTCATATGCTTGTGGAGAGTATGCCCTGTAGGACTGCTGCAGTTATTGCAATGAAAGGAGTCCTACATCTTATGAAGGTGGGTGGCATAGCTGCTTGTTCCTCATGCTATGGTGTCTGTTGATTTCTTTCCAAGCAATGTATGTTTCCAGTTGAAGGTAGCAAGGGCAGGGAAAAGCTTTATAAGCAGTATCTACAAAATATTACTGTCAAGTGAAATAAGCCTTCTTTAGTATAATACAATGAATATGCAATTTTATGGAAAGCCCTTAAATTGTTAGATGTCCAATTCAACATATTTGCATGTTGAATATTAGACACTGCAAAAACCTTTTTTTAAAAAATTTTGTTTTTATTTTTTTATCTTTTTGTTATCATTATTAAACGGCTAACATACCTTAGATTATTAAAACATGATGAAATTTTTCCCACTTGGTTTGTGCCTGAAGTATCTTCAGGACTGAGGCAACTTGTGGTAAAGGTGGACCAAGCTTTCATCACTACTTGTCTTAGTAGCTTCCATAATGCAAAACACATCTCTGGACATGTATAATACTATGCATTAAGGGAAGGGCCACTACCAAGACTGGTTTGGACCTTTATTGAGGTCTCATCAGTGGGAGCCAGACCCAGAGATGGTGATAGTAAGGTGGAAGCAATGGAGAAGTCATATTTACCTATACGAGTTGCCAAAAGGTGTCTCACCTTATTATTAAATTACTCTGGATTTAGAGAATGATGTTGGAAGTTTTTTCCCGCTTGGTTAGACTATAATAAATTTAATTTAATCGATTATCGAAGTGCAAGAAAACAAAGTTTGCACCTGAAGTATCTTCAGGGCTGAGGCAACTTGTGGTAAAGGTGGATCAAGGTAAAAGTGGCCCTTCCCTTAATGCATAGCATTATACATGTCTGCAAGGAGATGTGCTTTGCATTATGGGAGATACTAAGACAAGCAGTGATGAGAGCTTGGTCCCCCTTTACCACGAGTTGCCTCAGTCCTGAAGATACTTCAGGCTCAAACTTTGTTTGCTTACACTCGGATAAAGGATTAAACTAAATTTATTATTATGTTATTAAAACATCTTTAGTGAACTTAGTAGTTTCATCAGTACCTTCTTTGATACTCTGAAGGTATCAAAAGAAGACACTGATGAAAGTACTAGATGAAATTGTATACACACACAAATCACTTGCAATATAAAACAATCCTACAAAATCAAGCCATAATACTAAACAGCCACATAGGCTGGCAATGTGTGTTCTACCCATAAGTTACACAGTGAAATGCAACCACAAACTGCAGTTTTTGCTTTGTTAGAAATAATGATTTAATGGTACTGAGTAAAATAAAGGGCTATTCACAGCTATAAAGACTATTTTCAATCTGAAGTCACTTCTTTTCATACTGTTACATATGAGTATAGACAGGAATGACTGCAATTAAACAGTAATAAAAGAAATCAAAGCATTTTACCCATATTTCAAAGCATTCTTAAAACCTTAACATAGGATTTCAAATATTAATATTTTTGCAAATTACTAATACATCTGAACTTTCAATGTAATTAGGAACATTTATAAATTTTTTTTGCAGTTATATAAAATCAGGTTTTTAAGATACAAAATAAAGAAAACATACCACACAACAACTAAGAGCCAATTTGAGAAAACTGAGAGGACAATCTGGGCACATTTCTGTAAATGCTATATAGTCAACACCAAAGTTCTAAAAAAAGGAAGAGAAAAGTGCTTATATTTATTTAATAGTCAACTTTCACTATAGAAAACACCATCATCATTATAAAATTCCTGATATCTACCCTCAAAGGGTAATATCAGGTTTACAGGATACTATGGATAATACTAGATGAAAAGTTTACATTATTACTAACTTCTTATTGACAATCTTCCTCTAAATTAATCTACTATTTTGTCAGGATTCTAATATAGAAGTACTGCAATTAGAAGTGCCCTAGCAAAGCACTTCTCTCTTTCACACGCATTCTGTTTAACACATTCACGCCAGGCTGTGCCTCATTAATGTTGAACATCGTGCAGGAATATTTTTTACAAATTCCCCAATATTCTAGTTCCAGTTTAAGAAATGGCCAACATATTCAGGCTATGAGGTAAATGTATGATGTCTGTTAATTTTAAGGGTTCTTATGGACGGTTTGTCTGTTTTGCAGAATGAAAATCTGAGTTTATGGAAGGAAAAACCTTGTCATCTCCGTATGAGACTAGCTAATTCACGGAGACATGCGTTAAAAGGCACTGTCAATACTGATTAAACTATGAAGACATATTTTCATGTAAAACAATGTTCCTGAAACATATTAATTGAGTAGATATTTCAAAAGTAATACATCTTATTTAAAGTCAGAAAAAGTATTCATTTTTTGAAATATTATGCATTACATAAAGTGATTTGATTTCTGTACATTGATTTTATGGTTATATTTTCTTACATCATCCACAAAAATAGCAAAAGAAAAAGCAAATCGATCATTATAATCAGCAGTTCTCCCTTAATCACAGAAATATTGAGGTAGCACTGCATATAATTATAAACTACTGTAACTACTTATATTTTCTACAGCTGAAAATATTCTTCCTCTGATTTATTTAAATGTTGTTTTGAGAAAGGGAATATCAGGATACACACTCTATAAAAAGAAAATTTGCATGTGTGTGTTAAACTCAGGATAGAATTTCCATTGTTCTCCTATGCAATCACTGAAAATATAAATCAAACACTATAAAACACATGCAAACACCATAGGCATTGTTACTTTTATAAAATATATACTTTTTCTGTTTTCATTTAGCAAAGAAAATTCTAAATCCTTTAAAATATGACATATCCCAAATTCTACATCAAAGTAAGTGGCATATATCAGCAGGTTTCAAAATGCAGATTTTGCATAAAGATTCATGATTTCTTATTTACACTTTTTTATCCCAAGTGATTTCCCCAAACAAAGAGATTAAAGGATTATTAAGTATTTTCTTAGAAATAAATCCTGAAAACTAAACTTTCTTTCTTGGAAGTAAAAGAATGGAAGGAAAGACTGAAAATTCTCAGAATAAATTTCCCTTTTCAATTATTTTGAAGTAGGTTATTAAAACACTATGCTGTTAAAGCTACAAATAAAACCTATATTTTTGTTTTACTGTATAGTATTACTGTGTGTGTGTGTGTGTGTGTGTGTGTGTGTGTGTGTGTGTGTGTGTGTGTGTAGGAATTTGTCAGTATAGTATTTAAGTGGTTTATATCCCATGAATGCAGACAAATACATTTAGTAAACATGTTCACAGCACAATTAGTAATTTAAATATATCATAAAAATATAGACTATATTTTTCTTAATTTATATAGCCTAAAACTAACAGATATTTCCCCCTCCCTTCTACATAGCTTTGGTTTCTCTGGAAAACACACACACACACACACACATTTGTCGCATACATGACTGCCTGATGCATAAACCAGAAGCATGAAATGCCTTCGCCTTCTTGCATCCTGTCCTATGGACAAGTATGATAACATGATACAGATATTCAGCTTAAATAGCTGAAATATTTTACTATTTTCTATAGGTCCTTTACTGAGATTACAGATCATGTTTTTTTTTTTTTTAGTTCGTCTTTTTATGGCTGATTTTCACATCAAAATTGTTATAGCAGCTATTCAATTAGTTAAGGACTCCTGAATACTTTGTATTGGAATTTATTAGAGTTTAACTTCATCTGTATTAAAGTAAAGAGCTGAAAGTAACATTTCCTATTTTGATTTCAGGTTTACTGCCACTCTCCTTCTTAATGTGATCCATATAGAGAAGTAATAGTGGATATAGTACATCCCTATCTCAACAATTAATTTTCATGATTTGAGAATTGGAGGGGAATCAGCTTACTCTCTGTATCTGCTAATATTTTCTGTAGAATATTATCAATATGATTAAAAATGAAATAGAGAAGATATCAAGGCATGAGCAAGCTGGTTTTAGAACAAGTGGGAGTATTGTACATCACAATTTTACTTTAAGGAATATCATAAATCATAAAATTTAGAAGCCTATTATGACTAAATTTTATAGATTTTGCTAAAGCATTTGACAATATTGACAGAGAAACATCATGGTCAATTATTAAGAGTTATGGAATTACCAACAAGTATGTGAGAATATAATCAAAGAAATGTATAAGGGAAGTAAAAAGTTGTGTTATTTCCTGGCAAACAACATCCAAATGGTTTGGATGTTGTTATCTAGTATAAGGCAGGGTTATGTAATATGTAGGTTATTGTTTAATATAGTCAAATGATTGGATTATGAGAAAAGTTACAGGTGAAAAAAGAGGAATTAAATGGCTATGTCACAGTTAGACATAGCCATTTAATTCCTGGACAGTTTTGCTATCAAAATACAATGATATACGAAAAAATTGAAGAGTATAAAACAGCTGGAATGGTTAGTCTTAAAATAAATATGACAAGACAAGTGCTTAAACTAAACAGCAAATATCACAAACAGATCAAAAATAATCAGCATGCTATAGAAGAAGTTAAGAATTTTACATATTTGGGTCTCAAAATATACAGTTGGGTACTGCTATAGACCAGGTGATGGTATAGATCAGTGCTTCCCAAACTTATGGATGTAAGCACCCCCCCCCTTTGAAAAATTAAAATATTTCACAGCCCCCATCGTAATACAGACATGTATTATTATAATATTTATTGTATTTGTATTCAATACAAATCATACACAGCGAATATTGCAAAAATCAAATGCAAATATTACATTTTTAACATCTTACATACACATTTGACATGGCACACGCTTAGTCTTAAAACATTTTAAATTTGTTTTCATTATTTCACGGCCCCCTTAACAAAACTAACGGCCTCCAAGGGGACCGTGGCCCACAGTTTGGGAACCGCTGGTATAGATGATGGAGATAGTATGCATATTCAAATATGCCTTATGAATGGAGGACAGGTAATTATTATGGGGGATTTCAACTATGGTAACATTGATTGCAAGGGGGAGAGGGAACATGGGAGGAAGGAAATGAATTTTATGCACTTACTAAGGGATAACTACCTGAGACAGTATGTAATGGAATATACTAGGTTCCGAGAGTGCTCGATCTAGTAATTGCATCTGAGAATTTGACTAACGAATATGACCACGTTGCCACCAATTGGTGATCATAAGGTCTTGACATAGGAGGTGGCTAAATGTGTGGAATTTTCAATTAAGACAGGGTATATGTGGAATTACTGGACTGGTAAGTATGACAAGCTTAGGTGATTGCTTGGATCAGTGCCATGGCATGTAAAACTGCAAGGATTGGATGTTGATAGTGCATGGGAAATGGTAAAGGAGTGTTTGAGGGAGGTAATGTCTGACTGCATACCTAGTCCAGAGAGTAAATCAAGTGGGAGTTAAATGGATGAATAACATCATTAAGTTTGAGCTGGGGAAAAAAAAAAAAAAACCATTTTGGAGGGAATTTAAGGAGAAAAGTGACCAGCAGGCACAGGCCAGAAGGGTAACTAGTGTGGTAAGAAAAGCAAAAGCAGACTATGAAAGGAAATTAGCAATGCAATCTAAAGAGAATCCCAAACAGTTCTTTCAATATGCTGCAAGTAAAAAAAAAATGTATACGACAGAATGATTTTAAGGAATGCCGATGGTAGGTAGGTAGGTAACTGAATCAGTCGAAATAGTAGAATTACTAAGCGAACACTTTGCAAGAGTATATCATCCAGGTGGTGATATTGCAGGAATGAGGAACCAATGGCTTATACAGAATTGAGGTGAATAGTATATTACAGAATCTTAACGTGAATACATCTGTGGGACTGGATGGTATACCAGCTTGAGTTTTACGTGAATCAGCAAGAGAATTGTCAGTGCCCTTGGCCATATTGTTTAATCTAAGTCTCAGCTCTGGGTTAGTCCCGAGGGGGGGGGGGAGGTGGAAAGAGGGGGAAAATAGTTCCATTGCATAAAGGAGGCTCCATGACTGCTCTTGCAAATTACCGACTGATCAGCATATCAGGAGTCGTTGTCAAGGTATTGGAGAAATTATTCAAGAGCAAAATACAGGAATGTATACATGGAAATGGGATACTGTATGGATGGGGTGGGGTAGCATGGTTTTATGAAGGGTAGATTATTCCTCAGTAACTTGCTAAGGTTTCATAATACAGTGACGGCTGAACTGGATAAGGGTAATGGGTTTACAGTGATACTGCTGGACTTTACTAAGGCCTTTGACAGGATATCACATGGAATTCTAATCAGTAAACTGCAGCACATGGGGATGGATGTAGGGTTGGTGAGCTGGATAGGAGGGTGGTTGATGGAGAGATATCAGAGAGTAGTTTATTCAGGGGGTATCCAAAAGAAGGCCTGTCACTAGTGGTGTGCCGCAGGGTTGTTCTGTTCTTAGATCACTGCTATTTAATTTATTCATTAATGATAGAGGAAAGGATATGAGAGGAACTGTTCATTTATTTGCCGATGTTGCAAAGTTGGGTAGAGCAATAGTGAATACACATGATGTCAAAATTTGGCAGGATGATTAGGATATATTGGCAGACTGGGCTAAGGATGTCAGTTTAATGTGGCAAAGTGTAAGGTTATGCATTTTGGGGTGAAAAGATTAGCAGCAGTATACCACATTGGTGGAACTGTACTCCAGGAAATTGATGAAGCCAGAGATTTGGGAATGTTGGTGGTTAGGGAGTTGAAGTTTAGGGGGCACATAGCAAAAGTGGCTAAATCAGCTCATCAGATCACTTGGTTACTGAAGAATACTTTGATGAGCAGAGACAAGCAGGTTACTGTTCCTCTTTATCGAGTCTTGATAAGATCCCATCTTGACTACTGTGCCCAGATCTGGGAGTCAGGATTTCTTCTTGATGGGGAGGAGGTAGAGAGGATCCAGAGGCGAGTGATCAAGATGGTAGCTGGTCTATGGAATGAACCTTAAGAGAACATGTTGAAGATCTGTGGGTTACAGAAATTGGTTGATAGGCAGAAAAGGGGTGTATGATTGAGACATTCAAATTACTGAGGGGTTTTTACAAGATGAATTCAGAGGAAATTTTTCAGAACAGGTCTGGTGATGGAAGAACTAGGGGGCCATCCATGGAAACTGAGCAAGAGTGTAGTTAGCAAGGGTGTTAGAACTAGGTTTTTTATTTGGAGAGAGTGGTGAATGAGTTCAAAGCAAAGTATGATAGATACTGTGCAAATGCTGAATAGTTCTTGACATGATGTTTAGGGCCTCCCTCGATGAATCAAAAGAGTTGCCTGTAATAATAATAATAATAATAATAATAATAATACTTGGGAGCAAATGTAGATACTGAAGGTGGAGCTAACAGGGATCAAAGACTGACAAAAGCTAATACTACTTTCAGAAATTAAATAATATTTGGAAATCTTTAAAATACCATAATAAAACCAAAGTAAAGATATTCAATAACAATGTTAAGACAGTATTATTATATGGATCAGAAATATGAAATCTGACCAAAAAAAACAAGAAGCTAAATTAAATAGTTTTTAAGTCAAATGTCTGCATAAAATATTTAATACATTTTGGCTCCAATGTATTACAAACGAGCTATGTAAGTTGACTTTGCAAAAAAGTACATCACCAATGAAATAAAAAAACAGAGATGGAAATGGATTGGACAGCAGAGATTCTTTGAGTGGCTTTGCCATGGATACCAAAAGGAAAACAGAAAAGGGGATGGCCTAAATTAACTTGGCAGACAATGAGAAAAGAAAAGAAAACTGGCTCACTGGAAGAGCTGAAGAGAAGCCAAATTGGTGGCTCAGGACAGAGGTGTCTAGAAGAAATGGATCTTCACCTTCATGTATCATGAGGCACAAAGAGGATAACTAATATGTGGAACTATAAGGCAGATCATTATGATACACTTAGGAAGCAGCTTGAAGCAGTACCATGGCATAAAATCCTGCAAAGGAAGGAATGTTCACGTTACATGGGGGGGGGGGGTCAATCAAGGGATATCTGGAGGAAGCAATATCACACTGTATACCAAGGTCAGGAGAGTGAATAGAGTGGGGTTAGATGGATGAGTAGTATGATTATGCATGAGATGCAAAAACTGTTGTGGAGGGTATAAAAGGAGAAAAGTGACCAACTAACACATGAACAGTACTAGGATCAGGCAAGAAAGGCAAAATCAGATTAGAAGAAGAAATTAGCCGAACGGACAAAAGGAAATCCCAAAGAGCGTTTTTATTCTTTCTTTTAGGCTTACACGGTGATCCAAATGCATTTTTGAAAATTATGGAGACAACTACCGTGTTTGAATAAAAACTTTAGTTTAATATAACTAAAATCTACATTCGACGTTTCGACCTTTATGTCAAGGTCATCTTCTGGAGCATACAACTATACACAGGAAACAAGCTATACTACAATCAAACTGGTTTGTTAAAGACACTGATTTTTCTCACCAGAGGTCAGGCCAACAATTGTTGTAGCGGTTGGTCAGTGTCTTTAACAAACCAGTTTGATTGTAGTATAGCTTGTTTCCTGTGTATGCTCCAGAAGATGACCTTGACATAAAGGTCGAAACGTCGAATGTAGATTTTAGTTATATTAAACTAAAGCGTTTTTATTATGTGGCAAATAGGAAGAAGAATGATTATGGAAGGATAAGTTTAATGAATGCAGATAGTAGAGAAGTAACAGAAGCAGATGAAATTGTTGAGCTACTGAGTGATAATTTTTCAAGGGTATATCATCCAAGTGAAGATATTGTTATGGCAGAGGTGACAGGGACTGATGTGAGAACAGAAGTTGATGAATTGGAGGTACTTAGGATACTGCAGAATATGAATGCAAATACAGCTGTGGGATTAGATGGGATATTGGCTTGCATTTTAAGACAATGTGTAGCGGAATTGGCAATGTCTTTGACTAGGCTGTTTAATTTAATTCTCGGCTCTGGAAAAAGTCCCAAGAGAGTGGAAGGAGGACAATTCCTTCACATAAAGGAGGATCTAAGGCTGTGGTAGCAAATTATAGACCAACTGGTATTTCAGGAGTGGGAGTAAAAATACTGAAAAAGTTGGTCAAAAAGAAACTTCAGGATTGCATGGATAAGAATATGATACTCTATAAGGGGCAGCATTGCTATGTGAAGGGTAGGTCTAGGTAATCTATTAACTTTTTATAATAGGGCAACAGCTGAGTTGGATAAAGGGAATGGCTACATGATGATACTGTTGGATTTTGCAAAGCCGTTTGAAGGATAACACTCTGTATCATGTCAAACGAAACTCTTATGCAAGATGCAACAAATAGGGATGGATATGAAACTGGTGATATGGATAAAAGAGGAGAAGGCAGGTGACTAGTGGTCCGCTGCAGGACTCTGTACTTGATCGACTGCTGTCTAATTTGTACATAAATGATATAGGAAATAATTTGAAGAGAGATATTTAGTTGTTTCCTGAAGATGCAAAGTTGGGTGGTAATAGTTAATTAAGATGATGTAGAGAGCTTGCAGGATGATTAACTGTATGGGCAAAACACAATGGATGTCAATTTTATGTAGAAAAGTGTAAAGTTATGCATTTTGGGATACAAAGATTACAAGATGTATACCACAATGAGGGAAATGGACTCCAGGAAATGATGAAGTCAGGGATTTGGGGGTAGTAGATAGAGAGTTGAAGATAAGAGGGTATAATGCTAAGTAGCCAAGGCAGCTCAGAGGATTACTTGGTTATTGAAGAACACACTAACAAGCAGAGATAAAGCGTTATCATTCTTCTTTATAAAGTTTTGCAACTACATCTGGATTACTGTGTTCAGGTCTGGTCACCTGGACTTCTTGGGGATGAGGAAGTGGTGGAGAGGATTCAGAGGCAAACAATCAAGACACTGAGTAGTCTGCAAAATGCTTCTTATGAAGATAGATTGAAGGTTTCTGGATTGCAAAAGTTGGTTAATAGGGGGGATATGATAGAAACATATAAGTTACTTAAAGAATTTTATGAGGATAGGACTGATGCAGCCAATATGTTTCAGCATTTGGTTAGAGGAAGCAGAACAAGAGGTCATCCCTAGAAGTTGGATAAAATTGTTGTAAGCAAGGGTTTGAGAACTAGATTTTTCACATGGAGAGTGGTGAATGAATGACATGGGTTGTCTAAGTCAGTTGTGAGTGCTTTCTCTGTTAATGGTTTCAAGGATAGGTATGACAGATACTGTGTTGATGATTCGGGTCTCCCATGATGAGTCTTAGGACTCCAGGGAGTGCCCATGCAATAATAATAATAATTATCATTATTTTGTAATGTCCATGGAGTCAACAGACTCATCATGGGAGGCAATCAACCAGCAGCAAGTCTATCATAATGCACTTTGAAGTTATTCACACTACTTGCACTCACAACGTACTCAGGTAATGCATTCCACTCACTAACAACTCTCCACATAAAAAATCTACTCCTCACTCCCTTTTTCACCAAATCTCTATACAACTTCTAAGGATGGCATCTCGTTCTTCCCATCTTAATATCCACTCTTTTTATAATTTCTTCTGTATTAATCTGATAGAATCCCTTAACTAACTTGAAGGTCTCTATCATATCGCTTATTTTCCTACTATCCACCAACCTCTGTAATCCACATCTCTCAAACGATCTTCATAACTAACACTCCAGAGTCCTGATATCATTTTATTCATCTTTGGACCTTCTCTAGTGTTTCCACATCACAATGAAAACTAAGTGACCAAATCTGAGCACAATAGCCCATATGTGGTCTAACCAATGTCTTATATAGCTGCATCACCATCTCCTTATCCCTACATGTCAATGTACTTTTTCTCATAGCAACAATACAATGTGCAGTCTTTGCAACAAGTGTGCCCTAGGAGCGTCAGTCTACTGTCCACCATCACTCCAACAGCCCAAATTTCATCGGACTTCTTGAAGTACAGCTTCAAGAAGTGTAGCTGGACTTCTTGAAGTACAGCTCCACCAATACAGTATATGTAGCCTTATATCTCTAAATCCCAAAATGTGACGCCTTGCATTTATCAACATTAAAACTGCAACCCCCACTCATTTGTCCAAGCTAAAAGTATATTCAAATCTCTACAGGAAGAATTAACATCAGCACTACTCCTGATAATTCTACCTAACTTTGCATCATCGGCAAGCATTTGAAGATCCCGAGTGAATCCACATGAAATATCATTAACAAACAAGATAAACAGAACCCTGTGAACTGCCTATGAACAGAACCCTGAGGCCAGCCACTGGTCACCTTCTTATTCTGAGACACAGTCCCATCATACACAACTTGCTGGTATCATTCAGAGAACCAATCTCCAATCCATAAAACAATATCTATTCTCATCCTCTGTAGCTTGTACACCAACATATCACATGGTAATCTATCAAATGCTTTTGCAAAACATTCACACCTGCCCTTCACAAACCCATGCTGACCATCATAGAGAATCTTATGTTCATCAACCCAATCCTGTATTCTATTTCATTTCTAACCAATTTTTCCAACACTTTGATCACAACTGCAGATATACATACCAGTCTATAACGGGAAACTTCTGTTCTTGAACCATGCTTGTGGAGAGGTATTATTTTGCCTTCTTTCTGCACCTCAGGAATTTTACTCACTGAAGACTCTCATTAAATAACCAGGACAAAAGGCGCTGCTAACTTTTTTGCACATTGTTTAAAAATATGTGGTGATATGTCATCCATTCCCGCAGCCTTATTAACACCTAACCTGAGCAATACTTGATACACCTCTGATTCTTTCACTTTTAATTCTCTTAATTCTTGCCTTCCTTCTACATGTTGCACAGCTTCATTCAGGCCACATTGATATACACTGATGAAATGTTCGTTAAATAATTCCACTATGGTTACTCTGCTACCATAGCTATTCATGAGCATCAGCCTGCCATAATTTTCTTCTTGCTTGCCACATAGCAGAAAAACTCCCTTGGATTAGCTTTGACCTGACTGGCCAATCTCCTCTTATATTCTACTTTTTCTTTTTTAGCCATGCTTATCAATTTCTGGCCTGCACTTTATATTCTTCATGCATCTGTTCACTGCAAACTGTCTTGTACTTCCTCCATAATTTCTTTTGTAACATTGCTTGCTTGCTTGATTTCACCATTCATCCATCTAACTGCTACTCCATTTATTCACTTAACTCTTGGTATGCAGTTATGCACTGCTTGTGTTAGATACTGCCTTATTATTTCCCATGCACAGTCAAATTCATCAACCCAATGTATTGATGCTAGTTGACTACAGAGCTTCTGATAATCACCCACCTTACAGTTTCAGATATAGACCTTTTCCTGTTTGACTACCTTCCAAACCAATACCTCATGATCATTTTCACCAAGGTGGTAGTGTTGATACCTCATTCATAACCATATCCTGTTAGGATACCACCACATCTGATAAACCTCATGTTGCTTCCATCATGCTGCTTTAGATAGTTATCCTAGAGAAACTCAACAAATTCACTCTCCTTGTTACTATATACTATCTCTTCTTTCTAATTCGCATTCCTATAATTAAAATCTCCCATTAGAATCATCTTGCTTTTACTTGTCTAACTAATTTATCTAAACATTTTGCAATCAATACTCTCAACATTTCCTTGTCTATAACAGCATCTTATTAGACATACTATTCTACTGATCTCAACTTCATATCAAACAGCTTCAAAATCTTCATACATACTACTATTTTCTACTCTTGAAGGACACGATTCCTCTGCTGCCATTAACAATACTCCCCCCCCCTTCTTCTCTTCATATTCTTTTGGAAAATTCTACATCCTACCATTTCAAGTCCTGACAGTATATCATCCTCAGTCAATCAAGTTTCACTTATGCCAATTATCTCTGGGCATACTGATTCAATGAATTCTACAAGCTCAGCCACTTTATTTCTGATACTCTGTACATTAGTATACGAGCGTAACAATTCTCCACTCTTTGAGGCCATCCTATCAACACAATCCCTCTTTACTCTCTGCTACAGTGTACTTCTCTCTTCATTCTGTCCATTCCCGTTTCCCTGATTTTCCTTTATATTCTTATGATCCCACATGCACTCTATCACTTTACTATAATCACTTCCTCCCCATTGTATCCATCCTCTTCCCATCCTTCCACAATCTGCTTCTCAACCTCTTTCTGACTCTTAGTAGTACTCATTTCATATGAACCGTGCATGGTCTTATTAAACAACGATCACTCCAAATGATTGTTGTTTCAATCAATCCAAATGCATTCCATCAGCTTTGAACCTAACTTCCCTTCAAATTCATTTCATACATTCACAAATTGAACACACTATCTGATACAATTCAGCCATTTTGTCATTCAGTATCATTGCTCTCCTTCTCAGTTCACTAGTGTCATATCTGGGCAACCAACCACTTTCTCAATGACATTATTCTTCACTTCCTGCAACAACTTCTTCAAATCTCTTTCCACATTCTTTTCCCCCACTATTCAAGTCATTTGTGCCCATCAATATACCACTAATTCTGACGTCCATTCCTTCCTTCTATGTAAAGGATCTGATATTCGTTTTATTGCATTTTATTATACCATCTGCAAAATATGTCTTGTGCACTTTATCTTTTACCACACCTTTAATGATTAAGTCACCATATAAAGCAACCTTATTATCCTTAGATATTTGCTTCTTATTAACTTCATTGTCATTTAACCAGTTATGCTCATTAAATGTTAAATTTCCTCCAATATAAATTTAATTTGATTCTTCATTTTCATTAACTCTTACGTAAGCTCCTCCACACATCATTTCTATTATTACTGTTGCAAGCACTCCCATTTCCTGATTATTCCTAGTAACATCGTTCTCATTTTTGAGATGTCCTAGCTTTTCATCGCACTTCTCACATAATATAATACATTCCTTTTTATCATTCCACCTAACACTCCATAAATCTTTAACATTTTTGGACACATACATGAAACAATTGTTGCATCTTGTCCACTGTGAAAAGTCCAGGGAAAAACTTGATAATGATGATAATAATAAATAAAAGAATGGGAATAATAAATAAAAGAATGGGAATACATATCTGAAAAGATACCGAGAATAAAAATAAAACTAAATATAATCAAAGTCTACAGCCCTGAAAAAGGAAAACAGAAAATAAAGAATTCTATTAAATGCTACAGAAAACTAAAACCAACTGAATTAATAATATTGGCAGGAGACTTAAATGCATGGATTGGAAACAGATTCAATGAAAAAACTCAATTGGAATAAGGCTGCTTTAGTTTTGAACAGATAACGAACTTAGAATAAATAATACTTTCTGTAATCACAAGAGACCACACAAAATAATGTGGAGAAGTAACAGACGACAAATGTCTATCATAGACTGTATACAAACAAACAGAACAGTAAAACCAGATGAAATATTGGATATAAGAGTTCTAAGATATGCAGACAATGGAAGTGATCATAGACTATTTATGGGAAAATTTAGATTCCAACAAAATATAAAGAAATACAAGGCAATAAATTAAGGCTGAATTATTACAAGGAGAATATAAGAATAGTTGACAAATACAGACTAAAAGAAAACAATTTCAAAAAAATGTTATCAGTAATGAAGATAGATTCTCATTAAACATTATACATGAACATTAAACAAGCAGCATATGAAATACTGGAAGAAACAAACTAGAACAAAACAAGGTGGGCTCTCTAGTATTTTATAGATTTTAATGAAGAAATAAAAGCACTATCAGAAATAACAACATCAACAAAAGACTCACTTAATAAACATTTACAAGATAAAACTAATACAGCCAAACATGAAGATAAAAGGAATAAGAAATGAAATAAATAACAAATAAGACTCAAAGCAAAAATATTGGAAAGGTTATTCCAAACGACTGGAATATAAGAAGCTAAAAGGCTATTTTACCGGCGACATAAATTAAGTTTAAGGGAGATGGTAAATCCCGTATCATTCTACAGCTGGGTACAAAACTCGGATCGAAATCCATCGTAATCCTAGAGGTTTCATGCCGAAAAAATTATCAGCGAGCCCAAGTGTAAGTAATCACTTGGGTAGTACAATACCAGGGCAACTTGGAACAAAGGTGGAGCAAGCTCCATCACTGTCCTTAATATTCTCTTAATGTAAAATGTAAAATTAATGTAAAATGCAGCTCCTAGGAGATGTATTACTGTTTTACATTATGAGAAGAGGTCACTACCCAGACCGGTTTCAACCCTTTTTGAGGTCTCATTGGCGAGTAGGAAGCCTGGAATATCAAGGTTTTAAGTGAACCGAACTTACATATACCTCTACTAACGAATTGCTAAACTGGGGTACTTATATATTGTTATTACTACTATAAGAAGTTTATCATTTTGTTTATTTATTTATTTACCTCCCTTAAACTTAATTTATGTCACCCGTAAAATAGCCTTTTGGCTTCTTATAGTAGTAATAACAATATATGAGTACACCAGTTTAGCAATTCGTTAGTAGAGGTATATGTAAGGTCGGTTCACTTAAAACCTTGATATTCCAGGTCTACCTACTCACTGATGAGACCTCAAAAAGGGTTGAAACCGGTCTGGGCAGTGACCTCTTCTCATAATGAAAAACAGTAATACATCTCCTAGGAGCTGCGTTTTACATTATGAAAGAATATTAAGGACAGTGACGGAGCTTGCTCCACCTTTGCTCCGAGTTGCCCTGCTGTTGTACTACCCAAGTGATTACTTACACTTGGGCTCGCTGATAGTTTTTTCGGCATGAAACTCTAGGATTATGATAGATTTCGATCCGAGTTTCGTACCCGGCTGTAGAATAATATGGGATTTACCATCTCCCTTAAACTTAACTGGAATATAACTTTCAAAGCAGTGGGAAAACTATGTTACCAATTATATGAAGGCAAAGAAAAAATAAAAATGTTTGAAATACCAAAGCCAGAAAATACAGATGAAATTGAAATACATAATAATTTAATAGAATGTCATCTCAAAATTGAGAAATAGGAAATCATCTGGAACTGATGGCATTTATAATGCAATACTAAAATGTGGAGCTAAATAAAAGGACTAAAAACATGAGAAAGTTAATTAAACATATCTTTGAGAAAAGAAAGATTCTCAATGAATGGACAATGAATATTATCATCATCATCAAATTCCTGCAATGTACCCTCAAGGGGTGTACAGGATATGACAGTACTACATGAAAAAATTACATCATTACAAACTTCCTATCTACAATTTTCCTCCAAATCAGTCTGTTACTTGTCAAGACTCCAACATTATCAGATCTTATATTTCTATCATCTAAGGCACTTTGTACTGTATCAATCCACCTATATCTCGGTCTTCCTCTGGGGTCGTTTTCCTGCCAACCTGGCAGAGAATACTTGTTTTGCTAATCTTTCCTCTCCCATTCTATTTAAGTGACCATATCACCTGAGATTAGCTCTGCTAACACATTCCTGGATGCTGACAATGTCAAGTTCTTTCCTAATATCCTCGTTTTTAATATGATATTGCCACTGATGCCATCTGTTCACGCCTCTAATCTTTCTCAGGACTCTCATATCTGCGGTCTCTAGTCTTTGGTCAAGTGTTTTACTTCTGACCCAGCTCTCAGATCCATAAGTTAAAACTGGTTTGAACACCGTCTTGTATCCAGCTAATTTAGTGTTCTGACTAATTTCTTTCTTATTCCATATGAATTTATTCAATTGACTTCCCACCATATCAGCTTTGTTGATTCTGTTGTCTATTTCCATATTTAATTTACCATCTTCACTAAAAATCGTGCCTAAGTAGCTGAAATGTTTTACTTGTTCCACAGGTTCTCTGTTCACAACGTAGTTCATATTTTCAATGATTTTGCCTATTTTCATTGTCTTTGTCTTTTTATTGCTGTCCTTCATACCATATCTATTACAACAGTTAATCAATGTAGTCAGGGACATTATGCAGACTTGTAGTGGATTTATTTAGCAGTATAGCATCGTCAAAGCAAAGAGCTGACATTAACATCTCCAATTTTGATATCATGTTTAATACCACTTTCCTTCATAATGTGATCCATATAGATAATGAATAAGAGAGTGGATAATGTACATCCTTGTCTCACACCAGATTTAACATTCAACGATCTTCCTTCAATTCTAACTGCTGACTTACAACTCAAATAAAGGCTAAGTATTGCTTGATATAATGCCCCATTGACACCATATAACTGTAGCGTATTGAATAGCTTCTCTCTTGGCACCTTGTCATATGCCTTTTCCAAATCGACAAAACTTAAATACAGATCTCTGTTATATTCCCATGCTTTCTCGACTATTTGTCGTAAAGTGAAGATCTGATCCTGACAGCCTCTATTTGGCCTGAATCCAGCTTGTTCTTCACCAAGCTTTTCTTCCACAATTCTTCTCAACCGTTTCTCAAGTATACTTACATAGATCTTGCCAGGAACACTCAGTAGGGAAATACCTCTGTAATTCTCACATGCAGTTTTATTTCTCTTTTTATATATGGGTACTATGAGAGCTCTACTCCAATCATCGGGAATTCGTCCCTCTGTCCAGGCTGTCTGAACTATGCAGTGCAGCCACTGTAAGACTTTTATACCACCATACTTCAGCATTTCTGGTCAAATATCATCTAAGAAAAAGCCATCAAAGGCTTGAAATGTGCCTTTCCACATTTCAAGCCTTTGATGGCTTTTTCTACTTCAAGTATGGATATGTATTCCTGACTGCATGCCTGGTCAGTGCTTTTTATCACTGACCAGGATTGTGCTGTCATCACTGCTTGTTTCATTACGCAGTTTTTCAAAGTAATTACTCCATACTTCAAGGATATCTTTTTCTCCTGTTTTCATGTCACCTTTATCATCTCTAACTCCTTTTACAGCACTCTTTCCTCCATTCCTAAGCTTCTTCAACAACCTCCAGAATATTTTGCCACCTTCTTGATATTTATTTTCTATATTCTTGCCAAAGTCCTCCCATGACTTTTGTTTAGCTAGTTTTACACACTGTTTAGCTTTCTTACATTTGTTTCTGTATTCTGTAAGAGTAAAAGCTGACTTATTTGCCAGGAACTTTTGATATGCTTTCTTCTTTTCCTTCACTGCCTGTTTAACTTCCTGTGTCCACCAGGAAGTTCTGATTTTTTTATCCTTGCACACAACCTCACCACATGCCTCTCTGGCAGAATCAATCAATGTTTTCTTCAGAGTTTGACACTGAATCTCCAAGGTTTGATTCCTGTTCTCAAACTCTTTCATTTTCTTTTCAATAAACTTTCTGTTGTTTAGTCTACAGTTCACATCTGAGAGCTGCTCAACTTTTATTCACTTTAAAACTTTCTTACATGTTATTCTTTTCAATATGAAATTCAATTTTATCCTGCTCAAGACTAAATAGTGATCACTTCCAATTTCAAATCCTCTGTACACTCTGGTGTCCTGCACCAGGGAGAAAACATCACTATCAACAATAACATAGTCAATGAGACTTTTCTTATTCCTAGCCTCTTCTCTCCATGTGAATTTGTGCACATTTGTATGTTGGAACATGGTGTTAGTAATAACCAGTCCATGTCCTGAGCAGAAATCCAACAGGGAGAAAACATCACTATCAACAATAACATAGTCAATGAAACTTTTTCTTATTCCTAGCCTCTTCTCTTCATGCGAATTTGTGCACATTTTTATGTTGGAACATGGTGTTAGTAAAAACTAGTCCATGTCCTGAGCAGAAATCCAACAGGTATTTGCCATTATTATTAGCTTTGCTCTTTTCTCCAAATTTTCCCAAAATATTTCTGTATGTCTCAATCATTTCCTACTCAGTTATTTAGATCCCAAAGAAGGACCAACTTTTCCTTTTTCATTATGTCAATTGCTTTTTCTAAAGCCTCAAAAAATTCCTCCACTTCTACCTTAGTAGAACCTTCTGTGGGACCATAGGCACAAATAAGTGTCATTGTCCAGTTCCCCAATCTCATATTTGCCCACATTACTCTACTTGATACTGACTGCCATTCAAGAAGATTAGCCTCGTATTTTGTGTTGAATACTATGGCTACTGCTTCTTTTCCTTGATTGTCATTGTCTGAATATAACATTTTGTATTTATTGCTCAGAAAGATCTCACCAGTTTTTGTCTTTTTTGTTTCAGTCACCCCTATTATGTCGATCTGGTACTTATCTAATTCCTCAGCTAGCTCCATTTCTTTGCCATTCAGTCTTCTTATGTTGATAGTACCAATCTTTAACTCTGGTGAAGTTGAGTTGTGGTGTGTTTTCAGATTTGTTCCAGTAGCTGACTTTTCTCTGTTTGCCCTGGTTCCCGTGGCGAACACAACTGGGTGGGGCGCTTGTTTAACCGGGCAATGCCCCAGCCAGCATGAAATTTTGTCACGTTGTACCATCATTTTTTATTTTGGTTTAACCAATAAGAATACAATTTGGTCAGCTAAATCCCAAATTGCCAGTCCATCCTCGTTCATTCAGTATCCAGGTAGATACCCAACAGGGTGCACCACGAGAAGGTGAGGATTGGACATTAGGTCAAAAGCCCTATTCGGTTCTCCCAATTCCTTTAAAGGCTATGTGGAGGTATCCTCTCAGTTATACAGTTTTGTCCCTTAAGCACCACTTTTGAGGTGTCATGTTTAATTAATGCTAAACTGAAGAACTGCAATACCTAAGCATTTCATTGGCATTGAATAAAGTTTTGAAATTTTATTTATTATCAGTTATCCTTTTCTGAAATCTTGACCTATGCTTCATTATTATTATCATCATTATTTTTGTTATTTAGTTAATTTTGATTTCTAGTATAAACATGATGCACAATGAGCAAAGCTAATAATAGTGGAAAGTATCTGGTGTATTTCTGTTCAAGATATGGATTAGTCATTACCAGTGCTCTTTATGTAGAACAATAAGTGCTGATACTCATCCTTTGTAGCAGGACATGGATTCAACTAAGGAAACATGAATGTGGTGAAGTTGTTTACAAGGATGGAAAAATCCAATCTTCATAGTAGTCTCAAGAAATTCAATATATAGTCCAGAAAAATACCATGTCAAAAGTTCCTGACAGTTACATAAGTCAGCATGTGCCCTGAAAATACACAGAAAAAATGTAAGCAAGCAAAGTATTCTGTAAAAGTCGTCTTCTTGCTTTATGCATCAGCTTATTGCATCTTTTCTGCTTCAAATCTGTCCATTACTTTAAAAAAAAAAAATAATAATTCTGCAACTGGTCTTTTTGTATTTGGTTTCCAGTCTCTGGCTAGTTTAACTATTCTTTTTGGGTCTATCCCATGTGCTTACGGGTTGTAATCGACTTTCTTCGCAAATCTTTTCCTTTTTTTACTTTATCAAGTTTTGTTTTATTAACTATTTTTCTTAATGTTTTCCTTTCATATGTTGTATTTATGTGGTGTACTTTTGATTTTCTATTTTGTTTCATATGCATGTTGTTCAGACTACTGATTTATATATTCTCACTTTTGTTTTATCTTTAATTTTTCATATAGTTGAATGTAGACATCCTGATATTTTATTAGCCTTCAGGGATTGTTCTTTTATTTCGTTCTGTGTTATATGCCAGCCTGGTTGGCCGAGTGGTTAGCATATCTGCTCTCCAACCAAAAAGGTTGCAGGTTCGAATCTTGCCATGCGCATGGATGTTTGTGATTGTCTCTGAAAATACTGGTGGTGGTTGGCGGTAGATAGTGTTAGTGTAGATGATGAACGTAGTTGTAGTTGGTGGAGACGGAGAGTTGTGGAGTAGGTGCCCCTCCCTCGAGTCTTTGGACTCCCTGGAGGTGCTATGTAATAATAATTCCTAGGTATTTAAATTTTATTATTTGTTCCAGTATTTTTCATTTATTTGATTGGTTCTTTTGCAATTACCGTTTTTTTTTAAATTTCTCTGTTGATATTTGAATGTTAAAACTGTTACATATCAGTTGGAGTTTGAATATTTGTTTTTAGAGATAATCTTCATTTTCTGCAAGTAATGCTACATCATCTTCACAACCAACCAAATTTAAATTTTCTTTAATTTTTATTCATTTAATTAGATAAACTAATTAGATAAATATTGGTTTGTTAAATTCTATTGCCTTTTCTGTTATTTGCTCTATAACAAATATAGCATCTGTACATGATCTCCTTTACATAATCCTTGTTGTTCATCATTATAATTTAGTATTGATTCTAATTCTCTTTTGAAATATTGGTATTGTAATATTCATTGGGGTGCTTACGGGTCAAAGCTGTATAACTGAGAGGAGACCTCCACATAGCCTTTAAAGGAATGCGGAGAACCAACCAGGGCTTCTGACCTAATGTCCAATCCTCACCTTCTCGTGGTACACCCTGTTGGGTATCTACTTTGATACTGAACGAACGAGGATGGGCTGGCAATTTGGGATTTAGCCAACCAAATTGTATTCTTATTGGTTAAACCAAAATAAAAAATGATGGTACAACATGACAAAATTTCATGCCGACTGGGGCATCGCCCGGTCAAACAAGGCCCCCGTTGTTTTCGCCAGGGAACCAGGGCGAACAGCGAAAAGTCAGCTACTGGAACAAATCTGAAAACAAACCCCAACTCAACATCACCAGAGTTAAAGATCGGTACGATCAACGTAAGAAGCCTGAATGGCAAAGAAATGGAGCTAGCTGATGAATTAGATAAGTACCAGATTGACATAATAGGGGTGACTGAAACAAAAAAGACCAAAACTGGTGAGATCTTTCTGAGCAATAAATACAAAATGTTATATTCAGGCAATGACAATCAAGGAAAAGAAGGCGTAGCCATAGTATTCAACACAAAATACGAGGCTAATCTTCTTGAATGGCAGTCAGTATCAAGTAGAGTAATATGGGCAAATATGAGATTGGGGAACTGGACAATGAGACTTATTTGTGCCTATGGTCCCATAGAAGGTTCTACTAAGGTAGAAGTGGAGGAATTTTTTGACGCTTTAGAAAAAGCAACTGACACAATGAAAAAGGAAAAGTTGGTCCTTGTTGCGGATCTAAATAGCAAAGTAGGAAATGATTGTGAGACATACAATAATATTTTGGGAAAATTTGGAGAAAAGAGCAAAGCTAATAATAATGGCAAATACCTGTTGGATTTCTGCTCAGGACATGGACTAGTTTTTACTAACACCATGTTCCAACATAAAAATGTGCACAAATTCGCATGAAGAGAAGAGACAAGGAATAAAAAAAGTTTCATTGACTATGTTATTGTTGATAGTGATGTTTTCTCCCTGGTGCAAGACACCAGAGTGTACAGAGGATTTGAAATTGGAAGTGATCACTATTTAGTCTTGAGCAGGATAAAATTGAATTTCATATTAAAAAGAATAACATGTAAGAAAGTTTTAAAGCGAATAAAAGTTGAGCAGCTCTCAGATATGAACTGTAGACTAAAATACACAAAGATTATTGAAGAAAAAATGAAAGAGTTTGAGAACAGGAATCAAACCTTGGGGATTCAGTGGCAAGCCTTGAAGAAAGCCCTGATTGATTCAGCTAGAGAGGCATGTGGTGAAGTTGTCTGCAAGGATAGAAAAATTAAAACTCCATGGTGGACACAGGAAGTTAAAGAGGCAGTGAAGGAAAAGAAGAAAGCATATCAAAAGTTCCTGTCAAATAAGTCAGATTGTGCTCTTAGAGAATATAGAGACAAATGCAAGAATGCTAAACACTGTGTAAAACTAGCTAAACAAAAGTCATGGGAGGACTTTGGCAAGAATATAGAAAATAAATATCAAGAAGGTGGCAAAATATTCTAAAATTTTGTTGAAGAAGCTTAGGAATGGAGGAAAGAGTGCTATAAAATGAGTTAGAGATGATAAAGGTGACATGAAAACAAACAGGAGAAAAAGATATCCTTGAAGTATGGAGTAATTACTTTGAAAAACTGCGTAATGAAACAAGCAGTGATGATAGCACAGTGGTAAAAAACACTGACCAGGTATGCAGTCAGGAATACATATCCATACTTGAAGTAGAAAAAGCCATCAAAGGCTTGAAATGTGGAAAGGCAGCAGGAGTAGAAGATATTCAACCAGAAATGCTGAAGTATGGTGGTATAAGAGTCTTACAGTGGCTGCACTGCATAGTTCAGAAAGCCTGGACAGAGGGATGAATTCCTGATGTTTGGAGTAGAGCTCTCGTGGTACCCATATATAAAAAGGGAAATAAAACTGAATGTGAGAATTACAGAGGTATTTCCCTACTGAGTGTTCCTGGCAAGATCTATGCAAGTATACTTGAGAAACGGTTGAGAAGAATTGTGGAAGAAAAGCTTGGTGAAGAACAAGCTGGATTCAGGCCAAATAGAGGTTGTCAGGATCAGATCTTCACTTTATGACAAATAGTTGAGAAAGCATGGGAATATAACAAAGATCTGTATTTAAGTTTTGTCAATTTGGAAAAGGCATATGACAAGGTGCCAAGAGAGAAGCTATTCAATACGCTACAGTTATATGGTGTCAATGGGGCATTATATCAAGCAATACTTAGTCTTTATTTGAGTTGTAAGTCAGCAGTTAGAATTGAAGGAAGACAGGAAGATGGTTTAATGTTAAATCTGGTGTGAGACAAGGATGTACATTATCCCCTCTGTTATTCGTTATCTATATGGATCACATTATGAAGGAAAGCGGTATTAAACATGATATCAAAATTGGAGATGTTAATGTCAGCTCTTTGCTTTATGCGGATGATGTTATACTTCTAAATAAATCTGCTACAAGTCTGCAAGATTCTCTGACTAAATCGAATAACTGTTGTAATAGATATGGTATGAAGGTCAGCATTAAAAAAGACAAAGACAATGAAAATAAGCAGAATCATTGAAAATGTCAACTGTTTTGTGAATGGAGAACCTGTGGAACAAGAAAAATATTTCAGCTACTTAGGCACGATTTTTATGAAGATGGTACCAAAATATGACATTAGTTCTTTTCCTTGTGTTTATTACTGTTTCCACCACTTAACTATTAATGCCTAAGAACTGTTACAAATTTTTTTTTGTGTGTGTGTTCTGCAGGTGCTGGTTTGAAATATTCAGCTAACTAACATCAGCTTAATATACATCTTATTTATTTAGTTTTTATGGTGCTGTGTTTAATACTACTATTCTTAAGATTCTGCTCAGGTTGTGTTCAGAATGGAAAGGGGCTTCTAAGTAGCAATGGTGATAATGAGAATTTTTTTTTTAAGGTTTGTTTTTGTTATTTTGAGTTTTCCTGGTGAGGGTAGGAAATGTAATTGCTATTAAAAAAAAAAAAATCAGCTAATGCCTTTTTTTCTTTATTTCAATATAGGGGGTAGGCATGGCCATTTTAGCCATATATAACTTTTGGAGACTGAGTGGGCAGTTCAATTCTCCATTGGTGGCCAATTAGAGATAGCTGGCTCAAGTCTATCACTAATTTAAGCAAACCAACAGCAGAGAGATGGCTCAACAAGTGCTGCCATCTTGTGGTCCCTATCCCTAACACATTTTTAATGTCTGAAATGGAGTTGGCCCTACGATCAATTTTCTCGAGTTTACGGGATGAAAAACCTGAGTTTCTGGGAGAAAAAACCTGCTCCTTCTTGCCTGTGTCAGAGATTGACTAACTCAGGAACCAGTCAAAAAAAGACTTAGAAAAAGTTCCCATAGTAGGCAACTAACCTTAAACTTAAGTCTATCTTCAGGCAGTTTAGCACTTTATTTATTTATTTCGTGAGCAAACTACAGAAAATGTAAAAGCATACATATAAATGATTAAAGCATACATGTAAAGAAATAGCCATTAAAAGAATAGGGATTAAAAGCATACATTAAAAGATAAAAATGCCACTTGCATAAAATATTAAGGAAAAACATAAAATGTCAAATTTCACTCATCCAGCGACTAATATATTTTAAAGCTGTTTCATTACACTGCATTAAATCTTCTCGGGTACATATGTTATGTACTGGAGAATGATTTAATGGTTTAGTGCTGAGGAGTGCAAACACCACTTCCACTGAGCTACACAGGCTCTTGTGTAATTACATAATTGCTACTGACTATCAAATTACTGCCATGTGGACAAGTAGAAGGATTGCATATATTTCAATTCAATATACTGGAAGGCTTGTCATGTAGCACTTGGTATGATTGAAGCATGAGTCAAATACAAGTTCTGTATTTTGTTTGCTGTTTTCTAAAAACTGATAAATCGCCTAGTAACAGCATGCCTAAAATGTCATGTCCATAAATGATGAAACAATTATAATAATTATTTATTCATTCATTTTTAATCCCAAAGCAAAAGCAACTGTTACTGTACGAGTATTTTCTCAAATAATATCCAAAGAGACTAAAAAGTTTTACATACCACCGTTCTTGGTAAAATATCAGGGTCAGCTGGTATCCTGGCAATTATTTCACATAAAACAATACCATAAGAAAACACATCTGCCTAAAAAAAAAAAAATTATATATATATATATATCAACTAAGTAATTAGCAACATTTTCCTTTCCAGATTCATATTAAACTAACACCTGTTTCAAAAAATTTAATTCAATGTAAATTTTTTGTGATCTAGCATTTGTTATTTGGCAATAAACTTAGGGTTACCATCCAAGTTTCCAGAGGATGGGGTTAGTGTAAAAGATAACGAAAATTTTAAAAGTACAGGATGATTAAAGTTCACATTTCAAAAAGCTGTAATTAAGTAACTATTCAGTGGAATGATTTAATATTTAACATGATAATGTGTGTGTGCCAATGGAATTTTATTTTGTGCAAAAACCAACGATAGTTCTAAAAGTTGCCACTACAGCGATACATGTGGCTGCAATATCATAGCTGGCAATTCAAAACATCACAGAATGTAAGGCGATGTGTGGTTACACAACAACATGCTCGATATGCTGTCCTCTGCTGTTGGCAACATGCTGAAATCGCAAAATCGCATGTTCAGTTTCACTCAAAATGTTGTGGATATGGCAAGTAATGTTGGTTTTGAGGTCCACTAAATTGCCTATGTGTCCACTATACACAACATCTGAGATGTCCCCACAGCCAAGTCACACGGGTTCAGATCTGGTAAGTGCATTGGCCATGTTGTACAAAAATGGCAGCTGATGATTCTGTACTTGGTATGGTAAAATGTGTCTGAAGCAACAGCTTGACATGGGGTGGCGATGTGAGAAAGGGGCACCATCCAGCACAAAAACTGTTGAATCCAGGCGTGGATTCAAAATAAAGAAGTGTTAGAATCACCTGATTGGCTAAGAGAGGTGCATATTGCTGGATTAACAGTACAGGTAACGGGACCAACAAAACTGAGCTCCTTGAAAAAGAATGGTCTCATAACGAACTCTGCTGTAAAACCACACCAAATGGTGACCTTCGGGGGAATGAAGTGGAATTTGTAGCACAATGTGTGGATTTGCAGCTGCCCAAATTCTGCAGGTGTGTGTGTATTCACAGCACTATCCAGATGGAAATAAGCTTTGTCATTCCAGAAAATGTTCCATGGCCAGTTATTGTCCAGTTCATTCAGAGTAAGAAACTGCAAGACAAAATGTTTCTTGTGCACTCTGGTCAGGATTAAGCAACTGCTAAACATGGGGAATCTTATAAGGATAACACGGAATTTGCCTTACAACATTGTGAACCCATGATTATGGGTTTGTCTAAAGACTGTCAATATGCCATGCACTGCTGCTTCCTACATTTGCCATCCTTTCTTCCTCTAATACTGTGGCTACTTTCTCTACTGCCTGCCATTCGATGGGATTCCATCCTCTGCCAGATTTGACATCTAAGGAACCTGTCTAAAATGTGTAGAAAGGCTTGTGTTAGTCGTTCATGTTGTTTAATTTTGACAGTATATATCAGAACACAGAATTATAAGTAAACAATTATTTATTGACTTATTCCTGATATTTTGCTGGTGTTATAACCAGCATCTTCAGAGCACAAAAAAAATCTGTCACAGTACGCTAGACCTACAACAACATGATGTAACAAAGGGACTAGTTTAACAAAATTGTAGCAACAACACAAAGACTGTGTTTTTGTGCTCTGAAGATGCTGGTTATAACACCAGCGAAATATCAGCAATAAGTCAATAAATAATTATTTACTTATAATTCTGTGTTCCGATATATATACCGTCAAAATTAAACAACAAGGAACCAGTCTGTTCAAATTTCCAGATTATTCTGCATAAACCATTTCCAGTCATAAGACTTGTTTTAATTCCTTTAATGTTCTGAATCTTCGCTACTGTCAAGGCACAGCTGTTATTTTGATAAAATAACTTCATGAGAAGTGCACAATCCTTCAGCAATGATGACATTGTACTTTAACATGTTGTCTGCTCACAGGCAATGAACTGATGCATTCTGTAGCTACCTGCTTTTATAGAAACGTCTTTCAAAACATATTTCATTGGGAACATTTGCTATCTGCATAAATGGTATGGTCACAGCATTTCACTGCATACCAGGAGTATCATACATAATTTACATGTATTGCAGCGCCATGTATCACCCGAGTGGCAACTTTTAAAACTAATGGTTTTTTGTGCAAAATAAAATTCCATTGCCACACACATCATCATGTTAAATATTAAATTGTTCCACTGAGCAGTTATGAATTACTGCATTTTGAAATGTGAACTTTAATTATAATCACCCTGTAAAGTATGTTAGGTATTAGTCAAGCACAGCAATCTCACAATGTGGCTTATAACTTCACAGTGTTAGCAAAATATTAACACTAGTAAACAATACATTTCTTTAATGAAGAAAATTGGCAAGAACAGGCCACAATTATGTATTCTATGATGCTGAAAACTAAAATGGTCGTGAATTTTTTTTATTTATTTATATTTTTATTAGATTGTAGATCATTACCACAATATTTTACACCCACCATAGTAGACATTTTCAATTATTTCTATGTCATCGTACTGTATAAATCAATTAAGAAGTAATGTGCACCATTACCATCATCCTCAATTCTATCAAATTTAGAATAATAATCTTACTTTTATTTAATTAATGGCAATGCCAATTATTAGTGGCACTGTTATTTAACACAACAAAGACACACTACAGTAAATTTACTTTTGTTTAATGTAACAAGAGATAGTAAATAAGCAGAAGAAAACTACTGATGTGTAGTTTATGACTGATTAGTTTAAAATTAATACTGACATTGACTGAACTATATGAACTATGACCCCTCAATTAACCTATCCTTCAAAAGGTTAGCATGTCATCTAACTTCTGGACCAACACTATATAAATGTACAATTCAGTTAATCATGCCATTTGTTAACCAACCAATGAATTGATTTCTCAGTGCAATTATATAATTGAGAGAACTGCATCTCCAACTGATTCTCATGAGTCTATCCAGTGGAATATAACAATACAGGCACTCAACAGTCAAGTTCATAAGTGATATCCAAGGAAAGCCACCACACAGCTGATAGTGGTGGCCAGTCAGTCACTCACTCACTGTTCATAGTTTTTTCACAGAAAAATATTCTCTGTGGATATTTATTTCATTGTTTGCACTGATTTTAAATGTTGCTTATAAATTATCTATTCAACAACTTTATAAACCATGTATTTGGACAACAATAATGGGCAACAGCTCAAAAACCAAAGTAGTGAAACAAAATGACAGAGTATAATCATGCCAAGTTTGTTTAAAGCAATCTTATATTACCACCAATCACCAAACACCAGCAGAAATTCTGCATTTCCCAGCTAGTCACACTGATTCTTATTTTCTCTCCCACTAATGTAGAAGAGGAATATAACATCCCTGCTTAAAACAAACATAGACATCTTATTATTATTAAAAATAACAATCTTATAAACATGGATCACTAGATAATTAATAAACTAATTCAACTGAATTTAATTGACAGTATCTTCAATCAACAGTGGACAACCAGCATCAAAAAGTCTTCCCCCAAATTATTCATCATGTTTAGCTCTAATTAGGAGATACATAGGCAATTAAACTAAAAGTCTCAACTCAGTCTTAAAATTCCTTAATCACTTTCGTAAATTTATTAATTAAAAGATGACTCAGTTTTATGAAATGGGAAAATATTCGTATCAAGAGAAGATTACGCATATTACAGAGCACTTTTTACATGAAGCAAATAAAATTAAACTCTCTCTCTCACACACACACACTAAATGGATCAAACGTTTAAGAAGAGCCACTATTATCAATAATAGCAGGATCTGTTTACCTAGTCACAAGAGAGCAACCAATCATCATTTGTCTTCTGATCAACTTTGATTCATTGTAAAACTTTCTTATACACTTCTTTTAAATATGATGTCAGTTTTATCTTGCTCAAATCTAAATGGTGATCACTTCCAATTTCAAATATACTCTTGCATCCTGAACAAGCATGAAGATATCACTATCAACAATAACATAGTCAATGAGTCTTATTCTTTCTCGCATCTTCTCTCCATGCGAATTTGGGCAGATCTTTACACTGAAACATGGTGTTAATAATAACTAGTCCATGTCCTGAACAGAAATCTAGCAAGCATTTGCTATTACTATTAGCTTCTCTCTTTTCTCCAAATTTTCCCAAAACATTCTTATATGTCTGATAATCATTTCTACTCTGCTGTTTAGATCTCCAACAAGGAGCAACCTTTTCTTTAAAAAAAGAGGAAACTATGAAAAATTCCTCAGCTTCGTCATTAGCAGAATCTTCTACGGGACCATATGCACAAATAAGTCATTGTCCAGTTTCCCATTTTCATATTTGTCCATATCACTACTTAATACTGCCTGCCATTCAAAGAGATTATTCTCATAATTAGTGTTGAATACTATAGTTGCTTCTTCATTTCCCTTATCACTGCCTGAATATATAATCTTTTATTTCTTGCACAGAAAATCTCATTCGTTTTTATGTTCATTTCAGTAATTCCTCATGTTAATTTGGTACTTACCCAATTCTTCTTCATGAAAGAAATGCTAATTCCATTTCTTTTCCAATGCTTCTTATGTTGATGGTGCTAATCTTGAACTCTGCTGATGGAGAACTGGGATTAAATTCCATCCAGATAGAGCAGTTATTGCAATATATAATCCAAACAATTTTTTTTCTTTTAACTCTTGTGTCCCTGTAAATAGTCCGATTGAAATAAAAAATGGAATCCCATCATTTAACTGTAGTAAAGACACAAAGTAAAAAATTTCAATGAAATCTGTACAGTGAAAGAGTCCCTGGGATAACTTACATATAGAAACAAAAATCAATCAATCAGCTATTTATGCATTTTGCAAAACACACCTAAAGGCCATATTTCGGTGATTATACTGCATTTTTTATTATTCAGTTATACAATATACTGAAATAATAGTTCCTGACAAGTTTCTTCAGGGGTAAATAGTATAACTTAAAGTTTAAACAAGAGAAATTAATAAATACAAATCATAACCATCTGGTTATTCATAAACTCAAATAACAGAATGCAGATATAAAATGTTATTGACGTCGAACAATACTGGACGATGTCACGCGTTCTTGTTCTCGTTCATACAGTCCAAGCTCAGATTGAGCTAGATTTTTTATTAGAGCTGACCACACTTGATGGAGAATTAAACCTTGATTTTTATTGCATTGGGTTGGGTTTTTTCAGCATATTAGCAGCTTCTTTAAATTTTCTTATGTAGCAGTTGTTTTCTATGTATGACATTGTCGTTTTTTTGCCAGAGTACATCGTGTCCAGTAGAAGTGGTATGGAAAGCAAGACCCGTTTTTTTGTTCTCTTTTGTATTGTACGTCTTTTTGGTGTTCAGTCATGCGCATTTCTCCAGATCTTCCTGTCTGTCCTACATAGCAAATCCCGCAAGAGCAATGGATTTTGTAGACTCCTGGTGTTTTAAGAGGATGATGAGGTGGTTTTGGTGGATGTAGGAATCTTGAGATTTTTTCCATAGGAAGGAAGGCTACTTTTACGTTGTGTTTGTTCATTAATTTGGCTAGCTTATCTGTAACATTTTTGATATAAGGAAGCGAGATTGCGTTTTTGTAATCCTGTTTTATTGTGTTGTTAGTTGGAGGCATTTTAAGGATCCTCTTGATGCTTTTTTTTCATATCCATTCTGTTGGAGGGTTTGTGTTAAGTATTTTAGTTCTTCATTACATTTTTCTTGTGTGCTGGAGATATTGTATGCTCTGTCTCGAAGAGTTTTAATTAAGCTTATTTTTTGTGAAGGATGGTGGTGTGAGGCTGCATTTAGAAATCTTCCCGTGTTGGTCGGCTACCTATATAGAAGGAGAGTCCATTTTCTTCATTAACTTCTAATGGAATATCTAGAGAAGGAAGTTTTTTTATTTTCTTCTTGTTCTAAAGTGAATTTTATGGTGTTGTGCAAATTGTTGAGATAATCTTTAAAACTGATATGTTCATCTATTGTTCCATTCCATATGATGAAAATATCATCTACATAGCATAACCATATTTTTGGTTTTTTATTGTAATTCTTTAGAGCATTGTTTTCAAATATTTCCATAAATAGGTTTGCTAATACCGGTGATAATGATGAACCCATGGCCAGTCCTTCTTTTTGCTCCCAGATTCTGTCTTGATAGGTGAAAAAAGTATTGTTTATACAATGTTTAAAAAGATCTAAGATGTCCGGGGGGGGAGAGGTCGTCTAGGAGATTTAAAATTTCTTGTCTCGGGATGTTTGTAAACAAGCTGATAATGTCTAGGCTTGCTAAGATGTCTGATGGACCAATATGTATATCTTTCACTTTTTCTATGAAATGTGTACTATTTTTTATGAAGAAAGATGTTTTTCCTATATGATGTGAGATCATGTTGGTGAGGTAGTTTGCCAAGTTGGAAGTCGGTGAATCTCTTCCATCTACTATTGGTCTTAAAGGTATATCTGTCTCTTGTAGATCTTTGGAACACCATAGATTCTTGGTATCAAAGGATGTTTTGATTGTAAATATTTTTTAAGTTCTTCCGTCTAGAGAGGCACTTTTTTTTATGAGATCATTTGTTTTTTTGTGTGTATGCCAAGTCGGGTCTCTGTCTAAGGGATTTGCTATGTAGGACAAACAGAAAGATCTGGAGATATATGCATGACTGAACACCAAAAAGACGTACAATACAAAAGAGAACAAAAAAACAGGTCTTGCTTTCCATACCACTTCCATTGGACATGATGTACTCTGGCAAAAAACGATGATGTCATACATAGAAAACAACTGCTACATAAGAAAATTTAAAGAAGCTGCTAATATGCTGAAAAACCCAACCCAACCCAATAAAAAATCAAGGTTTAATTCTCTATCAAGTGTGGTCAAACCTCTAATAAAAAATCTACCTCAATCTGAGGTAGTTTTTTATTACAAGAACACATGACATCATCCAGTACTGTTCAACGTCAATAACGTTTTATATCTGCATTCTGTTATTTGAGTTTATGAATAACCAGACAGTTATGATTTGTATTTATTAATTTCTGTTGTTTAAACTTTAATTTATATTATTTACTCCTGAAGATGTAAATCCTACGATTTACGAAACTTATCGGGAACTATTATTTCAGTATATTCAGTATAACTGAATAATAAAAAATGTGGTGTAATCACCAAAATATGTCTTTTGAACCAATTAGCCACAGAAGTCTATGCCTGCAACACCTAAAAGGTAGCATGTGCCAAGACTTATAAGCATCTAAATGCTGTTGATTTTGGTATCAGTTTCTACAGAATAACAGCATGGTACTCTATGATACTAGAGCTTTCACTTTAGTAGTAATAATGGCTTTCTTTCCTGTCCTAAAATACATCCTAGATAATAATATAAAATACCCACAGACACACAACTGGAGGATATTTGTAGTCAAGAGCTGTTAGTATTCAAAGCATATTAGTAAAATTAATTTTCCTGATTTTTATACCAATTTTTAACATGAATTCTTGATTTCAGAAAATTAGTATAAGAAATTTCCACTAATTCTGTGATTCTTGGGGAGTAATTTTTCTTATTCTAATGATACTAGAACAGATTTTGATAGAAGAGAATGGCAATGAGTTTGCAAATTCAAAATCCTATTCCTTTTTTTTTTTCCATCAGTATAGTAGAGTCTGAAATTTATTTATTGGAGCTAATTTCTGATAACACCACTTCTTTCTTGCCAAGATTTTTTTTCTTTTTTGATGAAGATAGTGAATAATTTCTAATTATGTTCATTCCATTTTGCAGCCATTTTAGTTAATGCTGATAGTGGATAAGGATAAAGTGATTTTCATTAAGCAGTAATGGAACTGTATTAAAAGAAAATGATTTTTAATTTTTCAGAGAGTATTAGAGATAAAGTGAGAAGAAAAAATGAAGTGTGATGGAAAAGGGGAATGGATTTTCTGCATCACGAATGGAATACAAGAATGAATGAATTTAATACAAAACATGGCAGAAATGGTGGAACAGGCAACCTACTTGAGTTTTCTGATTATGTGAAGATATTAAGATGATGATACTAAGAATCGATCAGCTTGCATCTACTTCTACATGGCATTTTCTTATGCTTACCTTTTCATTGTACCATTCACCTCTTAGACATTCTGGAGCCATCCAGTAAGGAGAACCAACAATATTTAGTTTTTGGCTTTTATCTCTGGAAAAAAAGTTTATACTAGGGTTATCAGATCTTGTAAAAATGCAACGATCATTAGAACAATAACAAAAATATATTTCAATTTTTTTTAACATTCAATGAAATTAAGCATTGATTAAAGGAATCTATTTATAAAGACAAGAACAAAGTATACACAGAGGTACAATAATATTGTGTGCTGCTAAATATTAATAATAATAACAACAAAAATAACAAAATTATTGTCCAGATATATTCCATGAAAGTCTAAAATTAACAGTGCTGGGGTAGTACAAGTACATTCTAAGCACCTAATGCCATACTACTACTTCAACTCATTCAACGATCATAAACTCACCAACTTCCTCTGTAAACCATTCTCTACTTATTTTGCCATGAGCAGAAAAGCACAGTCCTTCATATCTTGACAAACATCCTTATTCATCTTCCAGAAAAAGTGTCTTTTCAGTGTCTTATGATAAGTAGCAATATATCTCCCATGTCTCTCCTATAAAATTCCTTTACTAACTTGATTGTTTTGCTTTCATCACCCTCTTTTCTACCTATTTACTAGCTTTTTAGCCTAGATTCTTTTAATTCATTCTCACAGTCAACATTTCATAGCCATGACTTTACCTAGATAGGCATTTCTTAAATTTCTTACATTTTGAGGGACACTGTAAAATCTTGTATAGAAGGAATTTTGTACAAAATCCTTATATACAGATTTTATTTGAGAAAGAAAGTCGATACAAAATACTTGTAGTTTAATTAACAATTTTTTCATTAGTGTTTTATGTAATCTGGTAAAATATTAGAATGAACTGCTAAATGTTTGACCGCCAGAGATAGCCCAGACAGGATTAGAAATGTGGATCTGAGGCTATTGCCACGCACGAAGGTCAGCGAGTTATGGGGTTTTCTCACCATGACTCAGCAATTTCATGGGGGGGGGGGGATGCCTGGTAGAACATCTGGGCAACTCGATCTGAAGAAATCCTAAGGTTGTGAAGGTAGAATAAAAAGGTGCTCTGCTCTCAGGTTCTCTCTGTTCCCAACTTGTTCCAGTGTCGCTTCGAAGAGGTCCCTGTGTCCAGCTGTTCCAAGGATGGGGGAAGGATATCCCATTGGCAGTATTTTGACGATGACAGGAGATTTTTTTAACAGCAGTGTCGGCCTATTCGAGAAGTCCAATCGCGAAGTCCCCTAAGTGATCTCCGAGAATGCTATATCGTTATTGCCGTGGAGTAGTGTCTGTGTTTGCAGTTCCAACGGGAAAGAAGAAAATTATGTTCGTGATCTCTAGGATCTTGAATGCTGAACTGGCTGAGAAAAGTTTCAATTAAGATTAATGTAGAACTGTTATGGAATGTGAACCGTAGAGTAGGGATTGCTGATTATATAATTGCTAGCATAACATAAAGTTGTGAAATTGGAAAACTGCACTTCTATATTATTGTGAAATAGTTATCTAAAGAATTATGAGCATTTGTCAATGTTAAGAGTTAAGAATTAATGTTGAGAGGAGAGATTGAATGTGAAGCTTAGTTAAGCATTATCCTGTTAATGATCCGAGTTAAATTGTTTTAGAGTGTGTGTGAAACTAATCACGTATTGTGAACGTATATGTTTTGTCTTTATCTTTAAGCTGAAGGCTAGAAAAGCTGTTTTAATTAATTTAAGAACCATGCAGTGCATTGTTATTTAGCTGAATGAAAGGAACCAGATAAATTTGTTGTGTGGAATCCCATTTTTCTTATTTTGTAATTGCCATGTCTTAGTATGTTTGTTAATAACTTGCCTGATTTCAACTTATCAATGCAGTTCTCATAAAAATATAGAACCTGTGTGACCTTAAAGTTAACTACGACTGACTAATAGTAAGTTACTAACGTTGTTATCTTTAAAACTCTAGAACTGAGTTTTAGAGATAATTCTGTGTTCTGCTGAGCATTTCTCTTACATGTATAGGAAAATACAAACAATTCCTTTGTGCGATCTTTGATGGCACAGTCATTATACAAATAAATTTTTAAAGATAAGTGTAAGAGAAAGTCAGCTAGTTAGACAAAGGAATTGGTTCCCATAATTTAAAAAGGCAATGCAGTGCCGGACTGGGGCTTTTTCTCTCGTTTGTCGGATCCTCTGTCAGAGTCCTTTGCCGGTGAGTCGTCTGCTCTTGTGGGAGTCATACTCTCCATGCCCGATGTTCGTCCCGGTTTCTTGGGCGAAGTGTCGAGCCACAAGTGAAGAAAGAATGCTGAGCAGTCCTTGAGAATCTGCCGATATAAAGTTCGTCCAGCGGAGCTGAGGTCTGGTATGCAGTATAGACAGCCGAGCTTTGCTTAAACCTGGCAACCAGTGAATGATAAGCACGTGTCTTCAGTGTCCGAGATTCATCTAGCCCGAAGCTGAAGAGAAAGAAACAGCAGGTCGAACAGAATCAGGAACAAATCTGAAGGTGAAGCTGTATCGAGATGCGTATGATTTTCCAGTAGTTCTCAACTGGGTGGTAACGTAGAAACCTTTTCTTTGTTCAATGAAAGTGTGCAAAAGAATGATTATAACTTTTAATGGAACGTTTAAGTCTAGAATATTGTGATTTCACGTAAGGACTCTAGAAACCTAGTTTAGAAAGACAGACTAAATCCCAAGATATGAACGTAGAAATTAGTGCATGACCTGAACGTCTGTGAAGTGCATAACCTTAGTAGAATTGTGTCATTAATCTTAGTATCTTTTGTTTGAGTGTTATGTGGATTTGATACCTATGCTTGTTAAGATAGAATTAGAGAAATTAAGTGCCATATATTTTATCTGAAATTGACATTGAAATTAGTGCATGACAGAGTTAACCTTAATAGTGTTGAGTCATTAGCCTTTGTTTCACCTTTGTTCAAGTGCCATGTGGGAGGCATTGAGAGAGAGAGATTGAGTGGCTTATGATTTATCTGAAATGGATATTGAAGTAAATGTATGTCTGAGTTATCCATGACGTGTAATTTATTTAGTGCATAATTAAATGTTTTTTTTTTGATTTAAAAAATTGCCTTGCCTGAGATCATTTTCTATTGCACCCCCCATAGAAATCGAACCACAGTGGGAGGCATTTTGGAAGGGAGGTCACGACTGTAGACTGAGATAGGGATAAATTTGAGACTTGAGTTATTTTATATAAGATTCAGAAATTAAGGATACAGTTCAGAGCTCGGTACTGGTTCTTTGATTCTTCACTGTTTGAAAATCTAGAACTTAGAGTGGTGCAGCAAAAATAGAAATTTTCCCTGAGTCAGAAGAAAAACCAGCAATTAGCTCCAAAACAAAGGAATTGCCATAGAGTGGGAATCTCTTTGCTTTCAACCCACGAACCATATCCTTATAGTAAAATACGGCCCCAAGTTAAGAGTAAAAGATTAGAGCACATAAAAGAAGTGAGATAAGGGAAGGAAGAGACATAATTTGACCATAAAATAGCCATAACAATAGAAAGGGGGGACGTAACACCTGTTCACTGGATTGTAATTCCGATCGAACATGCCTGGGATGCTTTAGGTAGGCACGCTTCTGCTCGACTGGTGCCACCACGATCGCTTCAAGAGCTCGAAATAGTTTCACAGAAGATTGGAGAAACATCCCACAAGAACTGTTTGATCATCTTATCCAGTCCGTGTAATCAAGATGTACCACTGTTTTGGCTATTAATGGAGACCATATGCCCTATTGAAAATTAACAAAAGCGTTTTTGGCTATTCTTGTTAAATTTATTTCAAGCTAAAATATATAATTTGTTAAATTTGTAATATCGATTATTCAAACAATATCTCATCAATTACATCCAATCTATAAGTAAGAAATATTTATTCATGTATACCCAATAGTTATTATTTGCAGAAATTTATAATTATCTGACAGAAACTAAAATATCCTCTAATTGTTTTGAGCAGTATATTTTGGACAGAAATTAATGGACAACCATCAATGCATCAGCATAATCACAAGGTGAAGCAAGAACAAAGAATGTTTTCATATTCCACTCATAATTTGTATACAAAATTATGAGTGGAAGCACTCATAGTGAACCTGGCAAACATCGGGAGAAAAGAAAGAAAGAAAGAGAGAGAGATATGTTTATCTTTCATGGATGATAAATAGGAGATTTTGTAGATAAGGAAGATTGAAGGTTCATCTCATAATGCATAGCATTAAAAAAACCCTAGCCTATAGACATCCAATTCTTACCAGTGTACTTCTGACTGACACTCTCCAACTGTCATCAGAGGAGCTCCATCCAGACATAGTCGAAATAGCTTCAGTGTTTCTGCTAATGAAATAACCCGAGTTATTTCGTTAGCAGAAACCAATTCTACAAACAGATTGAAAGACCTGCTATGAAAAGTCCATTATCATCAGCACTTGTCAATTTCTACTTAGAGAATCTTGAAGACTCCCCCCCCCCCACTCTTCATGTGTAATCTTGGTACCTGAAAACTAGTGTCATTTCCGATTATCTTTTTTAATTAATATTTCCAAAATACCAGAAATATTAATTAAAGTTATGGTAATTAATATTCTATATACATCACTATTTCCTTAAAAAGCACAGTTATAAATATAGCACTATAACATCTGATGGGTTCTGACAGAAGACAAAATTGCTACTTACCATTGTGCTACTTTACTGAATATTTTTAAATGTCTTAATACAGCAAATCCTTAGTGCTCACTTAAAATAAAAGATATTAAAGATACCAAGAAATTATATACTTGGTTTAATCCTGTATCCAAGTGTAAGCAAACAAGTTGCGCCTAAACTATTTTCAGGACTGGGGCAACTTGTATAAAGAAGCTCATGACTTCACATTACTTGCCTTAGTATCCAATAATGCAAACCACATCTCCTTATGGACATGTATTATGCAATGGGCCATTACCCAGACTGGTTTTGACCTTTATTGAGGTCTCATGAGTGGTAGCCAGACCCAGAGGTGATACTAAAGTCGAAGTACTGCCAAAGTCATATTTTCACATACAAGTTGCCAAAAGGGTTGCCCGGTTCTGAAAATAGTTCAGGCACAAACTTGTTTGCTTACACTTGGATAAAGGATTGAACCAAGTATATAATTTCTTGGTATCTTTAATTTACAGTATAACCAAGTAGAAAAACTTCCAACAACTACTCACTTGCTTGAATGCCATAATTTTTGAAGAATCTAGTTTACTATCTCTAAGTCTAGAGAAATGAAAGTAACTTCTCTTTGTGATTTTCAGAATTTTCAGAATAAGTCAGTGTATCACTAATATCTTAGATGCTTTATTAAAAATAAAAACTAATGAAAGCAAAAAACATACTATCCTACTTGTTAAATCAACATTCTATCAAGTCCCAATATAATGTATATTAAATAACATGAAAGGGATAAATGAACAATGTTTTATTATAAGTGCAGCTTATTTAATAAAATAAAATAAGTATAGCCTATTTAATAAAACAAGCTGTACTTAAAAATGATCAAAAAGATAAAATGGCACAAAATGATCATTTTGTGCCATTTTATCTGAAAACTTTTTAAAGAAAGTTTTCAGATAAAAACTTTAAAAAGGCCTGAGGGAAGGTTGCTTACTTTGGATCAGGTATCTTCTCAGCCAATCCAAAGTCTCCTACAAAGGCTGTCATTTCAGATCCTTCATTTTTAATTAAAACATTCTGATAAAGAAATATGAAGCCAGTTATTAAAATCTTTGCATTTAAAATTATAATGAATGCTTATTACATGGAAAGAGATAAACAAATAGTTAATTTTTCTGAAACACTACTGGTTAAATTTTTATTCACTATCAATAGCCTTGAAATGCATATAACAAAACTGTTTTAAAAGAGATGGTTTCTAAACAATTAACAGAATATTATTCATTATTTAAAGTGCAATTATAACTGTACAAAAAATACAAAACAGCAAATATAGCAATTCAAATGATAACCTTGTTAACCACAATTACAATTCAATTACATAGATATTTTCTCCTGGGCTATGAAGGTACTTTAGAAATGTATGGTAGAATAAAGAGATACAGGAAAAGTTTGCTTAACGCAAATTTGATATGCACGATAATCAGTTAGCGAAATTGAGTTGATTGAGTGAAATGACACTATTTCCAGCTTTACTCAAGTGATTAATCAGTTAACGCAATTTTTTTTACGATATGCAAAATTTTATGCCATGCAAAATTTTATGTCGCCAATCTGCAGCAAACGGAAAAGCTGGAAGTAATTAAGAGACATGAAAGTGGTGCTAGTAATACGATTGTTCAAGACCTGGGATACAGCGAGCCTACAGTTTGGAATATATTAAATAAGAGCAAAGTATACAAAGAACAAGAAAAAGGTGCTACTGCTTCTTTAAGCATGCAGATTACTTGAAATAGAAGACATTTAATGATCGAGATGGAGCATCTTCTGTCACTCTGGATTGAGGTTTGTAATCAAAAAAGAATACCTCTTAGTACAACGAATATTCAAGCAAAAGCTCTCTATATTTTTACCTCACTGAAAGAGACCAAATTTCATGAGGAATGTGAATTTTGCTGATCAAGATCCTGCAGCAAAGTTTCCTGAAGAATTGCAAAGGATAATTCAGGAGGGTGATTATGACAATAGGCAAATATTCGTTGACGAAATTGATCTCTTTTGAAAGTGTATGCCAACAAAAACTCCTAGCTAAAACTGAAACATGTTGTTGTCTTGTCCTTTGAAGAGTCTTAGATGTTTCCATGTGCTAGTTGAACTGCTTTGGCTATGTCGATGATTTTGTTTGTACAGAGCTGTTGTTCAGGATTAGGATCTATTTCTTGCAAGGCTGATGTAATTGCTGGAAAGGTAAAGATGTGAGTGGATGTCAGGTCAGTATTGGGGCAGTTGTTGCAGTTTTTATATGTTCTCGTATCATCTGTATTGATCTTCATTTCTCTATAATGTCCTGTTTGTAGTCTTGCTATCATGGTGGAAGTCTTTCTGTCAGCATTGATTTCGGGAATTGGATGTTGTATCACTGATTTCAGTGGAATTAGTTTAGCTTTTGCTAGTGCATTAGCATCAGCAAGAGTTATCATGTTTATCATGCGAGTTTCTTGGTTGAGTTCTCTGGCCTCTTATGCTAATTTATCAGCTGCTTCATTTCAATGCCTACATCAGCAGGAATCCATTGTAAACTGCAACTTTTTCCTGAACACTTTAGTTGATTTAAGAGTTTATGGTTGTCTAGCTAGACCTAGAATATCAGAGTTTAAGTGAACAGAACTTACATACTTTTGCTATACGATTGCCAGAAAGGTATGTCACTATATTATATTATAACATATTATAACTAAGATGAAAAGCCAAATGGCTATTTTTTCTGGCGAGGTTGATAAGTTAAGGGGGATAAAAATCCCTTATTGTTTTTCAGCCAGTAAGCAAAACTAAGATCGAAAACTATGATCTGAACGTTTCATGCCGACGAATTGTCGGCGGATCCAAGCGTAAGTGACCACTTGGTAGTGCCACACCAAGGCAACTGGTTGCAAAGGAGGAGCAAGCTCCTTCACTGTTCTTGATATTTTCTCATAATGTAAAAACACACAGCTCCTAGGAGATGTAGTACTGTTTTACATTATGAGGAGAGGTCACTACCCAGACCGGTTTCAACCTCTTTTGAGGTCTCATCAGTGAGTAGTAGCTGGACCTAGAATATCAGAGTTTAAGTGAACAGAACTTACATACTTTTGCTATAGCAAAAGTATGTAAGTCTGGGTAGTGACCTCTCCTCATAATGTAAAACAGTACTACATCTCCTAGGAGCTGTGTGTTTTTACATTATGAGAAAATATCAAGAACAGTGAGGGAGCTTGCTCCTCCTTTGCAACCAGTTGCCTTGGTGTGGCACTACCAAGTGGTCACTTACGCTTGGATCCGCCGACAATTCGTCGGCATGAAACGTTCAGATCGTAGTTTTCGATCTTAGTTTTGCTTACTGGCTGAAAAACAATAAGGGATTTTTATCCCCCTTAACTTAGTTTATGGGTGTCTTGCGTGAGCTTGGTATTGCCATTTTTGATTGCCTCCATAGCTGATCTTGAGTCACTGTAAATTATAATTCCCTCAGATTGTTGAGATAATGATAATTTTAAGTAGTCTTCAGGTGCTTTATTTATTGCGTAAAGTTCACTGGTAAAATTGGAAGCAATTCTCTGAGATCCAACTTTTATTGAAAGTTTTTCACCTTTCGGGAGTAGAAGGAGAACACCAGTGCCTCAATTAATCATATTGGTATAACAAATAACCTGTTTGGAGGATGAAAGAAGGTTGATAGTAGTTAGGCCTTTTTCTTTGAGCATTTCTTTTGGTTCTTTTTTTGTACAGAGTTTGGTAAGGTTAAGATTTATGGAGGTATTTGAAGGTAAAGGACTGGAAAATAGAGGTTCTTTGTTTATGTGGGCATTTAGCTGATCAAGACCTATTTCCTTCCTGATAGTGTCATCATATTGTAAAGTTGATGATCTTTGAAGTCTGCAATTTTTGATTTCAATGTTCATAAGTTTTTAGGGAGATATGCTCGCTTTGGTAGCTTCTGATATTATTTATGAATTTTATGGTGGCAAATTTTCGTCTGTCCTCCAGCAGGTCAAGCCCACAATCCTGTTGGGCTTGTATGTTGTTAGTGGATGAGACTGCACCAATGATAATCTTGGATGCTTTTCCTTGTATTTTGTCTAATTTTTCCTTTACTGATGAGGCCGAAGGTGACCAGATAGATGCTGCATATTCCATTATTGGTCTTATTAGTGTAGTGTAAGTGGTTTTGAAGATTTTTGGCTTTGTGCCCCAATTTGTTCCACAAAGCCTTTTCAGTATATTTAATTTTTTTAGAACTCTGATGGAAGTGTTAGAGATGTGTTGTGCAAAACGTAATTCCTGATGAAGCGTAATACAAAGGTATTTTGGATTTGCGACTTTTTCAATTAGCTTGTTGTTGATCATGATTTTGGGATTGTAGGAATGTCTATTTTTCCTGTCTGTACTAAAGGTGCTTAGTTTTGTTTTGTCTGGGTTGATTGAGTTTAAGTTCATCTGACCATTTTTCTAATCCTCTCATGGATTTGTTTAGAATCTCCTCTGATTCTTTGATTTTAGCACTAGTGTGCCAGATGGCTATATTATCTGCATAGCAAGCTACTTTTGTGTCTTCTGTAAAGTAGGGATGAATGTTATTGACATATAAAAGGAATAGTAAGGGAATGAGTACTGAGCCCTGGGGAACACCAGCCCAGGTTCTCCACTCCCTTGATATTGCTGCATTGATTCTGACTTTGATCTTTCTTCCTCTAAGGAAATCAGCAATCCAGATTAAAGTGTTCCTCTAATTCCAATACATGTACTGTTTGTATTAATTTTTTGATCCAAACACGATCGAAAGCAGAGGTCATATCAAGGAATATCGCAGTTGTCTTTTTTGTTGGTTTTTACTGAAATGAATCTATTATTGTTTGGCAGAAGTAGAATAATTGATCTGTTGTTGAATGACGGGCTCTATAGGCAGTTTGGTAGTAGTTGATTTTCTTATTTTTTGTCAGCCAGTGCATAAGCCTGGAGTGTATGATTCTTTCAGTAATTTTACAGAGTATGCTAGTTAATGCGATAGGTCTATTCATCAGTTTTATTAATTCTGAATTGTTCGTTGATATCGTCTCTTTCAGGATGGGTACAATAATTGATTTTTTCCATTCTTTTGGAAGTTTGCCTGTTCGCCAGAAGGTATTGAGAATGTCCAGAAGTTGTTCTTTGGTGTTTTTTCCAAGGTGTTGACCATATGACCAAAGATAAGATCATTACCAGGAGATTTATTAGGTGCAGTTTTCTCAGTTGATGAATTTAGTTCACTTAGTGTAAATTCTTGGGAGAAGATGTCATTAGTTTGGTATGTTCTTGCTTGTTTTAGTATTTTACTTACGAGTTTATTGAGGGTCTTGTCCTCTGTTATACTGAAGTTTGGCATTGTTTGAATAGGTTTTTGCCAGTGTGTTTGCAATTTCTTGATCTGTAATAGCTTGTTTCCCAGCATTTATGATTAAGTTTGTTTTTGTTGGTTCTCTTTTTTGATATTGTTGTCTAGGATTCTAATAATGTTCAAGTGTTGGCTGTATTTTCTTGGATCCAGGTTACTGCAAAACTCTGCCCATTTCTCTTGTTTGCACTTCCAAATTTCCTGCTCTACTTTGTGTGTTATGTCCATTAATTTCTTTCTGTATTCATCAGTTTTATTAATTCTGAATTGTTCGTTGATATTGTCTCTTTCTGTAATCATTGAATCAATATTGTGATCTTTCCAGTATGGTATCCAGGTATTTTTCCATTTGCCTCTTGGTATTGTTGCTTTGGCAGTTTTACTGATGTGTGAAGTAAGGATTTGTAATTTTCTGTCAAGGTTTCCAGAGACGGGTTCATCTTGACAGAGTCTTTCCAAGATTTCAGTAAACCTTGTCTAGTCAAGTTCCATGTCCTTTTGATTTGCTGTTCTTGATCAATCTTGAAGTTTAGTGTTGTTATTATGGGTCTGTGGTCACTGATGGCATTTCCCAAAATTTTCCATTGTGCATTTGATGCAATGCTATAATTAATAGCTGTGATGTCAATAGCAGATTCAGTTCCCATAGTTTTAGAGAGAGATAGGTGCTCTGTTCATTGTTAATTGTTGCAAGTTCCAAATCTGTAAAGAGGTCTTCCAATTGTTGACCTTTATGGTCTAAATTGGGGGAGCTCCACATTGGGCATTTTGCATTTAGGTCACCAAGTATAATGGTTGTATCAGTTGGAGATTCGCTTGGCTTTTCAATGATGTCTGTATCAATATTTGTATCATCAAGGTGGTAGACTTTTGTGATTGAAATAGAATGGTTTGGTAGGTGTATTTCAACAGCTTGTGCTTCCCTCAAACTGTTATTATTTAAATATTGATTTAGAGTCATTTCTTTGAATTTGATTTCTGGGGTCTTCAAAAGGATAGCAAGCCCGCCACCTGCTCTTTTCTCTCTATCCTTCCTAAGAACTGTGTATCCTTTGATGCTGAAGTTCACATTTCTGTTCAGTTTTGTTTCTTGTAGACACACATCATCAATTTTTCTCTGAATACCATTGATATTGAGTTGCAAAATGTTAATATGAGTCCTGGAAGCATATTTTTTTATCATCAGGAACGCGTCGGCTGCCCTGGTAGTATTGGCTGATATCTTTCTATGACTCTCCATTGGAAAATTGGATACCGTTGCCACGTTAGTTACCTTGAAATCGGACCTTAAGAAATTTGGTCAAGAGCTTCAAGGGTCCGGGGGTGTCAGACTTCTCCCCCGGGGGAGAGAAGAGATCGTATTATTATGCTTTTATTAGGAGGCAATGCAGAAGGCAACTTTAAACTCAAGTCTATATTAGTTTATCGTGTGCAAAATCCAAGATCTAACATTATTGAAGAAATCAACACAATTGGAAAAGAACTTGGATTTAATGAAGATGTGAAAAACTTGCTAGATGTGCATTCAGAACATTTAAGTGAGAATGATACTGTAATTTTGTTTCTAAATTTACACTAACTGACAGATGAATTATAATTATTCCTATTGTTTATTGTATTCACTTAACGTGATTTCGCTTAGCATGCATTAATTGATCGATTAATTAATCGCATTAAGCGAGGTTTTCATGCCATCAGCTAATATATAGGGAACTAAATAAAAACAAACAAACAAACATGTTTTATATAATAGTACACCTGTAGAGAGAGAGAGACAATATTAATTATCACAACAGTTTCAGTATAGAACTGGATAGACCACTGTATATGCATCTTCCCTGTACAAAGTATTTGTCACCTTGTTATAGTACATAAATTAGTAAAATATGATCTCCCTATCCATGCTGATAACCACAGAGAATACCGATGTTATCAACTTATTTGTATATCCTACTTCTCACCATCTCTCTAGTATCTCCACCAAAACTTCAGATATACAGATTGGCTTATAATTTGTAGATACAGTCTTATCACCACCCTCATGCAGTAGAACAATTTTACTTTCTTTCCACTCCCTTGGAACCTGAACTGTTGTAGGACATATTAAAAAGTCATGCCAATGCTATTGCCAATTCCCTTAAGCCATGTGGTGATATATTATCAAATCCTATCACCTTATTGGTAAAGATTATTTCCTCAAATACCTCCTGCTCACTCACAATTAAGTCATCCTCTGCTTATGTCCTCTACACTTAAGTACCTCATGATTCCACCCTGATGAGGATGAAATATCCTTATAAATTGATTACTGAATACCTTAACAATGTCTTCTGCAGAAGTTACCATTTTCATCCATTAACATCACCTTACCATAATCATCCCTCCTTCTACTTGCCACATATCTAAAAAGCTCTCTAGGGTTTTTCTCTGTCCGATTTGCAAATTTCTGCTCATACTCTACCTTTTTCCTTACTGAGTCACTCTCCTGGCTTGTTCTTTATACTCTACATGTAATTGATTATTACCACTATTCTTGTACTGTCTCCAAAGGCTGCCTTCAAGATTTCATGCATAAGCCCCTCAATTCATGCATTCTACACCTACCTTATTCAGTCTTTTGACCTTCAGAATACATTCACATATTGATGCTGTTATGTATTTCTTTGTCAGTTTTCAAGAAGCACTTATTTCTTTATTGCTCTACTCCTCATTCCATGCTATAGCTTCAAGCAGTCTCCTAAACTGTTGTCATAATCACCAGCCTTGTAATTTCACATATATCTTTTCCTCACAGAAGCCTGCATATGGCTAGCCACAACCCATGTGATCACGCTCACCAACTGGAGGAAAGTGCAAAAACCTAACTCCCAATTACATCCTCTGATGAAATGATCATTTCTAAAATTCTCGATCCTCTCCTTTACATGTGCCTGGGATAGTTGTCTCTCAAGACTTAAGAAATTCATTTTCCTTATATCCTAAATGATATCTCTTCATTCCCATCTATACCACCATAATTAAAATTGCCCATAATAATTATCCTTCCTTCCTTTGTTCACTAACCCAAGTTGTTTATACATTTCTTCATTGTCCCACTCCACATGCCCTAGCCTACAGCAACATCCAACTAGATATGTCTTCCTATCAACCTCCACCTCACTACCTCATAACCATTGTCACTATTGCCCTCTTTCATGTCTACCTTATGTGGACATAATTCCCCTGCTATCATCAGTAGCACTCCCACTATCTTCTTTTCCTTTCTATACTCATGAAAAATACTGTAGCCTTCCATTTCTATTCCCATTAGGATAGCATCTTCATTCAACCATGTTTCACTTATTCCAATGATTTTGGGACAAATAAACTCAGTGAAACCATTTCACCTCTTTTATTTCTGATATTTCTGGCATTTGTAAACAAATGCACAGTAGTTCATTTTTAGGTCTATAACTAGTCCTATCCAAGCCACTTGTGGTTGTGATTTCCCCACCACAAATGCCCTTACCCAATCACCTTTATCACTGCTTACCACATATATCCGCTCAGTCTCAACTTCCCCGCCCACATCACAATATACTCCATCTCCATACAAACATTCACCATTGCTTTCAACATCCACTCTCCTACGCTACGTCTCCCTGTCCACCCGGGATTATTGATTATGTTATCTGTGGAAGATATGCTAAGCTTTATTCCGAGTGCCTTGGCTGCCATGCAATCAGTGTTTCACCACTGTTTACGGAAAAGTGGAAACCAACTAGATGTTTCAGGAATTACAGTTGTAAAAGCTTTTGTAATACACTGTCACACAACTTGCAGCATCACTAATGAGAGATAAACTGATTGTCGCAGAATCAAATTCTACAAAGACTGAGAATACGAACCAATCAGCTTGCTGGATTTTCCATTGTGATATCAATGATGTAGCGAATGGTTGCCCATGCAAAAAAAAATGGATATTATTATTAAGAGAGACCTCCAGGGAGTCAGGGACTCATTGAGTGAGGCCACATACTACACGCACCAGCTATTATACTTATTCTTGAATTTATTCACACTGCTTGCACTCACAACATTGAATGGCAACACATTCCAATAACACCACTCTATGAGAGAAAAATCTGGCCCTCATCCCCCTTCTTAGCAGCATTCATTCTCAGCTTCCAAGGATGCCCTCTTGCCATTTCTGCACCCTCCATAAATTGAACAATTCCATCAATTGAAATCCTGTATAATCCTTTCAGAAGTTTGTAAGTCTCAATTATATCATCCCTCTTTCTCTTATTTGCTAGTGTCTGCAGCCTACAAATTCTCAATCTGTCTTCATAATCGGTATTCCACAATCTTGGTATCATTTTTAACACTCTCCTTTGCACTCTTTCCAATATATCAGAATCATAACAGAAACCAGACCTGTGCACAATAGTCCAAGTGAGGTCTTATCAAGACCTTGTAAAGAGGTAAAATGACATCCTTATCATTACATGTGGACATTCGTTTCAGCATTGCAATTATCTTTTGAGTTGTATTTGCAATCTTTGCTACACGGCCCTGAACTTCAACTTCCTATCTACTAACACTCCAAATTCCTTAGCCTCATCAGTTTCTTCTATCATAATCCCACCTACATAATACGATATTGGATATCTAATCATGCTGAAGTGAATGACTTTACATTTACTGACATTGAACTAACAACCATTTTCCCAAGCCCACAATTCCAGCCAATTTAAATCATTCTGCAAGTACTGCATAGCAGCAGCATTCCCGATTACCCTATCTATCTTTGCATCATCAGCAAATAGCTGTATGTCACTTGTCAAATCCTTCCTAATATCATTAATGTAAAGATTGAATAAAAGTGGACAAAGCACTGATCCTTGTGGTACACCATTGGTTACCTTAAATCTTGCAGACTCACAACCCCTGTATACCACTTTTTGATATGTCAGTCAGCCATCCTCTTATTTATGCTAATATTCTATAATCCAAACCCATATTCTCCAATTTATGCAATAGTCCACCATGCTGTAGTCTGTCAAAAGCCTTAGCAAAATCCAAAAGTATCATGGTGTATCCATTCCCCTTCTCTAGTTCAATGGTGACATTGTTAAAGAATGCGAGCAAGTTGCTAAAACATGACCTTCCCGTAGTAAACCATGTTGCTCATTGCAAAGTAGAGATTCACTGTCAACTCATTTCTGAATGTGAGCCCTAACCAATTTTTCCAAAATCTTCACCATCAGTCCTAAGATACTAATTGGTCAATAGTTGGATATATTGGTCTTTGCACCCACCTTTGTGCAATGGAATTATCATACATTCTTTGCATTCCTGTGGAATCTTCCCTGTTCTAACACCCATGTTAAACAGCCTGGTCAAAGGAATATCCAGTTCAGCTGAACACTCTTTTAGCACATGTACTAATATCCCATTAGTCCCTATTCATCATCACGAACCATGGGCTCACTGCCTGTTGATGTCCGATGCCTGCTTCACTATCTTCTTCCTTTCTTTGTCCAGTGCACAGTGTCGCAATTTTTGTACACCCATTCTACACAAGTCTTTTATATCATCTATCCATTCTCCGTATGGTCTACCTCATCTGTTTAAACCATCCAAAACACCAAACATAAATGTCTTTATCTTCCGGTCCTCACTCATTCTACAGATGTGTCCAAATAATTGCAGCTTCCGTTTTATAATCTAGTTTTGGTTGTATCTTCTGATAGAGCTCTTCATTGGTGATTTCCTGTACCCATCCTATTCTTAGAATCTTCCTGTAACAAGTTCTTTCAAATGCCAAAATTATTTTTCTTGATTCCTTATTTATTACCCACGTTTCAGATTCCTACAGTACACTGCTGAAGATGCATGTTTCCAGTACTCTTAGTTTTGTTTTCAGGCTGATCATGTCACTTTTCAGATGTTATCCATGGTCTTCAGATTTGTTTTTCCCTTTGCAATCCTGATCTTTATTTCTTTTTTACAGTCCAAGTCATATGTCAGTTTACTTCCCAAATATGTGAATTGTTCTACATTTTCTATATCAGTTCCATCCACTTGTATCTTTTGTTTTATGTTCTCACCAAATACCATTGTCTTTGTTTTTTCCAAGTTCATAACAAGTCCAAATCTCTTCCCTTCCTCATTTAACAGTTTCAGTGTTTATTGTAGTTCTCTTTCATCTTCTTCAATAATAACAATGTCATCTGCAAATCTCAGATTGTTAATTCTCATTCCGTCTACAGATATTCCTTTGGCATCTTCCTTCAGTTTGTCCATTGCTCTTTCTAAACGTGCGATGAAAATGCTTGGTGATATTGGGTCTCCCTGTCTAGTACCTCTGCTTGTTTTAAACCATTTCCCCAAATCATCACCTATTCTAACTGCTGCAACTGCATACTGATAAACATCTTTTAATATAGCTATTAGTTTTTTTTTTTATCAATTCCATAGGATTCCAGAATTGCTAATGTTACTTTCTGGTCAATACTGTCAAATGCTTTCTGAAAATCAACAAAGCAAGTATATATGTTTTTATTTTTTCTCCTAGCTTTCTCTGCTATTAACCTTATTATCAGAATCTGTTGAATTGTTGTTCTATACTTCCTAAATCCTGCTTGCTGAATTCTTATTCAGTTTGCACAAGAGCTCTAATATCTCATCCTCATACACCTGAGTTTCTTTACCCAGTGAAGAGGTAGCAGTGAGCTCAATGTTGCATTGATAGCTTTTTATCAAATTGGGCACTCATTAGTTGAACAACCTCTTCTAAATCTGTAACCCTCATGGCATTTGCATTTAGATGAGTTATTCTTTCATATTCATTCTTTCTTTTACTTGCAGCATATCAATAGACCTCTTGTGGGTTGTCATTAGCTAGCAGGGCCAGACTGATTTCCGTACAACATTCATGACTATTCTAGCCTGCTGCTTATAATTTTCATAATAGATATCATCCTTATGCAGACAGTATTCCTTCCACATCATTCTTTTCTTACAAATCTCTTGCTTAATAAGATTACACATCCATTTGACTCCTGCCCTATTTATTCTTTGAACTCTTGTGACACATTCTGATATCGCATCATTTAAGTATTGTTTAAATGCTTCCCATGCAATGTCAATACTCTTCTCATCCGGCAACTGATCCCATTCCACTGAACTCAGTATACTCCTCATTGGTCATAATTTCCTGCTTTGTAATTCAACATGTAATCTTTTCTGGATGGAACATTCATAAACTTAGTCACTTCCCAAGTGAGTACCGCATGATCACTTGTCACCAACCAGAGGCAGAATAGTTATGTCTTCAACTGAAATGCTTTCTGAAACCATAATCAAATATAACACTCTTTGATCTCGAGTTCCTTCTGTCCAGGCACTACCTCACAGAGTGTTCTGTCCATTTAAAGTAAAGGGGATGGTAATTGCAACCCGATATCATCAAAGTCATGATGAGAGATATCTGCAGAAGGAGGCAAGTAAATGCAGCATACTATTATAAGAGATCTGAATCTGCATGACAACTGCTTCTACATTTCTATTAAGTGGGACTTGTGTTTAAACAATTGCCCAGAAGGTATAGTTGCCCACTGATGGCAACTCCATACCATATCCTGTCCTTATGAGTGATGGCTACATTTCATAATGCAAGATCATTACTGAGCTTCAGTTATGAGGGGGCAGGGTCTAGAAAGATCTGTTAAACACCTAGAACAAAAATGACATCAAAGCAACTAATACAATCACAAGAAAGAACATACTATTAGCATAGTTATGATGATAACTTATGTTCTTATACCTCGTATGCTCTTTCTTGTGGTTATATCAGTTCCTTTAATATCATTTTTGTTCTAGGAAACATTTAGGAAACATGGGGGGGGGGGGAGTCTAGAAATTTTCTAGACTCCCCCCCCATGTTTCCTAAAGGCAAAAGCATATTGGTTTATAATGCTGAAAGAAAGTCTTGATGTCATCATTGTTTTAGTGGAATCCATGACAATTCCATTGTAGGTAGATTTTCATTATCAATTTTGGTGGCATCACCTGGCTTCCAGTATTTTGACATCTTGTTTCAAATGTGCTTGAATTTTTTTTCTTTTTTGGAGAATTGTAGTGAACTACCACCATCTATCATTTCTTGGAAAAATATCCAAGACACTGTCTCGACCCCCTCTAGGACACTAGGTATATTAATTATTTTATCTTCTTGTGGAAAGGGGGGGGGCAGAGATAACCATCTTGCCTATTAATGGATCAGGAGGCACGTCCATGATTTTCTGCAGCACACATTCCATTATTCTTTTAATTGGTCGATTTTCATTGAAGAGAACCATTTTTGGAATATCACTGGGAGTGAGCCCATATCATTATCATTCTCTCTTTGATATGCTCTAAAGAGACAGCAAGCAAATCATACAAGTTCAGGGATGTTGCAATTCTGAACAATGGGACTGGCATACGTGTTAAGGTCCCTACTGACATTTTCTTTACTGCTGCCTTCTCAGTGTTTAGCCACTAGAGGATTTAATCACTACATGTTGCTACTTTTGTGATACACTACCTCTTTGACCACTGATAAGAGAGGCTCTGCTTCGTTTTTATTTTTTGGATCTTTTTTTCTAACCTCCATCTCTTTGGCATGTTTTGCTTGGGAGTACATTGGGTGATCTCCCTCACTATTAGGGCATTTTGCTTTTACAGTGTCTTTGTTCTCATGATCTTTGTTGTTGCATCGAGCACAAATGGCAATTTGAGAATGACAATACTTTTGACATTTAAAGCAGCAGGATGTAGAGCCTAATTGGACAGCTGGGATATCCTGATTTCACATATGCTGATAGTTAGGGTGTGGTGAAAGTAAGGATGATATTCCTGGTGGGGGAACCAGATGACCATCCCTATGTATCAGATATCTCATGGTTGTCAATCCTTTCCTTCAATTTGGAGCAGATCTCTTCATCTAGAAGATCAAGGAGATCCCACTCTGATATTACTCCTTAAGAACAGTTCAAACTTTTGTGGAGTGTGTGTGTGTGTGTGGGGGGGGGGGGTAACTGTGATCGGTATTGTATGAAGTGATCTGTGATCGATGCTGCACGAAGGAAATACTCTGTCAGTGTTATTTCTATAAGAATTCCCCCCCCCCCTTAACAGAGTTTCTTGATTAATTTTGGAAATCCTGCCAACCCTTCTGGATGAAGAAGGATGATATTTCCCGAGTGGATGTTCTTCAGTTGAAGAACATCCGTTCAGGAATATTAAAAAGGTCAGCACATTTATTGCTGTCTGATGTTTTCTTGCTTTTGCTTTCAGTTGAAGTTGCAATGATTTCTGGATATGGTTGGGGCTTATTGAGGGCACCCTGATAAAGAATGGAAAGTTATTCATACTCAAAGTGTTTCTGTTTCAGTGCTGAGGCTCTCCCAACCACTACAGCACTACACATTGATGATGGAAGTGTTTTTCACTGGCTGTGTTACCAATTATATATCTGGCTTAATCCTTTATCCAAGTGTAAGCAAACAAATGCACCTGAAGTATTTTCAGGACTGGAGGCAACTCGTGGTAAAGGTGGTATACATAAAGGTGTAATTGTGGTAAATGATTTTTCTAAATTGTGCTTGTACATCAGCAGTACGAAAAGTTTTGGCTTGAAGATTGAGTTTCATATTGGACTTTTCTCAGTGGATCTGCTGCAAGAATTGCTATATACAATTCTTGCATACAGTGCAGAATAACTCTGAACTGTGAGGATGAAGAGAAAGAGTATTCGAGTGTGATGATGGAATAAATGAAAAAAAAAAAGTGATGCAGTCAAGAGTGGTTAACAAAAAAGCTGCAATAAGTGTAGTCTGAAAGAACTCAGATGGACAAATGAAGAATAAAATGAAGCATTTGAAAAAGTAACTGGAAACTTGAGTGAGTGAATTGAGAGATAAAGAAAGTTCATTTGGAAAAAGAGGAAGGATACCATGAGATCTCTATTCCATTCAGACTACAGCTTTCTGAATTATGCAGTATAGCAATATAAAACTTCTGTATTTCTACATTTAAACATTTATGGTCATTTAACAAGTACTCAAGCCGTCTTTTCTGCAGCTGAGGTTTCTAATGGCATTTACTCTGCTTCCATTAGAAATGCCAGTAAACTGCAAGAATGCAGGTATAATTAATTTCTCTGGTTTGGTTTAGTTTCCTCTACCCATTCCATCATAGTATATGAATGATTACTTTAGTTTTATGCCCCCAGTCTGGCTCAAACTGGTCAGCAATCATGAAATTCACCAGTAGTAATGGCTTCTTTTATTAGACTATCATTAACAAAATTTCCTTTCTCAAAAATATTATTTATTTTTTAACTGGAATGAGAAATTTTGTGGAAACTAGAAGTCAAGATACTCATGTCTGAAATTCACTAGTTTAGACTTTATAGTCAAAAACTAGTGAATAGAGAAAGAAAGGAGACCATAAAAATTAAGAACAGCAATACATTCAGTGGCACAGCAAGAATAATTTTTGATTTACTTCTGTAGCACATACTGATTATTAAACGTATCTGTTATAAAGGATTAAACTAAGAGTATAATTTCTTGGCATCTTTAACTTATATCTGTTATAAAACCTTAATTATTGAAAGAATGATAAATTAAATTACTAAACATGTATTAAAGAAAAGGTGTTTGGCTTCTGTGGAATACATACAGTAGCGAACAAATTAATAAGAACACTCACATTTTAAAGAAAATGTTTTAATTTTGAAAGAAAATTAGTATAAAAATTAAATTCCAAGTTTACCCAATAATTTGTATCTGTCCCTCTGTTCCTAATAAGTTCATTAATTTGCTTAGGCATGGACTCTACCAATGTAGAACACATTTTACTGATTTCTGCATCTCAAAATCATTCTTTTATGATGGATTAACTGGTAATTAATTTATGGAATTAACAATGCATATAAAGTATATTAATTAAAGATAACTTTAATGAATCACTTCTATATTTCGGCAATGTCACATTGCCATCTTCAGGAACATAAAGATATGGTATGTGCACTAAGGAACTAACAAAGCAAATGAGGAAGAAAGTAAGAAACTAATTTTGTTCCTAAAGTCCTAATGGTGCCCTCTTGCGGGCTAATTTGGTAGTCTTGGCAGTTGGGCTGAAGTTCTCATAATGAAAGTCTCCCAAATTTGGGGCAGTTTCATGCACCCAAATTTGTTGAGGTTAGGAACGTTTTTTAGAGCTGCTGAAGATTCTTTGAATAATCTTTCGTATTTAAACTTGCTGCGATGGATTATTTTTGTTTTCTTCCAACGAATTTTATGGTGGGTATCTAAGGCATGGTCTGCCAGCCCAGAGCGGCTGTACTGGTGAAACCGGATGTAGTCTTGGTGTTCTGAAATCCTGATATTTGTTCTTCTGCCTGTTTGGCCAAAGTAGGACAATTTGCAGCTGCAAGGGACCTGGTATACACCAGGTAGGTCTAGGGGAAGTGGTTTGTCTTTGGTAGAGCGGATAAGGGATGCCAACTTTTTATATGGTCTGTAACAGGAAGTAAGGTCATATTTTTTGAGGATATTAGTTATTTTTTCAGAGGTGCCCTGGATGTAGGGGATAGTGATAGACTTGGTGTAGTCTTTATTGTGGAGGGGGGAAGGGGGGTTGTGGTTTACAGGTTTTAGTATTTTTTGGATTTTTTTGGGGTTATAGCCATTGGCTAAGAAAGTGTTGAGGATGTGGTTTAGTTCCATAGTCAGGGCCTTGTCATCTGAGCAGATTAATTTTGCCCTGTTATATAGTGTTTTTATCACCCCATATTGTTGCGAGGGGGGGGGGATTGCTGGTGAATGTATCTGCCAGTGTGGGTGGGTTTTCTGTAAACAGAGAAAACCAAAGATCCATCAAGCTGGCGGGTGATTAAAGTGTCTGGGAAGGGGAGGGTGTTGTTTTCCTCTTTTTCTAAGGTGAACTGGACTCTGGGATGTTGGTTGTTTAAGTGTGTTAGGAAGGAGTGGAGTGTGTCTGAGCCATGTGGCCAAATAGCAAACACATCATCCACATAACGAATCCAAATAGTGGGTTTTTGTGGGGAGGAGTTTAAGGCTTTCTCTTCAAATGTCTCCATAAAGAAATTGGCCAAGGGTGGGGAAAGTGGTGAACCCATGGCTGTCCCCTCTATCTGTTTGTAGAACTTTCCTTGCCAAACGAAACAGCCTGAGTTCATTGTGAACTGAAATAGGGCTGAGATATCGGGAGGAAACTTGGCTCGGATGAGCTCAAGGGTTTCTTTGAGTGGGACATAGTGAATAGGGAGGAGACGTCAAAACTGACCATTATGTCAGTGTGTTGGAGTGTGAGGTTTTCTATACTGGCTTTAAAGTGGGTCGAGTTTTTTATGTGTGATGGTGTATTGCCAGTGTATGCGAGCGTTTTGGCTAAATGTTTGGCTAATTTATATGTGGGGGGAATCAATGCCATCCACTATGGGACGCAATGGCACATTTTGTTTATGTATTTTTGGGAGTCCATATAATCGGAGGGGTCTAGAGTTATAAGGTTTAAGTTTGTTGGTGACTTCCACAGGCCAAGAAGTGACTTTCTTAAGGAGTCTGTGGATAGTTCTAATCTGAGAGCTGGTCGGATTATATTCAATGGGGAGGTAAGTAGTGTGGTCTCATATTAAAGAATTTAGCTTACCTTTGTAGTCTTTTTGATTGAGTACCACAGTGGCGCTTCCCTTATCAGCTTTGGTGATTACTATTTTTTTGTTGTTTTTTAATTCTTGTAGGGCTGTATATTCGTTTTTGGAGGTTTGGCTTTAGTGAGAACACCGACTACATCCAGTCTAACGTTGTTGGCGATATGGTTAGACAGGTTACGAATTCCACGCTCTATTTGGATCATGATTTCTTCAGCAGGTATCCTTTTAGGAGCTAGGGCGAAATTGTGACCACGTGAAAGCGCGGTGAGTGCTTCAGGCTTTAAAACTGCCGACGAGAGGTTGACTACTGTGTTAAGTGGTGGCTGGGGTACAGAAGTAGAAGTCTTTGTCAGGTTTTCGTATTTTTTCACGTGCCGACTACATATTTTTTCGAATTCCTTTCTTGCCGATGTGCATGAGATGTCATGAAGTATAGACCATAGATCAAGGCCGAGTGTGTTAGAAAGCTCTTCCTCTAGCGCCCGTAAGGTTTTGTTTTCGTCAGCAAGGAGAACGCGCGTTGCGGTAATTTGTTCTCTTAACAGGGCGAAGCTAGTGCGGTTATAAATGCGTAGAGCTTTCTCGGAAGTAAAACGGTGCTTCAATTTGACACAGTTGGGGATCACTATGATGGGTTGTATTAAGTTATTTTTTGTATCTCAATTTAATTCTCTAACTATGGTCCCAAAATTTTCTACTGGGTTACAGGAGAGTTACCCGGCCACTGAAGCAACTGGATGTTGTGATTTTTGAGACTCTTTTACTTTACTTTTTTTTTTTGAAGTATGGATGGAGCGAGATCCTGTTGAAAGATTTCTTTGTCTTTCTGGATCTGTGGGACCACTCTTTTCTCCAATATTTTCATGTAATGGTTACCTTTCATCACACTGTCAACAGGTACAAGTGATCCTGAACCATCATGTGTAAAACAACCCTGGAACATCTTTTTAGCTGGGTATTTAGGAGCTTGTTGAAGGCAGGCAGGAGAAGTCTTCTCAGCTGCTGATTTGCAAACACAGGGTACTTGCACTCCTTTGACAAAGAAATGGTTCTCATCTGAGAATATGACCCCTTCCACTTCTCAACAGTACAATCTTTGTAAACTTTTGCCCACTGGAACCTCTTTTGTTGAATAGCCTTCGTTATCAGTTTCTTTATCGGGCTGTGGGCAACCTATCTTCTTCTGACAATCCTCGATGGAACTGTCATGTCAGGAAAATCATCCCACCAGCTGTGAAGTCTGTGTTTAAGTCTTTAGGAAAAGCAAAATAAATCCAAGATTGTCTGTTATAGACTTAAACAGAGACTTCACAGCTGGTGGGATAATTTTCGATCATGAGTAAGTGTAGTTTTCTTTTTTTGCTCACATTTTCCTTTTCTTTAAGGAGAAACAGGTACATGTCTCTCTAAACCTCTTTAAAGTCACATTAACAGTACCCAAAACAACACTACATTCATTGGCAAATTGTCTTTGAGTCATGGAGGTGTGATGAGAAAGAGCACATATTTTGGAATGCTTTCTTGGAGATGTGTCCATTTTATAACTACACAAAATGTATAAAACATTAGGAATGTCAACTTGTTTACACTATTAAAAACACACAACTGCTATTAATAAAAATTGTAGAGACAGTTCAAACATGCGGCACTCGACTAAAATAGTGAGCTAAAACCAAAACCAGAACTGAAATAAAAAACAAAAACTTGATGAAAATTAGGCTTGTTCGGATTAATTTGTTCACTACTGTACGTATTTATATGTGAATATAATGCTAAACACTTGCACTACAGTTTAGGTTTTAAAATACTACTTTGGGTGACAGAGAATTAAACCTTAAAAACTTGGAACAGCATATTCACACAACACTTATGAGAGTGAATAAGCAGCAGCATCTACTTGCAATGTGAATGTTTTAAGTTATTACTAGACATATACCTAAAATGAATGTATATAATTTCTTGTCATTTCTACATCAAATAAAATTAATTTATTATATATTTACATACTGATTATGGTTCATAATCAAAATATAAAATTCAACTGTAAATACATTTGTATTTACCTTGGATGTGAGATCACGATGAAATACTCCTCTTGAGTGAAGATAGCACATTCCTCTGGCAATATCTAGTGAGAGTTTAATACGAATTGACCATGGAAGTTCTATATTTTTATTTAACAACAGTTGATCCAGGCTTCCGTTATTCATATACTGCAACAGATATAAATGAAATCAATTATTGCTTATGTGTGTGTAATTCAAAATATGTAGGTAAATTCCATGGGAGTAGAAAGAATGTATGATAATCCCATTACACACAAGGGTGGTGCAAAGATTGATGTGTGTATCAACCTAATCAGTATCTCGAGAGTGGTGATGAAGATTTTGGAAAAGTTTATAAAAACTCACATATAGAAATGGGTTAATGCAGAATCTATACTTTGCTATGAACAGCATGGGTTTACTACGGAAAAGTCATGTTTGAGTAGCTTGCTCACATTTTATGATAATATTATAAGGGAGTTAAACAAGGGATACTTGTTTAACTTCATTGTAATGTAATATTTTTGGACTTTGTTAAGGCCTTTGAAAGGACACAGCATGGAAGGGTTGCACATAAGTTGCAGGATATGGGAGGGGATTATAAACTATTAGCTTGGATAAGAAGATGGCTGACCGACATATCAAAAAGTGGTGTATAGGTGTGAGTTTGCAAGATTTAAGGTAACCAGTGGTGTACTAAAGGAATCAGTCTTTGGTCGATTGTTATTCATTCTTTTAAAGTAATAACATTAGAAAGGATCTATGTGACATACAGTTTATAATTGATTTGATTAAGTCGCTGATGATGCAAAGACAGACAAGGTAATCAGGAATATGACTGACATGCAGAATGATTTGAAATAGGCTGGAATTGTAGGCATGTGAAAATACTGTCAATGTAAAGTTATGCATTTTGGTATAATGAGATTATCCAAGGGCATAATACATATATTCCCATAATCCCATCAACATATTATATTGATGGGATTATGTGAGAAGAAACTGATCAGGTTAGGAATCTTGGAGTTTTAGTAGATAGGAAGGTGAAGTTCAGGGACCCTATTTCAAAAAAGAATACAAATACAACTCAGTGGATAACTGTAAATGCTGAAATGAACATTGACATACAGACAAGGAAATCATTTTGCCTCTTTATAAGGCCATGATACCTTGCCTAGACTACTGTGCACAGATCTGGTATTTTCTTTTCTGAAGTGATGCAAATACAGAACACTAGTGCAAAGGAGAATGTTCAAGATGATATCAGGACTATGAAATGTAGATTATGAGGCCGATTGAGACTTTGTGGACTGAGATAATAGCAAATAGGAGAAAGAATGAGCGATATGATAAGCGATCTACATTTGAAAGGGTCATACAGGATACCAATAGATCACCTTCTCCCAGCACTATTCATCTCAACCTTCCCAACTATACTATTTAACTCCGTTCGACCCAAGGGTGGCGTCTGTGCATATATCCACTCTGACATACCCTGCCAGAGAGCACCTAACCTATAATCGCCCAACTGTGACCTTCTTTGGCTGAAAATATTCCCCCCCCCCTCACTCAGTCAAATTCATCTGCTATCTCTATTGCTCTCCTAATAGCACCAACCACTCTGAGCTCTTTCATTTCCTCTCCTTAAAAGTTGATTTTCTCCAGTCCCAATCTCCTAACAGTGAAATCATCCTCCTGGGTGATTTTAATGTCCAAAACACCAACTGGCTTTCCTCCTCCAGTTATACATATCCTGCAGGCAGAGATGCTGAAACATCTGCCATCACTAATGACCTTACACAAATTGTTCAAAACCTGACCAGAATACCAGATAACCCGAACCACTCCCCAAATATCCTAGATCTCTTCCTTACCAATGACTCCAAATACGCAGTGAATGTAGTAAGCCACCTGGGTAATTCTGACCGCAACCCTGTGCTCATCTCTTTCCCCCATGCAACAATGCTTACACAGTCACTCCACACAAAAGAGTAGTTTGGCACTACAACAGTGCCAAATGGGACAGCCTCCAAGACTACTATGCTTCATTCCCATGGTTGAGTTATTGTTTCCGGTCTTCCAGTCCAAACATATGCACCGAATGTATCACCAAAATAATCCTCGCTGGCATGAAAACATACATTCCCTACACTACTCTGAACTACTGTACCCTATCTAAACCCTGGTTCTCCAAAAGATGTGCCAAGGCCATACAAATGAAAAACAGGCACAACTGGCTCAAATGAAGAACCCCATCCTCCTTCAATGCCTATACTGAAGCCTGAAACAGATGCATGAAAATTATCAATGATTCTAAAACAGAATTTGAATGGGCAAAAAGAAGGAAGTTTGCAGCCTGTCCAAATGGCAGCCATGCCTTTTGGTCTCTTGCCAAGGCAATTGGTCGTAAGTTTTGACCTACACTATTCCCATTCCCTATCATACCCAGATAGCTCAACTGCAACATCACCCACAGAAAAAGCTAACCTCCTGGCTTCACACTTTTGCCTCCAATGCACATATAACTGACAATGGCAAATGCCCTCCAGTCATTCCAACTGCCCAACATACATTTCCCCCTGTATCCTTTTGCCAAAAAAAAATCATAAACCTGTTGTCTAAATTAGACGCAAAAAAGTCTCCTGGACCTGATGGCATTCCTTCAATTGTCCTGAAGGTCTGTGCACCAGAACCGACTACTATCCTATGCCGTCTGTACATACTCTCTTACTCCACTGGTATATATACCAAAGCCTGGAAACTGGCCTATATTCAACCAATTCCTAAAAAGGATGACAAATCACTAACATCTAACTACCACCTATCTCACTCACTTCAGTCCTATCCAAAGCAATGGAGAAAACCATCAACTCCTACTCTACCTTGAAGGTACCTAGCTGTTAAGTGACACGAAGTTGCACATTCCGTCAATGCCGATCAACAGGAGCTCTACTCTCATACATCACCCATCACTAGACAAATGCCATGGAAAAATTTGGCAAATCCCAAGTAATTGCACTTGATATCTCTAAAGCCTTTGACTGGGGTCTGGCACAAAGGCTTACTAGGCAAACTCCCATCATTTGGACTGTCTCAGGATTTCTGCAGATGGATTGCCAGCTTCCTGTCTGGATGCACACTATGTGTGATAGTAGATGGCTCCCTATCCTATTACCATCCAACTAATGCTGGGGTTCCACAAGGTTCAGTTCTCTCACCAACCTTCTTCCTTCTATATATTAGTGACCTACTTCAGTTCACATCCAACCCAATACACAGTTATGCAGATGACAGCACATTGCACTCCTCTCTTTCATACTCTACACAACTCACTTCAACCACCACTGCCCTTAACTCTGACCTCCAAGCCATCCTCCAATGGGGCTCAGATAACCTCATCAACTTCGACGATAGTAAAACCCAGTTACGTCTTATTTCTCACAAAAAAAGAACAATTTTTCCCCAGCACTATTTTTGATAACACTCAAATTCCCAGACAAGATGAGATTTCTCTTCTTGGAATTACCCTGACATCAAGCCTCTCCTGGCATAAACACATCACAACCATTGCATCCTCAGCTTCCAAAAAACTAGGTTTTCTCTTTTTCTCAAGACGTTATTTCACCTCTAAACAGCTGTTACCCTTATACAAATCACATATCTGCACAGCTATCAAATACCGCTCTCACATTTGGAATGGGGACTCCTAAAAGCTTCCTCAAAATGCTTGCCTCAATACAGAGGAGAGCAATTAGACTGGTAAATGATCCATCTCTTACCAACTCACCCCCCCCCCCACTTTCAACAGACATTTAGTCTCTGAAGTTTGTATATTCTACAAATATTTTCATGGAAAATGTTAATCTGAAACAGCATCAATAATTTCCCCACTCTGTACTAAGTCCAGTGGAACACGTACAGCTGCCGTCCAACATCCTTTCACAGTACACCTCGAAACCCACAGAACAAGTTTCTTTTCCTCCTCCTCCTCCATCCCGGCTACTGTGGAACAGACTTCCACCTGACTGATTTCCCAAGGAATACAACATACAGGCTTTTAAATCAAATGTAAACAAGTTTCTCCTTTCCCAACCCACTGCCCATGTATGGTACTAACGTGCTATAGGTTGACCAGCCAACCTCTCGTATATGGGCCCAACATAAAAGAGATGGAATTTTTCATTTCATGGAGGCGGGGAGAGGATGAGAGGGTAGATATCCATGGAAGTTAAGAATGAATTCAGTCAAGAAAGAGGTGAGAACTAGATTTTCTTTAATATGTGCAACACACACACACACACACACACACACACACACACACACACACACACACACACACACACACACACACACACACACACACACAGTGGTGGCAATCTAGTTTAATTTGGTCAGAAGCCCAAAATGCTGTTATTCAAATTCAGGCCAATCCGAGCTGCTTATGTATGCTGAATTATGATAAAGTCTGATCAGATTGACAGAATAGGCAGAAGAAAAGAGTTTATTACCAATATTTTGTTACAAGTTGCGGAGGCATTATCAAGATTAGAGCTGACACACAAAATAGAATTTAGATATAATAGAAAATAGAAAATAGAAGCAAAATATTCACTCCAGTGTCCTGACAGTGCCCTTTGGGTGCAGTCAGGGGTGGCTAGTTTTGTTGATGTTTTAGGCAGAGAACGAGTCTTCCAAATCTTTAGCAATTTTTGCAGCCAAATTTATGTTAAGAGTGTTATGCAGAACATATGCTGATGTCGTGACGTGTTCTTTTGACGTTCGAATCCGCCATCTTGCTAAACGTCACTTTCATAAAATAAAGGAAAACTAATTGCAAATTAATCACTGATCTAAGGGTAGAGAAATTTCTATTATACTGCGCCACTCTATCCTTAGATAAGTCTATATGAATTAGTAGGATTAATTCAAAATTAGTTAGCAGTCTTTTCACTCATTCAGGCCGATGGTATTTATTTTCTTTCCTTCTGGGATTCCCGCTAGATCCGAATTTTTGTGAACGGTGCAGTAAAAAGAAATTCAGGTAAACACAATATTTAAATTAACAAACAAAACATTTAATATATGGTTATATAACAATTACATAAATTCCACTTCTAAATATGACAAACAAGTCAAGTTAGCATATCAAGTCAAGTCATTCATATTAATCAAATCTTTCAAACTTTCTCAAACAAATTCACAGTTTCAGAATCACAAAGTTTCTTTACTCAAATTATTACAATAGAATTTCTTATTTATTCAGTTTCCATGTATCTCTCAGCTACACTCTACGATTAACTCATAACAGGCACTAACCACGGTAGATATCACTTCAATGTCTATATTTTCAACTCTCAGCCTCGATGGTAAGCTACAGTTAATGTTAGAAACAGTGCAACGGAACTAATACTTAAATCTGCATACACTGAAATAAACTAATATGACTGTCCTTACCAGAAATAATCTTCAGTACTTCCAATATTTTGTGAGCACACTTTCAAATTGTATTTATCACACTTGCGAAACACTAAATAACTAAAATATTACTAATCGCGCTTCAAAAATCCAGATAACAACTATAAGGTACATTAATTATTCTTATTTATCATTCATCAACTAGTTTAACTCCGTACAATTCCCTTTCATGGTAGTACAGAAATAAGTCGTAATTGTAGACTGACTGGATTTATTCAGTATTCTAATCTTTAAATGTCCAGTTCTCTAATTATCCGATTACGGCAATAATTTCTTTTTATTACTACGGCTGGTTTTGCTTTCAGCCAATATAAGATTCACTTATATAAAAAAATATCTACTCAACTCCTATCCTTAGGAATCTTTTAATTACTTCTACTTCTTTAGTTTACTTCCTTGCTACCTTATAGTTCCCAAAGTTCCATTCCGACTCCCTTACTACGTATATATTTTCTCTTCTCATTCTGTCCACGCTCCCTTCACATGCGCTTGTTTATTTCACGCGCCTCTATGACAACCGATAAACGTAAACATTCTCGCAAATGTTACATTAGGCTATACAACTACATTGAGTTATTACATAATATTAAGCTTTCACAAAAAGAATAAATAGAATGATCGCATTTCAATAAATGCGCAGTTAAACTACAAATATAAGTTCTTACAATATTGACAAAATAATAAATAAAACAGCTTAATAATATTTAATACAGAATCTATTTACCATTAAAACATTTCTTTGATTAAGCAATTAAATATTTGACATAATTAAGGTAGTTATATGATATCAATTACAATTTATGTTATTTACATCAAATAATATTTACAAATATAGTTCTTGTGACGGAAAGTCATGTTGGATTCTGAATCAAACAACATTTATTCTATTTTCTACATAATTAGAATCCAACACTGATTCCCAGAATAGGCTATTGCTTCTGAAGCGAAGAGGTTTGTATGGTAACATCCCCCCCCCCCCCCCCCCCCCCACTTTGCTGCATGAAGAGTGTCAAGCATAATGTGCACTACTGTTTTGTTTTTACTTATACTAATTCATAAATATACAGTTTTGATGTTCTTTGATTTTGCTTATGCACACAGTCAGTATGTTATTTGGGTGAGAATTAATTACACTAGTTTGAATATTTCACTCACTTATTCAATTCTGTACTGTGTGCCTTTATGTCAAACTGCTGATTGCTTTAACCGCAGGGCCGGTTTTATCATTAGACAACCCTAGGCAATTGCCTAGGGGTACTAAGACTTGTGTACGTGTGCTTGTGTGGGTATGACAAAATATATACAGAGAGACAATGTATAGGGGCGCCTAAATTTTCTTTGCCTAGTGGCACCAGATACTCTAGGACTGGCCCTGTCTAACTGATATCTCAAAAACTGGAAGCAAAACATTAACAATATTTCTTCTTTTACCTGGTATGTTGTGATATGATATTGAATCTTCAAAGTCAAAGTGTGTTGGTTATATATAGTACTTTTTTGAGAATGGTATGGCATCCTTTTATATTGATGGTGACAGTGACATACACATTTATCTAGAATACAAAACAAAGAGTATCGGTACCACAAAAAAGCACTGTTTTTTATATGTATATAGAATACAGTTGACTCTCACTACAGCAAACTTGTAGCAGCCACTAGAATAGTTTGTCATAATAGACGATTTGCCATAGAGAATTTCTTTTATGGCAGCATATATGATATGCTGTCCTAAAATAAGATATATACCTAAAAATAAGATATACAGATAGTTCTCACTTTACGAATTCCCACTTTACAAATTTTTTGGATCGGAAATTTTATTTTAAATTGTGCATGGCGAAGGTGATTAGGGGCATGTACAGGGAATTACGCAGTATGTAATGTCGTAATGATCGGTTAGAATGAGCCTCAGTCACTCACAAGCCTAAGTGACGTGAGTGCGTTATTTGTAGTTTTCTTCAATTACGCCCGATTTTTTATTTTGTTTTCTTTTCAACTATAACCCTTTCACTTTTTCCAACAATGTCAAAAAGAAGCAACAGTGCAAAACCAGAAAATGAGCAAAAGAAATTAAGAAAAACAAACTCAAGCAATCTTAGGTATGGCTAACCAGTTGCAAATGGAAGTTTCGGAAGATGATGTTAATGAGTTGCTTCAATCTCACTATGGAATTCTCACCCAATGATCTCTTTTAATTAGAGGAATGAGAAAGAAACAATGAAGAAGAAAAAAAAAAAACAAAGAAGATAACGAATATGAAGCTCCAACTTAAAAGGACCAGAAGAAGCATTTAAATGACTCAAAAACTCGAGCAATCTCTGAATCACAAGATTCAGACTTTGAATGATTTAGTAAATTTTCCTATGAAATGAAGAATGCTTCTGCTTGCTATCGAGCTATTTTAAACAAAAAGAAGCAAAAGTCAACAAAGCAGATAGCACTTGAGGCCTTCTTTGAAAAGAATGATGCACTTGTTGAAAGTTTTTCCACTTGGTTATACTATAAATTAAAGATACCAAGAAATTAAATACTTGGTTTAATCCTTTATCCAAGTGTAAGCAAACAAGTTTGCACCTGAACTATTTTCAGGACCGGGGCAACTCGTGGTAAAGGTGGTATATGACTTCACATCACTTGCCTTAGTATCCCATAATGCAAAGCACATATTCTTGCGGACAAGAATAATGCTATTCATTATGGGAAGGGTTACTACCCAGACCAATTTATGGAGGTCTCATCAGTGGGAGCCAGACCCATAGATGACACCAAGGTTGAAGTAATGCAGAAGTCATATTTTCATATACGAGTTGCCAAAAGGTGCACACTTTATTATTAAAATACTCTGGATTAGAGATAGTTACTTGCTGAAAGTTTTTCTGCTTGGTTATACTATAAATTAAAGATACCAAGAAAACCACCTGTATCACGAGTTTGCGCCTGAAAATAGTTCAGGTGCAAACTTGTTTGCTTACACTTGGATAAAGGATTAAGCCAAGTATTTAATTTCTTGGTATCTTTAATTTATAGCATAACCAAGTGGAAAAACTTTCAAGAAGTAACTCTCTAATCTAGAGTATTTTAATAATAAGGTTCACCACCTTTTGGCAACTTGTATATGAAAATATGACTTCTGCATTACTTTAACTTTGGTATCATCTCTGGGTCTGGCTCCCACTGATGAGACCTCAATAAATGTCGAAACCGGCCTAGATAGTAACCCTTCCCATAATGCATAGCATTATACATGCCTGCAAGGATATGTGCTTTGCATTATGGGATACTAAGGCAAGTGATGGGAAGTCACAAAACCTTTACCACGAGTTGCCCCAGTCCTGAATATAGTTCATTTGCAAACTAAATTGTTTGCTTACACTTGGATAGAGGATTAAACCAAGTATTTAATTTCTTGGTATCTTTAATTTAAAGATACACCGAAGCTTCCTAATATATCTCCTACTACCTAGATGACTGGCGATTCATGCGATGATATAGCATTATTTCTAAGGCAAATAAAGTCCCGTTTTACAAATTCCCAATTTATGAATGGCCACCAGGAGCCAATTAATTCGTAAAGGTGGGAACTACCTGTATACCTCATATATAAGATATCTTATTTTTATTTTTTGTGGTGTGCATGTGTGCAGGGTGGAATTTATTAATAAGCTAGACAAGCTACAGCTTAGTGCTTTCAAAAAAAAGCTATTACACTTAAATTTACTGAGTAGAGAGGGAGAGGGTCTCTTAAAAGTTATAGCTTAGGGCCACTGCAGTCCTAAATGAGGTCCTGCATGTGTGTGTGTGTGTGTGTGTGTGTGTGTGTTTGTTTGGGGGGGGGGATATGAAAAAGTTGAGAAATACTGCTCCAGATGAAAGCATTAGCAACTTGCAAGGTGTTGAATGATCCAGTCTAACACTATAATGAGACCAGGCAATGCTAGGTGGTTGAGAATTCTCTTCATCTGATATATTCTTGTAGATATACTTATACGTTGATTATACATAGCTTTTAATTTTTAAGAAATGACAATGTATACTAGAATATTAATTAAAACTTTAATCAATACCTTCCTATATTTTGGCAATGTTATATTGCCATCTTCAGGGATAACAAAATGATATGTGCACACAAGCACTAACAATAAGCAAATGAGGCTGAAGAAAGGCAACTGAAGTCAGTCAAAGGTGTCCCCTAGCAGGCTAAATTGGGTTGTCTTGACTGTTGGGCTGATGTTCTTAGAATGCAAGCTTCTCAAATTTGGGGCGGTCTCATGCACCCAAATTTTGAAGTTTTTTCCCAGTCTCAGCTCTGAAAAATTTCCCAAACTTCAACAAATATTTGTGTCAAAATATAAGTGACTTTTAATAAGTCATTCACAATCAAATCAGTTTCTAATCCATTATTTCATTTCCTTGCACACTGCTCAACGAATGTATTATACCTTAGTGACAATAAGATTAGGCATTCTATGACTATGTGAGTAAGTAAGTGGAAATAATAAATTGACGTGAATGAGTAAAATAAAACCTTGATAAGAGAAGGCTCATAAATTTACAATGTAAACCATAATTAAATTACATCATTAAATAATTAAGCATTCAAAATTACATTATTTATCACCCCACAGATATTCCTTTTGTGTAACTGGTAATTAATTTACGGAATTAACAATGCATATAAAGTATATTAATTAAAGATAACTTTAATGAATCACTTCTATATTTCGGCAATGTCACATTGCCATCTTCAGGAACATAAAGATATGGTATGTGCACTAAGGAACTAACAAAGCAAATGAGGAAGAAAGTTAGGAACAAAATTAGTTTCTTACTTTCTTCCTCATTTGCTTTGTTAGTTCCTTAGTGCACATACCATATCTTTATGTTCCTGAAGATGGCAATGTGACATTGCCGAAATATAGAAGTGATTCATTAAAGTTATCTTTAATTAATATACTTTATATGCATTGTTAATTCCATAAATTAATTACCAGTTATGTCTAACCAACGTATAAGTCTTACTACTAGATTCCTTTTGTGTGTGTGTGGGGGGGGGGGGGGGGGTTAATGGAAAGTGGACAAAAAGGGGTTAACTTGCAAATTTGTGGAAAAGGGAGGGTCAAAGAGAATATCAAAGGGAAAGTCAGAAAATTGAATGAATAATCAGTAACATATTATTAACAGAATAATTATCTGCACGAAATGCATCATTCATTTTGCTTAGTATATTGTTACAAACTTTTTCTTTATTTAGTAAACATACTGATATACAAAGCTTTAGCAAACTCATTTGACAGACTTTTTTTCAATTATAAGATAAGCTAATGGCTCAAAGCTATTCTGTGGGCAGATGTGTAATTTGAAGCTCCTTTAAAATAGGTGATTTTTTTTTAAATTTATTTATTGAGCATCTTTTAGATTAGTTAGCAATTTTTACTATATTATTGTGGTTTTTACTATTTTTATTGCATTCAGTATATTTGTTAATATCTTAAGATTTAGTGTTAAATTAGGACTGTTTTTAAAAAATGGCATTAAAACCAAGCAGAACAAGAGAGCAGCATCAAAATAAGGATAACAGTGTGGAATACGGTAAAGCAGTGACTCTCAAAATATGGGGCATGCCCCCTTTTTTTGGGGGGGGGGGCACGAAGAAAGCAAAAAAAGTGGAAATCAAAGGAAAAACTACTTTACTGAAACAAAAGCATTCAATGAAACTATTTATTGACACAAAAACAATATAAAAACAAAAACATAAAATACACTCTGAAAATAAAATAATAAAATCCACTGTATTGAATAAACTAGTTATGCTTACGGGAACATATCAATATTGCAAATTATACTGAGAAACTAATTAAAACTAAACAATAACAATGAATCTAAAAATTAATGGCTTCCATGGCACTGTGTTGCAGAGCAAAGCTTTTCATATGATGGTGATACCTTGGAAATTGACACTTTAGTTCTTCAATATTTAACTGAGATCTATATTTTGTTTTTAAGGCAGCCACTGCAAAAAACCAGATTTCACAAAGATAAGATGTTGGAAATGGCAACAGTGCATGAAAAGCTGTTGACTTTAGTGCAGAAAATTCATCATCAACACTAGCCTAAAATCCAAACAGTGATTTATATGCAAATTGTCTTTTGATTTCGTCGCTTGACGTGAAGACCATAAATTGTTCCTCTTCTTCAATTGAGAAATCATCAGGGGTAATTTGAAATGGGTTTCTAACTCACTTGTACGTTGCCATTATGTTATCACTGGTTATAACACAGTTTCTAAAATTCTTTGTCAACAATGTTAAATGATTTTCAATAGTTGCAAATAAAACTTTGATGTGTTGCTCTTCTGCCTTATAGGTTTTGATAAATTCAACCACATTTGCACACATTTCTAATTTTTGTTGCTTTACCTTTTTTGTTCCATAACTAGTTTTTTTTATAAAAAGCATTAACTTTGTCACTCATCTCTAAGTGTATTTTGTGTATTTTCTTGGAGTTGCAGGTTTAATATATTTAGTTTCTCAAATATGTCCACCAAGTAGTTCAATTTCATCACAAATAAGTGGTCTCTAAACTTCTCTGCTTCTTTGTGATTTTCCTCTTCCAAGAAGATTGCTATTTCATCTCTTAATTCATAAACACATTGTAATTAGAGAAGTTGGTAAGAACCCACATATAGAAATGGGTGGACATACAAGATGTACTTTGAAAGCAATAACATAAGTTTACTAAAGGGAAGTCATGTCAGAGCAATTTTCTCATATTTTATAATAATGTTACTGGAGAGATGAATCAAGGGAATGGATACACTATGATACTGTAGGGCTTTGCATTCGATAGGATACCACATGAAAAGCTGTTGCATAAACCACAGAAAATGGTATTGGAATATAAACTATCAGCTTGGATAAGTGGGTGGCTGACAGACATGTAACAAAAAGTGATATATGGGAGATGCAAATCTGCCAGATTTAAGGTGCCTGACCAGTGGTGTACTACAGGGATCAGTCCTTGGACCACTGTTGTTTAATCTGTACATTAATGATATTGGAAAGGGGATGACAAGAGAACATCAGTTGTTTGCTGATGATGCAGAGATAAGCAGGGCAATCAGAGATGCTACTGATACATAGCATCTTCAGGACGATTTCAATAGGCTAGAAGTGTGGGCAAATGATAATGGCTATCAATTCAAATGTCAGTAAGTATAAAGTTATGCAGTATAATATAATGTCATATCCAACAGCATATTACATTGGTTGAATTATGCTTGGAATAAATGACAAAGCTAGTGATCTTGGAGTTATGGTGGATAGCAAACTGAAATTCCAAGGTCACATAACAAAAATTGCAAATGCAATTCAGAGGATAATTGCAATGTTGAAACAAACATTGACATTTTTGTTTGTAAGGATATGGAAGGCATTTTGCCTCTTTGCAAGGCCTTCATACAACTGCACCTGGACTAATATGTACAGATTTGGTCTCCTGGATTCCAAAGGGATAAAGAAACTGTGGAAAGGCTGCAAAGAAGGGTTACAATAATGATATTGGGATTATGGGATGTAGATTACAAGGATAGCATACTGGAGACTTAATGGATTGTATACAGCACTCAGAAAGGATTAAAACAGAATTTAATACTTCCTATATATTTCGTCTCAGTAAATGAGACATCTTCAGGGATTACAAAAAAACTAATGTAACATCAAAAACAAATAGCACACAATATTAAGCCCAACCACGTGGGTGACACTAAAGTCCTATCTAGGTGGAGTGCCCTCTAAGGGCGGTTGTAGGTGGCCTGGAATGTAAAGTGGGACCTCTGGTGATAAGCGTTTCCCAAATCTTAGGAAGCCTAATGCAACCATATTTGTTGAGATTTGGTTGATTCCTGAGAGCTGCTGTTGATTCTAAGACTTCTTCTTATTGTGCTATCTTCTATCGAAGGTCAGCGACCATCTTGGCAAACAAACTGCGCTCTTGTGCTAATCTGAGCAGTTGTGCACTGCTCTTTCCTGTCCACGTCTTGATGTTGTCAAACCATGATATTCTTTTTCTTCCTCTAGTTCCTTTGCCATCAATTCTTCCTACCAAAATAGTTTGTAGAAGTTGGTATTTGCTGTTTCTCATGATGTGTCCAAGATATGATGTTTTTCGTTTCTTGATTATTTGTACAAGATGTTTAGCTTTGCCAATGGATTTTAAGACATCTTCATTGGTAATTTTTCCTGTCCATGATAACTTTAGCATTCTTCTGTATATCCACATCTCAAAGGCTTCGATTTTCTTGATGGTTGTCGCCTTCAATGTCCATGTTTCAACTCCATAGAGCAGAACAGACCATACGTAGCATTTCAGCATTCGGCATCTGACTTCCATGTTTAGGTCTTTATTGCAGAATAGTGTTCTCATTTTCATGAAGGACTGCCGTGCAACTTCAATCCTTGTCTTTATATCTATTTCTGGATCCCACCGTTCATTAAGCCAGCAACCAAGATATTTATATCTTGACACTTGATCAATATTTTTCCCATTGAGTGTCAGTTTCATTGATGAGGCTGGATGTTTGCTGATGATCATGTATTTTGTCTTGTTGATGTTTATATTTATTCCCATTCTTTGGCTTTCTATGTATACTCTGTCAACGAGTTTTTGGAGATCCATAATGTTATCTGCAATTAGCACGGTGTCATCTGCATATCGTAGGTTGTTAACAATCTTTCCATTTATTGCGATTCCCTCTGGACATTCTTCCAATGCTTTTTTAAAGATTACCTCTGCATATATGTTGAACAGGAGTGGTGAGAGCACACATCCTTGTCTCACTCCTCTTTTGATGTTAATATCACTGGTGGTAATGTTGTCTAATTGAACGGTAGCTGACTGATTCCAATACAGATTTGTTATTAGTCTTATGTCTTGTTCGTCTAGCCTTATTTGTTGAAGGATTTCTATTAGGTTGGTGTGTCTGACTTTGTCGAATGCTTTTTCAAAATCTATGAAACACATAAAGACAGATTTCTGTTTTTCTATGCATTTTTGTATCAATATTTGGGTACAGAAAAGGGCCTCTCTATTATACCAAAACCATTCCGAAAGCAGAATTGTGTTTCACTTAGAGTTTCTTCACTTTTTCTATAAATGCGATTCTGAATTACTTTCAAAAATATTTTTAATGTTTGGCTCATTAGACTAATAAGTCTGAAGTCACCACAGGAATTCGCTTTGGGTTTCTTTGGGATAGTGATAAATGTAGATTTGAGCCAATCTGATGGAAATTCATCACTTTCATATATTTTATTAAATAGTTTTTCAAGAAGTTTGATGTTATCTGGTTCGATTAATTTTAAAAATTCTGTTTGCACACCATCTGGTCCACTGGCTTTTCCTGTTTTACTTGTTTGTATAGCATTCTCTATTTCGCATTTCATGATTGCTGGTCCTTGAATGTTATCTTTTATATTTATAGGCTTCTGTCTAGTATCATTGAAAAGTTCTGTTACATATTTTATCCAAATCTGTGCTTATTCTCTTCTTCTAGAACTATTTTTCCATTTTCGTCTCTTAGAGACACTATTTGCTTTTTCCTCAGTTTTCCGGAAATTTCATTGATTTTCTTATACAGATTGAAATTATCATGTTGTTTCTGAAGCAGTTCAATTTCAGTACATAAATTTTTCATCCAATTTTCCTTGGCTTCTTTTATTTTTTTCTTGATGATGTTATGTGTTTCTGTATACCTGGCTAGGTCTTTGTTTTTATACATTCTTCTTGTATCAATAAGAGAAAGAATCTCATCTGTCATCCATTCCTGTTGTTTTATATTATTCACATAACCTACTTCTTTAATACTTGTTGTTACGATGGCATTCTTTAAGCTATTCCAAAGAGATTCCACACTTTTATTTTCTTCTATGTTAATCTGTTGTAATCGCAGGTTAAGCTGTGTCTTGGCACTTTTATTTATGTTCGGGTCTTTCAGTTTTTCTACATCAATTTTCTTTTCTTCTTTTGTGATTTTTTAGCTGATTTTAATCTAAGACGTACTTCTGCAACTATGGGATTGTGGTCTGATGAGATATCTGCTCCAGGATAAGTCTTTGCACTCTTTATACTACTGTGGAATCTTTTATTTATCAGTATATAATCAATTTGATTTCTGACAATATTATGTTGGTTATCTTGAGGCGATTTCCAAGTGTACAGTCTTCTGGGTGGAAGTTTAAACCAGGTATTTGCTATTGTTAGATCTTCTTCCTAAGACTCGTATTTTTAATTTTTTTAAGACTAGTATCTCTTTTTTGAATTTGCTATGGTGGAGTATGGTGGTTTTTTCCATGAGATCCTGTGGGTTGTATCCAAGACATGGTCAGCCAAGCCTGAATGACCACAGTTGTGTTTGCGGATGTATGACTTATGTTCCTCCAGGCGGATAGTGGCTGATCTGCCTGTCTGTCCAAAGTATGCCAGTTTACATGAACAGGGCTTTATAGACTCCAGGCACTGAGAGAGGAGGGAGCTGATCTTTTGTAGAGCAGATAAGGGTAGCAAGTTTACGGTGGGGCTTAAATGCTGTGTGTGTAGGTTGTACTTTTTTAAAATCTTGGCTATTTTTTCGGATGTGCCACGGATGTAGAGTATGGTGACGGCATTTCTAAACTCTTTCTGAAGAGAAGACCGAGGAGAGGGGGAGGACCTGATTATTTTTTTAATACTGTGATCATTGTAGCCTTTGGAGAGGAAAGTGTTGTGTATGTGGTCAAGCTCAGTTGTAAGGGCAGTTCCACTGGAACAAAGATTCTGGGCTCTTTTGGTAAGAGTTTTAATAATGCCATATTGTTGAGCGGGGTGGTGGTGGGAGAGTTTGTGAATGTATCTGCCTGTGTGTGTGTGTGGGGGGGGTTCTATATACAGTGAAGGAAAGTGTACCGTTGGGAAGGCGTGTAACTAAGGTGTCTAGGAAGGGTAAACAATTGTTCTTTTCCTTTTCCATTGTAAACTGGATTCTTGGATGTAGGCTGTTGAGGTGACTGAGGCAAGAGTCTAATGTGTCTGGGCCATGAGGCCAAATAGAGAACACATTGTCTACATATCTTAGCCAGACAGAAGGTTTGAGAGGGGCTGAGTCTATGGCTCGTTTTTCAAATTCTTCCATATCAAAATTGGCAAGAGGGGGTGAGAGGGGGGGGGAATCCATGGAAGTTCCCTCTATCTGCTCGTAGATTTTGTTCTTCCAAGAAAAATAAGCAGAATCGATGGCAAAGGAAAAGAGATCTAAAATGTCAGACGGAAAAACGTTTTTTAAGAGTGTTAACGTACCAATTAAGGGAATATTGGTAAACAATGAGGAGATGACAAAGCTTACTAACATGTCTGTGTTATTTAAGGTTAGATTTTCTATGAGGGTTTTAAAATGGGTAGAGTTTTTTATATAGGATGTGGAAAGTCCAGTGAGGGGGGGGGGGGGTCAGAGAGCTGGTCAGCTGTTTTGACAGCTTGTAGCAAGGTGCGTTAGTGGCATCTACTATAGGTCTTAGTGGGGAATTAGGTTTATGGATTTTTGGTAAACCATATATTGGGGGGGGGGGACGAAAGGTTTGATTTTTTTTCCATTTTCCGAAGGCCAGGAAGACACTTTAAGTAAATTTTTTAATTTTTTAACTTATGTTTTTGTGGGGTTGTATTCTAGTGGGGTGTGGGTAGAGCAATCTCAGAGGATAATCACCATTTTCCGATTGTATTCAGTGGTATTACCCTTATCTGCTCTGGTGATGACGATACTTTTTTCTTTTCGTAATTTCATGAGAGCAGTGCGTTGGGCAGATGATAAATTACTTTTTGTAGGCAGAGATTGGGCGAGGATGTTGGTAACATCAGACTTGATGTCATTTGCTATCTCTGGCGCTAAGCGACAGATACCACGTTCGACATGGTACATCACATCAAGCACCGCCACTTCTTTAGGAGTAGACTTAAATGCTGTGAGGACATCATATTGGAGGCTTAATGGATTGTATACAGCACTCAGAAAGGATTAAAACAGAATTTAATACTTCCTATATATTTCGTCTCAGTAAATGAGACATCTTCAGGGATTACAAAAAAACTAATGTAACATCAAAAACAATAAGCCTCTACACACGGATTACAAGGATAGACTAGGAGCATGTGGACTGCAGACCCTGGAAGACAGAACAAATAGAGGTGATATGATGGAGGTCTATAAACATTTTATGAGAGGACATAATAAGATATCGGTTGATAAAATGTTTCACTGTATAGAAGGTAGAGGATTGGGGGGGGGGGGAATCCACAGAAGTTAGGTTTGTATGTTGTTAAGAAAGGGTTAAGAGCTAGATTTTTTCCTCATAGAACCGTGAGTGAGTGGAACAGTTTGCCTGCTGAAGCAGTGAGTATATCTAGTGTGAATGATTTTAAGAGAAAGTATGACAGCTGGAGTGGGTGATGTATGGCCTCCCTTGATGAGTCCCTGACTCCCTTGGGGTGTAATAATAATAATGTGTCCAAAGTTGCAAACTTTTTCTTCATTTAGTAAGCATACTCATATGCTAAGCCCTAGCATACTCATTTGACAGAAATTTTCTCAATTACAGGACGACATCATCTTTTCTGACTGCTCTTGGAAAAATACTGATATACAAAAGAAATAATATTTTTTCATGAACAGCAGGGAGAATGCATTTCAAAAAGTAGTAATGAAGAATACTCAGATGGTTCTTCCATAAAAGAGGTTCAGAATATTTTAAACAGAGTAACAAATTCTGTTGGTTCCATGGACAAAAAAAGAATTATTCTACTCCTTTACCTGTGGATTAAAAAGCAAAATGCGACCATGATAAGTTGGGTTGTTTGGTATCATGGCCATAACTGAGGTTATGAGGCCAGTGTTATTATACTTGATATGTATGTTCCAGGCAATTTGCAATTTTTACTAGATGAAAAAGTAATAACCCACAGGTGGAAAAATCCAGTCACCTATGTATAACTAAGCTTCAGATGAGAAGCCCTTATAAAGGTTTCTTCATTCCTAGATGAACTGAAATTCAGGTTTTTCTAAACAGAGGCTACTATCATAACTGACTGAGATATGGGGGGGCGCGCGCTCTTATGATGGAGAATACAAGTCAAGGTGAATGGGTCAGGATAACCTGTAACCTTGAATTTAGGACATTCTCAAAAGTGGAAAAAAAAATCTATTATAATGAACATTTTCAAGCTTCTCACAGGTGCACAGAGGGGAGGGATGAGTACAGGTTCATAATCTTGAAGATGACACTGAAGACAAATAATAAAATGACAGATATAGATATTTATAAATAACATATTGCTATGTTTGTTGTATAGGAATTGAAATTTGAAGTGAAAATTTTACTTCAAATTTCACATCTCATCATTTATTCAAATTGAGATTAAAGAAATCATCCCACTACTAAAATTCTTATTAAAAAGAAAAAAGAGAGTTTGTAAAAATATTGAAATTATTCTACTCCAAAAAATTCAGCATGAAGTGATACTTAACTTTCGTGTTGGAATAAAATTCTAATTTTTATACATATTTACTCAATTACTTTGAGTAAAAAAATATATAAGTGTTTCAAAAATAAAATGCCGAGAGAGAGAGAGAGAGAGGGGGGGGTGGAAAATATGGTAGCAAAATGGGCCAAACCACCTTTATATGTAATCCTTCTCAATGAAAGAGGAACACCAATAATGAGGAAAAATATTACTTCAACAAAATTAATATTGTTTAACTGTAAAAAATGGTTTAATATTGCAATAATGATATGGGCATTTTGGAGTTAGCGCAGAACCATATTCTATGACATTTTACAAAAAAGTTAGCTTACCTCAGTCAGGGCATGTAATTGACCTTCATGAACACAGACTCCCATAAACCTAAAATAAAATGAATTGTAATTTTTTAAAGTCTTTATAAAGATCCTTAATATACAGCATGCTATAAAATTACTACCAATAACAGAATGATGTATTTCATAAATTAACAGAGATATATTAATGGATTTTCAATCACTGAAGTTGAGTAGTATTCAACAGATGTCATATGAACTCATTGTCCCATAAACATAAAGACTGTTCTTTATCAATCACCAGGTGTTTTACAACATGCCCAGTGAAAGAAAATCCAAAGTAAAAATTATTTGTCAGTGCAACTCAGTCACCAACATTTTATACTATATGTACCTCCAAAAAGAATCTGTCAAATCTCTAACCTAAGAAGCCATGGCTTCCAATTTATTTGTCTAGAAACAATCTTGCATAAAGTTATGAGACTCCACCATGATGGAAGAGGTCTCCTTCCAGCATGATATCCAATAGATTGCATAATTTTGCAACATAGGTATGCTATTCCTCTTCCACAGAGAAGAACTGCTCAATTATAAAATCTGAAGTAAGGATACACCACAACTAACTATCGTGTTCTTATTCGATTACAGAAACTGTGTCAGTGTATACCATTAAAAATATAGCCTGAGAGAGAGCAATATGCTTAAAAATGTAATGTTATCAATTGTTGTTGATGTTTTCAGTGTGAATGTTCCGACTAGGCTTGTTATTTGCTTGTAACTCTTGCGCCAAGTAGTCTTCTGTGCACATTATGCACCCATTTGCAGATTAAGCTGGCTGGGAGCTCCTCCTGGTAAAATTTACAGGGCCCCTAAAAAAGTGTTTATATATATATATATATATATATATATATATATATATATATATATAATTTGTCATGTTGTACCATCATTTTTTATTTTTTCATGTAGTACTGTCATATCCTGTACACCCCTTGAGGGTACATGGCAGGAATTTGATGATGATGATGATGATGATATATAAATAAAGATATATATATGTATATGCTACAAAGAGAACTAGGGCTTCACTATAACAAAAAATTAAATACACACATGTGATTTAATATTTTCATTTCAAAATACTGCAATAAATTTTTCTTTATAATATCAGATATAAAATATATAAAAATTAAAATTACAACAAAATAATAAAATATTTTAAGAAAAAAAGAAATAAATATATTTAAGTTTGAGTAAAAAGTTAAATAAATTTTTACCTCTATTTTTCTCTAGGACATTCATCAATTATTCATCATCAATTAAATAACATCAACATATAGATGATATTTAATACTTCTTGTTCTATATACAATAGTGCTATACAGTTTAACCTTTCTTCTGACATTACACCTCAGGCAGTTTTTTTAACCCTTTTTTAAGACAGAGAAAGATCTTTCTCCTGATGAATTGGAAATAGGAATAATCAAAAAAAAAATTTTTAAATAATTTCTACACTTGGAAATGTTGATGCTCAAGGTCTCCTTAAAGCTCGAGGGTCCCTGGGAGCTGCCAAGTCTGATACCCACTTGATCCCCCTCTGCATGCCACATGAAACACAGCTTGTGACTAGCTCAATGAATGGATTAATGAAGAAGAATCACACAAGGGCTATGAACTTCAGTGGATTCAAGTAGGGGCAAATATTCTGGGTGTACTAGGTGTGCAGTGGACATCCACAGACTAGCAATATCAGTGATATTATATTTTTACATTTATTTCCATTATAGACTCCCCTAATTGTTTCCTTGCATCATGTGATTCCTAAAATTAAATAAAATATACTAATCCTTCATGAAGAGACTTTTTGACACTTAAACTTTGCATCACACTCTCATTTATAGTCAGGGAGTGCAGTCAAATACATACACCTTTGAGCACTTTGTGCAGCGGGTCAAATTCTTAGTGTTCCAGTGGTTTTAACCACCCAGAAGACGAGACAGAGTGAGCACTGAAACAATAGCACCTAGTGGCTGTGATTGGTTATTGTGTCTGACGCATGCATGCAGTATAATCTGCAGGGGAGAAGTGCTTTTCCATTAAGTATGTTGTTCAAATTGTCTCTAATTACACTAATTACCCTAAATATAGTAAACAGGTGTTAAATGTCTGTTTACTGTATTTAGTGATAAAAAAAGCGACTTGTTTTTCTTATTTTTGCAGAATAGCATCTGTTGAGGAAAGTTTTTTTGACAGTGTAGGAACATTCTTATTCTAGTCTTTAAAAACAACAGACATAGTAGAAATTTATCTATTTCTGAATAAAAATGAATACTTCTGTGTATTTTATAAAAGGGTTTTCGCATTTCCCTCCAGTTGGTGAGAGTGAACTAAATCAAAGAACTAAAAGCAATCTCTCCACCAGCAGAGATCTTTGAAATGACATCTTGGAGGAGTGAATAAGGCTATAAAACATCTCAAGAACAACAAGAGTTCTGGAGATGACAATATAATAAGTGAGATGCTAAAATATGGTGGAGAATCAGTTGTAAAAAAAATGCATAAACTATGTAATGAAATATGGAGATCAGAGTATGCCCCGAAGAGTGGAAAAAATCGGTCTCGGTTGTTCTTCATAAGAAAGGCAGTCCTTAAATGCACCAATTACAGAACTATTGCATTAATGAGTCATCTTGGCAAAGTGCTGATGAAAATGCACTGAAGGGTCATATGGAGGCACGTCTTCCTGATGAGCAAGCCGGATTTCGAAAAGATCGAAGTACAGTGCAAAAATACTCACACTAATACTAATAGCAGAGAAAGCTCAAAGAAAGAACAAAAAAAATAAACTGCTGTTTTGTGGACTTCTAAAAAGCATTTGATAATATTGACCAAAATATAACATGGGCTGTCTTGGAACCCTATGGTGTGGACAATAAATTGATCTGCTTGCTGAAAGATATAAACAGCCAAGCACAAGCAAAAATCAGGATAGCAGGTGTGACTGGAGACTGGTTTGCCACTAGTCAAGGCACAAGACAAGGGGACCCAATATCACCAATCATCTTCATCACACATCTGGGAAGAACACTAGATAAGATTAAAGAAGAAGGTGGAGGCATTTCAATAAATGGCATGAGAATAAACTACCTCTGCTTTGCAGATGACATCGTCCTGATTGAAGAAGCCTCAGCAAGGCTGGAACGGACATTGCAAACACTATACACGAAGGAAAAAGATATCGACTAAATGTCAACTTTGAAAAAACTAAAACAATGATATTTGGACAACACGAGTTACTGAACAGAGTTACCATAGACAGATTTCAACTGGAAAATGTGGAACACTTCACCTATCTTGGATGCCACATGACGCATGACTTGAACCCCCAAAAAGAGATAAAAATTAGAATAGCCAGAGCAACAACTATTTTAAAAGCCATGGACAAAATATGGAAGAGCCGAGCTATAAAGATGCAAACTAAACTGCACATTGTAGAAACCTGTATCTTCAGCAGCATGCTCTATGGATGTGAGGCCTGGGTACTCCTGAGAGAATCTGAAAAGAGGATATCAGCATTTGAGAGGAAGTGCTATAGAAAGATCTCGAGAATAAGCTGGATCCAGAAAGTGAACAATGAGGAAATCTACAGACGAATACAACTAAAAGAAAACCTGATCTAGAAAATAATTAAAAGGAAACTACGTCTCTTTCGCCATATATGTAAAATGAATGATGAGAGGAAAATAAAAATGCTGCTGTTTGGGATGATTGAAGGAAAGAACAAAAAAGGAAGACAAACAGAGGATGGAGCGATTACATTGTCAAATAGTGTGGAAACTCTATACACAAACTGAGTCATCTTGCACGAAATAGAATGCAATGGAAGAATCATATCAAGATGGCATCAGACACTTACGGGCATTGGACCCGTTGATGATGAGAGTGATTCATGAAGCAATTACCTAGGTTGTGACCAGCCATATGAAGACTTCTGTGAGGAAAAGATATATGTAGAATTACAAGGCTGGTGATTATGAAAGCTTATGAGACAGCTTGGAGCCATAGCATGGAATGGGGGTGTTAAGTGGAAAGAAGTAAATGCTGTGTGGGAACTGAACATAACATTGATGTGCAAATACATTCTGAAGGTGAAAGTGAATAAAGTAGGTATCAAATGGATGAATAAAGGGATTAAGCATGAAATTTGGAAGAAGAGGATACTGTGGAGGCAGCACAAGATGAATAATGATAACAATGAATTGAATGAGGAGTATAAAGAGCAGGCCAGAAAGATGACTTGGTAAGAATAGCAAAACTATGATATGAGCAGAAATGAGCAAATCGGGCAAAGAAAAACCCCAGAGAGTTTTTCATATATGTGGCAAGTAGAAGAAAAAATAATATGACAAGATGATGTTAATGGATGAAAATGGTAGAATGGTAACTGCTGCAGAAAACATCCTAATGAGGATGAAATAAGGGTATTTCATCCTCATTAGAGTGAAATTATGAAAAACTCATCCTCTCCTATGTCCTATGTAGAGGACATAGGAGAGGATGGCCTGATTGTGAGCAAGCAAGAGGTTTCTTCTAACTTTACAATTCTTTATGAGTTTCAGCTTGCAAAACAATTTTAGCCATTCTTTTCTTTTCTGTGCAATATTCTTCCAATTTTTAACTTTTAAAGTTGTTAGATCTTTTGTACATCATCAATCCATCTTTTTCTTGACCTAAGCAGGAGGTATATGAGGAAATAAATAAGCTTGATGTTAATAGGATAATATGATTTGATGGCATATCACCACATGTCTTAAGGGAATGTTCCAGGGAATTGGTAGTAGCACTGGCATGCCTGTTTAATAACAGTCTTAAAACACAAGTTCCAAGAGAGTGGAAAGAAGGTAATGTTCCACTGCATAAAGGTGATGATAAGGCTGTGACTACAAATTATAGGCCAATCTGTACAATCTGGTATATCTGAAGTTGTAGTTAAAGAACTGGAGAGATTGGTGAGAACTAGGATACAAGAGCGGGTTGATAACAGCAGTATTCTCTGTGGTTGTCAGCATGGATCTGTTAAAGGGAGATAACATTTTACTAAGTTACATATGTACTATTAAAAGGTGACAAAAGTCTTAGAGAAGGGAGATGCATATACAGTGGTATACTTAGATTTTGCAAAGGCCTTTGATAGACTGCCACACAACAAGCTGTTAAATGGGAAGGATTGGATAACAGACCAGTGAGTTGGTTCGGTGACTGGCTATCAGATAGTTGTATATGGGGGGGGGGGGGGGGGGGGTAGTGTCCCAAAGGAGGAGGGTAGCTAGTGGTGTGCTGCAGGGGGTCTGTATTAAAGCCACTTTTGTTCATTTTGCATATTAAGCTGTTTTCAGTCGATGCAAAATTGGGGAGAGTAATACAGAATCAAGCAAATATTTATGGCCTTACAAGAGGTCTCGAATAGATTGTATGAATGGACAGGTAAGTGGAACTGTCAGTTCAGTATTGCAAAGTGTAAGGTCTGAGGTCTGGAAAACCTTGAGTTCATAAGGCATACTTTTTTTTTTTTTTGTTTAACTTTAAAAAAAAAGTTCCTGCCCACACCCATACCATGTTATTTCATATTATGATTGCCAGTGTCACTGACCAGTTCATAAAAATGAACTATGTAACCCCACAGTTTGTAAGTTGAAGACTTACTGTACCATAATATATATATATATATATATATATATATAATGAAATGATAAAAATTTCTGCTTTATTTTCATAGTGCAGACAGAAATCATTTTCCTTTCAAGAAGAGAATTTCAATAATGCAGAAATGCAATATTTCTACCATAATATGCATATATTCATGAATCCTCTAACTTCTTAGAGGTATCATGCAATAATACCAATCATGTCCATAATGCTTCTAACAATATTTTCAAAGGAAGATTATGTAACACAAATTTCCTTAATTGCATAATATATTTGTTATAAAAGGTGATAAAAATATTTATTACCTAAGAATATTTGGGTGACAAAGTCTATTCATTAGCTGAACTTCACGAAGCATATTTGGTCGGTTGCTAGGATTCATGTTCATTTTCAGTACCATAACTTGACCAGTAGTGCGATGCGTCACCTAACAATGAAGAAGACAAAAAATGCAGTATAACTTGAAATGTTCACATTATCAGATTATTCTGTAAAAATAACGAATGAGCATCTATAAGTACAATGATGGTTTGATGCATAAAGATAAAAAATGCAGATAAAAAAAATGTCAATTTTTAAGCATTTTTGTATGCAAAGTTAATGTAATAATGTTAATTTAGGAATATTTTTTGGGTTATAATGGATGAATTTTATTATTATTATTAGTATTAGTACGGGCAATTCCAAAGAGTCCTTACACTCATCGAAGGAGGCCCTAACATCATGTCAAGAACAACTATTCAACATTCACACAGTATATCATATTTTGCCTTGAACTCATTTACAGTCATGGCACCCACAACAGACTCTGGCAGCTTATTCCATTCCTTCACCACTCTCCAAGTAAAAAACCTAGCTCTAACACCTTTGCTAACCACACTCTTGTTAGCTTCCATGGATGGCCCCTAGTCCACCCACCACCAGTCCTATTCTCAAAAATATCTTCTGAATTAATCTTATAGAAACCCTTCAGCTGGCCTGGTTGGACGAGTGGTTAGCATATCCGCTCCTCTCCAGCCAAAAGGCTGCGGGTTCAAATCCCGCGTGGGCATGGATGTTTGCGATTCTCTGTGAAAACAATAGTGGTGGTGGACAGTAGATGGCGTTGGTGTAAATGAAGTGGTTTGTGGATGAGGTTGAGTGGAGCAGACAGAGAGATATAGAATAGGTGTCCTCCCTCGATGAGTCTTAGGACTCCCTGGAGGTGTCAAATAATGATAATTTGAATGTCTCAATCATATCACCCCTTTTCCACTTATCAACCAATTTCTACAATCCACAAATCTTCAATCTGTTCTCATAAGGTTCATTCCATAGACCTGCTATCATCTTGGTTACTCGTCTGGATCCTCTCCACCTCCTCCCCATCAAGAAGAAACCCCTGGCGCCAAAATTTAGGCAAAGTAGTCTAGGTGGGATCTTACCAAGGCTCGATACAGAGGGACAATAACCTGTGTGTCTCTGCTCGTCAAAGTATTTTTCAGCAACCAAATGATTTGATGAGCTGATTTAGCCACTTTTGAGATGTGCCCCCCCCCCCCCCAAACTTCAACTCCCTATCCACAAACACTCCCAAATCCCTGACCTCGTCAATCTCCTGGAGTACAGTTTCACCAATGTGGTATACTGCTGCTAATCTTTTCACCACAAAATGCATAACCTTACATTTTGCCACATTAAATTGACATCCATTCTCCTTAGCCCAGCCCTCCAAACTATCCAAATCATCCTGCAAACTTTCGACATCCTGTGCATTCACTATTGCTCTACCCAACTTTGCATCATCAACAAACAAATGAACAGTTCCTCTCAGATCCTTTCCTATATTGTTAATGAACAAATTAAACAGTAGTGGTCCAAGAAAAGAACCCTGCAGCACACCACTAGTCACAGGCCATCTTTTGGACTCTGCTCCTGAATAAACCACTCTCTGATATCTCTTCATCAACCACCCTCCTATCCATCTCACCAACCCTATATCCATCCCCATATGCTGCAGTTTACTGATTAGAATTCCATGCGGTATCCTGTTAAAGGCCTTAGCAAGGTTCAGTAGGATCACTGTAAACCCATTACCCTTATCCAGTTCAGCTATCACTGTGTTATAAATCGTGAGCAAGTTACTGAGGCATGATCTACCTTTCACAAAACCATGCTGTCCCCACATACAGTATCCCATTTTCATCCATTCCTGTATTCTCCTCTTGACTATTTTCTCCAAGACCTAGACAACGATTCCTGAAATGCTGATCGGTTGGTCATTTACAATAGCAGTCTCTTAACCTCCTTTATGCAGTGGAACTGTTTTCCCCTCTTTCCACTCCCTCGGGACTAACCCAGACCTGAGACTCCAACAATTAAACAAAATGGTCAAGGGCACTAACAATTCTTTAGCCACTTCACGCACGACACGAGCTGGTATACCATCCAATCCCACAGATGTACTGACATTTTGTAATAGACTATTCACCTCCACTTTGTTCACCACCATTCCCATATAAGCTGTTGGTTCCTTCATTCCTGCAATGTCACCTCCTGGATGATATACTCTTGCAAAGTGCTCACTCAGTAATTCCACTATATCAACTGATTCGGTTACCTCCCTACCACTGGCATTCTTTAAAATCATTCTGCCATATACATTTTTTCTTTTACTTGCAACATATCGAAAAAACTCTTTGGGATTCTCTTTAACCTGCATGGCTAATTTTCTTTCATAATCTGCTTTTGCTTTTCTTATCACACTCGTTATCCTTCTGTCTTGCACTTTATACCGTTCATGTGCCTTTCTTTTTTTTTGCAGCTCAAGCTTAATGGTGTTATTCATCCATTTAATCCCTACTTGATTTACTATTCGGACTTTAGGTATACAGTCAGCCACTGCCTCCTGCAAACACTCCTTAACCACCTCCCATGCACTATCAACATCCAGCCCTTGCAGTTTAACATGCCATGGCACTGAACCAAGCAAACTCCTAAGCTTGTCATACTTTCCAGCCCAGCAGTTCCACATGTACCCTGTCTCAATTGAAAATTCCACGCATTTAGCCACCTCCCAAGTCAAGCCCCTATGATCACCCTCACCAATTGGCGGCAACTTGGTCTAATCGTTACAGCGAAATTCTCAGATGCAATTACTAGGTCAAGCACTCTCTCTGACCCCTAGTATTTTCCATTACATGCTCTCGCAGATAGTTATCCCTTAATAACTGCATAAAATCGAATTCCTTCCTCCCATGTGTCCTCTCCTCTTTCCAATCAATGTTACCATAGTTGAAATCCCCCATAATAATTACACTATAATATTTGCTTATGCATACTATCTTTACCATCTATTCCATCACCTGGTCTATAGCAGTACCCAATTGTATATTTTGTTCTGCTAGCATCAATCTCACACCAAATAGCCTCAAATGTGCTCTTTTCTCTATCCTGCAGTGCAACTTCTATTCTCCTTGGTTGCAGTTCATCAGCTATCATCAATAACACTCCTCCCCCCATGTTATTCTCCCTGTCCCTCCTTAACACACTATACCCCCTCAACATTCAATCCCACTAGGTATATCATCTTCTGTCAGCCATGTTTCACTAATGCCAATAACCTATGGCCTGGAAGAGCCAACCAAGGCCAAAAATTCTTCCTTCTTGTTCTTAATACTCCTGGCATTAGTATACATGAAATGCAGAAGCCCATTAGTCCCACCCCTATTCTGATGCCTTATACTACTATCCCATTCTGATTTGTTGTCCTTTGTACTTGCTTGGGTATATTATACACATTCATACACTCAACTGCCTTCCTAGAGTCTGCATATTACTCCCCCCCCCTTAATAACTAGTTTCTCTGATTCTGCACTTCCACTTCACTCAACACTTTTTCAAGTCTCCGTACACCAAATCCATTCAAATGCAAACCATCCATCTTATATAAATCCTTTCGTCCATCAAATTCACTCCACACATCCACAAACTCCATGCCACTCCTCCTGCATAACCTGCACATAGATTCATTTGCAATTATGGCCCTCCTTCTCATCTCTTCCCTTTCATACTGTGGTAACAGACTCACTATCCTAACTCTCTCACTCTTTTCTTTTGCTACCTCTAGTAATTCTTTCAAGTCCTCTGTCTCTCTCATTGCCATTTTATCTCCATTTAAGTCATTCGTTCCCGCCACTAATATCATTTCTTTCACCCTCTGCTTTTGCGCTCTGATAGACTCATTTACATCCTTAATTTTCGCACCCCCGGTAAGTACAATTTTAACACACACTCTCATCTATTACACCTCTTACTAAAGAATCTCTATACAACACTTGCTCCTTCATTTTTCTTACACTCACGATCATACTCTCATTTTTCTTATCATACTTTTGCCTTTTATTAGCTGATGCGCTTGGTAAACAATTTTGCAAACACTCCACCTGATGCTTCGCCCTGTGTATCACTCTGCACAACCGTGCGATCTCATTCATTGCACATTTTTATTATCCATTAAACCATTCACTCGTTCTGTATTTTTACCTTCATTCTCACTTTCAACGCCGCTCTCAAAGCTAATTGGTACCCCATCACAAACTCATATCGTATCACTATTTTCTACATTCTGTCTTTCAACCACGATATCACTCTCGCGACCTGAAACACACTTTAAATCCTCACTTTCTTTACACTTTCTACACACATTTACTCCACTATCATTATCTAACCAAACTCTAACCGCTCTCTGCTAAGCATACATCTCACAGACGCTACACTGAATAAACTCCCTTATGTTAAAATCTTTGAACAAAGATGCCGATTTGGACGGCATTGTTTTCCTTCTTATCGGTGCCATGTGCATGCTCTTATTGTATCTTGTCAAAATACGAATTGAAAATGATGCTGAAAACACACAGAAATCACACAGACACGGTAAGATACAAAAAGTAAGCAATACTACATAAGATTCAAGCAATATTGCCAATTATTACTCAAAATAACACTTATCTTTTTGGGAGCTCTCTACAAACACTACACACCATGTGGCCCTCTAGTGGTGAATGGATCAAAATTGAATTATTATTATTTGACACCTCCAGGGAGACCAAAGACTCATCGAGGGAGGGCACCTGCTGTACAGCTCTGTCTCCACCACTCAATCCACTAACTACGGCAACGCCATCTACTACCACTAGTATTTCCACCGACAATTATAAACATCCATGCCCAAGGCAGGATTCAAACCCGCAGCCTTATGGCTGGAGAGCGGATACGCTAACCACTCGGCCAGTCAGGCTGGCTACTTCCTAATTTAGCATCACTGAAAAATGGTTTTCTACACTTGCATGAATAATGCATATATCACTAGCATAATGGACTGAATGCTGATCAATAAAGTTAACAAGAAATAAAAACTTTGAAGTGTCCCTTAACCACCCTTACAACAATCACATTTAAATTCCATCAATCAGTGGCTTTAACAGGCACTTAAGCACCCATAGCCTTCCCAGTATCCTTGGACTTCTCAAGTGTAATAATAGGATAAGGTGGTTACCCCTATGCCTCCAAGTATTCTCGTCTGTAAACTGCATGTGTTCTACTGGCAGGTTTGTCTATTTTGAAGGGGGAAAAAACCCAAGCTTCTGGGAGAAAAAAAAATTGCCCATCTCCGTATGAGACTGGCTAACTCACCTTTAGTCAAAAGAGACCAGATAAAGGTTCCTCATGTCATGAATGGGAATCGAACCCAGGTCTTTCTGACTAAAGGGCTTCATCTATACTGAATGAGCTACGAAGGCTCCATTTAAATTATAGTATATTTGTTATTGGCAATTTATTTGATTTTACTCTGTGCTTGATCAAGTGTCCAGCAAATACATGTTAAATACTTTGTCACTAATTTAACATTTGATAGTCTATATGCCACAATGAATTTATTTTTCATTCTTTCTTTATGAAAGAATGAAAAATCTGAAAAACTTATTGCAGTATACGCATGTCAACAGTGACACAAAAAAAGTAAAAATGATGCAAACAATCATAAATGGATCCATTTTTGTAAGTGTCGTTGTTTATATAGAAATGCCATCAAAAATGAATAGTGATATAATTAATTATCACAACTGAAGCGGTTTCGTTTCATATATACCACAGACAATTTTGTTTTGCCAAATCTGAATTTACGGTGTCTAATTGAAAAGATTCAGCAAATCTTATTATTATTATTATTTTTTTTTTTTAAATTATTTATTCACATTTTGATGTCCATAGACAGCATATGGTCACTCCCGTACCTCGCTGGGTTTTGGGAGTGATATGAGCAAATCTTAATTATGATCCTAAATACTAAATTTTATTCAATTTCATCAAATCAAGGAAGAATTTTTATTATGGAAGAGGGAGGGAGTTTTTCATCATGCAGTCTTGAACTCAGGGCTGTTTTAACAGCAAAAATTATTATCATAAGAATTCAGGGCAACAGCAATCAGGGAAAGGAAGTAGAGTAATCTACCATTTATCCAACCTTCAAATTAACCAACCCTTGCATGTCAACTGACTTCTCTGTAGAGCACCATGTATTAGTACTTCAATTATCCAACCCTACAGTTATCCTAACTCACCATTCTGAATTCAGCCTTGATAACTGAAGGGTCAAATAAATGGCAGATTACTGTAGTTATAACATTCAATACTAAATACTACGATAAACTACTTATATGTCAAAAAATTTCAAAAAGATGAACTGGACACTGGACTTAATATCTATATTCATCACACTATCATTCTAGTCAAACTAGAATGATAGTGTGTAGGCTTTTGGGGATTCTCACGTGAAACCCCCAAAAGTGCCGGCCGGGGCAACCCCCCCCTCCCCCAACTACGCCACTGCATTGGACAAGTTGGTTTTGATAAAATATATTTGTGTTAATAAGAGCTCGATAGAGAACATTGAGTGAGCTCAAAAAACATTAAAACTCTTATTCATTGAGTTCACTAAATGTTCTCTATTGAGTTCTTATTAACACAAATATATTTTATCAAAACCAACTTGTCTAATACGGTGGTGTAGTTGGGGGGAGGGGTTGCCCTGGCGGCACTTTTGGGGGTTTCACGTGAGACACAATTTTATTTGTTGACAATTCTTTTATTTATGCTAACTTAGTAATTTTTATTACTTAATAATTAGTTTTTAACAACTATACTTACAACTAAAATAAATAAAATATAACAAATCGTTACATTTCCCTATCATACTATAATTCAAATTCTTAAAAATAAAACAATAAAACGTATGGTAAGGTGATTGTTTATACCGTGGCAGCTGCATCTCAGCAGCGGGCACCACACAGTCAGTACACATTTGAGAAAATGCTTTTTTTTTTTTCTTCTTCTAATTTTGAGTATAACTAAGGCCATCGACAGGGTTTTAGGGTTCCAGTAATAATATTTCTGCAGTTCCCTATTATATTAGGGTTTTTGCTTAACCCTTTCGATGATGCGTGTATAAAAATTAACAAGCGTAATTCCATTTTTATCCTAAAAAATGCTAAACTGCCTGATTCATCATTAGTTTTTTTTAACTACACATTTATATCATTTGGGTCGTTATTGAAACCACTGAAAAAATATTTATTGTATTCTTTATCTATGGTTAGTCTAGAGCAGGGATGGGCAACCCTTGGTTTTTTTTAAAGGCTCACCTTAAAAAATAATTAAATAAATAAATACATTTGAAACATCTTTGCTGACTTGTATATTTTAACTTAATATAATACAATTTTATTAAGTACAGTGATACCAAATAAAAATGCAATAAAGAAGCAAACCCTACCAACTGTTTTTAGTAATAATAAGTAGCATAATAAGAAAATAAGAAACAAAGATCCTATTTACAAGCCATCTATCTCTGCAATATACTGATGTGCAAGTTTCGTCCAGTTCAGTTGTTGCATCATTCGTCAGGCAGCCAAACATGGCGACTCCTTTACCATCATTTGATATATCTTTTCGTGTTTCGTAAAGAATGTATCCGTTTTCTAAAGTATGTGTATATGTGGATTTGGATTTTATTAAATCGTAAGTCATTAAAATATGGATTGGAAGTATTTATTGTTAATTAATGTTTCAACTTATTATATATAAAAGCAAATTTCCTTTACATTGACCTAAACATACTGTATTTACTTGCACTTTTTTCCCCAAAAATTATAGCTGAAAATCATGGTGCAAGACATATGTGGGGATTTTCGGAAACTAAAGTTTTCAGTTTTTTCGGAAAATTCCTGCATATATCTTGCACCACGATTGCTATTTCCTGCATATAGAGACCAGTTTCCTTGTGTGCATCCTACCCAAATACCACCATCTTCTTTCCCATTATTTCAAGCAAAATTTTACTAGTAATTTACAAGACTTGAGATACTTAATGAACAGACAGATATGGTACTAGGCCAGTAAAGATAGAGCATTTATGAAGACATGCATATGATTGGTGCAGTATTAACAAAAGATCGCACGAGTCAAACATTAAAGCAAGCCGACAATTTTTGAATTGAAATGCTAATTAACCAAATTCAATATCTGAAACTGCCATAAAAATATTCACTATATATTTCTTAGTTTTAACACTTTCTGTTTATTTTTATTGCTGCCTTGCATTTGAGCTGGGGGGTGGGGGGATACAGACTCCCAGACATCTAATTTTTAGTTAGATACTGTGTTTGCCGGTGCAACATATGGTTTTGCTCGAGTCTAAATAGCATAGCTTCTGTGGGAAGGGGACATGTGATTCATTAAGTTAGTGCCATTTTTATCCCAGTTGTCTCAAATTGCACTATTTGTTGAGAAATATATTATATAGACTGCAAATGTCTCTGTACCTTATTCAGTGATACAATAAAACGACCTGTTTTTACTTGTGTCTGCAGTCGCTATTGGCTACTGGGGAGGGTATGTGGTTTACCATGGGAAGCGAGTTACTATCGTCCTGAAACATGTTTAAACTCCCCCCCCCCATGCGAGGTATATGAGAAACTTTTCAATTTCTTTTTTCGTAAAGTAAAATCAGGGGTGTGAATTATATGCGAAGGTGAGTTATATTCAAGTAAATATGGTTAGTTATTTTTAAAGCTATGTGAAACATATTATCAATATTCAGAATTATGAAGTGTTATCTGCACGTGATTAGATTGCATGCGTACCTTCTCTTTCATGTGCATGTGTGTAGGTCGGCTTATAATCGTACTAATTTTTGGTTTGCTTAAACTTGGTTGGTATATCCAGAGAGTGATTATGATGAGATTTTCCAAGTCCAAATTATAATTTGTCAGTGTCTATATGTCTCTGTCCACATTTTAATGAAAATTGGATTATTTCATAATCCGATTTTCAAAGCTGTATGAAGAAAGCAATTATTTAATTGCTTTCTTATATATATATTTATTTATTTGCTTCCTGCTCTTTACAGATTGAGCAGAATTTGACAACCACTAGCAAAGAAACAGACATTCAAATGAAAAAGATATTAGACAATTTAAAGAATACTGAACTGAAAAATTTGGCATGATTAAGGAAGATAATAAAGCATTATGCATTTTATGTTCCGAATCAGTTGTTTGTAAGACTCCTTCTGTAAAGAGACATTTTCAAACTTCATAAGAAATTTGTTCTTGTTCGCTTTCATTATTTAATGAAAGTGAGCAAGAACAAAGAGAATTAATTTCTCGTGAACTGAGCAAGACAAAAAAAAACATTCCGATACAGTGATAAAATTTATTTCAGATAGGCCTAGTTCCAACTTAGTTGCTGCTAGTTTTGAGGTTTCAAAAGTTATTGCCCAACATGGAAAACCACTCAGCAATGGGAAGTATATTAAAGAAGCATGGCTGGAATGTGCTCCTTTACTTTTTGACAATCTCTTTCAGAAAAGGTAAAAATGATTCAACGCATTAAAGAATTGTCTGCGAGTAGAAAAACAATTAAGGATAGAATACTTAAGTTGGAAAGGAATGCAACAGAACAATTAACAAAAGATTTGGCTTCATGTAAGTTATTTTCTATTTGTGTTGATGATAGCACAGACATTACATCATTCAGCTAGGCTGGCAATCTTTGCTTGATTCTGTAGAGATGACGAAGTATGCGAAGAAAGGATTAACCTTGTAACACTATCTGAGCGCATCAGTGGGGTTGAAATATGTAGAGCAGTTATGAACAAATTATCTATTTGACAAATTGATATTTCAAAAGTGGTATCCGTCACAACAGATGGTGCATCCAGCATGATTGGTAAGGAAGCAGGATTTGTAAATCTGTTTGCAAAATATGTTGGTCATCCACTGATAGGTTTTCATTCCATTCTACATGAGGAGAACTTATGTGCAAATGCTGGCCTAAAGGAACTTCAAGAAGTGATGCAAACAGTAACCAAGGTTGTTAATTACATTTCTGCATGTGCTTTGAATAAAAGACGATTTCAGAATCTATTGAATGAGGCGGATTTGGTGTACAAAGGACTAATAATGTACAACAATGTTCGTTGGCTTAGTTGAGGTCTTGTTCAGAAACAATTTCTTGAATGCCTGGATGAGACAAATCTCTTTTTGACTAAGAGATTAAGATAGAGATACTCGTAACAGGAGTAGCCTTACAAAGGACTAATAATGTACAACAATGTTCGTTGGCTTAGTTGAGGTCTTGTTCAGAAACAATTTCTTGAATGCCTGGATGAGACAAATCTCTTTTTGACTAATCAACAAATGTGTTATAAAAAAATGTATGACATCATGTGGGTTTGTAAACTGATGTTTTTTGCAGATTTTTGCAAACATTTAAATGACTTGAACCTCAAACTACAGGACATGAAAACATCTTCAAATAAACTTGCAGATGTTTTCATGGATAAATATGAATGATTTTGAAATGCAGTTGATTGATTTTCAAAGTAGCTCAATTTGGAGGCAAAAATTTGTCAACCTCAGAGTTGACGTGAAAAATATTGAAAAGAAGCGATTAGAGACCGAAGTAACAGAGAGAAGTGCGGAAAAAGAGGTACTAAGTACTTGGAATGCTATTCCTGAAACTTTTGTATGTTTAAAAACCCTTACAACAGCATTATTATCCTTTTTTGCATCTACATATTCTTGTGAATCATTGTTCTCAGTGATGAACTTTGTTAAGTCTCGTAACAGGAGTAGCCTTACAGATGAAACTATTAGTGCATGAATATCTCTACAGGTTACAAAATATAAACCTGATATAAATTATCTGTCATTAGTGATGCAGCAACAGCAGAAGTCTCATTCATGCTAAATAAATAAAATATCCACTTTTTTTCTCTCCTCTAGTTTTGATTTGATGTTTTCTGCTAAAAATGGTAAAGATTAATTTCTGTTTAATATATTATGCAGATGTCATTAACTAAAGTATGGTGCAAAATAAATAAATAAATAACAGTACTGAATAACTTACAATGATAGATGATATGAAGTAAACAGGTGTCAAAGTTCAGTACTGTTTTTTTTTTTTTTGCACCATACCATACATCATCATTCATATGGCAAAGGTATATTTGAATGAATCACCAAACTGTTAAGTCAAATGGTCTCAGAATTCTTGAGTCCATTAGGATCACATACAATTTCATAAATATGGTTAAATAGTTTCCTTATCTCTTCTATTTCCTTCTACTTCTATGGCCTTTCTGTAGAAATGCCATTTTGACTTTATACATTTCCTGTCTTCATTTGCTCTATGGAAGACGATCTTCAAGATTGTTAAAACTTGTTTCTCTCTTCTTATCTCTGAAAAGATCTGACAAGTATTCAACCCATCTATTCTCAACTTCTTCTGTTTTGAATAACGTTTTGCCATCATTATGTTGATTGAAAAGTTGTGTAGATCACTCTTTCTCTTGTTCATCATTTATTATTATTATTTTTTGGCAAACCTCTTGAGTTTGTTGTTTTATTGTTAGGTCTTTATTTCCTTGTCAAGTCATGTTTCTTTGGTCTCTCTGCATTCTTTTCGTGTTATACCGTTTAAAGATTTAGATTCAGGTCTATATTTTACATATCTTGCCAGCAAAGGCTGGTCAATTGGTAGAGCCTCTGCTACTAATGGCTTGCAAAAAATTAAGCAAGTTTGAGTGCAGTTAGTAGTTGGAAGGGGTCAGTCGTTTGATGCTGTTGGCACTCTCCCTCGATGAGTCTCTGGACTCCCTGGATGTGTCATATAATATCTTCTATTGTTGAACAGATTTTAAATACTTACATTCATCCATAGTTTTCTTCTATTTTGAGTCTTCTTGGGGATACAGTCATAGGCAGCATCTTTAACAGTCTTTTTGAAACTTCTCTTCTTTTTCTATCTTCAGTTTATTATCAGTTTCCCTTTTATATTGTAAATAAAACTTTCTAATATGTTCAAAATAGTCTTTAATTTCTATTGCATACTTATTTTTAACTGAGTAGTTCTTCAGGTAACTGAAGTCCAGATAACTCCCCCCCCCACCTACTCTTAGTATTTTTAGTCTTTTTTTAATTTTGAAACAACTGCAATGTAGCCTGATGGATGTATTTTTGTTTATATAATACTATTTCAAAATCTTTTTCTAATCATTATATAAATCAATCTGCTTTCTGATTTTACCATCTGGGCTTTTTCAGGTATATAGTTGTCTTTTTGGTTGTTGAAAGAAGGCCTGTTATTGTATGAGACCACATTTCATTAAATAGGTCTAGTGCAGTGCAAAAATTATTAACCTCAATCCAACACACTTTATCAATAAAAATTTGACAAACTAAAACTGAAGCCCATGGACATCTTGTATACATCCTAAATTTAAAATTTCATTAAATTTGGTATTTAGAATGTACACATATTGCAGTGATATCCTGACTAAAATATGTAGCTGAAACATATTTCTGCTCCTTTGTGGCCTTGGAAATGATCCAACTGAAATAACAGTTGGGATGGCTTAATAATGTTTGTAAGGATTCTGAATTTCAATAAATTTTTCCAGCCAGAACAGATTAATAGGTATTTAAACATTTTTCAAAATACATCTCATAAAGGGCACTTAAATGGAACATAAGTATGCTGTGCATGGTAGTATAGATGGTTATGTTTTTTTTTTCATCCCCCTATGTTTACTCAAATACACATGAATTATAAATTATTATTATTATTCGAAAACCCACATGGAGTCAAAGACTTATTGTGGGAGGTTCCTCTGTCATATACACAGCTCATCACCCCGTGCCTTAAACATTCAAAAATTCTCTGCAGATACCACATTCTCAGGCAATGCATCACAATTATTCACAACTCTCCATGCAAAAAATCCCTGCTTCTCACTCCTTGCTTGCACCCTCCTTAAACAGCTTCCAGAGATGATCTCTTGTTCTCCCCACTCCCATCTCCCACCATTTTATGAAAAACCTCTTCAACATTAATCCTATAACAACCCTTCACCAACTTCTACATCTCTATCACATTACCCCTCAATCCTCCTATCCAATGGTCTCTGCAAATTGCATCTTCTCAACCTTTCTTCATACTCAGCATTCCAGAGAACAGAAACAACCTAAGTCAATCACCTCTGGCCCCTTTCTAATATCTCTTCATCCTTTGGAAAATAATATGTGCACAGTAGTCCATATGCTGTGGCCTAGTCAAGACTTATACAATGGAACCAGAATCTCCTTACTTCTACAAGTCAGTGCCCTCCACATAATTTGTTGTGTGGTGTCCTCATAATGTTGGCAATATGTCCTTTAAATTTTAGATCCTTATTCACCATCACCACAAGATTTTTTTTTATTTTCTCCACCTTCAACAATAAATCCCCACCAAGAGTAAATTCTACATCCCATCTTTGTTTTCCAAAATTTAAAACTTTACATTTAGAAAAATTGAACTGTCATCCCCAGTCCTGTACCCATCCACTCAATCTATTCAAGTCTTCTTGTAAAGCCACAACATCTGCTTTACTCCACATACATACTTCTTATCAAACTTTGCATCAACTGAATATCCCTATTCAAATCTTATGGAGATGGAGAGGCATACTACTAGAGGCTTTCCTCTTCCAGGATATTGCTCCCATACACAACTTGATGATATAGCTAATCTCCAATCAAATGCACTAATCTAATATCCAACTCCATCTGCTCTAGTTTGACTATCAACTTATCATGTAATAATTCATTAAAATACTGCAAAATCTATGTACATCCCTTGTCCAATGCAGCTGTCTATCTGTTGTCAACCCAAATGTGGATCCTGGTGCTCACTAGCCTCTCCAACACTTTAACAACACTACATGACACAGAAATTGCCTTATAATTTAATGCTTGAGTTCTGTTACCTCTTATGAAGTGATACAATCTTCTCTTTCTTTCACTACTTTGGAACTTGACCCAATGTGAGCTTCATATTAAAATATACCAAGGCTGCTGTCAACTCCCAGGCACATTCCTTCAAAATATGTGGATATATATATTATCAAGTCCCACAGCTTTATTAATAGCAAGTTTGTTCGATTTTTCATATACCTCTTGTTAGCACAGTCTCTCCTTCACCTCATCCACAGCTCTCAAACTCTCCATGATGTCACAGGAAAGACTTTTATGAACTGCTCATAATATACAATATCTCAATTATATCCTCAGCAGTAGTTGTCCTTTTATCATTTTCTCCGATCAATGTCATCCTACCATACTTTTGAGAATGAACTGTACACTGCTACTTAGATATGCAAGACACTAAATTTAAATGAAATTTTTGTAGTAAAGATGGACCCCACCTTATGTAATAAGAATTACATTCTACAAATTTTTACATTTTTGCAAGTTGGATTTAACCCATGACCTATTAATCACACCCTATTGCTCACATGTTTACAGTAACATATTAAGGCAGTTTAAATATTATTTCTCTTAGTTACATTCACAAGTTGCACAAACAAAATACATTTAAATATGTAATTATTAATGCAAAGTAATATATATATATAAATAAAATTACAGTATAAAACTACGAGAAAATAAGGGAAAAGTTTAATTTTGCTTGTGAAATTTCAAAGTGATGACTGACCAGTGGCTTCTTTCTTCTCATAATAATTTTCAATAACTGGCTAAAGCATCATCTGCTTATCTTTGAACTTTAAGAACTATCATATAAGATCTATCTTTTCCATTCATGTCATTTCTGCTGAAATCTCACTGAATGCAATTGTCATCACTTATATTTTGAGATAGTGCCAGAAAGCTTCTTCTTCTTTTTTTTTTTTTTGTTATTATTGTTGACTTTTAGAGGCTGATCCTTTCACATGTTTTCCTTCATACAGTCATCGATCACTGTTGTATTGACTGCTGATGGTGTGAGACTAAGATCATGTCCTAAGGACAACTGTCAATCTTCAGGTTGCTACTTTATAATATTCATCTCTAGATCAATTTTGGAGTGTTTAAATGTGGGTTCACTTTTTCCAATTCTGTTTTTTCTCTTTCCAGTCACGACTGTACACCATCATATTTAATATTTGTAAATGCTGAAGTGTATGAATACAAATATGCACACAAATACAAAGCAAGACAGAGGAAAGCACTGGCATGCTGCATAAGCTCTCTGCCTTGCAAAAGATTGCTGTTAGGTGGGTTAAGTAAAATTATCATAACTTGAAATTTTTGTCCATAGCTCTTTCAAAATAATTTATGTAAGCATGAATTTACTTAATGTGTAATAAGTCAGAGTCTGCTTATATTAATCACCTAAACATCAATGTGGATGAAATACCAACAGTATTCCAATATTAACAGATACTTTGCATTAACAGCAAGTTGGATGGTTAATGGAAATGTGAAATACTATTGCCTGACTTCATGCTAGAATAATTTCCTTCCTAACACCACACATACACACACACAAATTTCAACTGTTAAAGAGGATTTAAGTTTGAAGTTTCAAGAGAAAATAATTCCAAGCAATGGATTTTATTCTTGAATGTATGCTATTGAAATTGTATACTGCAAGTTGCTGTTTGGATTACTGATCTGGTATTTCATTTCTGCAGCATGTTTCGACCATAACCCAAAATACTAATATAATAGAAGGAACATGAAACAAATGAGGGAGGGATAACAAAACAAACTAATCATCATAAAAAAAAGATAGAAATATTACTGGCAAATGTGATCAAAAGTATCAGCTCTTGGTCAATGTGAATGAATCTAGCAATAAGTTCAATATATGAAATTGCCAAAAATTCTCTCCATAAATTCAAAATTTATTATATTTTAAAAAGAAGATAACTCAGTAATTATAATTTGTTTGCATGCAGTAATTAAAAAAAAAAATTAACATATGCTATAATATATCAATCTGAAAAATCAAAGTACATCAAGAAAATTATGGAAACAACTTCCATGTTAGAGTAAAACTTTAGTTTAATATAAACCAAAATAACTACAATCTACATGGTATGCTAAAGTTATTGATAAACCGTTAAAACTATTGGCCTGACCTCTAGTAAAAAAAAAAACAAAAAACTTACTACATCAAAGCTAGAGTCCTGTTATCATTATTATCTATTACGTTACAAAATTAAATTAAGCTGGAGAGCAACATGTTCGGGAAAAAAATAATAAAAATAAATAAAAAAATAAAATAAAATAAAAAATTACTTATATAAGTATATACAGTAAAACCCCGTTTTTACATTCCTGCCATTTATGTCATTTTTTCTGTTGGTCCCGTCTTAAGGCTTATTCTTACGATATATTGTTTTCCGGCCATTAACCACTTGATGTGGACATTATTTCCCGTGCTTTGCGTTTTTTTTCTCGGGTATCAATACTGATTTTCGAATTGATTTCCTCTCATTCAAATCGATTTCTGCAGAAATCTGCACATTTCTGTCCCAGATGGCGTTGCTTTCGACTGTAGTTTCGTTTCCACCATCATGGCGACTTGCACGCTTGCAGCAGTGATGCAGTGATGAGCGATACTGTGATTTTTCGATCACAGTACGAATTGATATTGCAGAATTTCTGCTACGTAATTTAGCGTGTGATAGTTGCAGTGGTGGATGATCCATGTTAGAAACATGGAGAAGAAAAAAAAAAAAAAAGCATTTCGGTAAGTGGTCACGGAGAGTCCAAGATCTTTTGCTAAATGCACACGTGTTCCGGCATGCCAATCTACACGTCACAGAAAAGATGGCAATTCTGCGACATGTAGATTGGCATGCCGGAACACGTGTGCATTTAGCAAAAGATCTTGGATTCTCTGTGACCACTTTGAACATGATAGTAAAAAAATAGGTCAAGCATTGAACTCAATGCAAAGCAATTTGGCGCTATGTCAAAAAAAACGAAAATATATCCGGACATTGACATACGATGAATTGGATAAACTTGTGGCGGAGTGGTTTCTTTCTACGAGAGCGTCAGGTATTCCAGTCGATGGTACTATACTCCAAGCGAAAGCCCTTGAATTTTCTGCGAGGTTGAGGATTGATGGTTTTACTGTGCCAAATGGATGGATTAATCGCTTCAAGACTCGTCACAATATTGTGTATAATCAAGTGTGTGCAGAAAGTAATAGTGTTGCAGGGGACAATGTAAACCCGTGGAAACATGAACTAAAGACAATTATTCAAGACTACGAACCGAAAAATATTTTCAATGTTGTTGAAACTGGGCTCTTTTATAACATTCTGCCAAGTAAAATGTCCTGCAAAAGGAGAGAAGTGTCACTGTGGAAAACTCAGCAAGCAGAGGGTAAATGTTTTGCTGATGGATCAGAAACATTACCTCCACTGGTAATTGGTAAATTAGAAAAGCCAAGGTGTTTTAAGAACGTGAAAAATCTGCCTACTAAGTATGATGCCAACAGCACAGCATGGATGACTAGCAGCATCTTCACATCCACCATGCATGCTCTAGATGCTAAAATGGGGGCAAATTACTGCAAAATACTACTACTGCTACACAAATGTCCTGCACACCCTAAAAATCTACAGTTCTGAAACATTAGATTAGTGTTCTTTCCCCCTCTAATTGTACAAGTGAGCTTCAGCCATTAGATCTGGGCGTCATCCATGCATTTAAATGGAATACAGAAAAATGCTTGTTGAAAAAGCTGTGTTTATGCATGATAATGGTATGGACCCAAAACAAATGATCATATCAATCCTTCATGCCATGCATTATGTGGCCAAAGCATGGTTGCATGTTACTCTTGAAACCATATCCAACTGTCTCTGGAAGGCAGGAGTTACATTTATGGAAGAGGAGAAACAACTACAGGAGGAGGAAGAAGAAGAAGATATGTCAGAGGCCAACAACTGGTATGTGATGGATGAGTCTTCCTCATTTCAAGACTATGTTGATATGATCACATCAATGGTACCAAGTGTAGAAGACATCCTTTCCAACCACCTTGGTGAAGAAGAAGAAGATGAAGAATTGGTTGAAAAAGACTGATCAAGAACCTACCGTCCCTACTAGTAAAGAAGAATGGAAGCTATCTCTGTTTTGAGGAGGTATATTGCAAGTGCATCAGGAGACAATGGTGTTATATCGTTTTCTTGTCTTTTATTGTATTTTATTCTATCTTTTTCTAACCTAAGCCTCCTTCAATATTAACCTTACTGGCTGCAACATTTATGTTGTATAGATTTTTCCTTTTTCTTATTTTTTTTTTTTGTACAACTATTTTATATCCTATCTGCTGCGCAGTTTATGTTGTAACCTTTCTTCTCAAATACAACTACTTTAACCTTTTACTATATCTCCTTGATACACTATCAGGTAGCACGTGGTACCTCTGAGGGACAATGGAATTTCCTCGAGATCGAGGCAGTACCAGAGTATCAGAGTGTCTGAGATTTACCCCTCTTAAAACGCCAAGAAATTTATTTGTTTCGTTGCGCCACTTAGCACTATTAGATTAATTAATATTAACAACCAAGAGGTAATCTCAGGACAGTACTTAGTGATATCAATTAGCTCTGCAGACGTGACCAAAATTTACTCTTTTCAGATATCCCGCATAGGTTCGCATTAATATTTTTATAAGCGGTGAATTGGATTCCAGAAATCACAGAAAGTCTTTGTTAGAATCAAAAGCAAGGTTTATTGTACTCAAAGGTTGATACACATAAGAATACTAAAATAAATCCCATCTTAAGGGAGGTTCAGACAAGGTATATAAAATTCAAACACTACTGTTACACATAAATTAATATACAGTAGCTTCCTAAAGTATGAATTATATTAACCTTCGCTAATGCGTTATTCATGTACTATTTTCACAATCAATCTAAGGCTCCGTAGCTCTGTCAGACTACACAAGATAACATTCATATCTTTCACAATCTCTTAAGATTATGCCAATTCTTTACTCTAAACACATCCTTAATGTCATTCAATATAAAGGTGAACTTAAACACAACAGATAATAAACATAATTTCAATATCCTTCTTAAGTCCTAGCAATATAATCTTATCCAATATCATTAATGTTCCTTTTCCATAACATGTTAACTTGGCACATATTCTGTTAAACACAAATAAAGTTTACTTATCTTCGCCTTTGGTTCTTTAGAGCTTCAGAAGTTCACAGGAAACTGGCCTTCTGACTTGCCAGACTTCGTTCCCTCCACGGAGAATACGGCCGCCAAGACCTTAGCTGCCTATCGGATCCGTCCTCCGACATCGAGGACACATGCGCCCCATGCTACCACACGGGAACCGAACACCAGGAAATCCAGGGAGAAAAAGCCTTGTCTCAGGGTCGCATGACCCTTATATTTCCCTCCTTTTTCTCGGCGTTTCTCGCCCCTTTCGATATTTGGCGAACTCTTATGTCATGGGGTCCATCGTCTGCCCTACTTGTTGCACATACTATGACGTCATTGTTTACTTGGGGCGAACCCTCCCTTGCTTTACGACTCCGTAACCTTTGGACTTGACATCCTGACATCCCCCCCCCCAACTGTTGGATTTGTGCTTATATTTTATAATTCTTTTACACAGGTTAATTTCTAAAGTTCTGGTAATGCTTTACATTTTCAATACTAAATTAAACACGTTCGCGAATGGCACAAAATACATACTTAACCTTTTCATAAAAGAACATACTTGATTTATATATACATAATACTTATTCTACACTTAGAGGCAATTTACTGTATTTATCTCATTCTTTTATTTGGAAAAGCATGTTAGACTGTGATAAGATAGGAATTCATAAATTTCAAAATTCAAAAATGTATACTCCAGATGATAATCTTAATGTGAAGGTCAAAACGTCAAGTGTTTATTTGGTTTATATTAAACTAAAGTTTTATTTTAACACGGTAGTTTTTCCATAATTTTCATGATGTATTCTGATTACTGTGTAAGCATGAAGGATGAAAATTTAAAGCATTTTCTTAGAAAAACTTCTTTGCGAGGTCGCAATGTTTTAGATATACCATTGTAAAATTCTGCAATTTCCAAATTCTCCAGAAGATGTGATTAAATAATAAAGTAACACGTAAAAACCACAGTGATATCTTTAATTAGTAAAAGGACAGATATTTCGTACTAAAATTAATAGTACATCTTCAGTGTCTGTAAAGGTAATAGGAATGGAATACAAGCAAAATGTTCGATGGATCACCTATTAAAATACAATTGTTACCACGTGCTAGGAAATAATAGAAATAACAAATTTAATCTATTAAGATAAATGATTTTTTACATAAGATAAAAGTCTCCCAGATCTTTGAGAGACACACACAGGCATTTCTATTTAAATTCAGTCGTTGTAAGATAGTTTCACAACTTTCTTTGAATAAGCATTCATATTTGAATCTGCATCTATGGGAGGAGAACTGCTTTATCCCACTGGACACTTTGAATAGGGTCAATACTGTGCTGCGCCAGACCAGACTTCAGAGGTTTGTTATAATCAATATAATATTGATGTTCTTTTATTCTTTTTTCCAAAGAACGGCCAGTTTGTCCAAAATAAGAGTCATCGCATTCGCAAGGTATTTGGTAAACGCCAGCCAAAGATAGAGAAGACAGTTTATCCTTTGTAGAAGGTAATAAAGAAGAAATTTTGTTGATAGGATTATATGTTAGAATCAATTGATACTTTTTCAGAATTCTACCTATAGGTTCTGAGATTCCTGGAATACGGAATAGGAACTCTGCGGACTGTTGAAGAAACTGTAGGTGTTGGAACATAAGAGTGAAGTATCTGTTGGATTTGATTGGAGTTGTAATCATTTGATTCCATTAACTTTTCAATGATGGAAAGTTCTTGTTGTAAGATTATTGGGGAAGAGCAAACTTTATGTGCTCTTAAGATATCACTGTGGTTTTTACGTATTACTTTATTTTTTAATTACTATGCCACAGGTTCTACTAAAAATCAGAAGATGTGATGGTATTTAAATATATTCCTAAGCTTAAATTAGGGTATTTTCTGACTTATTCTTAAAACAGGCAGAATCATCATGTTTCCCATATAAGCTATGGCCTCATTTCTGGTTACAGAGACAAAGTCACGGTTCATTATCAAATTCCTAATATGTATCCTCATTAGCTCTGCTAACACATTCCAGAATGATTACAATGGCAAATTCTTTCATAATATCTTCATTTTTAATATGATGCCATCTGTTCGCTCCACTGATCTTTCTCAGAACTCGCATATCAGAGGTCTCCAAGTCTTTGATCAGTTGTTTTATTTCTAACCCAGTTCTCAGATGCACAAGTTAAAATTGGCTTGCACACTGTCTTATATACAGCTAGTATAGTGTTTTCGCTAATTTCTTTCTTATTCCATATAAATTTATTCAGCTGACTTCCTACCATACATGCATTACTAATTCTGTTTTCTATTTCTATATTTAATTTGCCACATTCACTAAACATGCCTAAATAGCTGAAATGTTTTAATTCTTCTATAGGTTCTCCATTCAGGATACATATGATTTTCATACCAAGCCTATTATAACACTTATTCAATTTAGTCAGGGAATTCAGAAGTATATAAATAAAAAAAAAATATAAAAAAAAAATAAAAACTAAGATTAACATCACCAATTTTGATATCAGATTTAATACTACTTTCTTTCATAATATAATCCATGTAGATAATGAATAACATTGGAGATAATGTGCACCATTGTTGCACACCTGATTTTATCTAAAATCATCTTCCTGTACCTCCTTCAGTTCTAACTGTTGAGTTACAGCTTAAGAGACTATGTATTGCTTGATTTGATGCCTCATTTACACCATATAACTGTAGCATTTTAAAGAGCTTTTCCTCTTGGCACCTTGTCATATGCCTTTTCCAGATCTATGAAACTTAAATACAAATCCTTCCTATATTCCCAAGATTTCTCAACTATTTGTCTTAAAGCGAAAAGCTGACCTTAACAACCTTTATTTGTCCTAAATATGGCTTGTTCTTCACCAAGCTTCCCTGACCAGGAACATTCAGCAGGGAAATCTCTCTAAATAAATCTTAGGTTCTTGTTTTCAAACTCTTTCAATTTTTCTTGAATGATGTTTGTGTATATGAGTCTATAGTTCACCTCTGAAAGCTGCTCAACTTTGATTCGTTTTAAAACTTTCTTGCATACTCTTATTTTACAATATGAAATTCAATTTATCCTACTCATAACTTTCTGAGGGACCACAGACACAAATAAGTCTCATTGTCCAGTTCCCCATTCTGATATTTCCCCATATCACTACTTGATATTGCCGGCCATTCAACGAGATTGTCCTCTTATTTAGTGTTGAATACTATAGCTACTTATTTTCCCTGTTCCCTTTGGCTTCATTTCTGGTTTTAGAGACAAGGCCATGATTTATATGGGAAGTCTAAATGCTTGTAGCTTGTCAGTGAATTTCAGGCACTTTAAAGGAAATTATGCAAGATTATGTTTACTAGTTCACTATCATCAAGAGAGGTTCAAGAAATGGTTCCCAGAGCACTGATGTCTGTAGTGAACTCTTTGCTAATAACTGGAATGAATGTTTCCTTAACTGAACTGAAAGTCTGGACTGCTCTTGAAAGAAACAGTTTTATTTCTTTAGCAAACTGTTCTTCTGAACACCACTATCTTGGAATAACTATAGATTTCCTATTCTTTGTTAGAAATTTGTCAAGTTCAGACTTGACAATAAAATCTTTTAATTCGAACACTGTCTATCGTTCCCCCTTTATGGTGTCTTAAAAAAAAAAACAATGCACAAGTTGCTTCTTTCCACTTTATTCTTCAAGATTCACAATCTTTTCCCTCTTCATGTATGAAGGATTTCCAAGGAAAAGTTATCAAACACTTAAAAATCAATGTATCCTCTGAAATAGCTGTTAAAACATTACTGCACTAAAGGAGCCTTTAATATCCAATAAACATTTCTCTTCCTATATAAGAAACTTCATTTATTAAATTCCAAAGTTCCTATGACTTTCTTCCACAACTGTTATTCCAGTTACTTTTGTAATATAACAGCTGAATAACTTTCAAAAACATATTTCTTTCTGAAAGACAGCTACTCATGGAACGTTTTTCTCAATTGTTCCAAAAACTCTTCCTTACCGCTACGTATCTGTATCTCTCTAACAAAGCTGTTTACTAGTTACCGAGGTCTTTTCACTCGTGCATTCTCCAGTGCACAAGATACTGCCAGTTCCTCTTCAGTCGTGAAGGAAACCATAGCCATCACACATTATCTTCACGGCGCTTTGCTTGAAAGCGGTAAACATCACATTTTCAGTCTGCTATGTAAATCTTTTTAATTCATATATTTTAAACATAGTTAAACATTAAACTACAGTATAACACTAATTTTGGATACAGTCAACTACAAACAAAAAAAGTTGGCCGAATGGTTAGTGTCAGTACCATCAACAGGGTGTAGCATATAGGCAGCCTGCCTCATGACGCAGCTTAATAAGGGCGCTCGTTCAGCCATATTGCAGTAGGAGCAGTCGCTGCACTAACAATTCCTGTTAGCAAAGCAAGTACAAAAAAAAAAGGAAGTTTTTTTCAAGCTTCAACTGATTAAAAATTATTTGCGAACAGCAACGATCCAAGAAAGATTGGTTGGTCTAGCAACTATATCGATAGAGGCTGACAATGCTTATAATTTAAATTTAGAAGAGCTAATAATGTTTTTACAAATTTACTTTTATATTTATTCTTTGGGTGTATATTTTAATTTGTTTAATTTTACATTTAATCATGTCTAAAATAAAAAATACTGAAGATAAATTATATTTAATTCATTTATGCGACTCCGTGACAGCAAAAGCTGCTTTATATTTCATTTAAATTAAGATTTGAATATCATTTTCTTTAATAAAAAGTTTAACAAGATGCGAGTTCCTTTTTTTCTAGAAAAAAAATCACTGCCTTTCTCTATGTATTCAGCAGTTTTGCTTAAAATTGCTCTTATAGTTGATTCACCCATTTTTGTATTCTCGTCTTATCTTTGCTCTGGACTCACCTTATTCATTTTTTTTTAAAATTATTATTTCAAGTTTTTCTTCCAATGAAATTACTTTACGAATTATTTTCACACTTCAACATTTTTGCTCACTAATTCTTTTACTCATGATGAAAGATTGGGAAAATACTTTAAAATAAAAAAAAGTAAGGAAAACAATTGCAATGGAGGCATGAGATATAATCATCAAAATGCTATGTAATTAACAGACGACATTAATTAAGAGTTAAATTCGGAACATAGTGTAGATAGAAATAATGTAGTACTTCATTAAAAAAATAACTTTGTAAAATGTTTTAAATCGGTAGCTAAATTATTTCGTCCTGGTGAGTGTTTTTTAAAATAGTTAGCCATAAAAAATGTATAGATAGAAAAATTTTAAAATCGGCAACATTTATTTTTAAGATGTATATAGGCGCACTAATCGAATTTGGGTATAGAAAAAAAAAATTACGCTCTAATCGAGGGATTGATGTATTTTTAATACTGACTTTATGTGCTCCTACCCACTAAAGGTTTTGTAACCTATAGTCCACTGATGCCGTGGATAGGCTATAGATTTTTTTTTATTCTACTCTATTATTAATTTCATATTTTTCTGAATTAAAAAAAAAATTTTTTTTTTAGATAGTCCAGAAACTCTGCTCTAGAGACCAACCATGCAACTTTTTCAAGCCACCCATTAATTAGTGAGCAATGATCTCAGACTAGGCAATGAAATCCATCCCGAAGACATTCTCGAACATCCATGTCCATGCAGGATTCAAATCTGAAGCCTGCTGTCTGGAAAACATAAATGTTAACCACCTGGCCAACCAAGCTGTTAGATGATTACATGTAAGCTCTCTTTAAAGCTCTGACAAGATAAATATCTCTAATAGATATATTTATCTTGTCAGATATCAACGTATTTGGATATCATGCATACATAGTCAATGCAACATGAATCACTTGAGAACTACTACTACTTACTGTAGCCAATGGCTGATGCACACAGGTTACCTTTCTCTAAAACAATACTTTTAGTGAGTATATATCTTTTTGATGATAGTAAGGACAGATTTTGCAATTATAAATTTGTCATTAATCACATCATATGTACACAGGAAAATTTCACAAGATATTTCTGAATTAAAAACATTTCAAATCTAACGATTTCAGCATTAATAATGCCAAAGCTTATATTTCAACTTAAAAAATTGCAAAGTGCATCATTGCTGTGAAAATACTTTACATTTTTACACTTGTTATAGTAGTATTTTAAGGTATTAAACAAAACAGGAATTATCTCCATTTTGTGGAAAAACAAGCTGTTTAGCTAAATTTGTAAAAAAGCTACCAATTTTGATATATTATAGCAAAAACAAATACTAGTAGTGTAATTGCGATCTCATAAGAAAACATCTCATATGTAAAAAATAAGAAAAAGTGAGCCAGACACTAAGAAAGCAGTAGGTTGGCTGCAATTTAAATACAGCCTTTACTGATGCTGCTTCAGAATTCAGAAGGAAATTTCGTCCGCTAAGCAACCACTTTTAAATTGTTGAAAACTTCCAGCTTTACTTGGTTTACTTTTTTATTTACGTATTTTTTTTTATGAGATTCCACTTATTTTTTAGATGAAGTAAGTCAAGGAATAAACTGCCTGCATTAGGTAAGGTTACATCAGTCCCACACAATTCATACAAAAACACAACGAAAATAGATACTTTTATTTTACATATTACTACTTTGTTTGTGAAGACACAATCTCATTAAAATTAAAACCCACGAAGTAATTTACCTGACAGAGGAAGAAAGAGAAATGGCATTTTGTTATAAGGGAAAACATTTGAAACGAATGCATAACAGTTTTGTCCCGCGGGAAATAATTTTAGTTATTGTGACGTGAAACATTCCACAACTTTATGATACAAGACAGACATTAAAAAAAAAAAAAAAAAAAAAAGGCTCATTTCGAAGCAGCCTTATTTTTGCGTACTGAACGGATTTAAACGATCTTTCAACAAAATTCCAGTAAATTTCATTCAGCCAGAGCAATTATCTATATATCTGATATATAAGTTATCAGTCGAATTCGGGACAGGAACATAAACAAACATGTTGTCCAATATTTGACATGTAGTAGCGTAATTCTATTAATCAAAGTCCGAACGGATAACGGCCCAACTGAGTGCTGTTGGTTTTATTTTCTTTCTTTCCTTTCGAATTATGAAAGGTATTCAGATTGTATCCCTACATTTTCACAAAAGAGAAACTGAGGAACGGAGTGATTATATATTACATATACACAGTATGGCGCAAAACAGTCCTAAATAACTACAACGATATGTTATGGTAAACGAGTTTATTAACAAAGAAATATATGTTTACACATGATATGTACATCCACAAGTATCGGTAGATCTAACATGCTGCTCAACTTATACTTATCAAAACTGCTGAAAAGTTTGTTTACCCAGTGATAAAGAGCAAAAAATAATGCCCGCCCAAGTAAGTTTTGACGACTTCGATGTTTACTAATGCCACCACTCAAGCTTCTAAAACATATTCTATAGATGTGAAAATTAAAATATGTTACATTTATTTATTATCCGAGTTTGGCTCTTCACTCATGAGCCAATAGTAAATATGCGAGATATAGCAAAGGATGGGGGGGAAGCAAAAAAAAATAAATAAATAAATAAAAATTAGCATTAAGTACAAGAACATAACCGTCGAACGTCTAATACAGTAGAAGGAACTGTAATTTTTATTTATTTATTTTTAAAATTCACTCTTTCATTTCATTTTAATAACTAAAGTGATAAAATATATTCATTGAAGGTTACATGGCCCGTTCTGGTTTTAAAATTACAGTAGTCTCCCCCTCCCCAACCCAGCCCCGCGACCTATCCGCGGGAGATACGTTCCAAGACACCTCGCGGATACCTGAAACTGAGGATAGTACTGAACCCTATATATATATTAGGGTTACCAAGTAATTTTATAAGCTTGGTTATTTAACTCCTAATCCCAAGTAAGCAAACAGTTAAGTTTGCGCCTGAAACATAGTTGTCTAAAGATGGTATAACACCAGGGCAACTCATTGTAAAGGTGGATAAAACTCTAATCACTATTCTTAGCATTTCCCATAATGTAAAGCACATCTCACTAAAAGATGTATACTGCAATACATTATGGGTGGGGTCACTACCCAGACCGGTTTCAACCTTTTCTGAGGTCTCCTCAGTGAGTAGCTAGTATGGGAAATACTAAGAATAGTGATCAGAACTTTACAATGAGTTGCCCTGGTGTTGTACCATCTTTCAGGCGCAAACTTAACTGTTTGCTTACTTGGAATTAGGAGTTAAATAACCAAGCTTATAAAATTACTTGGTAACACTAATATACAGTATCTCCAAGTTAAAAAATTAATTACACACACACACACACACACACACACATATACATACACACAATGTTTTTTCCTATACATACCTATGATAAAGTTTAATTTATAAATTAGGCACAGTAAGAGATTAACAACAATAACTAATAATAAAATAGAACAACTATAACAACATACTGTAATAAAATTTATTGAATGTGAATGGAATATTAGCAACCTCGGCATACGTTTTATTATTTATTTATTATTTTATGAAGTCGTGAACTTTCACCTTTTCACTTAAAGCATTTTATGGCTTCTCTTTGGCAAATTCGAATTGCCATCATCACTACTCTTGCGCTTTGGGGCCTTTATTAATTATAAAATGAGAGTTACTTAAACACAAGAACTGCGATACCGCGACAGTCAATCTGATAACCGATAACTCAGAATGGCACGCAATTTAAAACTTATAAATTGTTGTCCATTACTAAAAGAAAGAGTCATACGGCTTCATTTTGGCGATGTAAAATTACATTGGCAAAGTGGATATTAGATCCAACATTATTTCAAAGCCGAATGTTTGTAGAAACTAGGAAAATTTCGTAAGTTGACCTGACAGCTTACGAGAATACAATCCTCATCATCCCCGAGTTGCCTTGGCTTGCACTATTTGACTTAGGTAGCTAAGGCCACTCGGGGATGCCGAGGATTGTATTCTCGTAAGCTGTCAGGTCAACTTACGAAACTTTCCTAGTTTCTACAAACATTCGGCTTTGAAATAATGTTGGATCTAGTATCTACTTTGCCAATGTAATTGTAAATTGTTTATTTCTGGAATTTTCCATTTAATATTTTCGGACTGGGGTTGACAGCGGATAAGAGGGGGGAGGACATATATTATTAAAATATTAAAAATAGAGGGGGGGTATATATTATTAATATGGTAGTAATTTAGTCAAGGAAAGCGGAGAATATTAACAGGAATCGCATAAATCACAAATTTTCATGTCCAAACCTGTAAGAATTATGAAGACTTGAGGTAATACATGCAAATCTGAACATGAGTGTAACTCATCAAATAGCATGCTAATACATTTGAGACAGGAATTAGCATGTTATTCCCCTCTACTCGTCACCACAGTTTTGTTCAGTTTCATGTCAGCTGTCTTGGTGTAAGCTGGTCTTTTTGTAAAAAAAGTATGTTACAAACTTGTTTATTTTAGATCATCTCAATTAAAACATGAGAACAGATTAACAAGTAACAACATCCAAACATTAGTAAAATCATTTGTAGGTAGTTTATAATTATTATCAATCTCATTGCAGGAGGTCCCATTGTGTGTCTCTCTCTCTCACACACACACAGTTTATCATATCGTGCCTTAAATATATTCAGCATATTCATCGTCTCCGCACTCAACCGCCACCACTCTCGAACAATGCATTCCAATCACTAACCATGGTCCATGCAAAAAACCTGTACCTCACCCTCCTCTTGTTCACACTCTCCTTATAGAGCTTCCAGGGATGACCCTTTCGTCTCTGGACCCTTTCCAATACATCTTCACCTTTTTGAAAACCTGGTGACCAAATCTGTGCACAATAATCCATATGTGGTCTGATCAAAGCCTTATTACAATAGTGTTGCAAATATCTATTACTATACGAAGTATGTCGAAAAAATGTTTCATTTGTATGGAACTAAATTTGTTCCATTTGCCACACACACACACACACACACACACACAAACACATTCAAACGAATTACAAGGAATAATTCTGAAGCTATGTGAGAAAAACTAATTCTATGTTTTGAAAATGTAAATAAACATGCAGAATTCAGAAGATGAAGAAGAAACACGTTTTGGAGAAATCAGTTTCTAATTCCTTTTGATCCTATCTGGCATTTTTCTTTTTCTGTTTTCTTTTTTTCCTTTTCCCTACGCTTTTTTTCGGGGTTTGACCCAGAGCAACACATGCCTAGTTAACCGATTCTAGAAGAACATAATCTGGTTCAAAATATGTTCTTCTAGAATCGGTTAACCAGGCATGTGCTTGCTCCGAGGAGGGGAAGAAAGTCAGATAACATCAAAAGGAATTAGAAACTGATCTCCATTCCTGATACTTCTGGTGACGATGATGAAGAACACCACAACTTTGACAAAAGGAATTGCATTTAAGTGGTGAGCACCAGTTATTTTTATTTAGCTAAGTAAAATTAGCTAAAATAGAACAAAACTTTACAAGCACTTCAAACTGCACTGCACCTGGTCTTTACAAACCCCAACAATATGAAATTACATTGTTCGCATAGCTAAATATAAAAACCCTATTTTTTCATGTTTTTTTCTACTTTTACAATGTAAAACCTCTCTCAAAATGTAATGCGCTCACTTTTCTTGAAAACAAGTCAAGAAAAAACTACTTGGTAAGTACCAAATACGCTGGGAAAAAAAAAAAAAAATGAAGGGAGAGCTATGCAATTTCCAAGTCTAGGCTGATGGGATGAAAAAAATTAAGAGTATCTCATAAAAATGTTAACTTTTTTTTTTATTTGGTCTCCTACAACTTTTTTTGACTTCTAAGCTAGTCGTTTTTATTTATTTTATTTTATCTTATTATTATTTATTTACTTCTGCAAATTTCGGGGAAATTTTTCATAGAAACGCTTCAAAGTGGTTTCGAGTATACGTTCTACTACATATCTGATTAAATACACAAAATCAGACTTGTGTATTTAATCTAGGGCTTACAGAGTAGAGTACAAAATGGGGGGAGGGGGGGGGGGGAAGACTACTCAGAAAACCTTAAGGAGGTGGCCATCTTAAGAAAAAAAAGCAGTTTGTCTGAAAATGCAAATAATAAATGAAAAAAGTACATGCCTTGAACATTTAAATGGCAGTAAGGGAAAAAATAAATCAGAAATTAGACAATCTGGAAATAAGTTATGATTAATTTTAAAACCCAACAAATTGTGAAAATTCTATAGATCCACTGAATAAAAATTCCCGCCATAATTAATAGGATGGCAAGATAAAGGATATTTCACTTGAAATGATCCTATAATAAGGTATTTATCTATTTATTATTTCGTACCTCCTTTTAAATACGTTTTGCTTTTTCTTCTCATAACATGCCGATCAATATACATTAGGTTCCTCATCTCCTTTTGTTTACGCTCCCCCATCCATCTCAATTCATTCTTTAAATCTCCTTCATACTGTTGTCTGCATTTAGTTCTAATTACGGTCTGCCGAATGTATCATGTTCCTCCCTTTGCTCTCCTAGGGAGGAGGCAGGCTTTTTTCTTCCAGAATCTGGAATTGTTCATCCCACGAAACAAGCCAACCAAGGCAGAAGAGCCCTCATAATTAATAGCTATAATATATTGGCCTCATAGCCTTGGTCGTAATTCAAACAAAACTCAACCGCAGCAATGATTTGCTGGAGCAATCATTTTCTAATTCTATCCTTTCGACCAAAATCTTTATCCAGTCCTGTCTGCGGCACTGTTTTCTTATATGGTAGTATGGGTTTTATCTAGCCTTTCTTCAACGATGGAAGGCAGAGTTTTCTCATCTATCTGGTCACATATTCGTAAGATCTTTTCTTCCCTTCCTCTGAAAGCACTGTAATAAAATTATATGTGCTCGTTTGGCGAACATCAAAGGAGGGACATGTGCTATTTGTGATATGTGCCTCTATACTTTACACATCGAAATGGCGTGCGTACCGTGTCTTTCCACAATTCTGCACAAGCTTTCGGAGACACTTTCGCTAGTCGTCCCAGCTGGAATAGATCCATCTGCGAAACCAGGTAATCTGCGAGGAGAGTGCAGCCTTCAATCTGAATACGACTGCGCACAGACACTTCCAATCATTTAAATTCACCTTGTATTCTCAACATCCTAATCCTTACTATGTCAAAGGTTTTTCGAAAACTGCTTAATGCCCAATGGAAATATAAAAGAACTTCCAATCATTTTATATTTCCATTAGGCACTGTCTCAATGTGATGAACTTAACATTTCTGACGGAGAGAAATATATTTGCTTCACAAATAGCACAGTTATTAGAATGCATCCTTTTACTGAAGACTTTCTTAACCTAATATAATGACGATGTTTTCCTCGAAATAATGAAAATTTTCATTCGATTTAATATTTTCAGTTCCGTCCATTTTCAGCTTAGATTGGGCTTTTTGTTTATTAAAAATACATATCAGTTATATCTCAAGGTCTTAGTGACTGTCAGCAAAATCAAAGAAAAACAAGCACAGAACTAAAATGATTGGGGGGAGAAGAACTGTTAAAGTGATAGACTTCAATTGAAGAAAGTGATCTCTAGCTTTCTATGTTCCCTAACTGGGACCTAAATCCCATCGCATTCACGGATAGCCTGCAACGCAACACATTCATGAGAGCTGATTAAGAGAACCTACTACTTTTAGAGTAAACTCATCGGTTAGGAGCTTCGCCAAAAGATACAGAGGAGGAGGAGGGACAGCAGGCATAATTCGGTTGCAGGCGATGGCAAGCTGGCATGAACCTATGCTAGTTTTCCGATCTTGGATTTCCTGGGCAGTAACATGAAAATCTTCCAATTATACTATAGATTTTTAGCAAAGAGACCTGACAGAAACAGAATATCACAGTGGTTTTCCATGCTTGAAATTTATGTATTTCTTGTAAGTGAACTCATATTATGTAAATCGTATTAACGAAAAGAACTGAAAGCTTCAACTTGGCATATGAAAAGTATAGCAAAGATAATAAATAACCACTTTTTATGCCAAGCACGCAAAAATATTTGCCTTTGAAACTTTCACTTACTGAGGTGATGTTTTTCAAGCTATTCTGTTAACTAATGACGATCTGAACAGGAGTTCACTTATGAAGAATACATAACTTTCAAGCACGAACGACTGTGGTATTTTGAATTTCTATCTTTGTCTCTGATCATACCTTTCTACAAGAATATTTGTAAATTTAATAAAAATTAAAAAAAATATTAATATTGTTTTCAGAAATTTAATAAATTACTAGAAGTAATATGATTTTCAGAAAGGGAAAGAGGAATGCGTACTCAATGGAAAAAAAGAATTTGCATTTACATTCAAACTATCAAATCAATTCATGAACCTGCATTTATTTTATATATCGGTGCTGACGATTACTGTTTACGTTAATATGGGTTTCGTTCTTATTTATCTCCAGTACAGTAATCAGAAATAAACACTACATAGAAAACCTCAAGTGTTGTTTCTTTCATAAAGAAATCAGCTATTTTTTTTCCCCTATCATTTTTGGATACTTCATCAGGTTTGGAAACGCATATTTTGCATAAAGCTTCAAAATTCTTCATTGTTTGGGTGATTTCAAAAACAAGTTAAGCTATGGTGACTGTTTAGGATTAGCCAGGGTTTTCTTAGAACAGAAGGAATAGACGTGAGATCATTTAAAATTCGTAGAAAAAAATTTTTCCCTTACCTATTATTTGAAAACAGGATTGGCCAAGGTTAGGTTTTTATGGCATTTTATAGTATTTCTTATAAAGTAATACTTTTAACTTTATTTTGCTTGGGCTTGTGCAATGTGGCTGTGCGTGTAATGTTGTGTGTGTGTGGGGGGGGGGGATTTATTCACTGTATAGAGTTTCATTGCATTGCGAATAAAAATTCGTCTTGGTGCATAAAACTAAATCCTTCCGTCTTAAAAAAAAAAAAAAAAAAAAAAAAAAGGACGATTGATGATCTTGAACAAAATGTTTGCTTTATTACTCTGATTCCGAATACATAGTGTCTACAAACTAATGAAGGTGGACAGGTGGTGACGTGCACAAGCACTTGAAGAGCACAGAGGAGATGAGCTCCCGTTGTTAGCGTATGGGAGCATTCAGGATATCAGTATTGCATCTGAATCCAAGATGAGATATTAGTCAGAAGCCACCACTTCACAGCTGGGGGACAAGTGCAGGCAACACTATAATTCCACATAGTGTTTGTCTGTAGATATGTGCTATAACGGAACCCGTTTGCCTGTTTTGAGGGCTGAAAAATCACTTCATCTCCGAATGAAGCCAGCTACCTCATCTGCAGTCGAAAAGACCCGATAAAAGTTCCACGCGTAATGGACGCGAAACCCTTTGGTCTTTCCGACCAAGAGGTTTTGTCTATGCTAAATGAGCTCCTTATACAGCTTGATGTGGAAAATCCATCTGCGGTGTACTCTTCTTTCCTTAGAACCTGAAATCCCGGCGAGGGGAAAAAAAAAAGTATTTATGAACTCAAGTTCAGAAATTAATTCATTCTAATTTCTGAACTTGCTGTTCGACCACACATGCGAGAACCTTAGCTGGCACAATGCCAAGAAGAGTCAATTCATGTTGAAGGGGAGAAAGGAATAAGTCGATATACGAATTTGTCACCAACATGCGAAATCACCTGCTTTATACGTAAAATTTTCCAACTGTTGTGCAAGCGAAATAGTTACCACTTGAAAACCAGAATTTTCATAAAAGAAAAGCTAATTTTCCGACGTATAATAATAAACGGTCATCATTGATTACCCTATTATATGAATGGATTCGCCTTCTTCCATGTGCAGAAGTGTCGAGGGGTATCGCATCTGTGGTCGGACAGTACTATTATGCTTCATATATCTCTGTTTGCGCGATGGTTGCAAAAGAAGATGGGGAAGAACGAGATATCACTGAGTTATGTTCGATATTAACATCATGCAATCTCAGGATACTATCTGGCCTTTATTATTATTATTATCATGTTGTACTTACTTCAATTTATATACATATTTCATGAAGATTTTGATTATATGTGTCAGCAAATCAGAAACGTTAATTCCGTAGTGATCTTCTCCAAGAAAATTAAGGAGTCAAGAAATTCCTGGCAGCTTGAACCACATCTTCAGGCTTTCTTTTTACTGCATGGTACTACTAAATGATTGTTAGACCAATTAGGTGTTTTCTAAATAAGACTGGTATGTTTGTCACAGTTTTACAAAAATCAACAGACCTAACACCAACCAAACCCAATCCCATTTCTTTCTTTTTTTTCTTTTTTTTTTTGTGACATGTCGTAAGAGCAAAACATACATGTTACAGGACGCAAGTTTTCATACAACGAGAACTCACATCTGTCATCGAGCGCCCAGGAACTAAATAAAACGACACAAAACATCTGCGATGAAATCATACAAGCGAACAAGTTAGAGTTATCTCTGCATTAAGTATACTGCCTCTCTCTTTACACCAGAGAATCATATAAGGGGACAGGATGCAATTATCATCCGATTTTTATGAAGATAATTACACTGCCTCTCTCCACAACTAGAAGAAACCATAATGAAAAAAAAAGTTGAAATTTCATACAAAGTTATTTTCAGGATCTCTATAGCGGGGGTAACGACTATGCAACAAAATACTCGGCTGTAAATCCAGAGAGATTTCATTAAATCCATGCATGTTAAACGGTCCTGTGAATGCCTGGAGTTAGATGGGAGCCGAAAAACTGCGAATTTCTTGAAATTCTCTCGCAACGCAAAACCTGTGTTTTGCAGCGTAAACTATCCAACAAAGTTAGAACCACCTAGTACTGGGCAACCATCAATTTCTGGTCACGTTTTCCAAAATCAGTTTGTCAAAGATATGGAACTAAAAAGCCACATAGTTATAACATGAAGCACGTTATACTTATTAGCTATATTAAAACATCAAATAAAGAACGTGAGCTACTTTCATTACCTATAGTTTTAGATAATACAAAATTGAAACAAAAGTAAGAAACTATAACAATTTGCGGACTTAATGTGCGGGGCGACAAATTGTCAGCAGGGAATGAGTAGTCACTCACTTTAAAACAAATAAAATTTACTAATTATATGAAGAGCCAAAGGCTTCAATTCGGCGACATGAACTTATTTAAGTTTAGGGATATTGCATCCCATATTGTTTCTTAGCCGAATAAGAAACTCAAAGAGTTTCATGCCGAATATAGAAACTATATAAGTTCGGCGATTCCAAGCGTAAGCAAATACCTGGATAGTGGCACCTGATCCATTTGGTAGTGCAAACTGAGGCAACTCATAGAAAGGGTGGAGCAAGTTCCGATCACTATTCTTGGTATTTACCCATAATGTGAACTTAGCTCCTAGGAGCTGTATTACTATTCTACATTATGAGAGGTCACTATCCAGACCGGTTTCAACCTTTATTGAGGTCTCATCAGTGAGTAGGTAGACCCTAGTTAATACCAAGTTTGTAGCGAACAGAACTTGCATCCCTTCTATGAGAATAGAAGGGATGCAAGTTCTGTTCTTACATCCCTTCTATGAGAGCTGTATTACTGTATATGAGAATAGAACAGAACTTACACCCCTTCTATCAGAATAGAAGGGATGTAAGTTCTGTTCGCTACAAACTTGGTATTAACTAGGGTCTACCTACTCACTGATGAGACCTCAATAAAGGTTGAAACCGGTCTGGATAGTGACCTTCTCTCATACAGTAATACAGCTCCTAGGAGCTAAGTTCACATTATGGGTAAATACCAAGAATAGTGATCGGAGCTTGCTCCACCCTTTCTATGAGTTGCCTCAGTTTGCACTACCAAATGGATCAGGTGCCACTATCCAGGTATTTGCTTACGCTTGGAATCGCCGAACTTATATAGTTTCTACATTCGGCATGAAACTCTGAGCTTCTTATTCGGCTAAGAAACAATATGGGATGCAATATCCCTAAACTTAAATAAAATTTATTTATTTTTATCTCCATTAAGGCAAGTATTCTTCAATTCACGATATGCGAATCAAAAATTAGCACCTTAAATATGTAAGGGCATTAAAGAAGTTAACTCCCCCCCCAAAAAAAAAAACGTCTTCGTGAGGTACTTCCTCCCTCTTTTATACAAATGAAGAGAGTAAAGGTGAATGTTCATAATAAGTGGAACCAATAACGAAACAGGATATCAATACCAATAACAGACATGGTGCCACACCAGTAACCAGTCATGCGGTGAGCGACCGCGTTAAGCTACAACACCAAGTGCACGCATTTCGAAAGGGGGCCGATAAGTTCATCGAGATAAAAAGAAGTTCGTTAACCACTAGGTACAGTGCTGAATTCTGTAATCCAAAAACCGTATAGTAACTACGAAGGTGTAGATAAACAACGTGTGTGGTTAATGTAACTGGTTTTGTAACGCCTTAGTCCTTTCAACTTTATCAAAATATTTAGATTGCTGTTGGCCGTCACACTACATACAAAACGGTTGACTAGTGGCGATATACTTATACTGTAGTCACAGAACGAAAAACACACATGATGAGAAAACATTATCAGTATTTGCTAATGGTTATGCCATCAGCGTCATATAATTATCTCATATTCAACAGTTTCTAGATAACGAGAAATAGTTATATCTGCAACTCTCAATGATTCTGAGAGTAACACCTATTATTATTATTTTCTACAAAGTGATAATGCAACACGAACAATGAATATGAAAAGTAATAAATAATCTTTCTTTCCCCATCTTTTCCCCAATATTAGCTGCTCTCATTTGGAGGTGCCAGGTTTTAATCAGTCAAAACAGGCATCTAGGTCAGAAGAACAGACGCAATTAACAGAAAGAATACACTGGCCTTAGTTGCTTTGATCATAACTCCAAAGAGTCAAACTCTTTAACATGAAACTTCCATCATATGGAGAAAAAATATAAAAACATTCTGCAGCCTATACAGGAATAAGTTTTTGTGCATGGAATTTCAGCAAACGAAAGACTAAATAAAATCACCAATCTTTGTGGTTATTTTTATTTTCTTGCCCTTCAAATAAGTCTCTGCGTGTTAAAATTCCTTATTTTTATAGCGATCAAACGTGCTGCGTTCTCCTCATGTTCCTACTTTAACCATTAACTAGTAATGCAAGCAGTATTTTTTTTTTAATTTTTAATATTTTTAACATACTGGTTAACTAAATAAATGCACTGATAAGGTCCATTACTTGGTAGACAAAACAGAACTCTCTCCAGTGCAAGACTATGCTGATTCAATGGTTTAGCTCACTTCGAGTTACAATATCCCCCCGCATAACAAATACGGCATACACTGCAGTGAAGCGGATAAACTACGCCACTGCCTTGGACATAGCGGCTGTCGGCATATAATACAAGCTTCTTTGTATTTCCCCACCTCTCCGGCCGTTCGAACAGGAGATGCAGGCTTTAGGTGTTATTATCAAACTGAAAAGGACTATGATTGCTACAGTATTAAAACGGGGGGGGGGGATATTGTAACTTCGAGTTACAATATCCCCCCGCATAACAAATGCGGCATACATTGCAGTGAAGCGGATACTACGCCACTGCCTTGGACATAGCGGCTGTCGGCATATAATACAAGCTTCTTTGTATCTCCCCACCTCTCCGGCCGTTCGAACAGGAGATGAAGGCTTTAGGTGTTATTATCAAACTGAAAAGGACTATGATTGCTATAGTATTAAAACAGAGGGTTTTGTCCTCTTTAGGAATAGTTCGAACTTTTGTCCTAAAGAGGACAAAAATTCAGAAATAGTTTTCTTGAAAGGACAGGAAAACCTAATTTAAGTATTAATAAAAGGTGATCCTGGGCAGAACTCGTATCTTATGTAGTACATACTAAGGTAACTCCAACACTGAAGGTTATATTCTCAAACTGTGGAAGATTTTGAAACTATGTTTCTTTCTACATACGGCTATAAAATATGGATGCATCCATAATATTCTTTATTTTAATATCTTACTTATGCCCAGGTATATGAAACCTCCAGTTTCATATACCTGGAGCCTCCAGGTATATGAAACTGGAGGCCCAAACTGGAGCCTCCAGTTTCATATACCTCCAGTATATGAAACTGGAGCCTTCATATACTTCATATACTGGAGTATATGAAGGCTCTATACTTATACTTAGGAATAAGTATAGAGCCTTTTATGGCTCTATACTTATTCCTAAGTATAGAGCCATAAAAACACATTGGCTCTATACTTAGGAATTGATATACATTTCTTAAAAAAGTCAGTTATTTCCAATGGTCACATAAAGTGATATTGTGAGAGTTCCCCCAGAGATGATAATTAAAGTGAGTTCTTCATGATCCCAGTGATCACGAAAGGCCCGCTTAATAACATAAGTGACATATATTGCAGTGAAGCTGATAAACTAGGCCAATGTGAACATTGAACGGCTGTCGACGTGCAAGTGCTGGCTTTCTGTGATTTTCCCCCTCCACCCCTCTTGAACAGGATATGTAGACTTTATGTTAATTTTCAATAACAGCTGATACAAATTTCTTCGATAACGTGAGGTATATCTAATTGTCAAAGAAAATGATATTTTGTGACAGTTCCACAGAGCTGATAATTGAAGTGAGCGTTTCATCATCCGTGATTATGAAAGCTCTTAAAGCTTTCATATTGAGCGGAGAAGTGAGGTTCATGAGCTTTATTTGGACACAGTAAAAAGTGGGCCTAGTAAGTTTCTTGTAAGTGGTGGTAGGGAGGCAATATTTACGACATTCCAGATGAAATGAAAAAGTTGTAGTACTGTGTGGCCATATTCCCCTGTTAAAAAGCTGGGGCTAACCTCATAATTTTTAAGTAACTGTGGATCATTTATTCATTGTTACAAATATGGAATGAATTTCAAGGCTAAGTTCTAGGTTCATATGATCAAAGAATTGTTTTTGTTCCTGCAAGTGTGAGCAGCACTTCTTACGACTTAACTTTTTACAGTACGTCTTTCAAGGAATGTAGGGGAAAATTAGTCCAGCTTTTGAATTTTTGAAAACTGGTCGGTATGATTATATGTTCAGTAATAAATTTTCATTCCAGGAAGTATAACTAAAATGAACAGACATTCCTATTTTTCTGGTGGCTCAGTTTCGCCTCCTCTCCGCAAGATGTATGCTTTTATGCTTAACGAAATTAGCTTTGCTACTAACATGAATGCAAAAATTACTTTTTCAGCGCAATAAAATGATATGTTCCCGCCACTGCTTCGGCAACCGTATTCTAATTTGATCAGAACGAATGAAACATTTTTGACTGTTTTTGTGTGATTGACAAGTACTAAGTTCACGAATGCAATGTCCAACATTATTTGTGCTCTCTTATGATAAGAAGCGAGATAATTTTAATTGAGCCTCCGTAGCTCAGTACAGATGAAGCCCTTTAGCTGAAAAGACATGAGTTCGAATCCCGACTAAGACGTGAGAATCTTTATCAGATAGGGCTTTTCAACTGAAGGTGAGTTAGCCAGTTTCGGAGGGGTTTTCCTCACCGAAACTTGGGTTTTCGTCACGCAACCAGACAAACCTACTAGAACACGTGCGATTCACAGACAAAAATAATAATATATTACAACTAATAGGAATATACAGAGTGATCAAAATTAAAGCGATAAAAAAGTTCCAAAACTCGCCACCAGGATCGCTGTATTATGTACCGAATGTAGATGTAGTAATTTTTCTGTGTGTAAGAGGAGAAAAGCGACACTAGCATAAAAACACATTTTTATTCACTTTATACATTCACAGGCTGTACTGTTCAATGTGCTGCCCTTTCCGTTATGCCACAAACTACATCCTTTGCACAGTGTGTTCAACGGCAAAACGCAGCTGGTCCGAACTGATGTTGCGCGCATGCTGCGCTATGCTGTCTTTCAGCGCTGGCAAGTTACCAGGATGATTTCAATAAACCCTGTCTTTGAGAAATCTCCAGAGCCAGAAGCGACAAGGGGTTAGATCAGGTGAACGAGGCGGCATGCAATGGGAAACGCACAACTGATCACTTTGGCTTCCGCGAAATGTTCTAGAAGAATCTCCTGTATGGATCAACTGATGTGTGGAGGAGCCCCCATCCTGCATTAAAATGACTGAATCTAGGCACAGACACTGCTGTAGCTGCGGCACAACAAAATTGTTTATCATATCGCAAAACCTCTCGGCTGTAACTGAGCAGGTCACAAAACCCGACTGCCGAATTTCCTCAAGAAGAATAGTCCAGTGATAAACGAAGCTTTAAACCCGCGCTAGACAATAACTTTGGGTGAATGCAAAGGAATTTGTTGGATTGCATGCAGGTTTTGCGTAGCCCATACCAAGCAATTGTGGTTCACAGCTCAGGTGAAATGAGCCTCATCTCCCCATAAAATCATCCACCGTCCAACTCCACTCAAGCAAGGAATGTTAAAGCGAATGGCAGTCGGCTTTTAAAGTCCTGCGGACGGACTGCTGTGTCAGCGTTATTTTGAATGGGTAGAAATGCAGAATCTTCCGTAGAATTTTCCATACAGTTGTGTAAGGCACATCCATGTGTCTTGATACAGCATGTGCACTGCAGGAATCAATGATGTTTTTCATTGCCTGCTCCACAACGGTAGTAGCAATTTCATTCGATAGTTGTGAACTGATTGATTTGTGCCCCCCCCCCTGCCAGGTCTAACTCCCAACGATTCCATTTCTTCAAAACGACTAATCATTCGCCGCAGAGCACATGGAGATAGTGGACCTCGTCAACATTTGTTCAGACGACGAAAATCGTGGAGTGCAGCAACAGAATTGCAATCGCTTAGGTAGTACAGCTTCACGAGCAAAGCACGTTGGGGAAAGGTTAGTGCCATCACTGTGAACGACATTAGCAACCAGAATAAAGGGAAACAATCCTGAGTCCATAGTTTTAAATCCTCCTAGCACCTGCCGAGTTGTGATATGCAAATTCCATGCATTTGGTGTTTACAACGCCCCTGCTGGTGCATTTTGGAACTCCCCCCCCCCCACACACCCTCAGATATCGCTTCCGCGTGAAGCACAATGTATTCCTGCAAAGTTTCGCAGAATTTGGATCACTAGAATGGCGCTCCACAAAGTCTTAAAGGATACGTTAATTTTGATCATCCTTCATATTGATTTCATAATTGGTTTCACAAATAGTGACAAATGTCGGTGTGGGAATCCCAGCAGTAGTTTTACATTCAGTATTTTTTTTTTTCTTTCTCTAATTCTAAAAATAAAGTCAAACACCTTACAAATAAGTTATGATTTAGTAAACGTGGTTGGCTATTTTGGATTTACAGAAAACAACTAACGCTATGAGACCAGTGTATTATGCCTGTAAACTGTGTGTGTGTTGTAATGCCCGGTTTGCATGTTTCTGATGAAAAACTCTTCCAATCAAACATGCCTTCAGACGGGGGAAAAAAAAAAAAATCCTTAACGGTTCTTAGCGTCCTAAATGACATTCGAATCGGGTCTTTTCAAACAAAAAACATCACTGTATCAAATGAAACATTCGATAAATATGTGGGAGAAAAAAAATTAAAAAAAAAAAAAAAGAGTAAAATTAGTCCAGAAATATAAGGCCAATGCCAACTCAACTTTCCGTCGCAAGCTGAAATAAACTTAATGAATGGCTGAATCGAAAAACACTGGAATCAGCAGTGCTACACATGTGATAACACTGCCATTTAAAAATACTGCTTTGTTATCAACAGAGGTTGAAAATATTTTAATTCTTTTCTATATTTTTTTCAGCTTGTAGCAGCTGAAAAACATCAGCAAAATCACACCTTGAATTGACAGAATGCTAGCGGCAGTCGAGCGGTTTGGCACTTTGTCAAAGCAACCGAGTCCGACTTTTGCTCATCCAAGTGTTTGCCTCTCACATCTAGACAATACTATTGTAATATTATCCAAAGACTAGGCTGACGTACTGGCATCCTTCTTCTGAATGATGCCAGTAGTACAATTCCTGAATGGTTACAAATACTCACTGTTTTAACAAAAATAGGTAAACTGCATGCCTTCTCCTGTCAGATATGTCAGAACGACATATCACTCCTGAACAGTCTGCATATGCCTATTTTCTTTCTGGTATCCGGCAGTTATATTCAGAACTTGGGTTCCAAAATTAACACGTCTTCCATAATCATCCAACATCTAATCTGGAGCATTGAAATACGTCTATAATCAACAATTCCAAAGAGATTAAAAAATAATGGAAATATCAACAATAAACTTCTTTCACGACCTGGAGGAGGTCCACCAGTTAATCTACAGCGACCAATATAAATTCTGTCACTTTCGATATGCAGCAGATCCCATTGCCAACATCATATATCTATGAACTCTGGTAACGTTCCGAGAGACTCACATGATCATCCTGGACATTTGATTACGCGAAGTACAAGGGCCTTCTTACCAAATTACTATCTTCTGATTATTCACTGCCATGGTGGATAGCTTCTTTTCATCACATTTCTCGGTAGATTGGAGTACACAGGGCTCTGTACTTTCAAAACACACACACACACACACACACACACACACACACACACACACACACACACACACACTTCTATTCATAAATGGCTCTCACTAACACCTCAAATCTCATTCACAGTTTGCTGATAACAATACATTTCATTTCTCTATTTTCATTTGACAAACCTTGCAGTGGCAAAATATCTCAAACTAGAAGATATTTTACCACTGAAAAGTTTGTAGCGGCAGTGCCATTGCAAACTCAAACTAGAAGATTTTCCATAATCAATGCCTGAAACACTGATCTCCTTGCATCGATTCAGTGAAGTGAGTACAACCTTGTCAAAAAACTCGTATTTCACGTAATGAAGATCATAATTTACCTCCTTCCAACTTTGATAACATCCAGATCGCCACGCAAGGCCAGATCCTTCTTCTTGGCAGCATATTACATTACGTACTGCTTATACTAATAGTGTGATTTAGAGATATGATTTAGAGTATAATACTTTTAAATTTAAAATAATTTTTAAAATTAATTGTAGAAAATAAATCTTCATAAAAATTACTAGTGGCAACTCAAATCTAAAGAATACGAAAAATAATCAAAAGAAAAAAATTCAGTTATTTCATCGGGAAAAAGCATTATGGTAAGCAGTACATGTTTTTAGTGCTGCATGTATGGAGTACAACAGGTGAGGTTTGGGAAAAGAAGTTGAACACCTTTCTTGAAGAGTTGCATTTCATAGGAAGGCTGATCCAGAGAGAAAGGTTCGCCATTATTATCTAAAGATTTTTAAATTTTATGATAAATCGCTACCCAAGAAGGTTGGAAACCTATAACTATTAGTATCATGGGCGGAATAAAAGTTAAGTAATGCGAAAACCTTATGATGAACATGATACTTTTTCAAGTCTCCAATTAGCAGAGGAGTGGTCTCAGTGAATAATGAAAATCTTCTGCCATTCCTAAAGACTTAGGAACGTTCATACCAGTGGTATTTACATCCAATGGCAGTTGGGTGAAAAGCGGAGACTATGAGACTATCTACCCGCACCCAAGAACATAAGTAGCAGCAGTACACTATAAACAGATATCTTAAGCCATGCAAAAATGGTAATTATGATACCTATTATCGCAGCTAGATCCTTCATTTAATATCTCAAATGAAATTATTCTTTTTAAAGAAAAATATTTTGCGCCTTTTATGCACTGAGTACAGTGGACCACCTATTTACGACTTAACTGGTTCCTGACAAACGAACACTAATTTTCTCATAGTCTCAGCGCCATAAATTATAAAATACCACACTGAAATGGCCACCAAACTCAAACACGGTAACTTAAAGAAATGAAATTAATCAATTATGAAAAAAATAATACGGTACAAGATTTACGTTTCTTATAATATATCAATTTTAGAAACTATATATATAGTTTCTTCAATAAATTTTTGTGAACATGAGAAGACATTCCTGACTATGATTAAGACCTCTGAGCTCAATTTTCAAAATCTGGATCCGTCTCCATATTTCTTAGACCAAAGTTCATTTTTCTCAAAAGCGTAAGTCTTTATAATCTAAACATAAGAGTAGGTTCATACTATATTTTTTAATCTCAGATTTACCTTTTCTCTTTCCGGATTTATGATAGAACAAAAACGTACTGTACTGCAGATTATCTTACATTAAATCAGGGGTCGCCAAGTCATTTGCCCGTCGACCCCTTCAAGCGTTTCTTGACTTTTTATCGATCCCCCTATATTTTACTATTACATAATTATAACAGGACAAGCAAAAAAAGACGCTTATGTGAGTTTAAAGATTGTTTATTTTATAGTTACAGTATTTATTGTATGTATAATATAGTATATATTATTATATTACTATCACTAGTAATATCACTGGTATTACTACCAGCGCTGCTCAACTCTTCAACATAGAGAAGTTTAGTTCATGAATGAATAACGATTGAATTATAATATGTATGTTGATGCGCAAAAATGAGACTGGGATCGAATACTTGTATCAGTAAATAAGAACCACGCACGTGTTGCAATCTCGCTCCCATTGCGCCGGCCGGCAGGAACCACCTACATCCCTTTATTGGTAAATACGTCATTTTGGCCTACTTGGTTGACCTCAGTAACTATTTTCATGACCTTACTCCATCTTACAGGTCCATGAATAGGACCTGTAAGATGGAGGTACTGATCCCACGATTCACTCTTAATTGCGTTGTCATTACCTTCATGTCTTTTGTCACGGAGGTAATCCAAGTTAACCGATTTAAATATTTCGGTTAACCCATACAATGATGTCTTATATTTTTCTGTCTACCCCAATCGACCCCTAACAATGTCATATCGATCCCTTTGGCGACCACCACATTAAATTGATAATAAAAGAAGAGCGAGGAAAATTGCAACAGTAAACTACAACTGCAGGCTGAGACTATTTTTTTTTTTAATGCAAATATGTAGACAGCATTTTGTGATGTAAAACTTAGTGGATAAAAAATAAACTATGCTGATTCAGTATTAGAAAGCATTCATCCTAGTTAAAGTTTTATTCTTGGATGTCCTCTGTCAGTCGGAAACCTATCACTGAAGGATATACATTCAGATTGCAGAGTTTCTTTGGTCTAGAATTTCATCATAACAGAATAATTACCAATCGTAAAATCGGTAGGGGAGTTACAAAGTGGGTATCTGGTATCTACTCTGTATATAATCTAAACATATATTATATTTCCTTATAATTAAGGAAATATCAAAACACCGCACGATCGGTATATGTATGAGTTTTAAAGAAAAGTATCAGACCTCCCCCCCCAAATCCCATTACGAAGAAAAAACAAAGACAATATTCGGTGTTTGTGTGGAATGCCGTATATAACGATAAAATGAGAGAATTAATATACCAGATCGAAAACTGGTATTTTTTTTCAAAATGTTGTCAATCCTTGGCAATTATATAGTGACGGGAGATAACTTTTTTCTTCTTCTTTTTAATTGCATGAGAGTGGTGGGTTGGACGAAGAGAATGCGTTGCCAGATAAGTTGTGAGTGCACACACGGTGAATCAATTAATTTAAGGCTATGACAGATATCGCGCCTGTTTAATAATAATAAACGGTTAACAGATGCAAAAATGTACAGAATGTAATCAAGAGCTTCAATAAGTCGCTGCTTGTTTATAAGTGGTATCCAAGAACGTCAGTCACAAACTGAACAGCTGCCATGCGTCTACATGGCAATACATTATAAGTCAATTTGAAAATACATGTATCAAAAGCAGATAGGCTTGCTTATAAGTACAGGTAGGTAGCTTAGTCAAGTGTCGTAACTTGGACATGACACCCCCCCCCCTTCCAAACAAGAAAAATGTAAACAAAAGGCACGAAAGTAAGACGTATAGAATCGTTGAAATACTCAGAGTAAATATCATAACCAGACGGCTAGTGATTATAAATACTTTGTTAAAAGAGGCATTTACTTCCGAGAAGTTCTAGCAAATGAAAAAGCCTATGTTTAAAAAATCAGCCCCCATCTCAATTAAGAAAATTAGAACGGGGGGAAGACTCTCTCGTGGTCTGATAATAAATTGGGAGGGAAGAAATTCTTAAACAGTAAAATCATGACATATCTGTGAAAATATTTTAAAAAAAAGAAAAGAAAAGAAAGCAAGAATTTTAAGTTCAAAGAGACTATTTTCTTATATTTATTTTTCTGGAGCAAGTAGCCTTGAGGCGGACAGCGTTTTCTCTTCCACAAAATATGCAACACCAAGAACATTTAGATTATAGACATACGATATATTCCACATCAAATCAGAAAGCAAGTCAGGAATGGCATTAACATGAACAAAATTACAACTAACATAAAAATCACAAATTACACCATCCTATCAAAAATCACAGGCAACTCTGACCTGCAGGAAACTGATTCCACTACACAATATTCAAATTATGTGGCCTATAATGAAGATCCGAGGTTCGCTCAAATATCAATTTGATTTGTATGATGAACGAGTATACGGAATAAGACAGAAATCGCAGTCTGATGTTAACTGTCTGGACGTTTACCATCTTGAGTGCATGACAAATTAAACATTCATGTTCACAGCAACGTTCTGAAGAAAGGGATATCCACAGGCAATGAACTGAACTGAAGATATGACCAGGTCTAAAATACGAACAATGACATACTTCAGAAGGCTCGTTACTTCATCTTACTATTAGATCCTGATCGTATACGCATTTGCACACGCACTAAGCTTCATGCCATGAATTTTTACAGATGAGCTACAGCCCACCAACAAACTCCCTTTGGTAATAACAATGAACAAAAAATCGCTGATTGGAATGTGCAAAAGGTACAAAGAACCATGCAAAGGAGTAATGACCTTACAAGTCTGACGGACGTGATCGGGAATGGAGGATGAGTAATGATGTGGGACTGCTTCTTGAGTTGTGGATTAAGTCCACCGGATAGCGTATTCAGTTGATCAAATGCATACCAATGTACCTAGATCGTGTTTATACACAATACAGTTTCATTTCAAATCGCTCAGAACTGAATTTTCCAGTGTCATTATTAAAAAAAACAATGATCTCTTTGTTTTAAGGACTACGGTGATATCCATGACAAATTTACGTCATTTAACACATTCTAACGAATGATGATTAAATTTATAATAATACGACCAACTGGCAAAAACAATTCGAACTGATGTTCGAATTGTTTTTGCCCTCACTAAAAATTATCTGTTCGAAACCAAAATTAAAACACTAACCATAATTTTGACGCAGTTTATACCTTTGGTTGTCACTGCAAACGGACTATTGAAACAAAGTAGAATGGCTCGACTTTTGTGAAGTTCAAGAAGGAAATTTCAGTTAAATTTCCAAATCAAGTTCACAGTCCCGAATAACTTGCACGCGCACGGACAGACAAAATGAATTCAATAGGTGCTTTGCATTATGCAAAATACATCTAAAAGTACTCACTCTCTAAACTTGATTAGTTGGCAGAATGGATTGCTCTGCTCTCCGACCACTGCGGACGTTCATATTTCCGAATAGCTTTAGTTAGATGATTTTTAACATCAAGTGTACTACCTCGCTTATTGGAGGATTGAAAAGTCCATTGTTTGTGTTTTAGAACAGAGTTTTGAATTATCTAATTCTTAGCCTGCCACGGTAATAATGTACAATCGATTTACTACCTTTCGTAGGTGAGAATCTCACATTTCCTTATCTTAAATTAAAAGCACTACAGGTCAATTAGGCCAACCTTCAAAAACAGTCACCTTCTAAATTAGGTCTACAAACAACTGGAAAGTTTCTGGCCATCTATGACAGATTTAAAACCGCGATGATTTTTCATCCTCTCACTAATTTATAGCGTGTCCCGATTATGTGGAAGCTCGTATTTTTGACAGAACAAGAGAATCTACTACGGTTATTATTACAACCGTGGTAGATGCTCGGCAAAAGTTTAAGATTACACTTGTGAAAGAAGATCGCCATAAGGAGTGCTAGGGACCCACCCCAGCATGAAAGAGTAGACTTATTTCTGTAGCCATTTCATCTGCGTGCCTCAGTTAATTATCTTTTAGTACCTAGATAAAGCTAAGCAGAGAAACATTTAATCAATCTATTTAGTTATGGTTATTAAAATTACGAATTTTAACCTTATTTTCTGCATAGTATTTATTATTTTTTAAAGTAAACTTTGAAACAAAACGCTACCACAACTACAAAATCCAAATCTATCTATATGTTCACTGGGCATCTACAGATGCCGTATGGTCACTCCGATGCTCAGTGATATGCCACACCAGGCCTCGCCATGTAGTCCTTTTGTTTGCTTTTCTGGAGGCCTCAACTCTCTGAAGATCAGTCACTCCACACACACCTCATTGACGGTCCACACCTTCCTCTTTTCCCAGGAACTTTACCTTCTATTACTGTTCTGAGAAGTCCCCTTACATCCTTTCAATGTGTCCAAAATATTTTAACTTTCTTCTGTCAATATCCTTAAGGAGCTTTAAAGTTCTACTGATCTTTTCTAACACCAATTCATTTGTACGTCTTTCAGTATACGATATACTCAAAATGTGGTATTACAGAAGGCTGTAAGGTTTCTGTAACAACCACAGCTCAAAAGCAGATATCCGTTATCTGACTTCTTTAAGTTCCAAGTTTCACATCCATATGTCGCTGTTGGAAAAACAACCGCATCCAAAATCAACTTCGTTACCATGGAAATAGATCCATCCTTCCAGATTTTAGATAAGTCTCTGACTGTTGTTTTAGCCATTCCTAACCTTCTTCTGACGCTGTACCGTCTTCTGAATAGCAATTCTTCACATTAATAATGGATCCCAGGTACTCAAACTTGCTGACTTCCTCAATTATTTCTCCATTAAGATACACTTGTTTCTCAAGAACTTCCCTATTTGTATTTCCTTTGGGAACCATAATCTTTATCTTGCTAGGATCGAGTTGAAGTCCTCTGTTATTACTGATCTTATTAACACAAGAATTAGTCCTAGTTCTTCCATGTCATTACAAAGGAGTACTGTATAATCAGCATACCTCAGATTACTGTTCAATCTACATCTTATCTAAATTCCTGTCTTGAGCTCATCCAATGCTTCACGCATGATGTCCTCCGCATATATACTAAACAAGTGAGGATAAAATAAACGTCGTTGCCTAACTTCTCTGTTGGCTTCTTGCTCCCTGTACAAGCTGGCTATCAATATCAACCTGATAGTGTGTTGAGGAAAACCCATTCTTTTCATTACTTCCCAGAGTTTCGCATGCTAAACACAGTCAAAAGCTTTAGAGTAGTCTAAGAAATACATTGCCAGAGGGAGTCTGAATTCTTTATATTTCTGAATTCAAAATCCAAATAATGGATTTGATTCTCCAGAAATCCTATTTATGACAGTTTAACACATTTAACTAATTTTTTTCACCTTTCTTAGTAATTCTAATATTAACATTAGCTCCATATCTCTAGTCGGAAACTAATCTGTAGTTTTACACAGCTTGTACAGGGAGCAAGAAGCCAAAAGAGGAGCTAGGCAAGGATGTTTACTTTATCCTCACTTGTTTAGTATAGATGCGGAGGACATCACGCGTGAAAGAAGTTTTTCCAAGTTTTACATTCAGGACCTCAAGTTTTCTCTTTAACACAGCATTTCCTCTCTAACAGTACAAATCCTCGAATCTACAGTCTGCCGTTATCTCGCTTTTAAGAACATGCATGCTCTTAAAAATTCAGGATAATGGCTAGAAGCTGTACCGTAACATAGAGGCAGTCTGCCTCACTATCCTATCCCAATGGCCTTAACAGGCCTTTAAGGCCCATAACCTTCCAAGCATGCTTGGATTTCGTAACCGAAGTACGAGGATAGGATGGTCACCCCTATGCCGAGTACTCCTGGCTGTATACCTGCGTGTTCACGGGGCCGGTTTGCCTGCTTGCGAGATGAAAAACCCCAGATAAACTGGCGGGAAAGCCCTGCTCCCACGCCCAAGACCGGCTAACTTGGCTATGGCTGAGGAAGATCCTTTAGCTCCTCACGTCTCCGCCGGGAATCGAGCCTAGGACACTCCTTCCCCAGGCATATGGTTGCGAAGCGCAAAGCCACTAGGCTAACCGCACGGACGTTAATTTAAACTTAAACGTTAATTTAAATTAATTTAAACTCCTACTCAAATTGCGAGTTGTTATCGCCCCGACATTCACGTCGGGGAGATAGTAACTCGCAATTCCGTTAGCGTAACAAGTGCGGAAAGAAGTTTTTCCAAGCTTAAACTGATTAAAAATTATTTGCGAACAGCAATGACCCAAGAAAGATTGGTTGGTCTAGCAACTATATCGATAGGGGCGGACATAGTTTATAATTTAAATTTAGAAGAGCTTATAAACAGTTTTATTGTGCGATATCCCCGTAGAGCAAACATTTAATTCATATTATTATGTAATTGTTTTACATTACTGTTTCTCTTGTAATAAAAACAAAATAGCAATTGGAGATTTTCTTCTATTTTTGTCTTATATCATATCAGAGGCGATATTTAATTGTTTGCCTCAGGGTGCGCATCTAATCTGCCGACGGTCTTGGCTAGACGAGATATTTTTTCCTTGCTTTCTCTCAAACTGATTCACTCCATTCCTTACCAGGAATTCAATTTCAGCTGCACACAGTCTTGATATATTTAGATGGAAACTGTTCCTCAGAAATGACATGCATTCATACATTTCTGAACCTACCGTAACATATGAGGCAACCACAAACATTCACAATCAAACTTCCAACTCGCCAAGCTAACATTTCATTCTCTTCTTTCATCACTGACTATCACTCTTTGGAGCAACCCATTTTCACATATTTTCGGAAACTAATTCATAGATATATTCCAGTTTCCTTTTTCTTTCTAGCCTTGCACTCATTCCGTAAAGAAAAAGGTTGAGATCGATTTCTCTCCCCATCTAATATCACGCCGCTGTTGCAGACCAAGAGATTATCAAAATGTTTAAGTATTATCGTACTTATTTCGGTAAGGAATAAGTCAAGCATTGGTGAAGATCTCAGGCAAGCAGAAATGTAATATCGTGCGAGCATGATATTACATTTGTTTGCCAGAGATTAAAGCGCCGTGAACGAATATTAGCGATTCTACGAATCAATACATGTTAGAACAAATTATGGCCTATGTGTGGTCAATACTTTTACTAGCTGCTAACAGTAAACATGGAGTTAAGGAAAATAATACAAAGAGCCAGTGTAGGAATGAGCGATTTTCATACTTGGAGGAAAGTGAAGTGGAGCAATTGGTAAACTTATCAGAAGAAATCGAAAAAGGTGAGCGAAATAATGTGGAGGAAATAAATGAAATCACTACCAGATGAAGAGAAATGCGCAAGAGGAACAAAAGCTAAACAGAATTTTTGGTTATGTCACAAGAATGCTTGGATATATCACATATTCAAGCATTCTGTGTGCTTCTCTGGTCGCCTAATTCTCCTGATTTGAATCCTATCAAACATTTGTAGGATCATGTGGAACGCAGCATCTGCTCTCTGACTTCGGAGAAGTTATTCTAGTCAAGTTATCCAGAATACTTAAATACACGTTCCGTGACTTAGTAGAATCAATGCTAAGACGTGCAAGCGATTATCTTGGCGAAAGTAGGCATTTGCCAAATACGCTACCCGATTGGTGGTCAATACTGTTCTGGTTCATGAGTATAAGCGATGTCCACTGTAAGTCTCCGCAGTGCCATTATGGAAAAACCTGATTTAAATTCCCGTGAAGTATGAGAAACTTTATAAGGCCTTTTATAATGAAAATGAGTTAGCTGGGCAGAGGTTTCAAGTTTTCTTCTCCTGCGAAACATTCCAACCAGCCCATGAACACGAATCTACATGGATAATACAGAACATCTGCCATGTATCAGCGAGTAGATAAAGTACTGATACACATGTTCATCTTAACACATCGATCTCAACAGGATTAGGAAAAGGTGAAAGAAGAACGATGGTCGCAAAATGTAAATACGACTGATAACTAACATTTTATCTAGTTTTTATGAAAAAGAATGTTAATAATTAATTTCTCGGTGATGGTCAAAAATATTTGACAAACTGGTCGAGATTATCGTTTTAAAAAGATCATCAGTTCAGAATTTTGAGTTTAAAATGCCTCTCCACGATAATGTATAACTGAAATATCTGATAAACCGACTTCGCTTTCCTCTTCCTTTTATAAACTGCTCGGTTTATAATATAATATGTATTTTCATAATCGTCTATTTTTTGCTGATCAATTCTATAATTATTGTATTCTATTTCGAAACACAATTCAGAAGCAATTCCTAGATAGTGACAGAATTTTTTTTTTAACATTATAAATATTTTCATAAAAGTTTAGCTTAAAATAACAAAAGCTTATTACAAATCAGTACTGAATAACAAAGACCTTCAAAAAAGGCAATAAGACCACGATGCGAAATACTACTCTGTTACTGTTACACAGCGAAGTTGCTTTAATTCAGCGTTAACTATGGAAGCTCATGCTGTGGGAATTCATGTAATACAGTGTTTACCGGTTTGTTCGGCGAGGAACTTCACGGTATTAATCATTTGCCAAAACTCTTCCTTCTTCGAGGGAGGGAGAGCGCCAAGTTTAGCCTTCTGCCTTGGAGAGGAAGGCCAGCTAAAGGTAAATACTATATATATGTCACAAAGCTTCCCGTGAAGAGTCGACAAAGTTAAGAGATGCTTTTTACTGCACTCAAAGTTGAGAAAAAAAAAAGAAAAAAAAAACGCACAGGCACACACAAGTAAACGCATTTAATGCCATGAAGTGCAATGTGCATAACGGTTTCAGGCTCTTTGTTGGTTAATTCCGATATAATATTAACTGAATAACATAGCTAACTTGTAAAAAAAAAAAAAAAAAAAAAAAAAAAAATCCCTTTAACAATTTCAGAAATGCATGCAAACTAAATGATTTGTAAAAATGTTCTTTAAAAGGAGACATTTTAGTTTTTCTTCAGCAGTGTGTTCAAGTTACTTGTATTAGAAAGTTCAACTAAATTAATAACAAATGCTAATATGTCTCGTGTTCTCCCCGCCTTTTCCTTCGCTTAAAAATCAAAAGTTCTAATAGAATTATAACATGTGGGTATCTGAATGAGTGCCTGTATAAAGCTACCAAACACAGCAATACAGATCATAAAATCAACAACTACAGGTTTGTAAGTGCAAATCTGCTTTGGGTAAATAATGAAGACTATTGTTATGAAGGGTTTGCAGGAATATTTATATACAAGCAAATTTATAAGAAAATCACAAAGCGGTTGAATTCTTGACAGTAAGGAATTCAATGCAGAAAATAGTTTTGACACACACACACACACACACACACACACACACACACACACACACACACACACACACACACACATATATATATATATATTGATAATAGTGGGACAATCGATACGTACCACACAACTGTTTAATTTATCAATCAGGAAATATGACATTAAACGTGAGTAAGGCAAGGAAGTGGTTAAAAGCATGACAAAGAGAAAACAGAGTGGTGCTGATTTTAATTTGCTAACTAGGGAGGCTCCACAGGGATCAATATTAAGTCCAACAGTATTCTCGATTTTTATCAAATCGCTGATCATGAAATTAAGAGTTTAATATTTAAATTTTCAGTTGAATCAAACTAGAACGGTAATTAATACTGACGGATGAGACTATTTGCTTCAGGTAGATTTACAGAGAATCTTTCATTGGTCTGAAAAATTGCAATTAAGATTCAACAGCTTTTGAAATGTCACATACTTAGCCTAGGTAGCAAAGCCAAGGGTAACTTACTATTTGAATAATAACTTAAAACTGTGGAAGATGAAAAGACCTGGGAATAGTAGTGCAGTCCAATAGAAAATTTCTAAGCAATTCAGTAAGGTAGGTAAGTACTGGACTGTTAAAGGGATGAGTAATTTGTTAATAGACCCAAAGATGCAATTAATCCTCTATATAAAACAATAGTTAGGGCCCATGTATTCAAGTTTGAAGTTTCGATCTTGGAATGGATATATACTGGACAAAGAGAGTAACCAGTTGATACCTTGAATGAGCGTTTGCTCTTATGAAGAAAACTCTTCGATTTCAAACCTTAGAGACAAGTCGAAAGGAAGGTATTTGATTGAATCAGAAAGCTATTTTAATATAAAACTGACAAGTAGGTTTTCCCAGGAATATAGTACAGTACTAGGGTACACAGTTTAAACTAATGAAGGGATGCACTAGGTTACACCTAAGAAACTATTCTTTTAATTAACAGTAGTCAACTGGAATAGGTATTGTAATGGCGGATACCATAAACAAATTTAAGGTCTCCCGGGGCAAGTATTTGGAACGCAGTTTAGTGTAAATGGCATTTCTTGCATTTTATCCCATTATATACAACAAGAGATGTATACAGTACATCTCTTGTACTGTGAATAAAAATATTATTGATGAATAATAGTTTTATTAGGCATAGCAGCTTCATTCATTGAGACATGATCCCCTGTCGTAAGTCCTCGACTCACGACAGGGGTTCACGTCTCAATCAGACAAACACATGGAGCAAGATTTTTCAAACTGCAGCTTTATTAACATGATTACCAGAGGATACGGAGGAAACTAGGTCAACAACAAATTCTTCAAATTCAGGGGGGGGGGCAAAAAAGTGAAAGCAGAAGTGGATTTCTTTAAAAATTTGTATATTACGTCCAACTTAGTATGCACAGATCTGACTTCTCTTTTCCGCATAAATTTCTTTCGTAAGTTCGGTGACGATGTAATAGGATGGGCCGCGTTCTAAATATGACTGACTATTTTTTTTATTATCAATAGCTGTCCTACTTAGTGGTTTTGTTTACTCAGACTACTTTGATTGTCAATAGTTACTCGCTAACCGCAATATTTTTATCGTGAAAACTTACCATTTTGATGTTTGAATGAGACCATCAATGAGACGTTGCTCTCGAGGATGTTTTTCTAGTGTTGCCTATCCGATTTTATAGAAATATGACAGACTGAAATTGATTAGAAGTTAGGAAATCATACATACAGAAGAATGTATGCATTTTGGTGTTGAATTTTGTTGTTCATTATTTTACTGTTTTTTGCAGTTCACAGTGTTACTGTATTTAATTATATATTTTTTTTGTTGTTTGTTTTTGTATTTTACTTTTTTCCAGACCAGCAGTTATTGCTATATTTATTTAGTTTTTCATGGCTGGTGATAGGAAATAGTTAATAAAGAGTATGGGCATGCAATGCGAGGGTTTTCTCCCCCACATTATTTGTTTGCGATTCCTTCGTTTCGCAAACATTTCTCTCTCACACACAGCTACACTTAAATACCCCCCCCTCTTCCTACAGACACAATCTTCTAGACTAAATAGCAGCATTATTTTTATTTTTTAGCTGGTCAGGAAGTTTCCCGGCGTGCTGTCTGTCTGTCCTATGTATATTACTAGCAGCCTGTCTGCAAAACTACTTTCTCTTGCTCCTCCATTCGAGATACAGCAGTAAGTCCCTACAGTGTTTATTATGCCCTAGAAGGGTGCTCACCCACAGTGCATGGAATAGAGAGTTAGGGTAAGAAGTGATTAGATATCTTACTCTTGAAACCAAACATGACAGCCACTTCAGGAACAGCAATAAGCATGGTTGCAGCGTTTCATCGGGCGATGAGTTATCTGCCAAAGAGTTCTAGATAGCATTTTCTTCAACTGGAGTACGTATGCCTTTATGGCAACAAGCTACACTGGATGAAGGAAAGGGTTAACATGAATTGAAGAGACTACATGAGGGATTGGCAATATTTTTTGGCTGAAGGGTCATTTTGTTAAAAGTAGCATTCAATTTAATATTTCAAGTGCCAGACCTGGAAGAAAAAAACGAAATAATTCTAGAAATAAAACTGGTATTTCTGATTTAAATTGATTATAGGCGTGTTTTTCCTTGAAGTAAAAGTTTAAATAGACATACGCTATCTTCCAATTCTTTTAATTGAAATAAATCGATTCTATGACGAGTCCCTAAACCTTCTTAAAGATAGCAGGATGCGATTCCCCAGGCTATATGTTACTAGGCGGCATCACAACCCCTTGAGGTGGTCTTATTATACCAATTTATGCGAGCATCGTTTAGTCACTCAGTTAAAAATAGTAACGTTTGAAAGTTACTATACGGAGTGAAAGCGCGCAGGAGATGTAAAAGTCGTTTTTAAGTACAGAATAAAAATAATCCTAAGAAAGAACCTAAGCTGAAGCAAATGGCGATGATCTTTTCTTTCAATCAATTTATTCTACCAGTGTGTGTGCACTATCCTCCAGTTCTTTTAATTATATATATGTATGTTTGCCGATTAAGAAGATGTAATATGATTCCAGGTTTTAACAACACGTTGCGTAGGAAGGGAACTTATTAGCCAAAGCCAATTTATTTTACCTCCAATCATTATACGTTCAAGTCCAAAGCACGCCAAAAATAAGCGAACCTCCCCCTTTCAACTAGTTCTCCCGCTATACGACTGACAATACCATATCGAAGCTGCAAACACAATCATTGTGAAATTTCAGGTCTTTTGAGCTGAAACTAAGGAAAGAAGAAAAAGAATTTCAATGTATCATAGGTCTGATTTCTTCCTTCCTCAAAAATGCGGACGATTATCATTGGGATCATGTTTGTTCTGTCTGTATTTTAGGACTATCTACAGCAGTGCTTCCAATTTGAGCGTTACCGTCCTTAAGTGGGAGTTTTTTTGAAACCTCACAAGGAGCCGGTGGTGGAGTGGAGAGAATGTTGAAGTTTTGTTATGAATTCATGCAGTTCACTTCCATTCTCCCTCTTCTTACGCCTAATTTTTAGACATAACTTTATAGGAATAAATGACGTTATATGGAGTATCGCTATATTAGCCAGCTTGGATGACCAATTGAGGAACATCACCTCTCTCCAATCAACAAGCACTGGATTCATATCAACTACAGATACGGTTCTTTGTGAATGTCTTAAAAGTGATAGACGATTTTTATCGCCTGATGCAAAGCCACCAAGCTGTTTCTTGAAAACCTGAAGGGGCTTGAAAAATTACCATATGCGTGTGCTTAAGGGTCAAAGCTGTATAACTGAGAGGAGACCTCCACATAGCCTTTAAAGGAATACAGAGAACCAGGGCTTCCGACCTAATGTCCAATCACCACTTTCTCGTGGTGCACCCTGTTGGGTATCTACCTGGATACTCAACGAAACGAGGATGGGCTGGCAATTTGGCATTTAGACGACCAAATTGTATTTTTATTGGCTTAAACCAATATACAAAATGGTGGTACAACATGACAAAATTTCATGCCGGCTAAGGCGTCACTTGGTTAAACAAGGCCCCCGTTGTTTTCGCCAGGGAACCAGGGTGAGTAGCGAAAAGTCAGCAACGGGAACAAATCTGAAAACACACTCCAACTCAACATCACCAGAGTTAAAGATCGGTACTATCACCATAAGAAGCCTGAATGCCAAAGAAATGGAGTTAGCTTAGGAATTAGATGAGTACCAGATCGACATGATAGGGGTGACTCAAACAAAAAAAAGACAAAAACTGGTGAGATCTTTCTGAGCAATAAATATAAAATGTTATATTCAGGCAATGACAACCAAGAAAAAAAAAGAAGTAGCCATATAATTCAACACTAAATACGAGGCTAATTTTCTTCAATGGCAGGCAGTCTCAAGTAGAGTAATGTGGGCAAATATCACAATGGGGAACTGGACAATGAGACTTATTTGTGCCTATGATCCCACAGAAGGTTCTACTAAGGTAGAAGTGGAGGAATTTTTTGAGGCTTTAGAGAAAGCAACTGACACAATGAAAAAGGAAAAGTTGGTCCTTGTTGGGGATCTAAATAGCAGACTAGGGAATGATTGTCAGACATATAAAAATATTTTGGGAAAATTTCGAGAAAGGAACAAAGTTGATAATAATGGCAAATACCTGTTGGATTTCTACTCAGGACGTGGACTAGTTATTACCAACACAATGTTCCAACATAAAAAATGTACACAAATTCACATGGAGAGAAGAGGCAAGGAATAAGAAAAGTCTCATTGACTATGTTATTGTTGATAGTGATATTTTCTCCCTGGTGCAGGACACCAGAGGTTTGAAATTGGAAGTGATCACTATTTAGTCGTGAGCAGGATAAAATTGAATTGCATACTGAGAAGAATTACATGTAAGAAAGTTTTAAAGATAATAAAAGTTGAGCAGCTCTCAGATGTGAACTGTAGACTAAAATATACAAAGATTATTGAAGAAAAAATGAAAGGGTTTGAGAACAGGAACCAAACCTTGGAGATTCAGTGGCAAGCCTTGAAGAAATCCCTGATTGATTCAGCCAAAGAGGCATGTGGTGAGGTTGTCTGCAAGGATAGAAAAGTCAGAACTCCATGATGGACACAGGAAGTTAAAGAAGAAATCATATCAAAAGGTTCCTGGCAATAAGTCAGCTTTTGCTCTTAGAGAATACAGAGACAAATGTAGGAAAGCTAAACACTGAGTAAAAATAGATAAACAAAAGTCATGGAAGGACTTTGGCAAGAACATAGAAAATAAATATCAAGAAGGTGGTAAAATATTCTGGAGGTTGTTGAAGAAACTTAGGAATGGAGGAAAGAGTGATGTAAGAGGAGTTAGAGATGATAAAGGTGATATGAAAACGGGAGAAAAATATATCCTTGAAGTATGGAGTAATTACTTCGAAAATTTGCTAAATGAAACAAGCAGTGATAGCACAGTGGTAAAAAACACTCAACAAGCATACAGTCAGGAATACGTATCCATACTTGAAGTAGAAAAAGCCAAAGGCTTGAAATGTGGAAAGGCAGCAGGAGTAGATGATATTATTATTATTATTCGTGACACCTCCAAGGAGTCCGAAGACTCATCGCGGGATATTCGACCAGAAATGCTGAAGTATGGTGGTATAAAAGTCTTACAGTGCTGCACTGCATAGTTCAGAAAGCCTGGACAGAGGGACGAATTCCCGATGATTGGAGTAGAGCTCTCATAGTACCCATATAATAAAAAGGGAAATAAAATTGAATATAGAGGTATTTCCCTACTGAGTGTTCCTGGTAAGATTTATGCAAGTATACTTGAGAAACAGTTGAGAAGAATTGTGGAAGAAAAGTTTTTAGTCGAGAAATCATGGGAATATAATAAAGATCTGTATTTAAGTTTTGTCGATCTGGAAAAGGCATATGACAAGGTGCCAAGAGAGAAGCTATTCAATACGCTACAGTTATATGGTGTCAATGGGGCATTATATAAAGCAATACTTAGTCTTTATTTGAGTTGCAAGTCAGCAGTTAGAATTGAAGGAAGATCGTTGAGTGTTAAATCTGGTGTGAGACAAGGATGTACATTATCCCCTCTCTTATTCATTATCTATATGGATCACGTTATGAAGGAAAGTGGTATTAAACATGATATCAAAATTGGAGATGTTAATGTCAGCTCTTTGCTTTGACGATGCTATACTGCTAAATAAATCCGCTACAAGTCTGCATAATGTCCCTGACTACATTGAATAACTGTTGTAATAGATATGGTATGACGGTAAGCAATAACAAGACAAAGACAATGAAAATAAGAAGAATCACTGAAAATGTCAACTGCATTGTGAATGGAAAACCTGTGGAACAAGTAAAACATTTCAGCTACTTAGGCACGATTTTTAGTGAAGATGGTAAATTAAATATGGAAATAGACAACAGAATCAACAAAGTTGGTATGGCAGGAAGTCAAATGAATAAATTCATATGGAATAAGACAGAAATTAGTCGGAACACTAAATTAGCTGGATACAAGACGGTGTTCAAACCAGTTTTAACTTATGGATCTGAGAGCTGGGTCAGAAGTAAAACCCCAGAGACTAGAGACCGCAGATATGAGAGTCCAGAGAAAGATTAGAGGCGTGAACAGATGGCATCAATGGCAATATCATATTGAGAACGAGAATATTTGGAAAGAACTTGACGTTGTCAGCATCCAGGAATTCGTTAACAGAGCTAATCTCAGGTGGTATGGACACTTGAACAGAATGGGCGAGGAAAGATCAGCAAAACAAGTGTTCTCTGCCAGGTTGGCAGGAAAACGACCCAGAGGAAGACCAAGATATAGGTGGATTGATACGGTGCAAAGTGCCTTAGACGATAGAAATATAAGATCTGATAATGTTGGCGTCTTGACAAGTAACAGACTGATTTGGAGGAAAATTGTAGATAGGAAGTTAGTAATGATGTAAATTTTTCATGTAGTACTATCATATCCTGTACACCCCTTGAGGGTACATTGCAGGAATTTGATGATTATCTCTAGAGGAGGTAAACCGAATTATCTAACCATAGCTCCCACAAGGTTCTAAAATGTAGAAGTTTCCAATCTTTCGTGGGTGGATTCACATAAAAAAAATAATTTGACAAACCTCTCAAACGATTTCATAATATGTGGCGCTTGGAAAGCCATAAGCTTTCCAAGCCCCATACACTACTGGCGCAATTTTTGGAAACATTTCCAAACAGTGCCAGACAATAAAATTTCTGGTACTGTGTTTAGTTCCTTTGTCATTTGTCTAAATCAAATCTGCGTCCTTCCGTAAGTCAGTTAGTAAGGAGGATACCCCTTGATTTTAAAAACCTGGATTCGAATCCCATTGAGGACTTTAAAACCCTTTATAAAGAGATAGGCAATTGAACGCGAGTTAGTTGATCTCATTCATACTAGAAACAGGGTTTTTCTTTCTGAAAAATACAGACAAACCGGCCTGAGAATACACGTAATGAACAGCTATAATATACCAGCCTCATAGTCACAGTTCAAATCAACCCACTATATGCTTGATCTGGTAGACAAGTAAAAGCTTGACGCCCGTTGTTTACAGTAAGAAATAACCCGACTGTGTTGTTTTGAGTTATCGAAACAATAAGGAGAGTTGAAAATCTCGAGTTTCCAGAAGGGGAAAGTGTGCATGGGCACATCACACTTCGATGTGATGAAACAGAGGAACCTATTTCATCACAAAAGTCTGGTACTAAGAGTTGGTTCTTAGACTGAACAAAATATATATAGCAGACCCCTAACTTCTATATGCTGTTGACAATTTGCTCATGGGCAAATTTCTTATGGATGATGTGTTCGCTAATGAACACAGGATGAACATGGACTTGCTTTGGGATATTTCTTTGGTTTTGGCGACAGCAATTTCCATCCATCCCCTTCTGTCTTTGGTTTCAAGATCAAACTGAAAATATCAACATGCAACATGAAATCCTATCATGTCTCTTTAAAACTCCGTCAGTTCCCTTCTCGCAGCTATTTCACCCGAACACAGTTGCAATGACTTGGTAGCATCATATTTCTCCAGCACACACACACACACGACGCTACAGGAATAAGATTTAACCACCCTATTCCGTCGGATTTGGTTAAGAAAGTCTGGAAGGTAAAGTGTAGGACTATGCGTGAGCGTGAATGAAGAATGTATCAAATGAAATAATCGAAAATATGACGAAACTAGTACTTTTTTTTTTTTTTTGAAATAAACAAGACCAAACACTGAATAAATCAGCCCACCAAAAGAAGAGAGGAGATCTTAGTGGGCGAACAACATCTCCCGTAATAAGACCATCACAAACATGGATATCTATGCGGAATTCGAACCCAAAGTCTGATTATAGACCAATACGTTAACCACTCGGACAACTAAACCGGCATTTATACCAAATGCTTTTCTGGAGGCAGGCACCACCTCAGATGTCCTAGCAATATTCTGAAGTTTCGCGGATTTGATTCTATAGGCACAGAAGAAAAGTCACATTTAGAACGATAAAAAGTATACCGAATTTTTTTTTTTAAGGGGCTAAAGAGACAGCTATGGATGTGAAAGTCAACCCAAGAAAAGAAAAATTGAGGCAGTCACCTCAGTACATGCCGTATCTACATTCTTTATACAATACAAGGTATCATATCCCCCCCCCCAAAAAAAAATCTTTGGATTTCTTAGCAGCAATAGACTGCGCAAATATATTTCTTAGATAATATGCCTTGATGATAACAACACCGTGGGCAATGGAATGCGGGAATGAAGTGGTATTCGGTGGACGTGTTAAAAGGATAGTCATCGTAAGTATGAGTGGTTGTAAACTATGTATGTGTAAATCGAGGATGAACTGTTTTTCATTTCCTAATTTGCTGTTTAGATCCGGCACTAGAACCAGCTTTTTTTTTTTTTTTACTCTCTCTCTCTCTCTCTGCCACGTGCCTGCCCTCCCTAATGAATAATAATAAAAAAAAACCCTCCATTTTTCTTAGGAGACCTTCTTTGAATGTTGGGTTTTGAATTATAGCTGAAGCAACTAAGGCCACGAGGCAGTGATTATGTTTGTTCAATTGCGTGTGTTCTTTTGGTCAATTTGTCCATTTTGAGGAACGAAAAACCAGAGTGGAATGGATTTCCCTTCCACTACGTGCGAGACTGGTCAACCTACTTTCAAGGCGAAAAGTCCCTCTAGAGCAGGGGGTCGCCAAACTTCTTTGCCCGTCGACCCCTTCAAGAGTTTCTCGACTTTTTATCGATCCCCTTTATTTTACTATAACGTAATTTTAATATTACCTAATGTGTTCATGAATTTTAGAACTTTAACGCCCACTTGTATGTCGATGCGCAAAAATGAGACTCGGTTCGAATACTTGTAAGTATAAGTAAATAAACAACCGCGCACGTGTTACAATCTCGCTCCTGCCGCGCCGGGAACCACCAACATCCGTTTATTGGTAAATACGTCATTTTGGCTTACTTGATTGGCCTCCATAACTATTTTCATGGCCTTGCTCCATCTTACAGGTCCTATTCATGTCAATGTTCCCACGATTCACTCTTAATTGCGTTGTCATTCAGGATGGAGTAATCCAAGTTAACCGAATTAAATATTACCCGTACAATGATGTCTTATATTTTTCTATCGACTCCCAATCGACCACTGTCTAGAGGTTCTCCGCATCCAGGCGGGATCGGGCTCAGGTCTTACAATCAAAGAGCATTCTTGTTATGGGCTAGGTTATGTAGGAATACAGACACTTCTGTGGGAATACAGGCACAAGTAAAACCACATTGTCCAGTTTCTCATGTTGAAATTTGCTCACACTACTTGAAATTGCTATTTGGTGAGTTTATCTGCATGCATAATTTTGAATGTTACAGATGCTCCTTTTCCTTGATTGCAAGAAAAACAAACAAAAAAGTTGAATTTTCTATTGTCGATATTTTCATTGCTTTCGCGAAACCTATCAAGATGTCTCTGTCAAACTGACATTATACTTCTGTAAAGCCGATGAGTGTGTGTGTGTGTCAAAAGTTATAGCTTGATTATGACACATCGACTGATTTTTAGATTGTTTTCTAGACATGTAATTTTGCTACTACAAATGATCTGATTGAAACCAAAATTGAACAGATTCAAAAAATAAATAGTTCAGAATTTATTAATATCAGCTGAATAATAATTTGAGCAATTAAAATGATCGAAATGAAACAAGGACCGTACCAAATGGTCATTTTTCAGTGATCCGAAATCTTAAATTTCATCCAGCAGAGTGACATTTATTGCAATATACAATTTCAACAAGTTAGTATCCCTGGAAATGGATGAGCTGAAACAAAAACAAACGTGAATGACTAGAAAATTTTGAAATTTGGTATTTGAAATCATTACTTCTCAAATTTTATACATATTTTATATAATACACATTCATGGCTTTTTTCGAAACTTCACGACCTGGTGACAGCATTCTTCGCAAGATCCGAGGTCAGCGATAGTTCCCAAAGAAGCTAAATGGGGCAACTCAATTAACTGTTTATACAATATTATGTTTATATCATATACATAGTCTCATAAATATAAAAATATGAAATTGTGTTAGGAAAGACGTATTTCTTGAGAAGCCCTCTAATTGTGAATGTATATGTTTTTAAAAACATTAATATCTTTATAATCATATTCAAAAAGAAAGACGAGGACAGTTTGTACAATAAATAAGTGAACTACTAACCAGCATGTTTCGCTATTTAAAACTAATAGCGTCTTCAGGAAGTTAAGAGCCAAAGAAATATACAATAAGAAAAAACTCTGGATGCTCTTAACTATAATTATATTAAAAACAATTTAAACATAAAAGAACATTTAAGTCAAGAGAATCATTTAACACATGAGCTGTTAGCAATTAATTTTAATCACAGCTTTTAATAGTTGCTAGAAAATGACTGACATGCTAGATGATTGTTTGAGACACTTCCAAATATCACGTAAGATGAGGTTTTTGGTTCCTAGTGAACACATTTTGAGACTGCTTTTAACTTCAGTGGATTATTTTGAAGTCAACGAACAGGAGTCGAGGAGTTCCCCAGCTTGTATTGTATATTTATCTACCTTTTAATTTTCTGAAGAGGGTACAGTCATCCCTCGACTTACGTCCGTGATCCCATAAGGGAATAACATTTTCGAGTATACTTCGAAAATTCTTCGAACAAGATGCAAGCGAGCGTTAAGTAAAAAGGTTTCTGTTTAGGAACAATGCACCTTGAGTAGTGCAACAGCGCATTCAGCGGCACCCGGCACGTGTCTTCAACGGTTCCTCTGTTGATTTTGTGTTTGAGAAATAGGTTATTTGTGTATTTATCCGCAATATTTTGTGCAACATGGCCCTACACGCCCAATCTAGTGAAGAATCACAGAAAAAAGAGGCGAGCAATTGATCTTGAAACGAAGTTATAAAGCAACATGAAGCTGGTAAGCCCGTCAATACGATCGCACATGATTTTGGATGGTCTCATTCTGCAGTGACGACCATTTTGTAAAATAAGGATAAAATTGTAGAGGCTGTGAAAGGATCTGCTTCCATCAAATCGACGATAGCGACAAAGCAATGACAAGGTCCTATCGGTGATATGGAAAAGCTACTTGCATCATGGACAGAGGACCTGAACCAAAAGTGCATACAACTTAGCACTATGACCATAACCGCTAAGGCATTAATTCCCTTCAATATGTTGAAGGCGAAAGCAGGGCCCGATTACGACTTCAATGCTTTTTCAGATTGTCTATGAGATCCAAGCAGCGTTTGTGCTGCATAATGTGAAAATGTATGGTGAATCTGCAAGTGCCGATGAGAAGGCAGCCAAGGAGTTTGTGAAGAAGGAGGAAAATGCCCGATCGGATATTCATCCAGAAAAAGCTAAAAACCTATGCCTGGTTTCAAAGCTCTTAAAGACCGTATTAATCTGTTAGTAGATAATGTGGTATAAAATGAAAATATTTGTGATATGGTACAGTGAGAATCCACGAGGCTTCAAAAACATTAGGAAGCATACTCTTCCAGTTCATTATCGGAGCAATAAGAAGTCGTGGATGACTAAAAAATTGTTTGAGGATGCCTTAATCAACTGTTATGCGAGTGAAATGGAAAGCTATTGTGTGAAAGAAAATGTAGAATTTAAAATTTTATTAATTCTAGATAATGCTCCAGGTCATCCACCTTACATCGGTGATCTTTACCCCAAAATCAAGATCATGTTTCTCCCTCCAAACACTACTTCAATGATCCAACCGATGGATCAGTGAATTCTTGCAGTGTTTAAGGCTTAATATCTACGGAGAACTTTTTCACAAGCCATTTCTGCCACTGAATGAAATGATCAGATTTTCATGCATTTCTGTAAAGCATTCAATATTTATCATGCTATTAAAAATATTGCTGTGGCTTGGGACAATGTGACCTCTCAATGTATGAGTGGCATATGGAAAGTGACATTAAAAAGGTTTGTGCACGATTTTGGAAGTTTTGACAAAAATGACGACCTTTGAAAACTGAGTGAAAAAATAGTGGGCCTAGCAAACAATCTCAAAGTGTATGATGATGACATAATTCAACTCAAAGAAAGTGCCCGTGAAGAACTGACCAACGAAGAATTGGTCGAGCTAGAGGAACAAGGTGTTGCAGAAGAGGAAGAACGAGAAAAAGAAGAGGGAAAAGAGAAACAAGAATAGGTAGTTAAACAATTCACTGAAGGGTCTTGCAGAAATGTTTTCTGCAATTAGGCTGAAGACATGGACCACAATGTTGAACGCTACTTATTATTAGAAAGGAAAGTACATGATGTCTGCTTGCTATAAACAAATTTATTATGAAAAGAAGAAGAGGAATAAGCAAAGCACATTGGACATTTTCGTCAAAAAAAAAAAGTTACACCAGAAGAGCCGCAGCCACTTGGTCCTTCACATAGGGAAAGTAATGAAGATGTGACTGTGGAGGAAGATTTGGTGATTTCTCTGTTTTATTGTGGCAGTGACGCACAGTACAGTTTTATAAGGTTTAAAAATTAAAATGACTGCATACTTATTATGTTTAAGTCCCTAACTCCTATAACTCCGTTGATTTAGTGTATCGACTTACGTCCTGCCGGATGGAACGGAACCCCAACGTAAGTCGAGGGACGACTATATTAGTTTTCAATAGCGAGAGCCTGCATATTTTCGTATATTTTAATATTGAATACAATAGCAAAATATACGAAAAATCTTACATTTATGTCATATGTGGAAAAAACCTTCACTTGGAAATTTGTTTAATATACCTAAGGATTCCATGCTTCAATATATTATATTACGCATCATGAGCTACAGAATCGGACGAACTACGGCAAATATAACTGAGAAGTCCTCTCTCACTGGGACATTTCATTTTAAATATCAATCATGATATTACGGGTCTTAAGAAATGAGAGATTACTGAACCGTTTCACAAGGAGCTTGAAATCTGCGGACTTCTGTATTATATGTTTACTTCTTATATAATGAATGTAATTGTTAATGATATAAACCTTTATCTCCCTCGATGAGTCTTTGACTCCATGTGAGTTAATGTAAAAATAATAATAAATAATTTTATCAAAGCTCCTTATGAAACAGCCAAAAATCTACAGGCAAACAGAGTTAATGCGAGACGATGTCGATTTCCTTTTTTTAAAATCACAATGAAGAGCGTTTTAAAGATTTCCGTAAATCTTTCGAAAATAATATTTCGTTTCACTCATGCCATTTTTACTGATTTTACAGTATTGCTCTGAAGTGTTAATCCAGATCCTTTCGCTGCGATATTCAACAAATGATGGGTGAATTACATTGTGTTGTTTTTTTTTGTGCGTGTCCGTGGAACACTATTCGAATCTACATAAGTTGTTAACAAGCTGAAAATACGGAAAGTCAGTAAATCTTATTATACCACTTAATATGAAACTCAATTAAATGTGACAATACAAGTGCGTCACATGAACGCAGTCTTGTTGTCAAGATTTCTTCCTCTAGTATTAAGATTTCGCAATGGACAAAATTGTTCGTCATCCTGTTTCCAAGGTCTTATTTACTTCATCTTAGGGCAATCTAAAGGAACGTAAACGTACCTGAATGACAATTTAAAATCTATGCCATATTTCCTCTAGTTGTTTCAAAACCGACCACACTGCTTTTAAAATTTCCACACCCATCAGGGAAGTTATTTTACTTACTTTTGCTGGTATCGAAGAATCGTCCTTGCTAAACTTCGACTGAAGAAACATCGAACAACTTAATTATAGTTTCTTTTGAATTGACTAAATCGCGAAATGTGATTTAGTGGCAATACATTCAAAATAAGTTAGAGTTTAAATGAACAATCATAATTTTCCTAATTTATTTTTAGGCACGTTTCATAGTAATGCATAGCACATATATATACCATTGCTTTATTAGCCATATGCATAATAACATACACAGGCTTGCCATAAATACTATTACGACTTCCACACACTCTCTGTTGCCCATAGAATTGCGCGAGCCCGGTTCCGTTAGTGGCGTTGTGCACAGCCAACATTCGAGTGTTTATCAATAGAGAAAGTTGTCTGGCTGTACGGGTTAACATGAAGTGGAGAGATTATGAGAACCATGTAGCTGTGATAGCACTTCACAACGTTGCAATGCAGCCACCTGTTATTTTCAACACGCTAAAAACACTGGGGATCAGTAGATTTTGTGTTTCGGACAATTGACCATTATAACGATACAGAAGATGTATCTGATCCCGTGGTCGACCTGATACAGAAGATGTATCAGGTCGCCCACGCTGCGTTAGAACGCAACAGCTTGCAAGGACTGTGAAGGCACGCCTCCGCCGTAATCTTCTGAAAATGCAGAAAGTGATGTCGCGAAAGATGGACGTTTCGCAGAGAACGATGTCCAGAACAATAGACACAAAGATGTTCTCTTCACTGATGAGATTTTCACCATTGAAGAGTCGTTTAATCGCCAAAACGATCGGATAGCTGTCCCGGATGGTCGCACAGCACATGCCATAGCGCCCTTTCAGAACGGTCTCCCACCACACCAAACCATCACTCCACGTCAATGATGGTTGGTGTGGTGTGGTGGGAGACGTATCGGGAGGTGGGGTATCCAAGTTGTATTTCTGCAAGAAATGCAACTTGTGCCAGGATCAAGACACCCTGCTGGAACATGTGTCATGGCCCCTGAACAACACCTTGTTTCATGGTAGGCAGTGGACCTTCCAACAGGACTCAGCCCCTGAACAACACCTTGTTTCATGGTAGGCAGTGGACTTTCCAACAGGACTCAGCCCCTGAACACAAGGAGAGGACTATACAACAGCAGTGGGAGGCGAATGTGCCCGAACACAAATTGGCCAGACGGCCAATCAAATGGCGATATGTGAATCCGTTGGACTTCAAATTGTGGTCAGGACTTGAGAGAGTAGCCTTCAGATTCTTGAAGTATACTTCAAGATGTTGAAGGCTACTCTTTGGAGAGTGGCCTTCAACATCCCAGCATCGCCAGCCTGAGGTGGATTTGGAGCGAGCAGTGACAATGCTTCCGTTGAAGGTTGTATGTACCGCCATAAACATGTGGCCTCACAGACTTCGGGCGTGCGTGAAGGCAAAAGGGAGACATTTCAAACATTGAGTGCTATTATATGCACGTTATACATGTGGTTTGTATGTGTTGAAAGCTGTAAATGATTTACTGATCGATTCAAGGTTTATGCAATGTTCAAGTTGTAACAGTATTTATGGTTAGACTAGGTATATTAACCACCAATAAATTTGCGGGAATTCCAACAGACTATTCTAATAACGTCAGAGGTTCTTCAAGGAGACGGTCGTGACACTCTTGCACCCATCTTCAAACAGCTCCCTTACAATCCGAGTTTATAAATTTCACATAATCTACAAGTGTCCAAACTCCAAGAACTGATTTCTGCAGATTCTAGTCTATCAAATCTCGACTGAGCAAGGTTTAGTTTAATCCTATCAAAGAAAGACTTTCCCTGTTTATAAATGGCTGTTGTTTATGAATGAATATTCAAGAGAAATGTATCCACGTGTCAGTATACGAAACCAGTTCTTTTATTACGGAAATCCAAGAAGAAAAGATCAATTGACGTAAGTAAAGTTTCATAAAAAAAAAAAGCAGTCAGTTGGTGAAACTGACTGTTTTTTCTGTTGAACTCAGATGGATCATAAACATTTCAAGTCAGAGTAGCCAACACGTCAAACTTTGGGACAATCCGCCTATGAAGCGTACTAGGTCATCAGATATGACATAACTACTTCGAAATCTACTCTATTAGCTCTCAGATAAAAAGAACAAGAAAACAATTTTGTCAATATATATATATAAAGCTTGTCCTAAATAAACCAGAGATAAAATAACTTTGCTATGACTTGCAATGGATGGACAAAAACCTTAGTGAGAAATCAGACTTTTTTGGCCATGGTAACAATTTTTTTTAAGCGAGGAGGTAGTGTCACAGTGGGCGATAAAATTCATCTGCTACTTAAAGACAAATATCCATGCTTAAGGCAGGATGGATTCAAACATTAAGCCTGCTGGCTCAAGAGCAATTATATCTCAACTACTCGGCCAACCAGGTCGACAAACTCTTATTAGCACTTAGCAAATCTTCGGTTAAAATTGTGTCATAAAAGCCTATGAAAATTCCAACTCTTGTTGCTATCTCACCTACAATTAATTGTTTATCATTTTGTATTAAATTACACAATTTAGGCATGAATCGATGCTGATACAGGGTGCGGATCACCTTCGATTAGGGTTATTTACTTCTCTGAATCGGCGGAACCCCCTCAAAGACTTTTTTAAGTCACAATATAGAACTGCCATGTGCTGTTTTGAATAAATTATACTTCATTAGCTGTTTCCGTAAATGTTAAGATAAAAACCAATTCATTAATTCATATCTACATATACGTAAAAGTGATCACTAAACAAAAAAACTTGCTTTCCAAAGTAAATGACTGTCAATGCACAAAGGCTAAAAGCCTGACTTACCCTACCTGAACCTGCCCAGGCATCTCCTGTACAATAGTAACAAGAGTGCAGTTTGCGTCGAAATATACATCAAAATCGTATGATAAATGCCCAAAGGTAAAGTGTTATTTCCATTCCGTTATCACATCTTTAAAAATGAGAATTATATTATAGCTTTGTTTTTAATTTACGGCGAAAAAACTAAGACTTATGTCGTCTCAAATTGCGTATGTTCCTCTGGTCAGTTTCAGTATTACAAGATGAAAACAGTATCACCGTATTTATTGTTAATTTTCCAGTTGTTCATAAATTTCTGTAAAATAGAGATATCACACACAGTCTCCCATGAAAAATATGCCAAACTTCAGGGTTGATATCTTGAGTACTTTTAGATAAAACATGAGTCCAATAGTCATTTCACGATTTGGACTAACTGTTTGTGATCTACTTCTCGAAACTTGTGATAATAAAGTATACTGACATTCACTTAATTTACTTTCTGTTTGCCGTTTAAATAAGTGTGACTGTTAACGAGTACCAATGGTAATTTCCTGACAGTAACATCGTTTCAAAATAGCACGTGACAAATATTCAGTGATTATTTGTCTTGAATTTCATTATTTGGAATGCAATAAAGTAAACGGCGCTCAATACCATCTGGGGGGGGGGGGGAATACCATTATGATGAGGAAAGATTTTAATGAACTTTCATCGTTCTTTCCTTTTTGTTTTACGCTCGTGCGTAGACCATGCAGACTTTCGAAATCAGATCTGACGGAATAAGGCAGTTGATTCTTGTTTCCATAGTATTGTATACCTGTAAATTGTGTGCATTCTTCTGGCGGGTTTGTCTGTTTCGTGGGATTAAAACCCGAGTTTCCGGGAAGAAGAAGAAGAAAAAAAAAAAACCTGACACATCCATACAATACCAGCTAACTCACCTTCAATTAAAAAAAAAAAAAAAAAAAAAAAAAAAAAAAAACCTTGATATAAGGTCATTCGTGTCCTAGGCGGGATTCGAACTCGGGTCTTTCTAAACAAAGACTCCTTTTGTTGTCAAAAGCTTGAAAAATCCTAACAAGTACATTTTGTTCACCAACGTTTACTCGAGATAGTGATTAATATTCATAATAAAGTTATGGAGTGATGAAAATGTTCATTCAACAGCAGAAAGGAATTTCGGTAAATACATGACGTGATCTTCATGAAACCCATTAATTTGAGAAATGCATCCTTTTGGGAGAGGGAGGGATGAGCTGTCAAGCTTTCTTTATCTATAGGGGTATGATTTTTTTCTGAGTTTCGCATTATCTGAATCACAACCACTAGATTAATGGCTCTTATTCCTGGCCAGATTTTCGATCTAAATCCTTTAGATATCTGGTGTCCAACCGCACAGCGCTATCCACATGCAGCTAAAAAAAAAAAAAAAAATGATTTGTGGTGAACTGCGTAAAAGATTTTTTTTAAAAAAATCTTTAATAAAAGTAATACCTTTATGACTTGAATACGCAAGCCTACCATTATCACCGCCTTTTGCGCGCTGTATCATTTCATTTTGAATGCCCACCTCTGGAGGCCATGGCTTTACACAATTAAATATTGCACTTGTTCAGCTGTTATACAGCTTTACGATTATCTCTGAGAAACTGCAATTATATTTTGAATTTGATAAGCAAACCTGTAAAACACTAAATCTAATTTGATATGAAAAACTTGTAAACTGCTAAGTATTATTAACTGATTTGTCAAATAGTACGTATGTCACGACGTCAGAATAGAACAAAAAACCTCTTTGTTTAGAAAGCATAAAGAGCCCATACTATCTTGAAAAAAAAAAAAAAAAACTTTGAAGAAGCAGAATATAACAGCAAGCGAAATATAGCATAATTATACTATAATTAATAATCCGATAATAGTCATTTCGAGGTATTATTATTATTATTGCACAAGTCCGATGACTGATCACGGGAAGCCCAAACTATCCAACAATATCTTTCGTGCTCTCCTTGACCTCACTGACAGACAAGATACAACAGACTGGCAACCCATTCCACTCATTCACTACTTTCCAAGCGAAAAATCCAGTCCTCACATACTCTTACTCAATTTCTAAGGATGACTATGTTTTGTCGCCTCTAGGCAAGTGCTGAACTATTTTCTTTACCTTATAAAACACTTTTAGTAATTTAAATGTTTCTATCATATTCCACAGACCACTCACTTGGTCACACGTCTCTTGATTCTCTCCACTTCCTAATCCTCAAGGAACCCAGGTGACCAGATTTGAACGCAGTAATCTAGATGCGGTCGCATCAAAGCTTTATTAAAGAGGCTTGATAACTATCTTATTTCTGCTTATTAGTGTGTTCTTAAATAACCAAGTAATGTTACGAGTTCAAGTTGACTTCTTAGCTCGTCATAATCACCTTTCCTGTAGTTCGTTATACCTTATTTCCAAATGAAAATTCCACTTTTCAACTTCCCACGCAAGTAAAAACCGCACGATTGGTCTCCAATCGGAGGCAATGTGGCCAGCTTGGTTTATGTACAAATCTGACTATAATCAGATCCAGTACTCTTAAACTCAGGGTACCTACTAGATTCTTCTTATCTACTTAATATAAAAATGATATAGATTAAGTTATCAAATTCTTCTTTGGACGATCTGTCACCCCTCCACCCCCCGTACGTACGCTGTTTGGTTCTTATCTTTCGCCATTTTATGGCGGTACAAAAGTATGCAATGTTTAGGATTAATAAGACAGCCGGATTATAAAAAAGTTATCCAAATTTAAATTCTTCATCCATACGAAAATGGATACCAGTACAAAAATTAACATATTAGGAATGAAAACGAAAAGAAAAAAAAAAGAAAAAGAAAAACTAGATCAACAACAGAAATATTGTCAAAGCGAAAAAGTGAGTGAGGCCTCAGGGTGAATCAGATAAAGTGTCGCCTAACTAGCTTAAACAACTGATACTATCTTATCAGTTACCTACGAATGAAAAAACATTTAAGCAATTCAAAGCAGCAATAAAAAGAATGTGCTAGTCACGTTACTTTTTTATTATTTTTTTATTTTTACAGGTACTCAAATCTAGACACTGATACAACTAGTATCAGTTTGAGATTGATACAATTCCCAGGTCTCGCTACAACGAAAATAAGAAATGATACTGCCAATCAATAGTTATAAATACAAGGTTACCGTGTACAATTTTTTCCTCCTACTTAAGTCAGTATGACAAGTGAAACTTCTATGTATTCCTGCAAAAGTGTATCAACATGCATGTACCGGCTTCTTCGTCGGGAGCTATTCAGAACAGTGGATTTTACAAACCCTTTCAGGAGAAAGAGAGAATATTTCGAATTCTGAAACATTTTCGTTGAAAACTGCAAGATGTTAAACTATTTTTGTTGCATTTTTTTATGTGCCAAACATAAATTTTTAATTATTTAAGAATAGTCCGCAACCATAATATATTAATATCACCCATTTTTATGACAACCTGTTCGAAGCCACAGTTCTGCAAAAACAAGGATTACAATAGTGCACTGAAATTAATAGGAGAAAACAGATGCATATTAGCATCTCATTTATAGAATTTTACGAAGTAACTCAATTTGTTCATGGCTCGGTGATCACCAAAATGCAAACTCATTTTGAGCGAGTATGACAACAGCCAGGAGAATTTTTCATGAAATAAAAAAATAAATATATAATAATCGTTCTAATAAAGCTACAATATACTCGTATATTAGTTTTTTTTTATTTAAATGTATCCGAGCTAGACAATAAAGGTTGCAAAACTTATAGCATATCAGAGGCAAGTAAAACTAAGAGCAAAGGAGGAATCCGTTGACGTGCATCAAGAACGGCTGAAATAGTCTTTGGACAGGACAGAGTCAGCGAGGCTATTCCAAATAACACAGGTATATGGACGGAGGGGGATAAATCAGTTCGGTAAATGTAAAGATGCACAATAAAATGATGGTGACCAACAACTGCTCGTATTCGTGCAGTCATGAAAGAAAGCATGGAAATCGCAACCAGTTCAGAACTATGCCCATGAAAATACCTACAGGAAATGCATAAGGCAGAAAAAGAACGTGTATCAGAAAGCGATTGGCGTGAATCTTGACCAACTTCTGAACATTTTATCAAGCATAATTAGAAAAGGTTTTAGTGCACTATTCTGTGTGGAAAGTATTCTAAGGATGGATAAATTAAGGAGTTATACTATCAGCAGGTGTTTTCCTGTAGTAACCTGTTGAGAGTATAACTCCTTAAAATAGGCAGGTTTAACTACGGCTGAAATGTGTGCGCCAGAAAAGGTTTAGAGGTGTAAGACAGCTAAAAAATTCCTATCTCCTTGCTATCCTTCAAGGGGTCGAGGACAGCTTTTTGAACTTCCCTGCTATCAAAGCACATCCCTTGCAACAACAACAACAAAAAAGTCTCGCAGTTTAAGGTATTGGTTATGGAAGATCCTGAAGCGTCTAATGACCGTGTACTACAGAATTTGTCAAATAACATAGTAATGAAGTGTACTATCATCAGCATAGCTGTGAATAGGAATTAGGGCCAGTGAGAGGTCATTTATATATATATATATAGGAGGAAGAGAGCGAGTAAAAGTACGCTGGGATACGCTAGCATCAATGGGTAAATCTGAGGAAATAATGCAATTACGAGGGAGGGGGAGTCGGTCCGGAAAGTTCCGATAACGCCTAGAACAAAAATGATATTAAAGCAACTGATATAACCACAAGAAAGAACATACTAGTAGCAGAGTTATGGAGGTAAGTTATGTTCTTATATTCTGTTTTTTTTTTTTTTTGTAATTATATCAGTTGCTTTAATCATTTTTGTTCTAGGTGTTTATCACAACTTTCAGGACCCCCATTCGTAACCATGACACACATTGAAATGGTATTTAAAATAGAAATGGCGGTGGAACAGACAATTCTCATGGATATAAATATGCAATCCCAAATTCAGACTTCTGCTCTAAATAAAGTTGGATTTAACGAGGAATTTTTTAAACCTTGACTTCTTGCACATCGGAAATCTTGTCTTAAAAAACAGTTGAAATACCGCTTATTGTCTAATAGCACAGCTGATATTTAAACTATTATAACGACAATTCTGCTTAACTAATTACTAATGCATACTTTTTTTTTTTTTTTTTTTTTACTGGAGGGAGCGGGAGGCGCGCTGTTTTTTTTTTAAATTTTTTTTGAATGTTCATTCCGGCTATGAAAGATTGAAAACATGTACATTAGTGTCACAGGTAGGTTAAAGAGATAATACGGGAATCTTGCTCCAGATTATTAGATACAGAGAGCACACATTGAACTTTATTTAAGGCCTACGGTATGTATGGTAGTATCTCAATACAGGACAATAAAATTTCTTTCCTTTTAAAGCATTTGACAAACATTCCTGCCACAGGTTGCTGGATGTAGATCAGAGTGACTATCTACTCCACGAACCAGCCAGACACGCGTGAAAAAAAAAAAAAAAAAAAAAAAAAAAAAAAAAAAAAAAAAAAAAAAAAAAAAAACACTAATTCTCAGATTCTTTCAGGGTGCAGTAGACTGTCAGTTTCCTTTCTGATTTAGCCTATGCTTTAAAGAGAGTTTCGTTATCATTTTTTAATAATACTTCCGTGATTTCAGGAAATGAGTCTTTACTTCATCAAATATTTGTTTTAAAGCGTACATTACTTCGTACCGTCTTGGCCAGGTATCATCAGGACAACCATGTAGCGCACAGCCTTGCCCTCACCGACCTAAAGGAATAGTATCTTCGCTTTTCAGTCTACACGATGTGGTTTCGAATCCTTCTGTGCAATGATAATGCTTAAGAAAAAATTTACGTAGTATATTTTTTTTTTCGTCGACCTATAATACTATTACTTATTGAAGACTTGAAGTCGTTTGTCAAAAGTAACACGTCTGTTTTCTAGTAAAGCACTATGTATTTCTAATTCTTAACCCATACAAGGTGCTAAAATGCTACGCTTCCAACCTTTCGGTGGATAGATTAGTTATAAACATAAAATGATAACGCTAGAGAAGAAAAAGGAGTGGGGGAGAGCAGAAGATAACGCGAACTGGTTCAAAGGGGGGGGGGGGATGGAACTTTCAGCAGCATATCTTTGAAAATGGCTAGAAAGATTTTGCGCTGTAAGCTGTGTCCTTGTCTGTTTATCGCCATCGCTTTCTTTGATATACAAAACGATGATGGTGAATAATAATAAAAACCACTGAATTTATCAAAGAGCTTCATTGGATAAAATGAATAGAAAATATTTGATTTTATCAAATGCTTTGAAAGAACTACTTAAGCACGCGATAGGAACATTATAAATAATGCTATTGCATTCGTCTATCAAGCACCGTTATGCAATGCTTGCCATACGGATTGGAAATAAAATCTGAAATTTGGAATACATGCATACATAAAAAAAGACATTGTGTGCTCTCTGTATCTAATAATCTGGAGCAAGATTCCCGTATTATCTCTTTAACCTACCTGTGACACTAACGTACATGTTTTCAATCTTTCATAGGCGGAATGAACATTCAAAAAATTTAAAAAAAAAAAACTCAGCGCGCCTCCCGCTCCCTCCAGTAAAAAAAAAAAAAGTATGCATTAGTAATTAGTTAAGCAGAATTGTCGTTATAATAGTTTAAATATCAGCTGTGCTATTAGACAATAAGCGGTATTTCAACTGTTTTTTAAGACAAGATTTCCGATGTGCAAGAAGTCAAGGTTTAAAAAATTCCTCGTTAATGTCAGAAACAGCAATTCACCGTTGATATTTGAATGCGTAAATACAATACATAAAATAGACAGTTTTGCGTACATCAAGAAAATTTTATATGTAACTACTAATGAAACTTTTGGCATAATACCTGCAGGAACGACAAAGACAGACCTTTAAACTGTAATTAAAGAAGCGATCATATAATTCGGTTGTATAATATGATACATTACACTGCCTATTCCAGGGATATATTTCACTCAGGTATCCCTAAACTAAATTTCATAAAAATTCAACTAGTTTAAGAGATGTAGAAACAAGAAGCTAGATAGATCTTCTAAGACAGTGAAACAGCTTATAAATATCGTATCTGAGGTCACTTTCCCTGGCAAATAGCCCTAATAGATGAATTTGTCAGTCGTACCATAGAATTATATTAAAACATCCCAAGAACCCAGTAGTCATTTTCCCTGATAAATCAGGTTATTCGCAAACAGTCGACGACCAACATCGACATTCTGCTCACAGCGTAGATAAAACATGTAAAATAAGAGTGACCTCGTTCAGCTTTTTTATCCGTACAACAACCTTAGTCTCTGCTCGTGTGGGTTTCTACCTATTTAAAATACATTGGCATTTCGCCAAAACACGAAAGCAAAATATGTTTTGACTTCACCGGAGAAAAATCCATTTCGACAGATTCAAATATGCGTAGTATTTGTATACTAATTCATAACTTAGTTTTAGTATTAGTCACCATTACACTTTTAGATCCATCTTTTTAAGTGATAACTGAGATTTTTAAGAGAATTTCCAAGTTTTAAAAAGTTAAAACACCTCCCATCTTTCTCTATATTGATTGCTGGTAAATATATTTTTTTCCCGGCCCAGCAGCCTTCTGATTATTAGAAGCTGTGTGGGGAGACTGTACTTCGTGAAATGACATATTATCCAAGACGCTAAAGTTTAAAATAAAAAAAAGGGAGGAGCATCTTCCGATAAGCAGATCGATAGATATTCCCGAAATCTGTTTGACAAAAAAAGATATTTTCTCCACGGAGGTCTGCTGATCCATAATGTGAAAAGCAAGATGTGTGGATAAAATACTGAACATAAAGCAAGCTGAATTATAAAAGAAGTAGCGGAGAGGATAAGTCTGGAAGAACCACAATGAAATTCGTTATTCTACAATAACTGCATCATTATTTTAGAAAGTGAAAATCCGAAATTACCAAGAATTCAACATATAACGACCATGAATATTTGTCTACAGCAAATGCATGAAGACAAATATTGTATATTGATATTGCTGATCAACGAAAGTTTTTTTTTTCTTTCTTTCTTCTGGAGGGATGGAGATAACCTTTGTAAAAGGTCAGTGGTGGAGTTGCAATCATGTCTTTGAAGATGGGTATTAACAGGTTTCCCAACAAAATGTAAATCTGTTCATTCTCCGACATCACTTATTTATGGATATGGTCCCCAACAATTATAATTATAGAGCGAGTATCCAAAATGAAATCAACTAAGACAAGCAGGGAAAGATGGGAGATAAAATAATAACAAGTAAAATTAAAAAGTGCGTTTGTATTACTGTACCGTGATATCATTCGTTATCAGAACTGAGAATGTGGAACTATTTTTGGCTAGATATAATTTTGTTTAATTTGCTATTTAAAATAGTGAAGTTAAAAATCAAAATCATATTTTAATGAAGATTAAGAATTTTATTAAATTCCATCGTGCCAATTTCGGAATCATCACATTCTGAATACCATATATCTTCAACAAAAAAAAAAAAAAAGTAAGGTGTAAACAATTTATATATAAAAAGGCACGTTTCATAGTAGCATTCATTATCACAATCCTTCAGCGTATGTTCTGTAGGCAATAATCTTCACTAATTTTGCATCAAAATAGCCCAAATGAAGCGACAAATTTTAATAGTCATTCTAGATATCAAATTTCATTAATTCCTTCAAGCCAGGGAGAATTATCACCATAATTTCATAATAAAAACAGAATTATATGTAAAAATGTTTAATCCAACCAATCTTGAACTTAGGAATGAATCGAAAACGATATTTATTAAATTAACCGCTTACATACAAAAGTTTGAAATGTTCAGAACTTTTCGAGTGTCGTTATTTCAGTTGTTTTAGCGAGAACATACGGGTTCTCGCAAAAACAACCAAACATCAACAATAGTGCGTAACTAATTCACATCAATCGAGTAGTGGTGCTTTTATAAAATCCGATTGATGTCCTAACGTTATATACCGCATTTTCTGACATGTAAGTAAGCCCATATCAGGCTTTTGTACTAGATATAGGCATATACTTATCTTTGCTTAATTTTGTCACTACAAGTGATCCGACAGAAACCAAAACTGACAACTTCGCAACTAGAGATCTTAAATAACAATTTTCATTAAATTTGATCCATCTGGTGCAAAATTATCAGTTCGAATCATTTGCCAATAAAAATGATCCGAGTGAACCACAGCATAATCATCTTGTGAGCAACCCAAATTTTATTAAATTCTATCTAACCTGTGCGGAAGTATTGTAATATATAAATTCAATACGCTCATTCAATATAAGACAATTTTGCTCCTTTAGATACCCATTTTTTGGAACACTTAATTGAATTTTTCTCTCTTCATCATGATGTAAATATGCTTTTGATACTGAGTTTCAAAGTTTTAATGTTTATCACTTTCAAGAGTTGTATTATTACTTTTTTTAAAAAATTAACATTTGTCCACGTCCAACAATGTACAGATGTATTTTCATGTTAAAAATTAAACCAATGCTATATTTTAAATATTTAATTTTGAAATGAGATTTGCTCTGTCGTGGTTTAGAGGCGAAGTGCTCAAATATATAAGCACCGCTATCAAATGTAATTAATTTTTTTTTTTTTCTGTGGTTGATTATAACAGCCTACCCTTTAATATTTTAGTATTTACATCTAAACAGATATATCAAAATAATTTTATATATTATAGTTGTATGTATTCTCAGACTGTTTTGCAAAAGGAAAAACTTTCCATCTCCATTTAGGTATCTCAACACAAAGGTATAATTTCGCCGTGCCTGAAAAAAAGGCCTAGAAAATTCTTCCGCCCGTCCCCCAAACACACACACACAGGTAAATTCTGTTACAATACTTATTTCATCGCAGCTTTCAGATATGCATCCACGACAGTAAAGTTTGGTTTTGTCTGCGATGACGTCCGAAGCAAACCAAGGCTATGAAAGTCAGTATGTTACTTGCATATATTCTTTGGTAGTCTGCCTGTTTTGAGGGGAGAAATAAATTCTTCCACGTCCGTATGAAATTTGAAGTTCAAAAGGTCTAATAAAAGGTTCCTCGTATTCCAGAAATAATTCGAACCCGGTTATATTTTATTTTTTTCCTCTCCAAGCGTATCGTCGTTACGACTGCGAGCGCATTAGGATAGCGGAGTAGGCATTTATTTTAGTCAAGAGAAATTAAAATAACTTATTCTTTAATGGTCACGATAAATTGAGTTTCGTTTTTGCTTAAAACACGTAGCAACATTTGACAAGGTTTTTTTTTTTTTTTTATGGAATTCTGACAAAAAAAAATTGAAACAATTTTTTTCATGTTCAAGTATAAAAAACACGCATTGTTTTATGTGCTTTATAAATAGCCAAAATTCCAGAATTTCTTAGAGAAAGATGGTAATCTCTAACATTTCCTCCTCCATTCTGCTTCTGTATTTGATTCCAGTGTCTAATGATCATGCCTATTTTTTTATTTACATATTTTAAAAAGCAAGTCTGGCGATGTGTTCGGAGGACTTAACTTGCGTGCTTCTAAATCAGCAAAGTAGAGTGGCTGCTTTATGAGCAAGATAATATCACTTGTCAGTCTTGTAAGGCTGGAGATGGAAATAAATGATATGCTTTTTTGTTGTTGCTGCTGACTGATATTTCTGGGTTATTATTATTATTTTGACTAAACTATCATTTTGACAATACCCATAAATCAGGAAAAATCTACTTTCTTCCTCTTTCATGAATGTTATCCGCTATAAATGCTTCTAAGTATAAACGTAAGGTGTGATGGCGACCCGTTACTAACTCATAAAAAGTAAATCTAGAAACGCAACATAGTGGTGTGCTACCTTTGAAAATGGGATAACCAAGCCAAAAACTCAAAGACAAAGCACTTCGTTCTAGCCTGAATACTGGCAGAAGAACGCTGCGATCCAGGACCGTTGGAAAAGTATCAACGGGGAACAGTAAAGACTGTGTGTACAAAGTAACGATGCCAAAATAAAGGAGGATATTTTTGTTGACCCACAAATCACTGAATTAATGAATGAATGAATATTTGATGAAAGTTTGAATGAAACACTAAGATGCTCTGTAATGCTTTCTGAACTATCAGTGAAAACTATTACTACTACTACTACTACTGGAAATAAGAGAACGTCAAATGAACTGATGAAAAAAAGAAAGGTTTAAGTACAAACTAAGTTGAATTGTTTCGAGATTATAAAAATTATGGGTCATACCACTCAAAGGTCTACTTTTTTTCCCATTTCTAACTTGCATATCTCCTCACCTAATCATAAAGATGAGCATGGCCAATTATATCCATGGAGGATGCTGTTATGATAAATCAGTACGAAGCAAGTATAATTCAAATAGCATGACTGACCATTAGTGTTAAGACGCTGAAGAAATTAAGCAAAAAAAAAAAAAAATATATATATATATATATATATGTAGAAAGTTTTTTACCTTGGGTATAATATATGTTAAAGATACCAAGCTATTTTAAACCTGGTTTTACTCCATTTCCCAAGTAAGCAACCACAAGGTAGTGCAAGTCTAGGCAACTCGTGGTAAAAATGGAATAAGCTCTGATCACTATTCTTAATATTTACCCTTAATGCAAAACCCATCTCCTTGCGGAGATGTATGATGCTATGCATTAAAGGCAAGGGGCCACTACCCTGACCGATTTCGACCTTTATTGAGGTCTCATCAGTGGGAGCCAGGCTTAGAAATATCAAGTTTAAGTAATACAGAGCTTATAAGTATTTTACCAAAACAAGTTACCAAAAGGTGCTTTGAACCTATTAAACTTTCTGCATCTATCTCTCATCCTGAGATTTTTTTTTAATAAGCTCAAAGCACCTTTTGGTAACTTGTTTTGGTAAAATACTTATAAGCTCTGTATTACTTAAACTTGGTATTTCTAAGCCTGGCTCCCACTGATGAGACCTCAATAAAGGTCGAAATCGGTCTAGGTAGTGGCCCCTTGCCTTTAATGCATAGCATTATACATCTCCTCAAGGAGATGGGTTTTGCATTAAGTAAATATTACGAATAGTGATCAGAGCTTATTCCATTTTTACCACGAGTTGCCTAGACTTGAACTACCTTGTGGATCAGTTAGACTCACACTAAGTGCAGGCGCAAACTTGACTTATATTTGTCTGTTTGCTTGCTTGGGAAATGGAGTAAAACCAGGTTTAAAATAGCTTGGTATCTTTAACATACATATATATATATATATAGGGATGATTCGCTGAAAACATTTTGGCTAAGGATTCTAACTGCAGTGCAAATTTTCTTATTTTTAGATTTTTAGATCGTAAATTTCTAAAAAAAAAAGTTCTAAATTGTGTATATAACATGGGTTAGGGGAAAAAAAGGATATGGGGGGGGGAACTTATTCATCTCCCCAAAGTAAGTGACAAGCTAAGAAGAATATTTTTTACTGCAACAAGATAGTCAATATTGCACAGAATACTTTCTTGCTTTAATATAAATTATAGCCAATGTTTTGCTCTTAGATAATACAATTTCAAAACTTAAATAACCAAGAGATTGTCGTTTTAATTACAGATCACACCACATGGAACCAAATACGATGCGCATAAAGTATTAAATGAGAGTCATAAGAAATTATTTATTCCATGTGCAACGAGTCGGTGAATACCAAAAATGGGAGATGTAACAAACCAGTTCTTGATCCTTTCATACAGTTAAAATTAGCTACTAACAGCAGTCACGAAGGAAATGGGCTTCCGGATCCCTTGCAATAATAAAGAGAGAGAGAGAGGGGGGGGGGGTCCATTGATGTATCACTGTTTACAATCTCTATTATTCATTCCTTTAAAAAAATGCACGCTCTCACGTAAATATCAATGAGTCAAAAAAAAAAAAAAAAAAAAAAAAAAACTAGTTCCTCTCCTCCCCCTTCAGGAAATGTAGATGTTTTCTTGTTGAATGCCTTTCGAATGAGTATGGTCCAAATTTAAACAATAATTTACGATAGCTGATCAACATGCTTACTCCAATATCAGTAGATAACGAAGATATGAATGAGATATTTATTTCTTGAATAAATACTTCATCGTATTATCAAATGTTTTAGCATGTAAATTAATAACAACCAAATGTAATTAAAGACTCTTTACTGGCAAATTTGCTGCTGAAGTAATTTATACAAACAAGGAATTTCAATCTTCACTCACTCATTCATCCCCCCCCCCCAACACACACACAAATATATTAATATTCTTGGAATTTTATGCATGTAATATTTTATATATATATATATATATATATATTTTATATATATATATATATATTTTATATATATATATATATATATATATATATATATATATATAACAGAATGCTACTTAAAATATTAAAATTCCAGTCTTGTGAAAGACATGGTACTGATGTGTTATAAATTTCGCAACCTCTCAAGTGTGCGTTTATTGATACATGAATACACACGCACATAAAATATGCTGCAATAAATTCATTACTTAGAAAACGAATTTACTTCTAACAGCGCTTCTGCCTAGAGAGAGAGCGCACAAAACCTACAAACTTTTTCTTTAAGAGCAGTCCCTTCCGAAATGAATACACAGCGCAATTATCTATGAAATATAGTTATTACACTTAGAGGCAGAACTGGCGCTAGGGTCTTTGTCGCCCGCAGGCAATTTCTATCTAAGCACCCTGTAACGATCCGGGCGTGTGTGGTTCTTTTACGGTAATAAAAATTTAAATGATTTGAAATTTCTTAAATAAATTTTGACTGAACAGCCACACATTGGTTCGCTAAATGTAACCAACCGGGGGCGTTGACTACGCAGGATAATCGTTAAAAACCCGAATATTCAAAAAATTCTCAAAAGTTAAAGCAAATTTTGATAAAGCCACTTCATTTTAATCGTTGAATGTAATGACACAAGGATTATAGCCTTCTCACCGACCCGAATCGCTAACAAAATTAAAATGAATTTTAATTAAAGTTAAAATTTATTTGAAGTTTTTTTTTTAAGTTTAAAAATTCTTGTATTTTACAAGTTACTAAATTCTTAGTAACTTGTAAACATTTTTTAATAATTTTTATAAGTGGAACTATCTTTTAGGAAAATAAAAGAAACTCAAGATAGATGAGAAAATAAGAAAAAAATTCAGAAATAATTAGAACATTCAATATAAGTATTCAAAAAATAACATCTTTACAGAATAACAGAAAATAAATTAAATTACATAAATATACTTGAAAAATTTTTTATTAAAATTTTAGGGTTTTTGAATTTCATATTCACAAAATTAGAAATAATGGTCTTAACGTCTAATTCCGCACGTATATCATTTGCAATGGCTATTAACGCCAAACTAACAAGCCTTTTTTGTAACATACTTATTCTTAAGTAGGTTTTAATCAATTTCAACTTGGAAAAGGAACGTTCACCGCTCGCTACACTAACAGGTAAGGTTAATAGTATTCTTAAAGTAATTGAAAAGTTAGGGAAAGATAAATTATTGGACACAATAAAATTAAGTATATTGAAACGGTTTTGAATATTTAAATTATCCTTACGAAAAATCCCGGAAAGCACATAACTTCGTCATATAGTTCTATTGCATTTACGTCTTTATTGTCGCCGTTCTTCAAGAGAATCTCTAAATCGTCACAATTTTTCCCCCCGTAAATCTTCGTTATTAATTGGTAGTAATCTATACAAGAAATTGAAATTATCATAATATATATTAAAGGGATAAAAATCCTATGTTGTTATATAGCCAGTAAGTGAAACTCAAGATCGAGAACTACGATCTATGAGTTTCAATGCCGAAAAACTATCGGCGAAGGTAATTCGAAGCAAAAGTGGAGCATGCTCCCTCACTATTCTTGATATTCTCTCATAATGTAAAACACAGCTCCTAGGAGGTGTAATACTGTCATTACATTATGAGGAGAGGTCACTACCCAGACCGGTTTCAACCTTTTTTGAGGTCTCATCAGTGAGTAGGTACACCTAGAAGATATCAAAGCTTAGTGAAAAGAACTTACATACCTTCACTATACGAATGCCATAAAGGTGTGCTCATATTTTGTAATTAAAATGAAAAGCCAAACGGTTGTTATCTGGCAACTTAATAGATATTAAAGAGATATAGTGAAGGTATGCAAGTTCTTTTCACTAAGCTTTGATATCTTCCAGGCCTACCTACTCACTGATGAGACCTCAAAAAAAGGTTGAAACCGGTCTGGGTAGTGATCTCTCCTCATAATGTAATGACAGTATTACATCTCCTAGGAGCTGTGTTTTACATTATGAGAGAATATCAAGAATAGTGAGGGAGCTTGCTCCACCTTTCCTTCGAATTGCCTTCGCCGATAGTTTTTCGGCATTGAAACTCATAGATCGTAGTTCTCGATCTTGAGTTTCACTTAATGGCTATATAACAACATAGGATTTTTATCCCTTTAATATCTATTAAGTTGCCGGAAAACTAGCCGTTTGGCTTTTCATTTTAATTATTATCATAATATGTTTTTAGTTGTTCAAAACGTTCTATTAACGAACACATTGCAACGTCTAGAAGTGTATAAAACACATTCACTCTAAATTTATCTTCTGGCGATTGTGGCGTTTCGTCATGATGGTCGTAGTCCAATTGTAGTGTCTTCTTTCGTCATCGAACTTCCGTACCAGTTTTAAATTCTTGTTCTCCATCCACCTCTTCACTCAGTTCTTTTACCGTTTTTTGAACTTCTTTAAAAAAATTGTATCTGATCGATATCTTGTAAGAATATTTTTAAGTTTTCGATAGATTCTAAAGCAAGTGTAATGTTCATATTTTTGTATTGAAGCATTTTACTCACAGGGTTTATTCTGTTAAGTAAATCATGCCAAGTTATAAGAGAGCAAATAAATTTGTAGTCCTTTATTTCAGCACATAATGTTGGTGCTTCATGCTGAGTTTCTTTATTAAAATTTTCATTATTTAAAATTTCAAAACGTGCATCGTAGATTTCTCCTAACTGATATCGTAGAGGGCGGATTGCATTAATTTTACTTTCCCATCGCGTTTCTGATGGCTGTTTCAATGTTAATTTTTTTACGAACTTGAAAAGGATTGCCCAACATTTGTAAGAGAATGAAAAGAAATTGTATATTTCTTGAATAATTGGAAAGAAACTAACTGTATCTGCATTCACTTTGGCTGCATCGTTGATGATTAAATTTAGAGTATGAGCAGCACACGGCACGTAAAAAGCTCGAGGATTTTTGTTCGAAAGCAAATTTTGGAGCCCATATTTTTTCCCTTTCATATTTGCCCCATTGTCATACCCTTGACCTCGCATGTCTTCAATGGGAATGTTCCATTATTGTTGCACATAAACCACGTCCTGTGGAATCTGATATATCTGCAAAACCTAAAAAGTTTTCCTTGATCTTCACAATTCCATTGTCACGGGAAACAAAGCGAATAATAATGGTCATTTGTTCTGTTTTACTTGCATCAGGTATGCAGTCTAAAATTATGGAATAATATTTAGATTTTCGAATTGATAATAAAATTGTATCCCTGATTACGTTACTTAGTTTCCAATATTTCATTTTGACTGTCTTTACTCAAATAGTGTACTCAATTGTTTCGTTGCAGGGCCCTTTCAACATGATTTTCCATAACAGGATCAAACTTCGCAAACAGTTCGACTAATTTTAAAAAACTGCCGTTATTCCTTTCATATAATTTAGCAGATGATCCGTGAAAGCTAAATTTTGTCTACCAAGGAATTTTATAATTTCAACCAAGCGTTCTAAAACACTCGTTCAATGTTTCTTTTTCATTTAATACATGCTTTGAGTCTGGCAATCAATAGTAGTTTTGTTTTTTAAATTTTTATCAAGTTCCTTCCATTTTAAGAAATGTTTCATTTGAGTTAAACAAGTCTCATGTCTATGCAAAATTGTACTTACATTTCTCCAATCGTTATAACTTTCTACAAGACTACTTGATTCAGTAGGTGCAAAAAGTTTGCAACAAAAGCAAAAAAAAAACAGAATTTAAAGTTTTTTTCGGAATAAATGAGCCATGTTCTTGGCACGAGCTCCCCGTTTTCCATTTTTCTATTATAATACGTGTCGCCAAATTTACGACCATATGTATCTCTGGGATATATTATATTTTTCTTTTGAACAGGCCCAATTTCAATTAAAACAACTCGTAATTTTTCATCAATATTTCCCCATTCACCTGGATCTTCTAAATTTACAGAGACTAACAACGTGTTAGTTTCGCGGTCAACTACAACTAAATCTTCTCCTAACTGCTTTTCACTTAAATTGTGCATCTTGTTCAATAGTTGCAATAGTACTTTCATGCAAACTGGATGATGTGAATGGTTCTTCAACTCTGATTTCTGATGTATTGAGTTGGTTACAATCTGCATCAGAATATTTTAACAAATTTATTAAGAGCCCCAGTTTGTTTCTTAATATCTGCTTCTTTCGCAGTATGAAGCTTACGATTTTGTACACCGGATAACTTTTTTTTAAATTTTTGATTCCATTTCATACCCCCATGAAATTATTACACAACACGACACAGAGACGAAATAATAGTCCGCATTGCGCTACTGTCAGTAGCCTACTGAGATGCGTACCATATGACTGGTTAACTAGCAACAAATGTTTTGTATGAAAATTCGTTTCTGCGCATAAAAACCGTTCACCGTTTCACTTTAGATAGACTGCAGTAGACACAACATTCTGGAGGCAAGCATTTAGCCTGCTCTCGCTGCAAAATTGTAAACAGCTGGCTGATCAAAGAGGCGGCAATATACAATTTTTTAAATTTTTATTCGGCGTATCCGGCCTTATTTATTTTAATAACTGATCATTCTAAGAATTTTTTGTTTTTATGATAAAAATTGTTTCTTAAAAATGAACTTATGAACCGTGCCTCGGCGGTGCCCGCATCCGCCAGCCCTGCTTAGAGGCATGGGAGAAATGGTGTTACATAAAGATTTGCAACATGTGAAACAATTCCTGCAAATCTGTACATGTAATACTGTATTTTCTTTTTATTAGAAATATATATTTAAAATAAAAAAAAAGACGCATAATCAGTCATCTTTATGTATTCTTTGAAACCCAATGAACGCTCTGATAGGATGGTTAATCCTCTTTATATAGTGTATTTCATTGCTTTCAATTGCGGATGTTTTTCTGGCCGGTATGTTTATTTTGCAGGAGAGAGAGAAAACCCTTCCACCTGTGTATAGGTTGCACTAACTCATCTTCATTTAAAAAACATCGATAAAGATTCTTCGCGAGTTCTAATACGGCATTCGAACTCAGATTTTTTTCAACCAAAGGATATCGTGAAAACCGAGTAAGCTACAAATTTCTCGTCTATTTTTACTTATTTCATATCATGGTATATCTGCAGTAGATGTATACAAAACAGTAGAACGATTCAACAATTAAATCTTACGCACTAATCTGCTATTAAATTTCTGTCACACCGGTTTACTATTTGGATTTGATCAGCTGTTATACCTGTCTTTCAAATCATTCCGAACTGCAATCCACCTTTATCCTGTCTACCAATGAAAATTTCCCTGTCATTTTTGCTTCCAACATGTGTGTGTGTGTGTGTGTGTGTGTGGAAGATCTCCCATTTTTTTAATTGCTTATATTACCCTAGATTGCAATAGCAATTTCATTTCTAACCAGGATGTTCTTATGAACAGTACTGTCACCCATGAAAGGGTGGGGAATTATCACACCACGTACAACTGACCTTTGATAATCCAGAAACACTGTTCTTATGACCAACGCATTTTTCATTTCGGTCGTACAATAAGCGTGGTAGTATCACACTGGACGAGAAAAATTCTATCACCTAGCTCACAAACATCCATGACAGAGAAACTCAAACCTACAACCTAGTGGATGAAATGAATGCGCGCTATTCTTTTGAACATCTGCGTCAAAATATCGCTCGTTTGGGACATATATTACAAATAACTAATGTTTTGACTGAATTCTCTCTGGTTTCTGAGGGAATTCAGAAACCAGAGAGATGATTTTACCTTCTTTTTATACAGACTTTTACAAATATTGACTGAGACACATAATAGAGAAATTCTTCTGAATTCAGTTTCTATATATAAGTATCAATCAACTAGATTTGTCCTTTTAAATCACGCGGTGTAGCAATTATTAAAATTACATACCTCGATATTTAAGCATTTCAAGTCGAATAATATTTATTTTATGTAAATCTGATCCACAAAAGACTGTAAACCTATCGTACATTTTTTTAGTAACGTGATTGGGGTAAAGGTTTGATAATCTAGAAACTGCTCTAGATATCAAACATGGTACTTTTCTAGCAACTGAATAAGCGTTGATAGTTTCACGCCAGGCGATAAAATTCATTTATCACCTAAAGGAATTCAAACATCTGTTTTAGTAGGATTCGAAAGGCCAAACTTGGTTGGAGAGCGGGTAAGTTAACCACTCAGTTTCCTTTCTTTTCTTCCTCTACAATCTGATATAGTGACGACTGTATTCTTCCTGGATATCTTCTACTACTGTCTTATTCGTGATCGAATTTATTTAGATTTTTTCAAATTACTCAAAATATCCAGAATACATTATCTTCGGTTTTTACATGAAGTTTATCATGTTTGATATCAATTTCTAAGCGTTTTTGTAGCCGGTGTAACATTTTGAAATCATTGTGATATGTTTGAGAATTTAAATAAATTTTCAAAATTATATTGCAAGGAGTCATAACTAAAGAACAACAGTTCAACCAGTTACAAAATATGTAAGTTACAATACAAGTAAGTATATTATTATTATTGTTCCGGGCAACTCCAAGGAGTCGACAGACTCATCGAGGGAGGCCCTAACATCATGTCAAGAACAACTATTCGACATTCACACAGTATCTATCATACCGTGCCTTGAACTCATTCACAGTCGTAGCACCCACAACAGACTCTGGAAGCTTATTCCACTCATTCACTACTCTCCAAGTAAAAAACATAGCTCTAACCCTTGTCAACCACGCTCTTGCCCAGCATCCATTCATGGCCCCTAGTCCTCCCACCACCAGTCATATTTTCAAAAATATCTTCTGGATCAATCTTATAGAAACCCTTCAGTAATTTGAATGTCTCAATCATATCATCCCTCCTTCGCCTATCGACCAATCTCTGCAACCCACAAATCTTCAACCTATTCTCATAAGGCTCATTCCACAGACCTGCTATCATCTTGGTCACTCGTCTCTGGATCCTCTCCACTTCCTCCCCATCACGAAGAAACCCTGGTGACCATAACTGGGCACAGTAGTCCAGATGGTGTCTATTCAAGGCTCGATACAGAGGAACAACAACTTGTTTGTCTCTGCATGTTAAAGTATTTTTCAGAAGCCAAGTGATTTGGTGAGCTGTTTTAGTCACTTTTGCAATGTGCCCCCTAAACTTCAATTCCCTATCCACCAACACTCCCAAATCCCTGGCCTCATCAATCTCCTGGAGTACGGTTCCACCAATGCGATATACTGCTGCAATTCTTTTCACCCCAAAGTGCATAACCTTACACTTTGGCACATTAAATTGACATCCATTTTTCCTAGCCCAGTCCTCCAAACTATCCAAATCATCCAGTAAAATTTTGACATCCTGTGCACTCTAATTGCTCTACCCAACTTTGCATCATCAGCAAACAAGTGAACACTTCCTCTCAAATCCTTTCCTATATCATTGATGAACAAATTGAAAAGCAGTGGTCCAAGAACAGAGCCCTGTGGCACTTCACTAGTCACAAGCCGTCTTTTAGACTCCACTCCTGAATAAACCACTCTCTGGTATCTCTCCTTTAACCACCCTCCTATCCATCTCACCAACCCTATATCTATCCCCATCTGCTCCAGTTTACTATATACAAACAAAAATATTGTACGGCGTACAGAAGTGGAACGTAACATAGATAAACAGTATATTTTCATGACTTGCAGGTATAATAGCGAAAATACATAAGATAGCAACCACCACATGGCGATAAATATGTCCGACAAAAAACATGTACACATACGATATGAACCTGTACAAAACTAATTATCAACTATACCATCAAAAACTTTCGAAAGTTCACTTATCTTTATTCATTTTTTTTTTTTTTTTAACTAGAAGTAGTAAAATATTTAGGGTGTATTTGATAGCTACAATACTATTTATTTTGTAGAGAAATCAGAAGTATCAGTGCGATGTTAAGATTCAGGCACCAACTTAACGCCTGCCCTTCATGAAAAATATATTGCTTTAAATTACGAAACCCCTAGGAATATGAGGCCAGTATCATATTTTGCAGGATAAAAATCCTGCCTAAGACCTAAGATGAAAAGTATTGTAAAAGATTCTAAGTGTTCTTCCTCAGGAATTAGAACACTAGTTTCTTCAATCAGAAGAGATCATCGATACTGACTGAGTTAAGGAGTGATGGGATATGGTCCTGTTTATCCTGGTTTGGCCTCGGACTTCTTTTTTTAGTACCACGAACACTGAACTCCGAGAGGAATTTGACCATTCTGGACAGTGTGCAATGCTTCCTACTTTGTGGCGTTTCTACGAAATTGACCATTGTCTTTTTCAGTAAGACAATATACCATATCATAAGGCTGCTGCAACTGGTTGTTTCATGGACATGAACGTCACCACACTTAACTACCCTCCACAGAGTCCTGATCTGAACCCTATTGAACATCTGTAGGATGAACCGGAGTGTCGGGTATGGTCAAGGGACGTCCGCACTAGAGCTTAAGAAACCTGCTGATATGCTCTGCTTTCTACAGAATATGAATACGTGTGTCAATAGTAATGATGACATTCCTGGTCGAACCTACCGTTCCTATGCATCGCAATGCGCTTCATAACAGTCACTTCTGACTTGGAACCTCAAGGATATTGAGGGTATTCTTCCAATGAATAGATACTACTCAAGTTTCTCTGAGTGTGCTGTGCTTGACATATTTTCACAAAAATATATCATCAGAATATAGTTTTCTAACTATTTTGGGAGATCCTGCCAACCCTTCTACACCCTTTTGAATAAAGGATAATAACATTTTCTCTATTTGTCGTTCACGAGTATTGCATAGATGTCGTTCACGATGGTATATGTCTGAGTGTGTTATACGTTTCTATTTCTTATTTCTGTTATCTGTATTTAGTTGTGACCTTGTGAAGGGGCCTGAAAAATTGAGAATGAAGGATTCATGAGAAATTGATTTTTGAATCGGCACCAGATCTCCCCATCCGCCACGGAGCCACACATGGACGTCCAGTGTCTGGCAAGCAGTAAATTGGACTCGAAAATGGAAGCCAGAGTTACCTGGATGCTACACAAGTTGTAGCAAGCCTTGAGTCCTGTCTTCCAGACGACAGTCTAACAACACCATCTGCCCATCACACATACAAGCCGAATGATCCTGACAGGACCATCCGGAACCGCTTGTCTTGCTACACCAGGGGCCAAAGTAGTGCATGACTAACTGTATCCGCTTTTCCGAATTCAGAAAAGGGAATACAGGAAACACGAAAAGGAGATATTTGGATAAAAATAATTGTCAGGGCGTTGGATCCCATTGAGTAGGAATGCCAAACTAACTCAGAAATACTCTTTTTGTGGCAAAACGGAATAAAAGTATATCAACAGAGAAAGAATGAAATGGGTTAGTACCAATTAGAAACCACAGATGGAGGGGAGGAGGGGGGGAAATCAAGTTGAAGAGTATAACGGTCTTACCAGCCGTAGCAAGCAACCTTAGCGCAAGGGGAGAGAGAAATCGAAGAATACCACTCCAAAACTTTTAATGATTAGATACAAGAATATAACTTAAAAATATATTAGATATGAGAATTCTGATATATAACAAAACGCAGTAGGAACTCTGCTACGCAAGGTCACCCTCAACACACCTATCTGGAAGTTTATCTTTTCGTTGACACATAACTGCTGAATATAATGAACAACAATGACTATGCTGAAAAACTTTCCAAATCAGATGAAACAGCAAACTACAGCTGAAGTAACGAAATCTATATCTAGGCTAAATTTACATGGAACAATTTTTTACACTTACTTCTGTGCGTTTCTACGCAGCAGCAATTTAATGACAAACAGGAAAATCGCTCGATTTTCGCTTCTTTCCGACAAGCTTTTAATCAATTATTATAACTGCCAAAAATGTAGTTATTAGGAATACTTTGCCAAATAGAAAATTCTGGTAACACTTAGAAGGCCATTATTTCTGGTAATTGCCATAAAATCAGTTTCCCAGAACGCCGGAAATCTAAAGAGAAAACCTCGGCTAGATTAGCAGTGCGTCAAACACGAGCTCTTCAACAGGTGTAAATAGAACTCTGTTACATGAAAGCAAGCTGTTTGTTGTTTAATTTTTTCTAAGCTTATTAAATGCTATATAAATTAAATATTAACCGTTCGTTATGTTAAAATTTATGCAGCTGCACGACAGCAACGTACTCAAGAGCTACTTAACACTACGCGAGCTGCAAGATGCTACGTACTTTATGATACTTAAAATTTTATATACAGAAACAGTAAGAAACAACCTTTTTTTTTCCCACCGCCAAATGTACATCACTAATACTGAAATAATTTTCTGACAACTTTTTTGCAATATTTAATCGGTTTTGATTTTTCAAATTTAACGAAATCCACTCTTTTCTTAGCAGCTCGCAGGCTGTAATCTGGAATGCTGCATAGTATGTAGGCATCCTATACGGAGGTAGCAGGGTTTTTCTCGAAACTCAGGGTTTATATCCGGCAAAACACGCAATTTACACTGCCCTTAGCAGCTTCGGCCGTAAACCAAAAACAATCAATCACTGTGTGGTATGGATGTTTGTGTTTGTCTTGCAGGTGGTCGATATTTTTATCAGTCGGTGTGAAACCACCCCTATTTTATTGGAGGTCTTAATTCTCTGTATCTGGACTCTCAATTATCTACCCATTAAGGGATTAGTTCTTTAGTAATTGGAATTATTTTAAAAAAGTTATTTCCTTTATTTCCATGTATATATATATATATATATATATATATATATATATATATATATATATATATATATATATATATAAAGACTGCACACATGAAAGGTCTTAAAATCTATAGTACATCAGTGCCGCATGTGTAGACAAATGATTAAGAAGAGAGAAGAAACTTGATGGCATGCTTTCTAAACATGATGTAGGTTGTCATCCTTGACAAACATAGTGCGAAAGGTTCTTTCAAAGAAAAGAGGTAGACAGAATAAAAGAGAATGAGAACTTGATTCGTTAAGTTTGAAATGTGATTACATATAACAAAAAAGGGTGCAAAAATGTGACACACGAACACGAAACTGGTTCAAATTGCACGTGCTTATTTTTAAATAAATAATCCTGCTTATTTTTAGATTAGGAGCGAAATAATGTATGATCTATCAACAATCTTTATTGGTCCGACAATGGTTTATCCTCGATCATACGCAGTCGTCTAGACACCGTTTCTAAAATTTACCTAAATAATTTCTAAATTCTAAAAAAAAAAAAAAATGCAATGAAACATTGTTGTCAAGAGATTCATGTGCAGGCGTTTTGCAATTTTCCATCATTTGAACGTTTTTTTTATTATTATTAAAATCGGATATTTATCGATTCAATATATGTTTTTAATGAATTGGGGAATTGTTTACCGCCCATAACATAACACCTAGAAAATGTGATGTAATTCGTTCAGTTTGTGATGAAGCAAGACAAAATTTGGTATGGTAAGTGTACAATAGAAAAGTAATGACATAAGGAGCGCGAGAAACGTCCGACAAATATAAGGGACATCACTTACGAGTGTAATTAGAATTAACAAAATATCACTTTACAGAAGTTGACACAATATACTTGAAACCATGGTCACATAGCATCAGTACGGCAAATGATGCCCTCTAATGTCTAAACAAGCCTGGCAGCGATGGACTATGCACGGTATAAGGGTATCCATAACTTTCTGTGAAAACAATCCTGCTCTTCCCTCAAAGCAAACTTCAGCTCACCAAATGGCCGTCGGCGTCGAATGCGCCCCACACATGTTCGATCGGATTAAAGTCTGGTGATTGTGCTCTCCACAGCAGTCGCTGGATATCTTCAGTTTCAAGATACTCCTCCATCAAGTGGACCTCTAAGAGCATTGGCGCTGTTATGCATGAAAAGAAAACTATATCCCTACAAAGTCGCATATAAGGTTCGAGGATCCATTTTAGGTACATCTGAACAGCTACGGTATCCATATCAAAATCGTGAGAAGGGAGGGGAGGTGTTAATCATTATTCAGCTCCACACGAGAACACTGTCGCCACCGTAAGAGTCCCTTTCTCTAATGTTAAAGGGAACTGATATCGCATTTTCCGTTCTGCCCAGATCACAGAACTTCTAGAATCTGTTTATAGGGTAAAATGGGACTCAGAGAACAAAATCGTACTCATTTGTCACAGTTCCAAATTGCATGTCCACATCTGTTTTGACGGTGGTTTGTGGTTAATAGAATACAAACTACTTGCTTTCTTATACAGAAGCCACCTGAACTGAGTCTTCTTAACACAGTCCGGTTAGCATGTTTCCATCTGTGGCAGTAGCCACAAGAAGCAGTTAACGACAGGACATCATTGGTTCCGTCTTGCTGTTAGAGCCATACAACGATTTCTCTGGTTGTCATAGCCCTCGGGCGATCTTGGCCGGCTCTCCTGAGACTGCGTCAGTGTCCTTCTGCAGCTTGTCCCACTTAAGTGGGGGTCGCTGTTAATGATGAGTCTCCTCCACATCCTCCTGTCTTGGGCTGTCACCACATCCAAATTCTTCATCCTCAAGTCCTCTTCTACCAGCTCCCTCCATCTCTTCTTTGGCCGCCCACGCTTCCTCCTTCCTTGCACATCCACCTACATGACCTTTCTCCCCACATATTCGTCTTCCCTCCTCATTACATGATCAAACCATCTCAGCCTTGCCTCCTGTATCTTCGCTCCTAAGTTCGTAACTTTCACTGTTCCCCTCACAGTCATTTCTCAGAAGATCCTTTCTGGCCACACCGCACATCTACCTAAGCATTCTCATCTCTGCTACCTCCATCCTGCTGATGTTATTTTTCCTCAGGGCCACAGTTCCATAGCATACGTCATAGCTGGCCTCACTACTGTCTTATAGATTTTGCCTTTCAGATTGATCGGCACCCTCTTATCGCATAGCACTCCAGCCATCTCTCTCTCCAGTTCCTCCAACCCACTTGTATCCTGCATCCCACTTCCTTCTCATCCCTTCCATCTTCTTCCACTGTTGAACCTAAGTATCTAAAGTCCCTCACCTTCCTGATGACATTTCCTTCCAGCTCCAAATCTGTATCCTGGCGGCCATCCACTTTGCAACACATATACTCTGTCTTCTGCTCAGTCTCATACCTCTCTCTCTCTCTCTCTCTTCTAGTACTTTCCTCCATCTTTCCAGTTTAGTTGCCACTTCTCTTGAATCTGCACACAGCAAGATGCCATCTGCATACAACATTGTCCAAGGCGCATCTTCTCTCACCTCCTCCGTCACCACCTCCATCTATTAAACAGAAACGGACTTAATGTGCTGACCCTTGATGCAAGCCAACTGTTACTTGAAAACTTTCTGTCTGTCTCAAACAGGTCCGAACTCGTCTTCACATTTGTGTACATCTCCTGCACCAACCTGACATATTTCTCCGGTACCTTCTTCTCCCTCAGACACCTCCAGACTTCTTGCCTTGGCACTGCGTCAGTGTCCTTCGTGATCCATAAGTCAACGTGTCACCTTCGCCTGCGAATGTCCGCTTCAAATCAACCATATCAAAAAATCATCTAAACGATAATCACTCGACAGCCGAAAAGTCGCGGGATATGTGGATAAACTCACTAAGCAAGCAAGCAAAAAGGAATAAAGTAATGTAGACGCAGCCCATTTTTATATGCATGAGTAATTTTATTCTGTGTGAACATGTTGAGCGGGAGATCAATTTCTATTGGATACCTGAATTTGCATTCCAAATTGCCTATTATACAAATATTAGTCTTGGATTTTGTTAAAAATAAAATGTTCATGAAAAAACATTTCGTTCTGTTAATTCTGTCATGCAGTTACGGATTTGAATACTTGCGTCTGTTTTGTTTGTGGACTTAAAAAGCTTTCATTTTTGCTTTATTGTGTTGTAATTTTTCCATATTTTAATTAAAATACAATGAATAGTTGTTTTTGGATGCTAATTATTGTTTTCTGAGCGGGTTTTCAAAAATACATTATTATTACTTTTACATTAAAATATCTGCTAGATTAAGGTGATCAGTAGTGCCCCAAGAGATTACTCCTTAGACATCTGTTCTTCAATGTACACATTAAAGTTACGACAATATTAACAGAATGATTTGAATAGGCTGGAAGTATGGGCAAATGATAATGGCTATCAGTTCAATGTTGGCAAATGTAAAGTTATGCACTTTGACGTGAGAACGGTATATCACATTGGTGGGTTATGCTTGGAGAAACTAATAAGGCTTGGGATCTTTGAAGTTATGGTGGATAGGAATTTGAAGTTCAGGGGTCACATAGCAAAAACTGCAATTACAACTCAGAGGATTAACTGCGATGTTGAAACGAACATAAGGAATTCATTTTGGTTATATCAATGACTGCTCCTAGACTACTGAGTGCAGATTTGTCACGCAACGTAATATTGCATTAGCTTTCGTGATACTCAGGAACTATTCATTTTTGATTCTTGCTATTACTGAAATATGTTTTGTGTCAACGTTTCATTGAAAATAAACAAAAAAAGACAGTCGAAGGATTAATGCTGGATATATAGAAGGACACAAGATCTCGTGGATCCAAAACAAGAGGAATGACGTTCTGGAGATGATTAGTACTAATAAAGAACATACAAAAAAAAAAAAAAAGAAGAAAAGTATCATATATGGATCATATTATGAACCATGAAAGTCTTGAAAAATATTTATTACAGGGAAGAACTGAAGGCAAGCGAAAGAAAGCAACACAGCTGGTCTAAAAACAAAGGACTGGATATGCCTGAGGTATGTAGAGAGCATTTCAAGACAGAAATAGGTGGATATCTATAATAGTCAACCTCCTGAATGTTACTGTCCTGTTAAGTGTCATTAACCAGAGAATATGGCTCTTGGCGTTGCCATGGGACACAAAGAGGAGGCATGTTTTATTTCGTACTTAAGCTTTAAATGCATTCACAGTTAATACGCTTACCACACTACTTTTTGCGGTAACATATTCAATCCTCCCATCACAAGATGAATCTGCTTCTTTCCTTGATAACCATAGAATGCTCAATTCCAGAATGTTTCCCCATTCTTTCCCTTTCATTTACTGAAAAATCCCTACACTGATCCATGATATCTGTTCTCCAACTTATCTCCTCTTTACAATCCACGGTTCCATAATATATACTAATATTCACCATTCTGTGTGATTTTCTATATTTGCATGAAATCCGATTTGTGCATTCAGATGGAACTAGCCTTGTAAAAAGGAACAATAACTTCTTTATTCTTATACGCTAATGTCCTGTTCAAAGTAAGTTATTCTTTCTACCTTTGCAATATATTCTCACAATACTCGTACTGAGGAATATACAGATGGATGAGTCACTGACTACTCTTATGAAAATCATTAGAGCCGAAATTCCACAGCTATAACTTCAATCCAGACGTAAATTCCCAGGAGGTAGTTCCACCAACAAACGGCCTGGAAGGAAGTTTCTTCAATTCAAAAACTACACATAACATTCAGACATCATTTCTCCTCTGTCCACAGAGCTCTCGTCAGAATTATTTCTGGTTTACGCAAAGATCTACACTTTACGTGCAGACATTCGAAACCAAAGCCGACGGAACAGGGTGGTTAATCCTCATTGCCTCAGTGTCCTATGTCTGTATTACTGCATGTTCTGCAGGTCTGCTTGACTTGAGGGAAGTAAAACGCGAATTTCCTGAAAAAAAATAAAAATAAAAAACCTTGCTTCGTCCATATGAGACCAGCTAACTCACCTTAAGTTGAAAAGCTCTGATAAAGATTATATATTCCTCTCTGAAATTTCGCCAATACCATAAGAGCAGCAACAACAACAATACCAGGAATTATTAAAAAGAATATCAGTGAAGTAATCTGCTTCTAAATGATATAAAATCTAGCTTTTTTTATTCTTACTACTTGGCTCTTGTTTTTAATAGAGATGTTTATTAGGAGACTGCATCATTTCCAGGCGGATAATTTAAATTGACAAAGCGATTGTTTTTGATAATTTGAAATATTAGTAATTATACATAAAATTGGCACTCTTTTTTTTTATTATTTTAAATCTTAGAGTAGCCGAAAAAGTACTTTGTAACATTTTCTTTTTAACGTAATTATTACTGATTACTATCCAACAAATCTGAGTATTCATTCAACCTGAAACAAAGAATTAAACACAAAAAAGAGGAAATATTTTCGCTCATTTATAAAAATCACCAGTTTAAAGTGGTAGTGAAGGCAAACATTTAGGGAATACTGTAATCGAATTCAATGAGCGCGCGCCTACGAACTCAAACCACAGCGCATACTCCAAGGGAAGCAATTTCGTTGATATTTTAAACTGTCTGCTTTTTACGTTTGTTAAATAATTTTCATCCTGACCCCATTTCCAAGTTCGACAAGCTAGGATACTATGTACACATCTGCCTAGGTCAGCAACCAACAATTATTCACGAAAAGAGTGCGTGCACGGAAGTCATGCCTATGAGAACATATTTGTGGTGCCGAGAAAAAAGACCACAGCTAGGTGGAAGAAGTCTGTTCTAGACATAGGACTTGAACAAGCGAAGGGAAGTTGCTATTTTAGTCTGTACAACGAGTTTGGAAAAAACAAAGAGAGAAAGAGATTTGGGGGGGGGGGGGGGATCAGAAAATTAAAAAGAAAATTGCCCATGACAAATAAATATAGTGGTATCTCGCTAATCGGAACTAATAAAAACCGTGCTCGTTCGGATTAGCGAATTTCCCTCCCCAAGAGACAATAACTAATGTTTAAGACGAAAATAATCAGATTCTAATGGTACATCAATTTAATTCTTTAAATAAATGAAGTAACTGATAGAAAAAAAAAAGCTACTGTACTGTAATGTGAAACTTAAAAAAAAAAAAAAAAAAATACAGTACACAAGTTTATTTTAGTAAAAAATTTAGTTCGTATGTGCCTGTATTGTTGAGGTTTCTGATTTAATAAAAGTGCATAGTTCGGTACGCAACTTAATTTGCGTAAAAAATATCACTTTCTTGTACACAACAAAAAAAATTTCACAAAATAACACAAAAAAAATGTTTTTTTATGTTATTATTATTTTTTATTTCTTTCTAAGAAAAGTCACCGATTTTCTTTTGCTTCTTGGAAGCTAAACTTTTTTCGAATGCTTCTTTTAGGAGCTGCATTAGCAATAAAATTTTGGGGAATGGCGTATCATTCTGCTTAGTCCATTCTATACACATATTAAAACTGTCAACTGCTTCTTCATGTTTTGCTTTTTTTTTTCTTCGAGTTCTTTATCGTCATCATCGTCTTCTTATTCATTCTGTAGCGTCATATTTATAATTTCAGCATCTGATTCGATTTCGAATTCACTTTCAGTCCTACCTATAATCCATTCCGTAACATCTGTGAAATTCCAACATCTGGATTTATATTTTTAACCAAATTATGCACGTTTTGAATTTCCTCTTTTTTTCTGTATGTGTGTAGTTAAGTTATCTTGGTAAATTCTAGAAGGCCACAGTTTTTTTTCCCATGATGCTCGAATTGCTTCAGGTTCTACGGCTTCCCAAGCAAACGTGAACACACAATAAATCAAAATAGGCCTACACTATAACCGTACAATCGACAGTATGAGAAAAAAAAAAAAATACTATACTGTAATAATAATAAAATAAATAATAATAGTTAAAATAATAATTATTAAATAAAAATAATAGCACACAAAATAATACGTAATAAATAAATCTTTTTTTCCTTTCAAACCGCAGTTCGGAGTAGCGAGATACCACTGTATTAAACACATATTTTCAAAATTGACCTTTTCCATAATTCTCATTGACCTTTATCAGGATTCGAACTCGCGGCTAGCAAACATTATGTGATTCTTTGATTCTATACGTGTTCTTTATCGATAAACATCCACATTAAGCAAATAACATGAATCAGATGTTTGTAAAGAAATATCCGATATCAAATTTTCGCGTAATGAGATGCGTTTTTTTTTTTTTTGTTTTTTTTTTCGTGGTGAAAAATTCATTTTGTCATTAATTTCCCTCCCTTTTGCAACTGCTATTTTGCATCAAGAAACACTTAAACCACATACACACAGGTCAGTTATAAAAAAAATGTTGCCAGATCTCAGCTTCTATTTTATTTAAGATAAAGAAATTTTTTTAAATTTTACATTTTATACAAAATATTCTTAAAAACCATTCTATTAAACTGAAAAAAATATATTATGATTTGATTCTTACACTGCATATTTTACTAATATCAAGTATATTCATACCTATAGGCGCAATTTTTTTTTTTTTTTTTGAAATTTGTGCGCATTTATAAAGCGTTTTTGCACTGTGAGTAGAATACAATCATCATTTGAGGCGGAACGGAAGGAACATTACAACAAATGAAACGGTTTCTTCAATCATTGCGCACCGATCCCCAGTAGTGGGGCTAATCATCCCATATCTTTGAATAATAACAAATTGAAAACGAACTTCTTTCTTAGCCTCCAGTTGGGATACTGCAATATTATTATTTAATGTTGGGCCCATATACGAGAGATTTGTCGGTCAACCTATAGTACATTATTACTGTATATGGGAACAGAATTGGGAAACACATGGGATGAGAGATTGTTCCAGAGTGCAGCAACAGGAATGAAGGAGGCGGAAGAGTACGGAGTTGGACTATGAAGAGGTGTGGCAACTCGTGTTTATCGGATTTGGCAGAGAAAGGGAATTATTGATGCCACTTCGGATGAACATTTACCATGGATATATTTATAGAGGATACATGCGGTAGATAATAAACACCTGTGCGAGAATGGCTCGATTGAGTTTTTAAGAGATGAGTCATATATATATATATATATATATATATATATATATATATATATCATTTTGTTTTGATTTGCTAATAAACATTATCAGATCAAAAGTAAATTGAGGGGATATGATAGATTTTAGTACAGCTACTAAACAGCAATCTCATTAAATTCTAACCAGCGGAGTTATTACGACTATTCTCTCTTGATTATATATTTTGCGAAATAGATTTTTAAAACGTGGATTTTATTAAAACAATCACTTGCAAAAAGCTTCAAGATTTCCTACTCTGATTATATATTATGATTCTTACAAACATTAAAAATACTACATGAACTCAAGTGCAATAATATATACTTAAAGGCAATCAAATACACTTAATAAAAAAAAAATCACTTAAATGTATGCAAGCAACTGCAGAATAAGCTGAATACATTAATAGCAATTTTTCATACCGCAATATCGAAAATAACTGTTGCAAATGAAAGTATAAGCAAAGAAAGGCAAAGCAAGAAAACACACACAACACGTGTGGCAACAAACGAAAATTTAAAACCAGGCGACGATAATATACAGGTCAGGCTGATAGGTTTATAGGTCAATGTGTACATAAAAATGTGCGGAATCTGTCACAGACAACTTCCCAAAACAGTACTGTTGAATACTACATATAATTTCGTAATGCAAAGAAAAAACAGCAACGAAGAGAACTTCAGCAACATTCGCATCTCAAAGGAGGAAAATATGAATTGTGATGAAATGTGACAAAAATAAAATGTTATTTAAAAATAATAATAATAATACTTTATCAGCTATCTGCACACCTACAAAATTAACACCTGCCATTTTTATGGTTATATTAAATATCTAATAATATACTGAACTCCACTCTCTTATTATGGAGATATATTCACTAGTTATATGTCTATTCAGAAGCTTCCCGACTATATGTATTAAGAATTGAGTGTTTAGCAGTGAAAATAAGACTACACAAAAAGAAATATGAAAACATTAAAGTGTACAATAATTATAGCCTGTCTTCCATATAAGTTAGTGTAATAAAATAAAAAATTTAAAAAAAAGAAGCAACAGATATCTCAAAGATCCAGAATAAATTAAACATTAACAGATTTAGGGACTTGAAAAATATTAACGCAGTCTCCTTCAATGAAGCTTAAAAGTATGTGAAAAGTTTGTCACGAGGATGAAACTGATGCGATACAGGCTACCTAGCTGAGAGGACCGAGTCATCCCAGCTCGGCCTCGTCCAGACATCTCGACTTTTGTTGACTGGGATAGCCTAGACACGATTCGAATCCCACTGTGGCATGGATTGTGAGAATCTTAAGACTATGTTCGACACATGTGCGAATACTATCCTGTTACTGGACACGAAATGGCTTGAAAAAGTTCACATTTCCTTATTATTTACTCCCCGGGCCTACTCAAGGTGCTAAATATCATGGTTTACTATCCTTTTAGTGGCAGGATAGATATAAAAATGACACATAAAAGGAAAACGAATCTAAGTGGTTACGCATTTTGAGAAACTCACCTAAAAAAGTACTGCAGACTAAACAATTGTCTATCTCATACAGTATGACCTCAAACAGATATTCACAGATAATCCTAAATATCAAATTTCGTTAAATTTCATCCAGCAGCTTTATCGCTACTACCAGTTGGAATCGCCTTACCAAATTTTGCAAAAAAGTTTTTTATGGAAGGAGTGACGGACGCACAAATTGAATCTTCGAGAACTTTTAATATTCTGTGAATGGAACCCGAATGTATTAATAAGCTAGTTCACTTTTAATCGCTGTTTACAAACAGCGATCTTCGATAGCATTACGTCTGTTTTAAGTACAATTTCATATTAAGTACAGTACTGTATATATTTCCAGTTTACGCTTAGGCGTAGACCCACACCTTATTGTGCAGGCATTCGAAACCATAGATATAGGACACACTACGGGAATAGGGATTAATCCCCTATTCCGTCGTATATTTTTTCTCTCCCGGAATCTGGTTTTTCATCCTGCAAACCGGCCAGAAGAACACACGTATTTTCCTGGATAAAACCGTGTCAGCACCGTATAAGAACGGCTAACTTGCCTTCAGATGAAAAGCTCTGATAAAGTTTCTTCACGTCCTAGAAGCTCGAGCCCAGGTCTTTCCAACCGAATGGCATCGTCGAAACCCACTTGAAAAGGCTCTTAATTAAAAGTATATACAACTACAATTTAGGCATATGAAATATTCTTGTATTAGCTACCAATGTCAATTTTCTGTCCTTGTATACAAGGACAAAAAACCTATAGTTCAAAACATATCCATAACTGATGGATATTTCGACTACACGCTCATGCTTATGAGAGGGCAGTCCATGCCGAGACGAGCTATAGGATATTGCATGGTAACAGTCTGCCGTGGTGAGCCAACGTGCTTTTCTCGTTACAATATCTGAAAGTAATATTTGTATTAAATTTTGTCTAAAAATTAGTGAAAACGAATTTTAAAATGTTCCGAGATGTATAAAAGTGGTTACTCGATTTCATGAATAAGCCATTATTGCTTCACATACCTCCACTCAAAAGCTAGAACGCAACAACGTTAACCAATTGCTTATAGTAGAGCATTATAAGTATGCATAAAATTATACCGAGTACTACAAACTTAGTAAGGAATCCTACCACATCAACTTCATCAAATCTAGCAATTTAACATACGGATAACAGACAAACATGAGCCTACCGACAAGTTCTAATTGGAGAATTCCTGAATTTTATAAAATAGCAAATGTGGAAGAAAATTTAACTGATAAATTTTATAAATTCATAAAGATCCATCAAGTATTTCATGAAATGAAATGCGCAATGAGCAAACATGGCGTGCCCTTGAGAGAGAAAAAAAAAAATCAATAAATATAAATTAAAATCTTAATTCCTATTGGTTGATATTTCGTATTATACTCGTACATAAGCAGAAATGTAAGCAAAAGCTATCACATTTTCAAGGTAATATTCTCACAGCGCCCTGGCTTCAATCTAGTGTCATGTGTGTGTGAGCGCGCGCGTGGAAGAGGAGTTTGTATTTCATTAACAGGGGTGTTTTGGCCGTATACATTTAGAAATCACTGATTTAAGCTAAAAGAAGTTATGGCTTAGTAGGTAAAAAGAGTAAAGTTGTATGTGATACACGCACTGCTGTTGAGTTATATAATGAAATAGTAATAATAATAATAACAACAACGCCTACACATTCTCAAGCAATAAATATTCTCCTTCTGTCAGGTAAGTAAGGGGTGTTCGTAGATATTTTCAGACAAGCCTGCTTTTCACTGAGTCAAGTTACCTCCTAGGTACAGGAGAGTCGTAACCCCTGATAGTAAATCACGCCAATTCTAAGCTGTCTAAAGAAAAGGATAGATGCTAGGGCAGCCAAACCTGTTCTGGGGTGGAGTCTCGTGTGTTTGGGGAAAACGTCCGACCTTTACTTTACCCAGAGAGCAAAAAATCTCCTTAGTTCACCCTTCATATTAACCGTGAAGGCACCAAGGCAAATTTTTCTCTCATAGCCTAAGGTCCACCCTGAAATTAATGAACACAGACGGAGTTGATAAAACATAGGTCCATTCGTATATATATATAGCAGATGGTATAATATATTTCAAAAATATATTATACATAAGTTAATCTTATGTATATTTTTGCGAACTGCTAGTTTCTTTTATACAACTAACATATAAAAAGATGCGTTTCATAACAGCATTCTTGTACAACAAATTATACATTATCTAATGATAAATGTTACAGCCATTTATGACATGATACTATAGGCATACTTTTGTTTTCCCTAGACTATTAAAACGGTCATTTTAAATGACAAATTTTAGCAGTGATACTAAATCTCCAACCAATAGGCTGTGGGTTCGAATCCCACCGTGTGCATGGATATTTGTGATTGTCCTTAGGTGGGAGATGAATTTCAAGAACCGGTGTGAGACCACCTGCCCGCTTAGTGATGACCTGTAGTAGCTTGTAAACGTTCTATGATTGGTCTCTAGAGCAGTTTTCCGAATTATGCAAAAAAATAAATAAAAATCATTAGCCTGCTCATGATACCAATATATTATAGGTTTACAACCTTTCGTAGGTGGGAATTACATAAAAATAATAATTAAATTCTGCGAAACTAATAAATGATTGCAAATAGTTTTCCTAATAACTATGGACCACAACGAAAAAATCAAACAGATTCAAGACGCCAGTCTATAATCTGTTTGATGATTTTTTAATGTTTTAAACTAATTATTAATTTAATTATTAATTAGATGTACGATGTCACAGTGAAGCCCTCTTTAACTTCAAAACTTTTCATTCAATTTTAGAAAGTTACAAAATATGCACCTATAAGAAACGTTTTATCTGTTGATTTTTTTTTTTTTTATTTGACTCCCACTCACCAAGTGCAAATCTTGATGAAAGTCTCCTGCCTAAAGACAATCACAAAATCCATTCCCATGGTGGAATTTGAACCCACAGCTTGTTGGTACGAGATCGGATACCCTAACCACTCGACCAAGAGTTTTTTTTTTTTTTTTTTTAATCCAGAAAAACTTGTCTAGAAACCAATAATGGAACTTTTTCAATGTTCAAATCACAGTCTGGTAAGGACTGGCGAAGTGTGGCCGATCTGCAGTAACCAAATCCTCTGCCTCCACCTTCACGGCTTGTTAACAGCGATGGTGTCCCCCACCACCAACAAGCATTCAATCAGACCAAGGTCACTATAAATGAGTGAACTAACGTAGGCAGGGATTCGACATGTGGCGTCTAAATTCCTCTAAAAGGACAAACCTCTTTAGTACTAGGTGTCAGCTGAATTTCACTGCCTGTCGTATTAGGTAATAATTTTAATTATTACCTAATACGACATTTTAACCAAATTCCTTCCAACATTAATATGGATGGTGTTTTTAGAAATTACGTAAGAATAAAATTTTTATTTTTGAGGTAGCTTTAAAATAGTTATTCCATAGAATATTTGTTACATAGTATACTGGACCAACTTTATGATAATGCTTGAGGGGTTTCCATCAGATAGCGAATAATTTCGCAGCTACTATTTCTGTAGGGGGGGGGGGGGGGGAAGAAAGTCTGGTAGAATTACTTGCATTAATGAGCCAAAGCATTATGGACTGTTAAAGTGCTGGGCGGAGTTTGGCAATCGACTCCACTGGAATACGGAAGGTGTCCCGAGATATTTGCAACAACCGGACAGAATAGCGGACTGAGCGAGACACTGGAGTCAGCTGGCGGATGCTGCATGATCCTGCAATGTTCGATAGGATTCAAATAAGGAGAATTAGGCAGCCAGAGGAGTACACAGTCGAACAATGTGTAGCGTTGTCTAGCTGGAAGAGCCCACATCAAAAAAGACCCAAGTAAGAATAAGCGGTCAAGGTGTGTTCATTGGAAATGAGAGGATCCAATGATATCCATGAGAACAATTCCCATCCCAGGATATCACACATAATGCTGGATAGACAATGTATTGGCTCACGTGCGTGTGTGTTGTGTGGGCGGGTACCGTGAAGACATACGATTTAAGAATCGGGTGATATTCCTGAAATTCTCCATGTGCAGGACTAAGCAAAGAATTCATCTGCATTTTTCATGTAATTATAAATTTCAGCTTTTTTTTTTTCTTGCACAAAGTTAAGTACGAAAATAGATTATTGTTCGCGACTACAAATACTTGATAATGCTAACCGCTTTTGATTCTTTCTTTACCAATTAAGTATGCCGTGGTGTTGATTTCTCTTTCCATGGAGCAATGCACACGCAGTCACTATTTTCCTTGTGATGTCTGACATACGAATACCAAATAGGATTTCTTCCTTTGTAGGAAATTCTGCCAGGTTTCTGATCCGGAGATTTACAATGAACACATCACTGAAATAATTCCTATAGTTATCGAAACTTACCCATTCTTCTTTAACCTAAGAAGTATGGCAATGTTAAAGAGACAAAAATCAAGCATAGTACAACTGACTAACTGAAATTTCCTACTTTCATCTATGTTATATCTTGATATAGACGTAAATAAATGCAGGAAACTTTCATCATATCGAAATAATAATTATGACTTCTGGTTCTTTGCCAGAGCTACATGTCCATAATTTTTGTCCAATCTTACTTCTAATTTTTTCTGCACCAGGGGAAAGGGCCATCTTTTTTACTTGAATTCTTGGTACTGATAATATCACTCAGTCCTCTTACCATTCCGAACCACAACATTCAATGCCTCTTCGAATTTTCCTCAGGAGAGTAAAAATATCTTGTCAAATCCGAATACCTAAAAGGTTAAGTGGTAGTGATCGCATTTCTTCCGTTTTTCTACGTTTTATCACATTGCCTTTTTAAGGTCTACAAAATTTAAATACAAATTCTAATGTCTTCATGATATATCGGCTATTTGTCTTAAAGTAAAACTTAATCCCAACAACCTCTATTTTTGTGATGAAACCAGCTTGTTTTTGCTTATTTTTCTTAAGCTGAGAAACAATTATTAGCCTCTTCTCAAGTCGCCTGCATAAAACTTATCTGAAACACGCAGTATGGAGATTGCATTTTTTTACGTTATATTTTCCCTCGTTTAAAGATAGGTACTATGAGAGCTGTATTCCAATCACCTAGAATTCAACCTTCCTACCAACCCTTCATCATACACGTAACAAATTTAACTTTTATACCCTGCAACATTTAAACATTTTTGGTCGAATACAATCTACTCCAACTAGGTTTTCACATTTCGGGCTTCTGAGGATTATTATTATTAAAAAACACCGCAATACTGAAATGCACTCTTGATTGCATTTCTCTTGAAATTTTCTCATTCAAAAATATCTACTTTCAAGATTTTATGTCACCTTTATCATTTTCAATTTACAGTACTCTTCCCCCTATTCCTAAGCTTTTTCAACAGCATCAGGAACATTTTGTTTTCTATATACTCACCAAACTTTTCCAAAATTCAAATCAAAGTTCGATTTTCGGGTTCTTGTTTACGATTTTTTTTTTCTCCATTCTTCCAGGAAAATTTGTATATTTAAGTCTACACTTCACCTACGAATTTTATTTGTATATATCAATATATTTTATCTGATAAAAATGGAACAAGTTACCCATTTTTTATTCTATTATATATTTATTATATTAATAATAAACTTGCAGATATTATTGAGTCATATCTGCAAGTTTGCAGATATGACTCAATAATATAGTCAATAAGAATTTTCTTATTTCTTGCAGGTTCTGTCCATGTAAATTAATGCATATCTATGTTGGAACATGTTAATAATGACTAGGCCTTTTATTGAGGTCTCCAAATTTGGAGACCTCAATAAAGGTCGAAACTAGTCTGGGTTGTGGCCCTTCCCTTAATGCATAACATTAGACATATCCGCAAGGAGATGTGTTTTGCATTATGGGAGATACTGAGATAGGATTGTTGGTAGCCTGCTCCACCTTTGCAAGGAGTGCCCTGGTGTTGTACCACCTTTCCCCAGTCCTGAAGATACTTTCAGGCGCAAACTTTGTTTGCTCGCACTTGGATAAAGGATTAAACTAAATTTATTATAGTCTAACCAAGTGAAAAATAAACTTTCAACATCTTTCTCTAAATCCAGAGTAATTTATTAAAAAAGGGTGGCACACCAATTGGCAATTCCTATAGGTAGAGATGACCTGCTAATGCTTCTGCCTGGTATCTCCACTTGGACCTGGCTCCCACTGAAGAGACCTCAATAAAGGTCGAAACTAGTCTGGGTAGTGGCCCTTCCCTTAATGCATAACATTAGACATATCCAAAAGGAGATGTGTTTTGCATTATAGGAGATACTGAGATAGGAATGTTGGTAGCTTGCTCCACCTTTGCAACAAGTTGTCCTGGTGTTGTACCACCTTACCCCAGTCCTGAAGATACTTTCAGGTGCAAACTTTGTTTGCTCACACTTGGATAAAGGATTAAACTAAATTTATTATTACATTACTATTAGGAGCAGGTAAGGATTTATACTTCTTTTTGGACTTTTTTAAATAATAATATAGAAATCCTCTCTAAACACAAAACACAGAACTTTTTCAAGTCACTTAAGCCTTCAATAAATGGGAGAAGAGATGTCTCACACTGATTGATGAATTCGTCTTCCACCTAAGTGCAACCATGAACAACGCAATGCTTGAGGTGCAATTTGCATCCATAGTCTGAATTCATTAATTAAAATGAATTTTGATTTTAATTAAAACTAAAATCTTTACCATTTAAAAGCCAAGAGCCATAAATTATATACATATATGAAATGGGAGAAATCAACCTGTTGTAACACTGGGCTGCAAGACATTATATACTAGCAGAAAAAAGGCATTCAAAATAGTCTTCCAAATCATACACTATAAAACTTTTTAAAATTAAAGTTAAAAGCAGAATGTGTTCTAAAGTAAAGCAACTGAATTTTTAAAAAAATTTTCAATGTTTATCAGTCAAGTTCCAATATTACATGATACACCGAATAATGGGTGTAGTAAATCTTTTTAGAAAGAAATTAGAAGAGTAAAGTTGGCAATTTGATTTATCAGAGCATTTACAAGGATCACTGTGATAAGAGCTGTTAAGTCTCGAGATCTTCTCTAACCAATACAGTAAACACCAATCCCTTAATTATTCTAAAGTGGGATGAAGATAATCTTCTGAATTTTCTTGCTGTCAGATTACAATCTTATCTTATTTCCTAGAACAAAGATCTTGGATCCTCTTTTACTCTCCCTGACTTTGATATTTGGACTGCCAACCAAGATCAGCTTCTCTTCTTCGGATGTAACATTAGGCTGTCTGATCAGTGCTTTATACAGCAGCACAACCACCTCCTTATTCCATATGAGCACATTCCTTATATGTTAATGATATTCTGTGGCTGAGATGAAGAAGGATTTTTTTTGTTTGTTTGTTTTAAGTATTGTAATTTGAAGTTTTTTCAAAGTCATAGAAAATAATACCTACAAAATTTGAACATATTATGAAATAGTTATGATAATGAATGTGACATGCAATGTTGAAGTTACAGAATCAGCACCTTGTTATTTTCACATCCTCCATGAAGTCAGCAGACTCATCATGGAAGGTTGCTTAACCAAACGATATATATATCAACCATAAAATCCTTAACACTTTCTGCATTCAGAACACATTCTGTAATGTTCCATTCACCCACAATTCTTTATGAAAAAAAAAAAAAAAAATCTACTCCTAACATCCTTTTCACCACACTCATACACATTTTCTAGGGATTGCTTTTGGTTCTTCTCATCTCACTATCTACTGTTTATAATCACTTCTGTATTAATCCACTAACTTGAATGTTTATCATATGAACTCTTTTCCTTTCTCCATTGCCAACATTCCAGAGTTCTGATTGCCTTAGACACTTGCCTCTGGACCTTCCCCAATGTTTCCACATTACAATGAAAACTAGGTGACCACATATGAGCACAACAGTCCAAATGATGTCTGACCAGTGCTTTATACAGTGGCACAACTATCTCCTTATTTCTACATAAGAGTGTACTCCTTATATGTAATGATATTCTGTGGCTGAGATGAAGGGAGGCAGAAGGATTTTTTTTTTTAAATTAGTGTAATTTTTGGATAAGCTCACACACATCTTTTTAGACCAACATAAAAGAATCTGAATTAAAGATCTATGACATAAGGATTTACGTTACTAACATACTACCAGGATTTTTTTTTTATTTTAAATTACCACTGGTCTATAGATGTTCAAATGAAAAGCAAATAAATGAAGATACATACTTGAATATGTGCATTATTCTGAATTATATCAGAAAGCCATCTTACCTACAGAGGATATATATATAATAATACTTAAACTCTTCAAGACCCAAGGTAAAAAAAAAAAAAAAGTACTTCCTTTTCCATTTCAGAATAAGCCAACATGAAACCAAGGTTGCTTGATGTTTTTGGCATACAGCCAAATACTGATATCCTGGCACAAAGATATACGCATACATCTTGAAAACTACTGCCAAGTAAACTGAAAGATGCTACATGCACATTTGAAGGTAAAGGGCATTAGCCCAGTTAAGTATTAAATGGCAAACAAAGTTGGCAAAGGCAAGAGAAGTGTGTGCGAGAGAGGAATGCATATATTATTTGTCAGTGTACAATTAGGCATACAGTAAATAAAACAGATTCAAATGAAAGCCTCAAATGTGACTTAAAACCACAGATCAACTATGTTGAAATAGATAATAGAAGCTGCACGTTTCACGTTTCTAGAAGAGTAGCTACACACAAGTCAAATGTGACTATTCTGAAAAAGCAACATAAGTTCATGATATGAGGTGACAATCAGGTTACACCCTTTTTCCAACAGGATGAATGATGGTGGAAATGGCAGATGAAACAACTCTATATAACAATGCTTCCTACATTGTAGCAGTTTTAAAGAACAGATCCAAGTCTTTTTCAACATAATAATGCATCATATCATACTGTAAGTACTACTGAGGCTTTGAGAAATATGATAAATATCTCAGTGATCTCACAAAGTTTTGATCTCAAGCCAATTGAATACCTTTGGGATGAACATTCTAGTACTGAGATCAGACATACTAATGTGTATGTCCAAAAACATTGCACAGACTGGTGGTTATGCTGAAGGAAGTATGGTTTTCAAAATACTTAACTGATTACAACAAACCAGTGTAAATTGTTATCAAAGTCCAAAAGAGAACTTATACACCAATGAGATGTGTTCAATTTAGCCCCCCACCCTAATGAAATATAGTGCTATCCCAACAGTTATTTCAGCATAAATATATGTATCTGCACTACCTACATATAACATATATATGTATCTACACTGTAATGTACATACTGTTAGGCCATTCTTCGTTTTATAAAATTTAACATCTTTATTATCATCAGATAGAGATTTTGAAAATAAGTTATCCATATATCTAAATCTTCTGTAACTCTTTAGGTAGGAAATGATTGTTGTCCCATGCAAGTTTACCACCCTGCTTACTGAAGGGCTAACATTACTTGAAAAACAATCATGTTTGGTCTCTAAAATAGGATTCCTAAATTAGTACCAATGGTACTAAACATAGAAGTTTTTAACTTGTCTGTGAGTGGAATTAGCATAATAATAAAAGGAAATTCTGTTACTAATAAGATTCAGTTACTGAATGGGGAGAATGTCAACAATGCATTGGAATCTTTGAAAGAGTGTTTAAATGAGGAAGTATTTGAATGCGTGTTCCTAATGTTCGAAGAATAAATAGGTTGAGAGTGAAATGGATGTGCAACCTTATTAAGCAAGAGATCCACAAGAAGAAGTGGAGAGAATATCATGAGCATAAGAGTAAGAGGAGTTATAAAACTCAGGCCAGAAAATAACAAGTTTGTGCGGAAAGCTAAATCAGAATATGAAAAGAAACTGGCTATGCAAGTCAAAAGGCAACTCAAAAGAATTTTAGCATTATGCTGCAATCAAAAATATAACTTCATTGAATACAGATGGTATTCTAGTGTCAGAAGCTAATGAGATTGTTCAATTAATAAGTGCTGACTTTGCTAAGATATATCAACCAGTGTATGTAACATGGTGCACATTGCCACTGCTACATTGGATGAAGAGTTAGAGGTGCATGAAAATGAGGTAGAAGAGTTGTTGCATAACCTGGATAAGAATTTGTCCATAGAGAGAGAGAGAGAGAGAGATGGAATATCATCACATTTGCTAAAGGCATGTTCAGTAGAATTAGCTAGGCCTTTAACATGTTTGTATAACTTGAGTCTCAGCTCAGGAATGATACTACAAGAATTGAAGTAATATATGATAGTTCCATTGTACAAGGGTGGTACAAAAACTAATGTGTCTAACTAATGTGCGAGAGGATTGAATTCCAGGTGATTGGAGTAGAGTGCTCATTGCACCCATTCCAAAAAAAAAAAAAAAGGAAATAAAAACTGAATACAAGAATTACAGAGGAATTTCTCTACTGAGTGTTCTTGGTAAGATTTATGTAAGTATACTTGAGAAACAGCTACCAAAAATACTGGAAAGGAAGCTTGAGGAAGAACAAGCTGGATTCAGGAAAATCAAGGTTGTCAGGTTCAAATTTTATCTTTAAGATAAATAGTGGAGAAGTCAGAGGAATGTAACAAAGATCTGTATTTAAATTTTGTAGATCTGGAAAATGCATATGACAAGGCATCAAAAGAAATGCTACAGTTATAGGGCATAAATGGGACATTATCTCATACAATACTTAGTCTATATACTTATAACTCAAGATACCAAGTAGCTTGAGTTATAAGTTAGAACTGAAAGAGGTACAGGAAGATGGTTTGATGTTAAATCAGATCTGAGACAAGGGTATACATTATCTCAACTGCTATTCATCATCTATATGGATCACATTATGAGGAAAAGTGGTATTAAACCTGATACCAAAATTGGAGATGTTAATCTCGGCTCTCTACTTTAATGCAGATGTTATACTTCTAAACTAAATAATAATAAATAAATATAATAAAATAAACTAATTACTATTCCACAGGATTCCTCGACTAAATTGAATAACTACTGTGATAAATTTGGTGTGAAAATCAGCAATAAAAAAAGACAGCAATGAAATACAAACACTAAAAGCATCAACTGCATTCTGTACAGAGAATCCATAGAATAAAAAAAAAAACATTTCAGTTATTTTGGCACAATCTTTTAGTGAGAATGGCAAATTAAATATGGAAATAGCCAGCACAAGCATCAAAGCTGGTATGGTAGGAAGTCAACTGAATAAATAAATAAATTTCTACAGAATAAGAGAGAAACTAATCAAAACACTAAACTAGCTATATATAAGACAGTTCAAATCAATTTTAACTTAGGGATCCTAACACAGGGTTAGAATTAAAAACACTTGCTCAAAGATTGGAGACTACAGATGAGTTCTGAGAAAGATTAGGGGAATGAATAGATGGCATCAATGGTAGCATCTTATTAAAAATGAGAGATGTTAGGAAATATTTTAAGATTGTTGGCATCCAAGAAATGTGTGAGCAGGATTAATCTCAGGTGATATGGTCACTTAAACAAAATGGGAGAGCGAAAGGTTAGCAAAACAAGTGTTCTTTGCCAGAATAACAGGAAAAAGACCAAGATCTAGCGGGATTGATACAGTAAAAAGTACTTTAGAACAGTACTTCCCAAACTTCTGGATGTCAGGGCCCCCTTTGCAAAAATTAAAATATTTCACGCCCCCCCCCTCCAAAAAAATAGTAATAGAGAGATATATTATTATAATATTTATTGTATTTATATTCAATACAAAACATACACAGCAAATATTGCAAAAATCAAATGCATATATTACATTTTTTGCCTCTTACTGTTTGGTTCTGAAGACAATGCAGGCTGTTCTGGTAAAATATGAAATACTGTCCATTTTTTTGAGTCCGTTTCTGCTTCTTCTGATTGTTCACGGATTTTTTTTATTTTATTTTATTATTATTATTATTTTTTTTTTTTTTTATCAGCCACTTATCCATCTCAGGGTTAAATTTTTTAACGTAGAATAGATCAAATAATATCACCACTTACCGATACTGGCACACCACAGACTGATAACATGAAATTAGTGAATATTACCTGAATAAGGGAATCCCCAGACCAGGAACATTTTTCTCTTTTGTAACTTTTCTCCCTTTACGGTAATTAAGCCTAACGCGAAACAGACAGCAAAGACAGGTTATGAAAACGTGCATATGATTGGTGCGGTATTAACAAAAGATTGCACAACTGAAAGATAAAAGCATAGCTGACAACTGAGTTGAAATGCTAACTCTCTCCAACCAAATTCCATATGTGAAACTGCCATAACATTCATTATATATATATATATATATTATTTAGTTTTAACACTTTTACGAATTTTAACACGTTCGGTTGACTTTTATTGCTGCCTTGGGAAATACCGTGTTTGCCCAAGCAACATATGGTTGTGTTTCAGTCTATACAGCATAGTTTCTGTATGAGGGGACATGTGATTCATTAATTAGTGTGTTTTTATCCCAGTTGTCTCTAATTGCACTATCTGTTGAGAAATATATTACACAGACGCCTCATACCTTATTCACTGGCATAATAAAAGTACTTGTTTTTATTGCCTCTGCAGTATAGTGGCTGTTAGGGAAGGCGTGTTGTTTACCACTTCGAGCGAGTTACTATCTCCCCATATGAACTTATTTAAGCTTTTTTTCATGTGTGAAGTATATGTGAAACTTTTATTGGCAACAGAAAACTAGCTTGGATGACAGTGATAATATAAAACGAGTTTTGGTATGTATATAAAGTCAATACCAACAGTCCCTGATTAAGAACGCGTGATGAAAGAGACAGAAGATTTGGAGATTCCCTGGAGAGCATTCGAAGTAAATACAATTAATCACTGCTTTGAAATGAAATATATGAATAAGCAATATTTACTAATATTCATTAAGCACGAAATATGCAGGAAGCAAAGTTTGTAAACCAACACCAATGTGTGAATTTTTCCATTAAAATATAAAAAATAACAAATATAAAAGTTAAATCCGTTTCTTTTAAAATAAAAAAAATCTACTTAGTCTGAAAACATTTTAAATTTGTTTTCATTATTTCACCCCCCCCCCTCAACAAAACCTATGGCCCCCAAGGGGGGTCGCGGCCCACAGTTTGGGAAGCGCTGCTTTAGAAGACGGAAATATAAAACCTGATAACATTGGAGTCTTGAAAGATGACGAATTAATTTGAAGGAGAATTGTCGAAAGGAAGTTAGTAATGATGTACCTTTTTTATGTAATATTATCATAATATCCTGTACACCCCTCAGGAATTTGATGAAGTAGCAAAAAGGTGTATCACCTTATTAAAGTACTCTATCAGAGAAAGTTGTAGAAAAATTTTTCCCTTGGTTACAAAGAAAATTATACTTTCCAAGAAATTATATAAACAATGTTTACACATAAGTACCTTCATGACTACAAGCCTGAGACCTCAATAAAACAAAGCAGGTCTGGATAGTGACCCTTCCCCATAATGCACAGCAATATACACATCTTTAAGGAAGGAATACTGCAGTTATCTATAAATGTGACACTATTGTTGCTGAAACAGAAACCCTTCAATAGTTTAGTTAATTTGATGACCAAGCTGGTTGGTGTGTTCCCTTAAGCCATGCATTCAGAATAACTTTTTTTCATTTGCATATCTGATATGTATATATACACACACACCTGGAGGAGACCAGACTCCTACCAGACGCATCCCTTGGGTGGCGGATGAGGGAAACCCCAACAGGTTGCTCTGAATAAAGAGCAAGGGGCCATGGACCAAAGGATGCAGCAGAGGAATGGCAATCCAGATGCATTATTATGCCATTAAATCCTATGAATCAGAAATCTCCACTGTGTCAAGAGAACGTTACCATGTCTGAGGAAGCCAACGCAACTGTTCCTAGATCACAGGGAGCAGTCGAGAAGTACGTTATGTAGTCAGCCAATAGAGCTTCTCATCTCCTAACTTTAAATATAAGGACACTGCTAAAACCTGGGAAAACAAATCTGATGGAAAAAGAACTTGCTACGATTAAATGGGACATTGTGGGCCTGGTTGAAACCCACTGGACAGGAGAAGGAGTTATAAATCTGAATTCAGGAAAACTATTCTATTCGGGCAGAGAGAACAATATACATAGAGGAGTTGCCATCTTAGTGAATAACAGTCTACAAAATGCAGTCATGGCCACAGAATCCCACGGCCCAAGAATAATTGCTATTAGACTAAAAGGTAAAGAGAAAAATGTGCACTTTACAATTATTGAAATTTACCTGACCAGTCACATGAAGATGAAGAAATCGACACTTTTTTATGATAAGTTACAAGATTTAATAGATAAGATTAATAAGAAAGATATATTAATCATGATGGGAGACTTTAATGCCAAGATTGGGCAGTTCACCCCAGGCATGGAGGATGTGAAGGGCAGGTTTGGAGTTGACAATGGAAATGAAAGAGGAGAAAGAATACTAGAATTTTGCAAAGCAAATAATCTATTTATCTGCAATACTCTTTTTTTCCATAGACCTTCCCACAAATACACATGGACCTCACCAGATGGTACAACAAAGAACTGTAAAGAAATGTAACTGGAAATCATCAGTTCAAAATGTTAGAACTTTAAAAACTGCAGATTGACACTGACCATGAACTGCTTATGACAAAAATAAAACTAAAATTTAAGTACCGCAAGTCACGAGCTTTTATTAACAAAATGGACATGTCAAAACTGAAAGAGAAATT